>NC_140125.1:1672650-2411400 GCF_964035555.1 Netta rufina
GGTGGTTTTGTTTGGATCTATTGTTTTGGGGGCTTTCTTTCGTTTTTTGGGGTGATCCTGTTCTTGTTTAGGGTGTTTTAGACGTGTTTTGGGGTCTCCATTTCGTTTCGCTGGGTTCTCGTTGGTCGTTAAGGTAAATGGGATTGGATTGTTGGTTTTGGAGAAGATCAGGTGAGTTTAGGGTGGTTTTGGGATTGTATCCGCGCTTTTTGGGAATTTTCTTAGTTTTGGGGGGTGATCCCGTTCATTTTTGGGGTGTTTTTGACGTGTTTTGGGGTCTCCGTTGGGTTTCTTTTGGTTTTCCGTCGTCATCATTGTGGAAAAGTGTAAATTGAGGGTTTTGGAGAACAACAGGTAGGTTTGGGGGGACTTTTGGGGTGGATTCTTGGTATTTGGGGTTTTCTTCTGTTTTTTCTTCTGGTCATGTTCTTTTTTGGGGTGTTTTAGATGTGTTCTGGGGTGTCCATTGGGTTTCGTTGTGTTTTCCGTTGTCATCATGTTGGAAAAGGGTAAATTGTGGGTTTTGGAGAACATCAGGTAGGTTTAGGGTTGTTTTGGGGTGAATCTATTGTATTTGGGGTTTTCTTTCTTTTTTGGGGGTGACCCTGTTCCTTTTTGGCGTGTTTTTGACGTGTTTTGGGGTCTCCGTTGGGTTTCGTTGGGTTTTCCGTGGTCATCATGTTGGAAAAGGGTCAATTGTGAGTTTTGGAGAAGATCAGGTAGCTTTAGGGTGGTTTTGGGATGGATCTATGATTTTGGGCTTTTCTTTCGTTTTGGGGGGTGATCCTGTTCTTGTTTAGGTTGTTTTTGACGTGTTTTGGGGTCTTTGTTGGGTTTTGTTGGGTACTCGTTGGTCGTTAGGTAAATGGGAGTGGATTGTTGGTTTTGGAGAAGATCAGGTGACTTTAGGGTGGTTTTGGGATTGGATCCGTGCTTTTTGGGAGTTTTCTTTTAGATTTTTGAGGGTGATCATGTTCATTTATGGGGTGTTTTTGACGTGTTTTTGGGAGTCCGTTTGGATTTCGTTTGTTTTTCCGTGGTCATCGTGGTGGAAATGCATAAATTGTGGGTTTTGAAGAACATCAGGTAGGTTTAGGATGGTTTTGGGCTGTATCTATGGTTTTGGGGATATTCTTCCAGTTTTGGGGGTGATGCCGTTCTTGTTTTGGTTGTTTTTTACGTGTTTTGGGGTCTCCGTTGGGTTTCGTTGTGTTTTGCGTGGTCATCATGGTGGAAAAGTGTCAATTGTGGGTTTTGGAGAAGATCAGGTAGCTTTAGGGTGCTTTTGGGGTGGATCTATGGGGTTTGGGGTTTTCTTCTGTTTTTGGGTGTGATCCCGTTCTTTTTTTGGGGTGTTTTAGACGTGTTTAGATTTCTCTGTTGGGTTTCGTTGGGTTTTCCGTGGTCATCATGTTGGAAAAGCATCAATTGTGGGTTTTGGAGAAGATCAGGTAGCTTTAGGGTGGTTTGGGGGTGGATCTATGGTATTTGAGCTTTTCTTTCGTTTTGGGGGTTGATTCTGTTCTTGTTTGCGGTGATTTTGACGTGTTTTGGGGTCTCCGTTGGGTTTCGTTGGGTTTTCCGTGGTCATCGTGGTGGAAAAGGGTAAATTGTGGGTTTTGGAGAATATCAGGTAGGTTTGGGGGGACTTTTGGTGTAGATTCTTGGTATTTGGGTTTTTCTCCTGTTTTTTAAGGTGATCCTGGATTTTTTGGGGCTGTTTTTGTCGGGTTTTTCTGTCTCCGTTGGGTTTCATTGGGTTCTCTTTGGTCGTTAAGGTAAATGGGAGTGGATTATGGGTTTTGGAGAATATCAGGAGAGTTTAGAGTGTTTTCGGGGGTAAATTCACAGATTTTGGTGTTTTTTCTTCTGATCCCGTTCTTTTTTGCGGTGTTTTTGGCGTGTTTTGTGGTCTCCGTTGGGTTTCGTTGGGTTTTCCGTGGTCATCATTGTGGAAAAGGGTAAATTCTGGGTTTTGGAGAACATCAGGTAGGTTTAGGGTGGTTTTGGGGTGCATCTATGGTATTTTGGCTTTTATTCTGTTTTTTGGGATGATCCTGATCTTGTTTAGCGTGTTTTAGACGTGTTTTGGGGTCTCCGTTGGGTTTCGTTGGCTTCTTGTTGGTCATTAATTTAAATGGGTGTGGATTGTGGGTTTTGGAGAAGATCAGGTGAGTTTAGAGTTGTTTTGGCGTTGGATCCGTGCTTTTTGGGGATTTTCTTCCAGTTTTGGGGGTGATCACTTTCTTGTTTGCAGTGATTTTGACGTGTTTTGGGGTCTCTGTTGGGTTTCTTTTGGTTTTCCGTTGTCATCGTGGTGGAAAAGTGTAAATTGTGGGTTTTGGAGAACATCAGGTAGGTTTAGGGTGGTTTTGGGGTGGATCTATGGTATTTGCGGTTTTCTTCTGTTTTTGGGTGTGATCCCGTTCTTGTTTGGGGTCTTTTTGACGTGTTTTGTGGTCTCCGTTGGGTTTTGTTGGCTTCTCGTTTGTCGTTAATTTAAATGGGTGTGGATTGTGGGTTTTGGAGAAGATCAGGTGAGTTTAGAGTGGTTTTGTCGTTGGATCCGTGCTTTTTGGGGATTTTCTTCCAGTTTTGGGGGTGATCCCGTTCTTGTTTGGGGTGTTTTTGACGTGTTTTGGGGTCTCCGTTGGGTTTTGTTGGGTTTTCCGTGTTCATCATGGTGGAATAGGGTAAATTGTGGGTTTTGGAGAACATCAGGTAGGTTTATGGTGGTTTTGTTTGGATCTATTGTTTTGGGGGTTTTCTTTCGTTTTTGGGGTGATCCTGTACTTGTTTAGGGTGTTTTAGACGTGTTTTGGGGTCTCCGTTGGGTTTCGCTGGGTTCTCGTTGGTCGTTAAGGTAAATGGGATTGGATTGTTGGTTTTGGAGAAGATCAGGTGAGTTTAGGGTGGTTTTGGGATTGGATCCGTGCTTTTAGGCAATTTTCATTTAGTTTTTGGGGGTGATCATGTTCATTTTTGGGGTGCTTTTGACGTGTTTTTGGGAGTCCGTTTGGATTTCGTTTGGTTTTCCGTGGTCATCATGGTGGAAATGCATAAATTGTGGGTTTTGGAGAAGATCAGGTAGGTTTAGGATGGTTTTGGGCTGTATCTATGGTTTTGGGGATTTTCTTCCAGTTTTGTGGGTGATCCCGTTCTTGTTTGGGTGCTTTTTACGTGTTTTGGGGTCTCCGTTGGGTTTCGTTCTGTTTTGCGTGGTCATCATGGTGGAAAAGTGTCAATTGTGGGTTTTGGAGAAGATCAGGTAGCTTTAGGGTGCTTTTGTGGTGGATCTATGGGGTTTGGGGTTTTCTTCTGTTTTTGGGTGTGATCCCGTTCTTTTTTTGGGGTGTTTTAGACGTGTTTAGATGTCTCCGTTGGGTTTCGTTGGGTTTTCCGTTGTCATCGTGGTGGAAAAGTGTAAATTGTGGGTTTTGGTGAATATCAGGTAGGTTTGGGGGGACTTTTGGTGTAGATTCTTGGTATTTGGGTTTTTCTCCTGTTTTGTAAGGTGATCCTGGATTTTTTTGGGCTGTTTTTGACGGGTTTTTCTGTCTCAGTTGGGTTTCATTGGGTTCTCTTTGGTCGTTAAGGTAAATGGGAGTGGATTGTGGGTTTTGGAGAATATCAGGAGAGTTTAGAGTGTTTTCGGGGGTAAATTCATAGCTTTTGGTGTTTTTTCTTCTGATCCCCTTCTTTTTTGGGGTGTTTTTGGCGTGTTTTGGGGTCTCCGTTGGGTTTCGTTGGGTTTTCCGTCGTCATCATTGTGGAAAAGGGTAAATTGTGGGTTTTGGAGAACATCAGGTAGGTTTAGGGTGGTTTTGGGGTGCATCTATGGTATTTTGGCTTTTATTCTGTTTTTTGGGATGATCCTGTTCTTGTTTAGCGTGTTTTTGACGTGTTTTGGGGTCTCCGTTGGGTTTCGTTGGCTTCTTGTTGGTCATTAATTTAAATGGGTGTGGATTGTGGGTTTTGGAGAAGATCAGGTGAGTTTAGAGTTGTTTTGGCGTTGGATCCGTGCTTTTTGGGGATTTTCTTCCAGTTTTGGGAGTGATCCCGTTCTTGTTTGGGGTTTTTTTGACATGTTTTGGGGTCTCCGTTCGGTTTTGTTGGGTTTTCCGTGTTCATCGTGGTGGAAATGCATAAATTGTGGGTTTTGGACAAAATCAGGTAGATTTAGGGTGGTTTTGGGGTGGATCTATGGTTTTGAAAGGTTTTCTTTCATTTTTGGGGGTGATCACTTTCTTGTTTGCGGTGATTTTGACGTGTTTTGGGGTCTCTGTTTGGTTTCTTTTGGTTTTCCGTGGTCATCGTGGTGAAAAATGGTAAATTGTGGGTTTTGGAGAACAACAGGTAGGTTTGGGGGGACTTTTGGGGTGGATTCTTGGTATTTGGGGTTTTCTTCTGTTTTTTCTTCTGGTCATGTTCTTTTTTGGGGTGTTTTAGACGTGTTTTGGGGTGTCCGTTGGGTTTCGTTGGGTTTTCCGTTGTCATCATGTTGGAAAAGGGTAAATTGTGGGTTTTGGAGAACATCAGGTAGGTTTAGGGTTGTTTTGGGATGAATCTATTGTATTTGGGGTTTTCTTTCTTTTTTGGGGGTGATTCTGTTCCTTTTTGGCGTGTTTTTGACGTGTTTTGGGGTCTCCGTTGGGTTTCGTTGGGTTTTCCGTGGTCATCATGTTGGAAAAGCGTCAATTGTGGGTATTGGAGAAGATCAGGTAGCTTTAGGGTGGTTTGGGGGTGGATCTATGGTATTGGGGCTTTTCTTTCGTTTTGGGGGTAATTCTGTTCTTACTTGCGGTGATTTTGACGTGTTTTGGCGTCTCCGTTGGGTTTCGTTGGGTTTTCCGTGGTCATCGTGGTGGAAAAGGGTAAATTGTGGGTTTTGGAGAATATCAGGTAGGTTTGGGGGGACTTTTGGTGTAGATTCTTGGTATTTGGGTTTTTCTCCTGTTTTTTAAGGTGATCCTGGATTTTTTTGGGCTGTTTTTGACGGGTTTTTCTGTCTCCGTTGGGCTTCGTTTTGGTTTTCCGTGGTCATCATGGTGGAAAATATTAAATTGTGGATTTTGTAGAACATCAGGTGAGTTCAAGGTTTTTTTGGGGGTGAATCTATGGTTTTGGGGAATTTCTTCTCTTTTTTAGGGTTTTCTTCTGTTTTTGGGGTGGTCCCGAACTTTTCTGGGGTGTTTTTGACGTGTTTTGGGTTCTCCATTGCGTTTTTTTTTGTTCTTGTTGGTCATTATGTTAAATAGGAGTGGATTGTGGGTTTTGGAGAAGATCAGGTAGGTTTAAGGGTTTTTTGGGGTGAAATCATGGCATTTTGTTTTTTTTTTTTTTCGGATCTGGGTTGATTTTGGGGTTGTTTTGAGGTGTTTTGGGGTCTTCGTTGGGTTTCGTTGGGTTCTTGTTGGTCATGATGTTGAATGGGAGTGAAATGTGGGATTTGGAGATGATCAGGTGAGTTTAGGGTGGTTTTGGGGGGAAATTCATGGTTTTTGTTTTATATTTTTCTTCTGATCCAGTTGTTTTTTGGGGTGTTCTTGACGTGTTTTGGGGTCTCCGTTGGGTTTTGTTGTGTTTTTCATGGGCATCATGGTGGAAAAGGGTAAATTGTGGCTTTTGGAGAACATCAGGTAGGTTTAGGGTTGTTTTCGGGTGGATCTATGATTTTGAGGGATTTTCTTCCAATTTTGGGTGGGATCCCTTTCTTTTTGAGGGTGTTTTTGACGTGTTTTGGGGTCTCCTTTGGTTTTTCGTTTGATTCATGTTGGTCATCATGGTGAAAAAGCGTAAATTGTGGCTTTTGGAGAACATCAGGTAGGTTTAGGGGGACTTTTGGTGTGGATCTATGGCTTTTGGGGTTTTCTTTCGGTTTTAGGGGTTATCCTGTTCTGTTTTGGGGTGTTTTTGACGTTTTTTGCGGTCTCCCTTAGGCTTCGTTGGGTTTTCCGTGGTCATCATGGTGGAAAATATTAAATTGTGGGTTTTGTAGAACATCAGTTGAGTTCAAGGTTTTTTTGGGGGTGAATCTATGGTTTTGGGGGATTTCTTCTGTTTTTTAGGGTTTTCTTCTTTTTTTGGGGAGGTCCCGATCTTTTCTGGGGTGTTTTTAATGTGTTTTGGGTTCTCCGTTGCGTTGTGTTTTGATTGTAGGGTGGTTTTGAGGTGTTTTGGGATCTTCGTTGGTTTTCGTTGGGTTCTTGTTGGTCATTATGGTTAATGGGAGTGAAATGTCGATTTGGAGAAGATCAGGTGAGTTTAGGGTGGTTTTGGGGGGAAATTCATAGTTTTTGTTTTTGTTTTTGTTTTTTTTTCTGATCCAGTTCTTTGTTGGGGTGTTTTTGACGTGTTTTGGGGTCTCCATTGGGTTTTGTTGGGTTTCCATTGCGTTTTCTGGTGCTTTGGAGTGGATTGTACCTTTAGGAGAACATCAGGTAGCTTTAAGGGTTTTTGGGGTATTAAATCACGTTTTTTCTTCTGATCCGGTTCACTTTTGGGGTGTTTTTGAGGTGTTTTGGGGTTTCCGTTGCGTTTCGTTGAGTTCCTAATGGGTTTTATGGTGGTTGGGAGTGGACTTTGGGATTTGGAGAACATCAGGTAGGTTTAGGGTGGTTTGGGGATTGGATCCGTGCTTTTTGGGGTTTTCTTTCGTTTTTTGGGGGTGATCCCTTTCTTTTTTGGGGTGTTTTTGACGTGTTTTTGCCTCTCCCTTGGGTTTCGTTGGGTTCTTGTTGGTCGGTAAGGTAAATGGGAGTGCATCTTTGGTTTTGGAGAAGATCAGGTGAGTTTCGGGTGGTTTGGGGGGGAAATTCATAGTTTTGGGGTTTTTTCTTCTTATCCAGTTCTTTTTTGGCGTGTTTTTGATGTGTTTTAGGGTCTCCGTTGGTTTTCGTTTAGTTTTCTGTGGTCATCATAGCAGAAAAGTGTAAATTGTGGGTTTTGGAGAACTTCAGGTAGGTTTAGGGGGATTTCTGGGGTGGATCTATGGTATTTGGGGTTTTCTTCTTTTTTTGGGGTTGATCCTGTTCTTTTTTGGGGGTGTTTTTGACGTGTTTTGTGGTCTCCCTTGGGCGTCGTTGGGTTTTCCGTGGTCATCATGGTGGAAAATATTAAATTGTGGGTTTTGTAGAACATCAGGTGAGTTTAAGGTTTTTTGGGGGGTGAATCTATGGTTTTGGGGGATTTCTTCTGTTTTTTAGGGTTTTCTTCTGTTTTTGGGGTGGTCCCGTTTTTTTCTGGGGTGTTTTTGACGTGTTTTGGGTTCTCCGTTGCGTTTTGTTTTGTTCTTGTTGGTCATTATGTTAAATAGGAGTGGATTGTGGGTTTTGGAGAAGATCAGGTAGGTTTAAGGTTTTTTGGGGGTGAATTCATGGCATTTTGTTTTTTTTTTTTAGGATCTGTGTTGATTTTGGGGTTGTTTTGAGCTGTTTTGGGGTCTTCGTTGGGTTTCGTTGGGTTCTTGTTGGTCATGATGTTGAATGGGAGTGAAATGTGGGATTTGGAGAAGATCAGGTGAGTTTAGGGTGGTTTTGGGGGGAAATTCATGGTTTTTGTATTGTATTTTTCTTCTGATCCAGTTGTTTCTTGGGGTGTTTTTGATGTGTTTTGGGGATTCCTACGTTTTGTTGTGTTTCTTTTGGGTTTTCTGGTGGTTGGGAGTGGATTGCACATTTAGGAGAACATCAGGTAGGTTTAAGGGGTTTTTTTGGTTAAATGACGTTTTTTCTTCTGATTCGTTTGGCTTTGGGGTTATTTTGAGGTGTTTTGGGGTTTCCGTTGCATTTGTTGAGTTCCAAATGGGTTTTATGGTGGTTGGGAGTGGACTTTGGGATTTGGAGAACATCAAGTAGGTTTAGGGTGGTTTTGGGATTGGATCCGTGCTTTTTGGGGATTTTCTTTCCGTTTTGGGGGTGATCCCGTTCATTTTGGGGTGTTTTTGACGTTTTTTGGGATCTCCTTTGGGTTTTATTTGGGTTCTTGTTGATCACCGTGGTGGAAAAGTGTAAATTGTGGGTTTTGGAGAACATCAGTTAGGTTTAGGGTGATTTTTGGTTTGGATCTATGGCTTTTGGGGTTTTCTTTCGTTATTGGGGTTGATCCAGTTATTTTTGGGGGCTTTTTAACGTTATTGGGGTCTCCGTTGGGTTTTGTTGGGTTCTCGTTGGTCATTAAGGTAAATGGGAGTGGATTGTGGGTTTTGAAGAAGATCAGGTGAGTTTCGGGTGGTATTGGGGGGAAATTCATAGTTTTGGGGTTTTTTTCTTCTGATCCAGTTCTTTTTTGGGGTGTTTTTGACGTGTTTCGGGGTTTCCGCTGTGTTTCGTTGAGTTCCTAATGGGTTTTATGGTGGTTGGGAGTGGACTTTGGGATTTGGAGAAAATCAGGTAGGTTTAGGGTGGTTTTGGGGTGGATCTATGGTTTTGGTGAATTTTCTTCCAATTTTGGGGGTGATGCTGTTCTTGTTTGGGGTGTTTTTGACGTGTTTTGGGGTCTGCGTTGGGTTTTGTTGTGTTTTCCGTGGTCATTATGGTGGAAAAATGTAAATTGTGGATTTTGGAGAACATCAGGTAGGTTTAGGGTTGTTTTCGGGTGGATCTATGATTTTGAGGGATTTTCTTCCAATTTTGGGGATGATCCCTTTCTTTTTTGGGGTGTTTTTGACGTGTTTTGGGCTCTCCTTTGGGTTTTCGTTTGGTTCATGTTGGTCATCATGGTGAAAAAGTGTAAATTGTGGCTTTTGGAGAACATCAGGTAGGTTTAGGGGGACTTTTGGTGTGGATCTATGGCTTTTGGGGTTTTCTTTCGTTTTTAGGGGTTATGCTGTTCTTTTTTGGGGTGTTTTTGACGTGTTTTGTGGTCTCCCTAGGGCTTCGTTGGGTTTTTCGTGGTCATCATGGTGGAAAATATTAAATTGTGGGTTTTGTAGAACATCAGGTGAGTTTCAGGTTCTTTTGGTGGTGAATCTATAGTTTTGGGGGATTTCTTCTATTTTTTAGGGTTTTCTTCTGTTTTTGGGGAGGTCCCAATCTTTTCTGGGGTGTTTTTAATGTGTTTTGGGTTCTCTGTTGCATTTTGTTTTGATCGTACTGTGGTTTTGAGGTGTTTTGGGTTCTTCATTGGTTTTCGTTGGGTTCTTGTTTGTCATTATGGTGAATGGGAGTGAAATGTCGATTTGGAGAAGATCAGGTGAGTTTAGGGTGGTTTGGGGGGGAAATTCATAGTTTTGGGGTTTTTTCTTCTTATCCTGTTCTTTGCTGGGGTGTTTTTGACGTGTTTTGGGGTCTCCCTTGGGCTTCGTTGTGTTTTTCGTGGTCATCATGGTGGAAAATATTAAATTGTGGGTTTTGTAGAACATCAGGTGAGTTTAAGTTTTTTTGGGGGGTGAATCTATGGTTTTGGGGGATTTCTTCTGGTTTTTAGGGTTTTCTTCTGGTTTTGGGGTGGTCCCGATCTTTTCTGGGGTGTTTTTGACGTGTTTTGGGTTCTCCGTTGTGTTTTGTTTTGTTCTTGTTGGTCATCATGTTAAATAGGAGTGGACTGTGGGTTTTGGAGAAGATCAGGTAGGTTTAAGGGTTTTTTGGGGTGAAGTCATGGCATTATTTTTTTTTTTTTTTAGGATCTGTGTTGATTTTGGGGTTGTTTTGAGGTGTTTTGGGGTCTTCATTGGGTTTCGTTGGGTTCTTGTTTGTCATTATGGTGAATGGGAGTGAAATGTCGATTTGGAGAAGATCAGGTGAATTTAGGGTGGTTTTGGGGGGAAATTCGTGGGTTTTGTTTAATTTTTTTCTTCTGATCCAGTTGTTTTTTGGGGTGTTTTTGACGTGTTTTGTGGTCTCCGTTGGATTTTGTTAGGTTTCCATTGTGTTTTCTGGTGGTTGGGAGTGGATTGTACATTTAGGAAAACATCAGGTAGGTTTAAGATTTTTGGGGGGATAAATGACATATTTTCTTCTGCTCCGGTTTGCTTTTGGGGTGTTTTTGATGTGTTTTGGGGTTTCCGTTGCGTTTGGTTGAGTTCCTAATGGGTTTTATGGTGGTTGGGAGTGGACTTTGGGATTTGGAGAATATCAGGTAGGTTTATGGTGGTTTTGGGGTGGATCTATGGTTTTGGTGAATTCTCTTCCAATTTTGGGGGTGATGCCATTCTTGTTTGGGGTGTTTTTGACGTGTTTTGGGGTCTGCGTTGGGTTTCGTTTTGTTTTCCGTGGTCATCATGGTGGAAAAGTTTACATTGTTGGTTTTGGAGAACATCAGGTAGGTTTAGGGTGGTTTTGGGGTGGATCTATGGTTTTTGGTGTTTTCTTTCGTTTTTTGGGGTTATCCTGTTCTTTGTTGGGGTGTTTTTGACGTGTTTTGGGGTTTCCGTTGCATTTCGTTGAGTTCCTAATGGGTTTTATGGTGGTTGGGAGTGTATTGTACATTTAGGAGAACATCAGGTAGGTTTAAGGGTTTTTTTGGGGGTTAAATCACGTTTTTTCTTATGATCCGGTTCGCTTTGGGATGTTCTTGACATGTTTTGGTGTTTCCGTTGCGTTTCGTTGAGTTCCTAATGGGTTTTATGGTGGTTGGGAGTGGACTTTGGGATTTGGAGAATATCAGGTAGGTTTAGGGTTGTTTTGGAGTGGATCTATGATTTTGAGGGATTTTCTTCCAATTTTGGGGGTGATCCCTTTCTTTTTTGGGGTGTTTTTGACGTGTTTTGGGGTCTCCTTTGGGTTTTCGTTTGGTTCATGTTGATCATCATGGTGAAAAAGCGTAAATTGTGGCTTTTGGAGAACATCAGGTAGGTTTAAGGGGACTTTTGGTGTGGATCTATGGCTTTTGGGGTTTTCTTTCGTTTTTAGGGGTTATCCTGTTCTTTTTTGGGGTGTTTTTGACGTGTTTTGTGGTCTCCCTAGGGCTTCGTTGGGTTTTCCGTGGTCATCATGGTGGAAAATATTAAATTGTGGGTTTTGTAGAACATCAGGTGAGTTTAAGGTTTTTTGGGGGGTGAATCTATGGTTTTGGGGGATTTCTTCTGTTTTTTAGGGTTTTCTTCTGGTTTTGGGGTGGTCCCGATCTTTTCTGGGGTGTTTTTAAAGTGTTTTGGGTTCTCTGTTGCATTTTGTTTTGATTGTAGGGTGGTTTTGAGGTGTTTTGGGTTCTTCATTGGTTTTCGTTGGGTTCTTGTTTGTCATGATGTTGAATGGGAGTGAAATGTCGATTTGGAGAAGATCAGGTGAGTTTAGGGTGGTTTTGGGGGGAAATTCGTGGTTTTTGTTTTATTTTTTTCTTCAAGTCTAGTTATTTTTTGGCGTGTTTTTGACGTGTTTTGGGGTCTCCGTTGGTTTTTGTTGTGTTTCTTTTGGGTTTTCTGGTGGTTGGAAGTGGATTGTACATTTAGGAGAACATCAGGTAGGTTTAATGTTTTTTGGGGGGTTAAATGACGTATTTTCTTCTGCTCCGGTTTGCTTTTGGGGTGTTTTTGACGTGTTTCGGGGTTTCCGCTGCGTTTCGTTGAGTTCCTAATGGGTTTTATGGTGGTTGGGAGTGGACTTTGGGATTTGGAGAATATCAGGTAGTTTTATGGTGGTTTTGGGGTGGATCTATGGTTTTGGTGAATTTTCTTCCAATATTTGGGGTGCTGCCGTTCTTGTTTGGAGTGTTTTTGACGTCTTTTGGGGTCTGCGTTGGGTTTCGTTGTGTTTTCCGTGGTCATTATGGTGGAAAAGTTTATATTGTTGGTTTTGGAGAACATCAGGTAGGTTTAGGGTGGTTTGAGGATTGGATCCGTGCTTTTTGGGGATTTTCTTTCAGTTTTGGGGGTGATGCTTTTCTTTTTTGGGGTGTTTTTTACGTGTTTTGGGGTCTCCGTTGGTTTTTGTTGGTTTTCCATTGGGTTTTCTGGTGGTTGGGAGTGAATTGTAACTTTAGGAGAACATCAGGTAGGTATAACGGTTTTTGGTGGGTTAAATAACGTTTTTTCTTCTGATTCGGTTCGCTTTTGGGGTGTTTTTGACGTGTTTTGGGGTTTTTGTTTCATTTCGTTGAGTTCCTAATGGGTTTTATGGTGGTTGGGAGTGGACTTTGGGATTTGGAGAACATCAGGTAGGTTTAGGGTGGTTTTGGGATTGGATTCGTGCTTTTTGGGGATTTTCGTCCAGTTTTGGGGGTGATCCCGTTTTCTTTTGGGGTGTTTTTGACGTGTTTTGGGGTCTCCGTTGGGTTTTGTTGGGTTTTCCGTGATCAAGGTTGTAGAAAATTGTAAATTGCAGGTTTTGGAGAACTTCAGGTAGGTTTAGGGGGAATTTTGGTGTGGATTCATGGTATTTGGGGTTTTCTTCTGTTTTTTTTGGGTGTGATCCTGTTCTTTTTTGGGGTGTTTTTGACGTGTTTTGTGGTCTCCGTTGGGTTTCGTTGGGTTTTCCGTGGTCATCCTGGTGGAAAAGGGTAAATTGTAGGTTTTCGAGAACATCGGGTAGGTTTAGGGTGGCTTTGGGGTGGATCTATGGTTTTGGTGGATTTTCTTCCTGTTTTGGGGTGATGCAGTCTTTTTTGGGGTGTTTTTGATGTGTTTTGGGGTCTCCGTTGGGTTTCGTCAGGTTTTCCGTGGTCATCATGGTGGAAAAGGGTAAATTGTGGGTTTTGGAGAACATCAAGTAGGTTTAGGGTGGTTTTGGACTGGATCTATGGTGTTTGGGGTTTTCTGTTTTTTTTTGGGTGATCCTGTTCTTTTTTGGGGTGTTTTTGATGTGTTTTGGTGTCTCCGGTGGGTTTTAGTTGGTTTCTTGTTGGTCATCATGGTGGAAAATGGTAAATTGTGGGTTTTGGAGAACATAGGTGTGTTTAAGTTTTTTTGGGGGGGTGAATCTATGGTTTTGTGGGATTTCTTCTGTTTTTTAGGGTTTTCTTCTGGTTTTGGGGTGGTCCCGTTTTTTTGGGGGGTGTTCTTGTTGTGTTTTGAGGTCTCCGTTGGGTTTTGTTGGGTTCTTGTTGGTTATTATGTTAAATAGGAGTGGATTGTGGGTTTTGGAGAACATCAGGTAGGTTTAAGGTTTTTGGGGGGTTAAATCACGTTTTTTCTTCTGATTCGGTTTGCTTTTGGGGTGTTTTTGAGGTGTTTTGGGGTTTCCGTTGCGTTTCGTTGAGTTCCTAATGGGTTTTATGGTGGTTGGGAGTGGACTTTGGGATTTGGAGAACATCAGGTAGGTTTAGGGTGGTTTTGGGATTGGATCCGTGCTTTTTTGGAATTTTCTTCCAGTTTTGGGGGTGATGCCGTTCTTGTTTGGGGTGATTTTGACGTGTTTTGGGGTCTCAGTTGGGTTTCGTTGGGTTTTCCGAGGTCATCATGGTGGAAAAGTTTAAATTGCGGGTTTTGGAGAATATCATGTAGGTTTAGTGTGTTTTTGGGGTGGATCTATGGTATTTTGGGTTTTCTTCTGTTTTGGGGCATTATCCCGGACTTGTTTGGGGTGTTTTTGACGTGTTTTGGGGTCTCCGTTGGTTTTTGTTGGTTTTCCATTGGTTTTTCTGGTGGTTGGGAGTGGATTGTATATTTTGGAGAACATCAGGTATGTTTAAGGGTTTTGGGGGGGTTAAATCACGTTTTTTCTTCTGATTCGGTTCGCTTTTGGGGTGTTTTTGAGGTGTTTTGGGGTTTCCGTTGCGTTTCGTTGTGTTTTGAGAAATTGACAAATCCTTGAAGTCCCTTTTGATTGCTCTCAGGCTATGCCTTGCCACTCCTTCTCCTCCCAGATATAGGACGAGCAATCGGTAATAGTCTGACGTTTGAACCAAGCTGGGAAGCCTCCTTTTGATGCCCTAACCTAGGCCCCAGGAAGGCAGCAGATGCCCCTTAGAGGATGGTCCCTTCTACATATTGGACCCTCTGTTCCGCTGATTGATAAATCACCCACAACTAAAACTCACCTTTTCTTCCTGCTGCCTGTGGTCACTATACAGGGGGGGTTGGCTTTTCCAACCCTGCCAATATCTCTGCTGGAGAGGGATTGTAGCCTTTTCCATCCATCGATTGCCTTTCGGTCTCCAGGGCCTTATACCTGTTGCACAGGTCTACCTGACAGTATGATATGGTTGAGATTTTGGTAAAATTGCAAACACAAATATTAGAGTGATTACTGGTATCTACCACAGCATTATCTACGACTATAGAATCACAATGACTTCTCATGCAAACACAACCTTTCCCAATATATACAAGTACAGTATCAAGAGTTTCATTAGGATGTATTTCAACATGGCAAATATTTTGCTCAGTGTCAAGACAAATGTATTGAGATTCCAGCGTGTTACTTTCACAGATGAAACCTTTTTGTTCACACACAATACATGCATTTACATCAATTGTTTGCCACTTTCCTCCCTTTTGATGGGCCCATACTTTATGCCCTTTAGGATAAAGTATAGTTCCATTATGACTGAGTCCTAATGCAATGATTGGCTATACATTGTATATGGTGGCATTACTTATAGTAAGTATAAAGGCAACAATTTGATCATTTTCTGCATAAAGGGTAAAGTTGACTAATTGCCACCATGCTTGAAAAACTTTTCCAAATTCTGAAGCATTATCCCAAATAAATTTTTGAATTTCAGTGGGCAAAGTTCCTCCTTCACCCTCTCTAATAATAGCTGCTGCTACAGATTGTATACATAACTGCATTTGGATACAGCTCCAAGCAAGTGAGGTATTGCCTTGGCTTTTTCAAAGTGCATGTACAATTAATTGATGATATAGAAGCCATTGCTTTGCTAAAGACAATAAGGATGATTTTTATTAGATGGTCTAGTTACTGTAGTCAGAAACTAAACCTAACCCTAACCTAAACCTAACACTAACCCAACCCTAACCCTAACCCTAACCCTAACGGCTGCCCGCAGATTTAAACCTAACGCTCAAACCCTAACCCTAACCCTAAACCTAACCCTAACCCTAAACCTAATCCTAATGGCTGATAGCAGATCTAACCCTAACACTCTAAACCTAAACCCAACCCTATCCCTAACCCTAACATAACACTAGCCCTAACACTAACCAGAACCCTAACAAGAACCAAAACACTAACAATAACCATAACCCTAAGCGTAAGGCTAAACCTAACCAAACATAAACCCTAACCCTAACTGTAACCCTAACCCTAACAGAACCCTAAGCCTAACCCTAACCCTAACTCTAACGATAACGCTAACCCTAATCCTAACCCTAACCATAACGCTAACCTTAATCCCAAACATAACCCTAACCCTAACCCTAACCTTAACCCTAAACCTACCCTAACCCTAACTCTAACCCTAACTGTAAAACCTAACCCTACCCTAACCGTAACCCTAAAACTAACCCTAACCCTAACTGTACTACTAACCCTAACCCAAACCCTAACTCTAACTGTAACCCTAACCCTAACCCTAACATAACCCTAACCCTAACCCTAACCCTAACGCTAACCCTAAACCTAAACCTAACCCTAACCCTAACCGTAACCCTAACCCTAAGCCTATCCCTAACAGAATCCTAACCCAAACACTAACCCTAACCCTAACCCCAACCCTAACCAAAACCTAACCCTAACCCTAACCGTAACCAAAACCGAACCCTAACCCTAACCCTACCCCTAACCCTAACCCTAACCCTAACCCTAACGGAACCATAAGCCTAAACCTAACGCAAACCCTAACAAAACCTTCACCCTAACCCTAACCCTAAACCTAACCCTAACCCCAAATCTAACCCTAAGCCTAACCCTAACCCTAACCCTAACCCTAACCATAACCCTAACCCTAAAACCTAACCCTAACCCTGAACAAAACCCAACCCTAACCCTAAATCTAACCCTAACTTTAACCCTAACCTAACCCTAACCCAAACCCTAACCCTAACCCTAACCCTAACCTAACCCTAACCCTAACCCTAACCCTAACCCTAACCGTAACCCTAGCCCTAACCCTAACACTAACCCTAACAAAACCCTAATCATAACCCTAACCCTAACCTAACCCTAACATAAATCTATCCCTAACCCTAACCCTAACCCTAATCCTAACCCTAACCCTAACCCTAACTCTAACCCTATCCCTAACCATAACCTAACCCTAACCCTAATCCTAACCCTAACCCTAAAGCTAACCCTAACCCTAACCTAACCCTAACTCTAACCCTAACCCTAACCCTAACCCTGCCAGAACCCTAACCCTAACATAACACTAACCCTAACACTAAACCTAACTCTAACTTTAACCCTAACCTAACCCTAAAATATAACCCTAACCCTAAACCTATCCCTAACCCTAACCAAAATACGAACCCGACCCCTAACCCTAACCCTAACCCTAACCCTAACCCTAACCCTAACCCTAACCCTAACCTAACCCTAACCCTGAACATAACCCAACCCTAACCCTAACCCTAACCGTAACCCTAACTTTAACCCTAACCTAACCCTAACCCTAACTCTAACCCTAACCCTAACCCTAATAACCCTAACACCTAACCCTAACCCTAACCCTAACCCCTAACCCTAACACTAACACTAACCCTAACCCTAACCCTAACCCCTAACCCTAACCCTGCCAGAACCCTAACCCTAACATAACAATAACCCTAACACTAAACCTAACCCTATCCCTAACACTAAACCTAACTCTAACTTTAACCCTAACCTAACCCTAAAATATAACCCTAACCCTAAACCTATCCCTAACCCTAACCAGAATACGAACCCTAACCCTAACCCTAACCCTAACCCTAACCCTAACCTAACCCTAACCCTGAACATAACCCAACCCTAACCCTAACCCTAACCGTAACCCTAACTTTAACCCTAACCTAACCCTAACCCTAACCCTAACCCTAACCCTAACCCTAACCCTAATAACCCTAACCCCTAAACCTAACCCTAACCCTAACCCTCTAACCCTAACCCTAACACTAACCCTAACCCTAACCCTAACCCTAACCCCTAACCCTAACCCTAATCCTAACCCTAACCCTAATGGCGGATCTAACGCTAACCCTAACCCTAACCCTAACCCTCTAACCCTAACCCTAACCCTAACCCCAACCCTAACCCTAACCCTAATTGCGGATCTAACCCTAACCCTAACCCTAACCCTAACCCTAACCCTAACCCTAACCCTAGTTCTGGGACCCTAACCCTAACCCTAACCCTAACCCTAACCCTAACCCTAATTGCGGATCTAACCCTAACCCTAACCCTAACCCTAACCCTGATCCTAACCCTAACCCTCTAACCCTAACCCTAACACTTACCCTAATCCTTACCCTACCCTTATCCTTACCATTACGCTATCCTTTACCCTAACTCTTAACCCTAACCCTAACCCTTACCCTAATCCTTACCATAAACCTAACCCCTTCCCTAAACCTAAACCTTATCCTCACCCTAAGCCTTACCCTAACCCTTACCCTTAGCCTTACCCTAACACTTACCCTTGCCCTAACCCTTACCCGTACCCTAATCTGAACCCGAACCCTAACCCTAATACTCTCACCCTAACCCTTACCCTAATCCTAACAACAACCCCAACCCCTAACCCCTAACCCCTAACCCTTACCCTAACCCTCTAAACCTACCCCTAATCTATCCCTAACCCTAACCCTCTAAGCCTAACCCTAACCCTCTAAGCCTAACAATAACCCCCAACCCCAACCCTCACCCGAAACCCTAACTCTAGCCCCAGCCCTAGCCCCTAACCCTAGTTCCCGAGAACTACATCTCCCGGTATGCTCTGGGCATTCAACATGGCCTCCCGGAAGTCCCGAATCCGACAACTACATTTCCCGGCATACTCTGGGTACGCAACGTGGCCTCCCGGAAGTCCGGAGTCCTGAGAACTACATCTCCCGGCATGCTCTGGGCACACAACATGGCCTCCCAGTGACGGAAAACTACACCTACCAGCATTCCCCGCACAGCCAGCATGGCCAATCACAGGCCGAGTGCTCGAGAACTGCATTTACCAGCACTCACTGGAACCCTCACCGCCCTTACAAAAAAAGCCTCAAGCCCTAACATCCAAAAAACCTCGGAACCCCTACAGACCTAACCCAAACTATTTACCACACTAAACCCCTGAAGACCTATGCCTAAAACCCCTAACCCAAAATCTTAGGATGCTCAAAACCCAAACCCAACCCAAAACGTTAGGAATGCTCAAAGCCCTAGCCCAAAAACTTAGGGCGCTCCAAACCCTAACCCCAAAACATTAATGTAATACACAATAAATGTTTGTTCATTGTCTTTTGTATTATAAAACAAGGAGTTCCGTTTGAGGAGCAGGAGTTGCAAAAGCTCCCTGCTGAAGTAAGATGTATAATACTTGGCTAGACACTATGAAAATTCTTTTGCTTAATGTAACAAAAAAGAGAACCCCCTCCCCTTCTCTCCTTCTGCATCTCAGTTGCCTCTTTTGTTCAAAGACACTGCTGCAAAGTTCATGTAACCATCTCCTGATAAGTTGCTAAACTAGTGTATCAACATCCTGCATTCCTGTCTCACGCTGGGCCAACATGACCAAATAAAAAAAAGAAGTTGAACCACAACGCGGAGGAAGACTACGGCCTTCATCTTCACGACCACCAGAGGGACAGAGACGACCCCCTAGCAACAGTGCGCGCAGTCGCAGAATATACCAGGATGTGCTGCGTAATCCCAGAATTACCAAGATATAAAAAGGGACCCTGGCGGGGGTGAGGTGCGTGCCGTTGGCGGAGCTGAGACTCCCCGGCCGCCCAGTGCTGTTTTGCTTGACGTTTGCTCACTCAATAAATTCCTTTCTATGATTAATACAATGCTCTATGAAAATTAATTAAGGGGGCAACTTATAACACTTTGGACGCTCAAAACCCAAACCCAAAAACTTTGGACGCTCAAAACCCTATCCCGAAAACACTAGGACGCTCCAAACCCTATCCCAAAAACATTAGGACGCTCCAAGCCCCAACCCAAAAACATTAGGGCGCTCAAAACCCAAACCCAGTAACTTTGGATGTGCAAAACCCAAACCAAAAACATTAAGACGCTCCAAACCCTATCCGGAAAACATTAGGAAGCTCAAAGACCTATCCCAAAAACTTAGGATGCTCCAAACCCTATCCTGGAAACATTAAGATGCTCCAAACCCTATCCCAAAAACTTAGCACACTCCAAACCCTAACCAAAAAACATTAGGATGCTCAAAGCCCTAACCCAAAAACATTAGGAGGCTCAAAACCCTATCCTGGAAAAAATAAGTTGCTCAAAACCCTATCCTGGAAACATTAAGATGCTCAAAACCCTATGCCGAAAACTTAGGACGCTCCAAACCCTAACCCAAAAACATTAGGACGCTCAAAGCCCTAACCCAAAAACATTAGGACGCTCAAAACCCTATCCTGGAAACATAAAGATGCTCAAAACCCTTTCCCGAAAACTTAGGATGCTCAATACCCAAACCCAAAACATTAAGATGCTCAAAACACTAACCCAACTACTTAGGATGCTTAAAAGCCTATCCCAAAAAATTAGGGCACACAAAAGCCTAACCCCCAAAATTAAGATGCTCAAAATCCAAACCCCCAAAATTAGGATACTCAAAACCCTGGACCTGGAGAACCTAACCTGAAAAAAACAAAACAAAACAAAACAAAAAAAAGATCTTAAAACCCTAACCGGAAATAACTGACCAAAAATAAAACCTTAAGACTCTAACCCTAAAAAACATATCAACACTACAACCCAAAAAACTCTAATACACTAACACGCTAACCCTGAAACCCTGAAAACCCTAACCCCCAAATCCTTAAAACCCTAACCGTTAAAACTCCAACCCTAAAAACCTTAAAATCCTAAACATAAACCCTGAAACCCCTTACCCTGAAACCCAACCCTAGTGCCCAATCCCTGAAACCTTAAAATCCTGAATCAATCTGTAGCAAATAGCATAGGCTGAGTCGAGGATCTCAGTACAGTAGCATTATTATTCGAGATTACAATGGCGGGTGTCCCACAAGCAGGAGGGTGCCTACTAATTCCATACACAGTTTATACACTTTTTTTTTCTGCCGAGGACCGGGACCCTCCCCTGTTTCCCCTTTAACTGTGCTATTCAAGGTTCATAATCTAGCTGGTGCTTCACAGAAAATACACAGCTGCCGGCCTGTTACAAGTCACATTTCTTTTGAGGTTTTTACTCTTTGAGGTGGTAATGTTTCTTACGCCGTGATTTCCACCTAATTGCTGTAAGGATTCTGGCTGTCTGCGTTTTACAAGGTTGTCTGTTATAACAAATAAAAGTCCCAAATAGGATTACAATCAAAGTTTACAATTCACTGAATGAATAGAGGTAAGCAAACAGTGCTGGGTACGCTGGGAGTCTCTGCTCCACCAAGACGCGCACCAGTTATACACCAGTTACCTCCCTTAAGGGATATAGAGAAGCCCTCTCAGATACGTCCGTCCTACTTCTCCTGCATGCGGCCGGAGGTTGGTCTAATTCTGGTGCTGTTGGTGGTGGAAGCTGGGGCAACGGTGGTACTGGTGGCGATACCACAGCCACCGGAGGGGGAGCCGCCGGGGGTGGATTGTTAGGATATGGAGGTGGTAGCTTATCCAACGGCTCACGTTTATCTTCTTTTTCTTTTTCATGTTCTTCTTGTTCTTCAAATTTCTTACCTGCTTTTAGTGTAAATATTGAGGCTGGAAAAGGACGTGAAGTCCTCCTGATCCATAATCCTGCATAATCACTTTCTTCCTGGCTAAAAGGTTCCTTTGAATTAACATGGATATTTAAGGCCTGGCAAATCCAGTCTTTGAAGGATCCAAAAACAGGCCAAAAGACATGTAGTCTTAAAGGCTCCTTTGGCCATTCTGTCACACAATACTGGACCATTTTTAATTTACTTTTTCCTTTTCTGGGGTCCCTATCATTCCAATTTCTAATCGTTATTCCTAATGGACTTTCTGGTGGTATGACTGGTAATTTGCTCCCTTTCTTCTGGTCTCTGGTCTTCGATTTTGTCTGACCCATCTAGGAATTTTACTATGGCAATTCCCACAGCCCTTGGTTACCTTAGTAAGAGTGTCTTGCAGGGGGTCGAGGACCTATCACACACCCACAAATCCTATAGGAATCCCTTCGGTCCTTCACCGGCCAAGTCCCTCGCGGGAGATTGGAACCGCGGTTAGAAGACCTCCACAATCGCTTCGGAACTAAGTTCCATCTCAGTCACACTCTTACACACACAGGCAACCGAACCCCACCCAACCGAACGGTATATGCTTTAAATGCTTACGGCTCCGTCATCTTCGTTCGGATCTTCACACACACAATTACAGGCAAAATATAGTGCTGCAGCTGGCAAGGGAGCTGAAAAAAAGAATCAGAAACTTTGCTTACCTTTATTCAGGTTTAAGATGCCATTAGTTCCGACCTGACTCAAAGAGCAGCCACCAAATGGTGGGGGTGCCTCTCCTAGATCAAACCAGAAATCAGGAACCAAAGCCCTCCCGGACGAGCGCCCACTTGTAATAAATGACTGGGTCCCAAATAGGATTGCAATTGAAATTTACAATTTATTAAATGAATAGAGGTAAGCAAGCAGCGCTGGGTGCGCCAGGAGTCTCTGCTCCACCAAGACACACACAAGTTACATCAGGCGGCTGGTTTTTATGCTGCTAGGCTAATACATATTCATTACTACTTCTACAAAAGGCAGGGTTATTCTAATTAGTTCCCAGAATCCAAACCCTCCCACTGGTGCAGGCGTTATCAATCTCTGGTGGTCCCTCTGGGGGCCGCTCGTACTGAAGGCTCGTAGTCTTCCTCCCAGGCTTTTCTCTTGTCCTTCTCCTTTGTCCGTCTTGGCTGGATGGCAGACACTTGCATAGTGTCCCATGCAACAGTTGTAATAGTTAGCAGTTATTCTGAAACCCCTTTGTTCTCTTATCCCCTATTGACCCGAATTGCTGGACCATTCCTTTGCAAGATACAAGAACTATATACATTAACCACTCTGGTTTTCTCAGACTTTTCATCATATCATGCGGCCCTAGCATTGGTCCATATTGACACGAATCAGATGAACTCATTTCACACTGTTAAGCTGTCTTATCACTGCAAGCATATCTCAATACCACCTTCCTTCCCTCTACAGGATGTAACTGCGCAAAAACAACATTTTTATTCCCACAACCTTGATCCCCTTACCCTGAAGTCCTTATTCCCCTTAAACCTAACAACTCTAACCACAACCCTAACCCTTATTATCAACCCCCTAACGCTAATGACACTGACCTTAATCCAAACCCCAAACTGCCCCTAACCCCAGACAACCAACAACGAAACACACACACACAAAGATGGAAACTACAAAAAAGGCAAAACCCACGATACAGGCCCCAAATCACAAATACGCAACCAAAATGCTACAGAAAAGCCCCAGATGCAGGCCCCAAATGCTACTGCTAGGCCTCAAAAGCTCAAGATGCATCCCAAAGCAAAAATGCAGACCCCAAACGTTACGGAAAAGCCCCCAAACCCAGGCTGCACGAGTCTACAAGCAGGCCCCAAACTGCCAACAGAAGCAGGCACTAACCACACCCAGATGCAGACCCCAACTGCCCACAAGCAGCTCCTACCCCACCACCCCCTCCCAAGAACTGGACTCCACCCAGACACTGGCCCAAGACCCGGGCCCGCCCCCCGCCACCCCCCCTACCCTCCCCCCCGACACAGGTGTACAAGCAGCTCATAACCCGCCCCTTCAGAGACCGGTCCCACTCCCCCCACCCCCCCCAAGACATGGGATGCGGAGGTGTACAACCAACTCCCAACTCCCTCCCCCTCAAAGGGAGGCCCCAAAGACCCCCAAATGGAGGCTCCTAGAGTGAACAAGCACCTCCCAACTCCCCCAGGCACAGGCCCACCCACCCCCCCAAACACAGGCCACAAAGGTGTATAAACAGCCCAGACCCCCCTCCAAGACCATGGCCCCTATAGTGTACAAGCAGCTCCCAACCACCCACAGATGCAGGCCCCAACCCTTCTCAAAAGGGAGGCACCTAGAATGCATGAGCAGCCTCCCAACCCCCCTAAACATAGGTCCAAAAGTGCACAAGCAGCTCCCAACCCCCCTCAAATACAGACCCCAAAAGTGTACAAGTAGCTCCCCCCCCAGAGACAGGACCCAAAGGTGTACAACCAGTTCCCAACACCCCTGAGACACAGGCCCCAACCCTCCCCCCCAGACACAGGGCCCCAAATTCTACAAGCAGCTCCCAACCCCTGCAAGGCAGGCCCTATACAAGCAGCTCCCAACCTTCCCCCCCCCCGAGGGAGGCCCCCAAGCCCCCCCAAACACAGGCCCCTACAGTGTACAGGCAGCTCCCAGCCACCCCCAGATGCTTGCCCCGAAGTTGTACAAACAGCTCCCAGCCACCCTGCAGAAACAGATTCCTACATTGTACAAGCAGTTCCCAGCCTGCTAGACACAGGCCCTGACCCCCCACAGATGCAGGCCCCAAAGGTGTACAAGCAGCTCCCACCCCTCCCCCAGACGCAGGTCCCAAGCCCCCCCCCCAAACACAGGCCCCTACAACCAGCACCCAACCCCCTACCTCCAATGCCAGGCCCAAAGGTGTAGAAGCAGCTCCAAACCTCCTCCCTCAACCCAGGCTCCAACAGTATACAAGCAGCACCCAACCAACCCTCCCGTCCCTCCCCCCCCCCCCCGACACAGGCTCCAAAGGAATACAAAGAGCTCCCACCCCTCCCCCAGATGCAGGTCTCAACCCCCTCCCGCCCCCAGAAGCAGGCCCCAAAGGTGTAGAGTCAGCTCCCAACCCCCTCAATGCTGGCCCCAAGGGTCTACAAGCAGCTCCCCCCTTGCCCCCAGATACCGGCCCCCAGACACAGACCCCAAAAGCCTAATCACAGGCCCTGAACTCTAGAGGCAGGCTCCAAAACCCAGGACAAAGCCCCAGTGGTTCGAGACAGGGCCCAAATCCCAGACACAGGCCCCAAACGCTAAACATATGCCGAAAAAAGTATTAGTGCTGGTGCCAAATGTTACAGACAGGCCCAAAAGCCCGAGATGCTCAAGGCTGAGATGTAACTTGGCTTTCTGAATTACTGGAAAGCAGCTTTCATTCTCAGATAATTGTGTGCAGGCTAGATAGGATGGGGCTTCAGGCACCTCTTCACCTGAGGAAACACACTGCCATCAGGCACCGCTGTGCCAGACAAGCTTGTTCTGCTAGAACACCCTACTCAGATGCACTGTGGCGTTCAAGTGAACTGCTTTCATGCAAATATAACGACTGATGTTACAACCCACCTTGCCTGTGGCACCTGATGAACAGAAGAGTAAGCCACCGCAGCGCTTCAAAACCATCCCTGCACGTGCCGCTCCTTGTCGCTCTCTGGCCTTATCTCATATCCTTATCCACTTCTGTGGAGAGCCTGCCACGGCACCTGCAAAGCAAGACGGACACCTTTCATAGTCACCTTGTGCTACTTGGTCGTTCTGCTCCAACCCAGCTCACGACCAGCCCCTCTTCTTACACAGCTCTTCAGAGTGCAGTTTGCTCCTTTGAGCCTGTGCGAGACACCTGTGAAAGAAAAAGAAACGCATAGGCCAATGCAGCATCCAAAGACACAGCACAACTAGGTAAGTTACTCTCATCTGCTCCCTTACCTCTGCCGCTTACCAGCCCCCGAGGCAGATGCTTCAATCTACCCTCTTCAAACAGCTACAACACCTCTAAAAGACAAAGAGGGGATGCTTAGAGGAACAGTGAGACAGACCTACAACACAACAACTGCTACATCTGTTCCTCACTCACCTTGCCAGAGGCAGCTCTGCGTGTGACGTCCCAGGTTGTACACTGCGTTACCTAACCCTTACCGTAACCCGTACTCTAACCCTCCTCACCCTTACCATTACCCAAATCCTTACCTTTACTTTTTCCTTACCCTTACTCTTTCCTTTAACCATAACCTTACCCTTACCCTATACCTTACTCCAACCCTTCCCCTTACCTTCCCCTTCCCCTTACACTTAACCTAACCCTTACCCTTCCGCTTCCCCTAAAACATATCCTAACACTTTCCCTTACCCTTACACTTACCCTAACCCTTACTATTACCCTTACACTTACTCTTGCCCTAATCCTTGCTTGCACCCTTACACTTATCCTAACCCTTACCCTTACCCTTACTCAAACCCTTACTCTAACCCTTACCATGACCCGTACCCTTACACTTACTATTACACCTGACCCGTACCCTTAAACTTACCCTAACCCTTATCCATACCATTACCCTTACCCTTACCCTTAACCTTACCCTTATCCTAACACTTACCCTTACCCTAAGTCTAACCCTTACCGTGACCCGTACCCTTACACTTACCCTTACCCTTACACTTACCCTGACCCTTACCCTTACCATAACCCATACCCTAACATATAGTTGTACCCTTAACCTTACCGTTACCCTTAAACTTACCCTTACTCTATGCGTTACCCTTAAGCTTAACCTTAACATAAACCTTAACCTTAACCTTACCCTTACCATAAGCCATACAACAACACTTACATGTACACTTACGCTTACACTTACCCTAGCAATTACTCGTACAATTAACCTTACCCTTACCCTTACCCTTACCCATACCATTACCCTTACCCTTAACCTAACCCTTACCCTTACCCTTACCCTTACCCTTACCCTTACCGTAACCCTTACTCTTTCTGCTACAATTACCCTTAGCCTAAATCTAAACCTTACACTTACCCTAACCCTAACACTTACCCTTATAATTACCCGTATACTTACTCTTACCCTTACCCTATATCTTACTCGAACACTTACCCTGACCCTTACATTTACCCTAACCGTTACCCTAAAACTTACGCTTACTCTTAAACTTAACCTTACCCTAAACCATTACCCTTACACTTACCCTTACATTTCCCTCACCCTAACCCTAAAATTAACCCTAACCATTACCCTAACACTTACTCTTAGCGTAACCCTAACCCTAACCCTTACTCTAAGCCTTACCCTGACAGGTACCCTTACACTTACCCTTACCCTTACACTTACCCTTACCCTTACCGTTACCCTTAGCCTTAGCCTTACCCTTACCCTTACCCATACCAAACGATTACCCTTAGACTTAACCAAACCCTCTAGCCCTTACTCTTACCCTAACCCTTAAGGGTAAGAGTAAGAGTAGGGATAATGGTAAGGGTAAGGATGAAGTTTAGTGTAAGGGTTAGATTTAGTTAAGGGTAAGGGTTAGTGTAAGTCTAAGAGTAAGGGTAAGTGTAAGGGTAATGATAAGGGTTAATTTTAGGCTTAGGGTGAGGGAAACGTAAGGGTAAGTAGTATGTTAAGGTTAAGGGTAAGGTTAAGGTTAAGAGTAAGTGTAAGATTAGGGTAAGGGTCACGGTTAATACAAGGGTCAGGGCAAGGGTTGAGGTAAGGTTTAGGGTAAGTGTAGGAGTAAGGTTATGGCTAAGGGTAAGGGTGAGGGTTAGGGTAAGTGTTCGTTTTAGATAACGGTGAGGGTTAGGGTAAGGTTTAGATTTAGGCTAAGGGTAACTGTAGGAGAAAGGATAAAGGTTACGGTAAGGGAAAGTGTTAGGATAAGGAAACGTTGAAGGTAAGGGTAAGGGTAATTGTACGAGTCATTGCTAGGTTAAGTGTACATGTAAGTTTTGTTGTATGGCTTATGGTAAGGGTAAGTTTAAGGGTAAGGTTTATGTTAACGGTAAGCGTAAGGGTAACAGATAGAGTAAGGGTAAGGGTAAGGGCAACGGTAACGTTAAGAGTACAAATATGTGTTAGGGTAATGGTTATGGTAAGCGTAAGGGTTAGGGTTAGGGTTAGGATAAGGGTAAGTGTAAGTGTAAGGGTACGGGTCACGGTAAGGGCTAGAGTTAGGGTTAGGGTAAGGGTAAGTGTTACGGTAATAGTTAGGGTTAATTTTAGGGTTAGGGTGAGGGAAACGTAAGGGTAAGTATTAGGTTAAGATTAAGGATAAGCTTAAGGTTAAGGTTAAGAGTAAGTGTAAGGTTTAGGGTAAGAGTTAGGGATAATGTAACGGTCAGGGTAAGGGTTGGGGTAAGGTTTAGTGTTAGGGTTAGGTTAAGGGTAAGTGTTAGGCTAAGGGTAAGCTTAATGGTAACGGTAAGTGTAAGGGTAAGGGTTAGGGTAAGGGTAAGAGTAAGGGTATGGGTAATGGTAAGGGTGAGGGTACGGTAAGGGTAAGTGTAACATTTAGATTTAGTCTAAGTGTAAGTGTAGCAGAAATGGTAAGGATTAGGGTAAACGTAAGTGTTAGGGTAAGGATAAGGTTTAGGTTTAGGTTAAGGGTAAGGGTAATGATATGGTAAGGGTAAGTGTAAGGGTATGGTTCAGGGTAAGGGTTGGAGTAAGGGTTAGGGTACGGCTTAGGTAAAGATAAGTGTTAGGATAATCGTTAGGGTTAGTTTTAGGGTTAGGGTGAGGGTAAGAGTAAGTATTAGGTTAAGGTTCAGGGTAAGGTTAACGTTTAGAGTAAGTGTAAAGTTTAGGGTCAGGGTAAGGGTTCACATAAGGTTTAGACTTAGAGTTAGGTTAAGGGTAAGGTTAATGGTAACAGTAAGTGTAACGGTAAAGCTTAGGGTAAGGGTAAGAGTAAGGGTATGGGTAATGGTAAGGGTGAGGGTTAGGGTATGGTTAAGTGTAAAGTTTAGATTTAGGCTAAGGGTAAGTGTAGCAGAAAGGGTAAGGGTTATGGTAAGTGTAAGTGTTAGGATAAGTTTAAGGTTAAGGTTTAGGCTTAGGCTACGGGTAAGGCTAAGGGTAAGGGTAGGAGTAATTGAACGAGTAATTGCTAGGGTAAGTGTAAGCGTAAGTGTACATGTAAGTGCCGTTGTATGGCTTATGGTAAGGGTAAGGTAAGGGTAAGGTTTATGTTAAGATTAAGCATAAGGGTAATGGATAGAGTAAAGGTAAGTGTAAGGGGAACGGTAAGGTTAAGGGTAGAAGTATGTGTTAGGGTATGGGCTATGGTAAGGGTAAGGGTTATGGTAAGGGTAAGGGTTAGGGTAAGGGTAAGAGTTAGGGTAAGGGTAAGGGTACGGGTCAGGGTAAGTGTTAGAGTAAGGATTAGGGTTAGGGTAAGGGTAAGTGTTAGGGTACTGGTTAGGGTTAACTTTAGGGTTAGTGTGAGGGAAACGTAAGGGTTAGTATGGTTAAGGATACGGTTAAGGTTAGGAGTAAGTGTTAGTTTTAGGGTAAGGGTTCGGGTTAATGTAAGGGTCAGGGTAAGGGCTGGGGTAAGGTTTAGGTTTAGGGTTAGGTTAAGGGTAAGGGTTAGGGTAAAGGTAAGTTGTATGGATAAGGATAAGTGTAAGGGATAGGGTAAGGGTAAGTGTTAGGGTAATGGTTAGGGTTAATTTTAGGGTTAGGGTGAGGGAAACATAAGGGTAAGTATTAGGTTAAGGTTAAGGGTAAGGTTAAGGTTAAGAGTAAGCGTAAGGTTTAAGGTTAGGGTTAGGTTATGGTTAAGTGTTAGGGTAAGGGTAAGTTGCATGGATAAGGATAAGTGTAAGGGGTAGGGTAAGGGTAAGTGTTAGGGTAAGGGTAAGGTTAATGGTAACGGTAAGTGTAAGGATAAGGATTAGGGTAAGGGTAAGAGTAAGGGTATGGGTAATGGTAAGGGTAAGGGTTAGGGTAAGAGTAAGGGTAAGGATATGTGTAAGGGTACGGGTCATTGTAAGGGTTAGAATAAGGGATAGGGTAATGGTAAGTGTTAGGGTAAGGTTAATGGTAACCATAAGTGTAAGGGTAAGGGTTAGGGTAAGGAGAAGAGTAAGGGTATGATTAATGGCAAGGGTGAGGGTTAGGGTAAGGGTAAGGGTAAGGGTTAGGGTAAGGGTAAGGGTAAGGGATAGGGTAAGGGTAAGGGTAAGGGTAAGGGTAATGGTAATTTTAAAGGCAACAGTAAGTGTATGGATAAGGGTTAGGGTAAGGGGAAGAGTAAGGGTACGGGTAATGATAAGGTTGAGGGTAAGGGTAAGTGTAAGTGTAAGGTTTAGATTTAGGCTAAGTGCAAGTGTAGCAAAAAGGGTAAGGGTTAGGATAAGGGTAAGGTTTAGGGTTAGATTAAGGGTAAGGCTAATGTTATGGGTAAGGCTAAGGTTAAGGGTAAGGGTAAGGGTAAGGTTAAGGTTAAGGGTAATTGTACGAGTAATTGCTAGGGTAAGTGTAAGTTAAGTGTACATGTAAGTGTTGTTGTATGGCTTATGGTAAGGGTAAGGTTAAGGGTAAGGTTTATGTTAAGGGTAAGCGTAAGGGTAACAGATAGAGTAAGGGTAAGTGTAAGGGTAAGTTTAAGGGCAGAAGTATGTTGTAGGGTATGGGTTATGGTAAGGGTAAGTGTTAGGGTAATGGTTAGGGTTAATTTTAGGGTTAGGGTGAGGGAAACGTAAGGGTTAGTATTAGGTTAAGGGTAAGGTTAAGGTTAAGAGTAAGTGTAAGTTTTAGGGTAAGGGTTAGGGTTAATGTCAGGGTAAGGGGTTAGGTAAGGTTTAGGGTTAGGGTTAGGTTAAGGATAAGGGTTAGGGTAAGGGTAAGTTGTATGGATAAGGATAAGTGTAAGGGATAGTGTAAGGGTAAGTGTTAGGGTAAGGGCAAGGTTAATGATAACGGTAAGTGTAAGGATAAGGGTTAGGGTAAGGTTAAGAGTAAGGGTATTGGTAATGGTAAGGGTGAGGGTTACGGTAAAGTTAAGTGTAAGGTTTAGATTTAGGGAAAGGGTAGGTGTACCAGAAAGGGTAAGGGTTACGGTAAGGTTAAGTGTTAGCATAAGGGTAAGGTTGAGGGTTTGGTTAAGGCTAAGGGTAATTGTTTGGTATGGGTAAGGGTAAGGGTAAGGGTAAGGCTAAGGCTAAGGGTAACGGTAAGGGTAAGGGTAAGGGTAAGGGTAAGGGTAAGGGTAAGGGTACGAGTAATTGCTAGGGTAAGTGTAAGCGTAAGTGTACATGTAAGTGTTGTTGTATGGCTTATGGTAAGGGTAAGGTTAAGGGTAAGATTTATGTTAAGGGTAAGCATAAGGGTAACGGATAGAGTAAGGGTAAGAGTAACAGTATGGTTAAGGGTACAAGTATGTGTTAGGGTATGGGCTATGGTAAGGGTAAGGGTAAGGGTAAGGGTAAGGGTAAGGGTAAGGGTAAGGGTAAGGGTAAGGGTAAGGGTAAGGGTAAGGGTAAGGGTAAGGGTAAGGGTAAGGGTAAGGGTAAGGGTAAGGGTACCTGTCAGGGTAAGGCTTAGAGTAAGGGTTAGGGTTAGGGTTACGCTAAGGGTAGGTGTTAGGGTAATGGTTAGGGTTAATTTTAGGGTTAGGGTGAGGGAAATGTAAGGGTAAGTGTAAGGGTAATGGTTTAGGGTAAGGTTAAGTTTAAGAGTAAGCGTAAGTTTTAGGGTAAGGGTTAGGGTAAATGTAAGGGTCAGGGTAAGTGTTCGAGTAAGATATAGGGTAAGGGTAAGAGTAAGTATACGGGTAATTATAAGGGTAAGTGTTAGGGTTAGGGTAAGTGTAAGGTTTAGATTTAGGCTAAGGGTAATTGTAGCAGAAAGAGTAAGGGTTACAGTAAGGGTAAGTGTTAGGATAAGTTTATGGTTTAGGGTTAGGTTAAGGGTAAGGGTAATGGTATGGGTAAGGGTAAGGGTAAGTGTAAGGGTAAGGGTAAGGGTAAGGTTAATTGTACGAGTAATTGCTAGAGTAAGTGTAAGCGTAAGTGTACATGTAAGTGTTGTTGTATGGCTTATGGTAAGGGTAAGGTTAAGGTTAAGGTTTATGTTAAGGTTAAGCTTAAGGGTAACGCATAGAGTAAGGGTAAGTTTAAGGGTAACGGTAAGGTTAAGGGTACAACTATATGTTAGGGTATGGGTTATGGTAAGGGTAAGGGTCAGGGTAAGTGTAAGGGTAAGGGTAAGTGTAAGGGTACGGGTCACGGTAAGGGTTAGACTTAGGGTAAGGGTAAGTGTTAGGATAAGGGTAAGGTTAAGGGTAAGGGTAAGGGTAATGGTATGGATAAGGGTTAGGGTAAGTTTAAGGGTACGGGTCATGGTAAGGGTTAGAGTAAGGGTTTGAGTAAGGGTAAGGGTAAGGGTTAGGATAAGTGTAAGGGTGCAAGCAAGGATTAGGGCAAGAGTAAGTGTAAGGGTAATAGTAAGGGTTAGGGTAAGTGTAAGGGTAAGGGAAAGTGTTAGGATATGTTTTAGGGGAAGCGGAAGGGTAAGGGTTAGGTTAAGTGTAAGGGGAAGGGGAAGGTAAGGGGAAGGGTTGGAGTAAGGTATAGGGTAAGGGTAAGGTTATGGTTAAAGGAAAGAGTAAGGGTAAGGTTATGGTTAAAGGAAAGAGTAAGGGTAAGGAAAAAGTAAAGGTAAGGATTTGGGTAATGGTAAGGGTGAGGAGGGTTAGAGTACGGGTTACGGTAAGGGTTAGGTAACGCAGTGTACAACCTGGGACGTCACACGCAGAGCTGCCTCTGGCAAGGTGAGTGAGGAACAGATGTAGCAGTTGTTGTGTTGTAGGTCTGTCTCACTGTTCCTCTAAGCATCCCCTCTTTGTCTTTTAGAGGTGTTGTAGCTGTTTGAAGAGGGTAGATTGAAGCATCTGCCTCGGGGGCTGGTAAGCGGCAGAGGTAAGGGAGCAGATGAGAGTAACTTACCTAGTTGTGCTGTGTCTTTGGATGCTGCATTGGCCTATGCGTTTCTTTTTCTTTCACAGGTGTCTCGCACAGGCTCAAAGGAGCAAACTGCACTCTGAAGAGCTGTGTAAGAAGAGGGGCTGGTCGTGAGCTGGGTTGGAGCAGAACGACCAAGTAGCACAAGGTGACTATGAAAGGTGTCCGTCTTGCTTTGCAGGTGCCGTGGCAGGCTCTCCACAGAAGTGGATAAGGATATGAGATAAGGCCAGAGAGCGACAAGGAGCGGCACGTGCAGGGATGGTTTTGAAGCGCTGCGGTGGCTTACTCTTCTGTTCATCAGGTGCCACAGGCAAGGTGGGTTGTAACATCAGTCGTTATATTTGCATGAAAGCAGTTCACTTGAACGCCACAGTGCATCTGAGTAGGGTGTTCTAGCAGAACAAGCTTGTCTGGCACAGCGGTGCCTGATGGCAGTGTGTTTCCTCAGGTGAAGAGGTGCCTGAAGCCCCATCCTATCTAGCCTGCACACAATTATCTGAGAATGAAAGCTGCTTTCCAGTAATTCAGAAAGCCAAGTTACATCTCAGCCTTGAGCATCTCGGGCTTTTGGGCCTGTCTGTAACATTTGGCACCAGCACTAATACTTTTTTCGGCATATGTTTAGCGTTTGGGGCCTGTGTCTGGGATTTGGGCCCTGTCTCGAACCACTGGGGCTTTGTCCTGGGTTTTGGAGCCTGCCTCTAGAGTTCAGGGCCTGTGATTAGGCTTTTGGGGTCTGTGTCTGGGGGCCGGTATCTGGGGGCAAGGGGGGAGCTGCTTGTAGACCCTTGGGGCCAGCATTGAGGGGGTTGGGAGCTGACTCTACACCTTTGGGGCCTGCTTCTGGGGGCGGGAGGGGGTTGAGACCTGCATCTGGGGGAGGGGTGGGAGCTCTTTGTATTCCTTTGGAGCCTGTGTCGGGGGGGGGGGGGGAGGGACGGGAGGGTTGGTTGGGTGCTGCTTGTATACTGTTGGAGCCTGGGTTGAGGGAGGAGGTTTGGAGCTGCTTCTACACCTTTGGGCCTGGCATTGGAGGTAGGGGGTTGGGTGCTGGTTGTAGGGGCCTGTGTTTGGGGGGGGGGCTTGGGACCTGCGTCTGGGGGAGGGGTGGGAGCTGCTTGTACACCTTTGGGGCCTGCATCTGTGGGGGGTCAGGGCCTGTGTCTAGCAGGCTGGGAACTGCTTGTACAATGTAGGAATCTGTTTCTGCAGGGTGGCTGGGAGCTGTTTGTACAACTTCGGGGCAAGCATCTGGGGGTGGCTGGGAGCTGCCTGTACACTGTAGGGGCCTGTGTTTGGGGGGGCTTGGGGGCCTCCCTCGGGGGGGGGGAAGGTTGGGAGCTGCTTGTATAGGGCCTGCCTTGCAGGGGTTGGGAGCTGCTTGTAGAATTTGGGGCCCTGTGTCTGGGGGGGAGGGTTGGGGCCTGTGTCTCAGGGGTGTTGGGAACTGGTTGTACACCTTTGGGTCCTGTCTCTGGGGGGGGAGCTACTTGTACACTTTTGGGGTCTGTATTTGAGGGGGGTTGGGAGCTGCTTGTGCACTTTTGGACCTATGTTTAGGGGGGTTGGGAGGCTGCTCATGCATTCTAGGTGCCTCCCTTTTGAGAAGGGTTGGGGCCTGCATCTGTGGGTGGTTGGGAGCTGCTTGTACACTATAGGGGCCATGGTCTTGGAGGGGGGTCTGGGCTGTTTATACACCTTTGTGGCCTGTGTTTGGGGGGGTGGGTGGGCCTGTGCCTGGGGGAGTTGGGAGGTGCTTGTTCACTCTAGGAGCCTCCATTTGGGGGTCTTTGGGGCCTCCCTTTGAGGGGGAGGGAGTTGGGAGTTGGTTGTACACCTCCGCATCCCATGTCTTGGGGGGGGTGGGGGGAGTGGGACCGGTCTCTGAAGGGGCGGGTTATGAGCTGCTTGTACACCTGTGTCGGGGGGGAGGGTAGGGGGGGTGGCGGGGGGCGGGCCCGGGTCTTGGGCCAGTGTCTGGGTGGAGTCCAGTTCTTGGGAGGGGGTGGTGGGGTAGGAGCTGCTTGTGGGCAGTTGGGGTCTGCATCTGGGTGTGGTTAGTGCCTGCTTCTGTTGGCAGTTTGGGGCCTGCTTGTAGACTCGTGCAGCCTGGGTTTGGGGGCTTTTCCGTAACGTTTGGGGTCTGCATTTTTGCTTTGGGATGCATCTTGAGCTTTTGAGGCCTAGCAGTAGCATTTGGGGCCTGCATCTGGGGCTTTTCTGTAGCATTTTGGTTGCGTATTTGTGATTTGGGGCCTGTATCGTGGGTTTTGCCTTTTTTGTAGTTTCCATCTTTGTGTGTGTGTGTTTCGTTGTTGGTTGTCTGGGGTTAGGGGCAGTTTGGGGTTTGGATTAAGGTCAGTGTCATTAGCGTTAGGGGGTTGATAATAAGGGTTAGGGTTGTGGTTAGAGTTGTTAGGTTTAAGGGGAATAAGGACTTCAGGGTAAGGGGATCAAGGTTGTGGGAATAAAAATGTTGTTTTTGCGCAGTTACATCCTGTAGAGGGAAGGAAGGTGGTATTGAGATATGCTTGCAGTGATAAGACAGCTTAACAGTGTGAAATGAGTTCATCTGATTCGTGTCAATATGGACCAATGCTAGGGCCGCATGATATGATGAAAAGTCTGAGAAAACCAGAGTGGTTAATGTATATAGTTCTTGTATCTTGCAAAGGAATGGTCCAGCAATTCGGGTCAATAGGGGATAAGAGAACAAAGGGGTTTCAGAATAACTGCTAACTATTACAACTGTTGCATGGGACACTATGCAAGTGTCTGCCATCCAGCCAAGACGGACAAAGGAGAAGGACAAGAGAAAAGCCTGGGAGGAAGACTACGAGCCTTCAGTACGAGCGGCCCCCAGAGGGACCACCAGAGATTGATAACGCCTGCACCAGTGGGAGGGTTTGGATTCTGGGAACTAATTAGAATAACCCTGCCTTTTGTAGAAGTAGTAATGAATATGTATTAGCCTAGCAGCATAAAAACCAGCCGCCTGATGTAACTTGTGTGTGTCTTGGTGGAGCAGAGACTCCTGGCGCACCCAGCGCTGCTTGCTTACCTCTATTCATTTAATAAATTGTAAATTTCAATTGCAATCCTATTTGGGACCCAGTCATTTATTACAAGTGGGCGCTCGTCCGGGAGGGCTTTGGTTCCTGATTTCTGGTTTGATCTAGGAGAGGCACCCCCACCATTTGGTGGCTGCTCTTTGAGTCAGGTCGGAACTAATGGCATCTTAAACCTGAATAAAGGTAAGCAAAGTTTCTGATTCTTTTTTTCAGCTCCCTTGCCAGCTGCAGCACTATATTTTGCCTGTAATTGTGTGTGTGAAGATCCGAACGAAGATGACGGAGCCGTAAGCATTTAAAGCATATACCGTTCGGTTGGGTGGGGTTCGGTTGCCTGTGTGTGTAAGAGTGTGACTGAGATGGAACTTAGTTCCGAAGCGATTGTGGAGGTCTTCTAACCGCGGTTCCAATCTCCCGCGAGGGACTTGGCCGGTGAAGGACCGAAGGGATTCCTATAGGATTTGTGGGTGTGTGATAGGTCCTCGACCCCCTGCAAGACACTCTTACTAAGGTAACCAAGGGCTGTGGGAATTGCCATAGTAAAATTCCTAGATGGGTCAGACAAAATTGAAGACCAGAGACCAGAAGAAAGGGAGCAAATTACCAGTCATACCACCAGAAAGTCCATTAGGAATAACGATTAGAAATTGGAATGATAGGGACCCCAGAAAAGGAAAAAGTAAATTAAAAATGGTCCAGTATTGTGTGACAGAATGGCCAAAGGAGCCTTTAAGACTACATGTCTTTTGGCCTGTTTTTGGATCCTTCAAAGACTGGATTTGCCAGGCCTTAAATATCCATGTTAATTCAAAGGAACCTTTTAGCCAGGAAGAAAGTGATTATGCAGGATTATGGATCAGGAGGACTTCACGTCCTTTTCCAGCCTCAATATTTACACTAAAAGCAGGTAAGAAATTTGAAGAACAAGAAGAACATGAAAAAGAAAAAGAAGATAAACGTGAGCCGTTGGATAAGCTACCACCTCCATATCCTAACAATCCACCCCCGGCGGCTCCCCCTCCGGTGGCTGTGGTATCGCCACCAGTACCACCGTTGCCCCAGCTTCCACCACCAACAGCACCAGAATTAGACCAACCTCCGGCCGCATGCAGGAGAAGTAGGACGGACGTATCTGAGAGGGCTTCTCTATATCCCTTAAGGGAGGTAACTGGTGTATAACTGGTGCGCGTCTTGGTGGAGCAGAGACTCCCAGCGTACCCAGCACTGTTTGCTTACCTCTATTCATTCAGTGAATTGTAAACTTTGATTGTAATCCTATTTGGGACTTTTATTTGTTATAACAGACAACCTTGTAAAACGCAGACAGCCAGAATCCTTACAGCAATTAGGTGGAAATCACGGCGTAAGAAACATTACCACCTCAAAGAGTAAAAACCTCAAAAGAAATGTGACTTGTAACAGGCCGGCAGCTGTGTATTTTCTGTGAAGCACCAGCTAGATTATGAACCTTGAATAGCACAGTTAAAGGGGAAACAGGGGAGGGTCCCGGTCCTCGGCAGAAAAAAAAAGTGTATAAACTGTGTATGGAATTAGTAGGCACCCTCCTGCTTGTGGGACACCCGCCATTGTAATCTCGAATAATAATGCTACTGTACTGAGATCCTCGACTCAGCCTATGCTATTTGCTACAGATTGATTCAGGATTTTAAGGTTTCAGGGATTGGGCACTAGGGTTGGGTTTCAGGGTAAGGGGTTTCAGGGTTTATGTTTAGGATTTTAAGGTTTTTAGGGTTGGAGTTTTAACGGTTAGGGTTTTAAGGATTTGGGGGTTAGGGTTTTCAGGGTTTCAGGGTTAGCGTGTTAGTGTATTAGAGTTTTTTGGGTTGTAGTGTTGATATGTTTTTTAGGGTTAGAGTCTTAAGGTTTTATTTTTGGTCAGTTATTTCCGGTTAGGGTTTTAAGATCTTTTTTTTGTTTTGTTTTGTTTTGTTTTTTTCAGGTTAGGTTCTCCAGGTCCAGGGTTTTGAGTATCCTAATTTTGGGGGTTTAGATTTTGAGCATCTTAATTTTGGGGGTTAGGCTTTTGTGTGCCCTAATTTTTTGGGATAGGCTTTCAAGCATCCTAAGTAGTTGGGTTAGGGTTTTGAGCATCTTAATGTTTCCAGGATAGGGTTTGGAGCATCCTAAGTTTTCGGGAAAGGGTTTTGAGCATCTCAATGTTTCCAGGATAGGGTTTTGAGCGTCCTAAGTTTTCAGGATAGGGTTTGGAGAGTCCTAAGTTTTTGGAATAGGGTTTGGAGAGTCCTAAGTTTTCTGGATAGAGTTTGGAGCGTCCTAGTGTTTTCGGGATAGGGTTTTGAGCGTCCAAAGTGTTATAAGTTGCCCCCTTAATTAATTTTCATAGAGCATTGTATTAATCATAGAAAGGAATTTATTGAGTGAGCAAACATCAAGCAAAACAGCACTGGGCGGCCGGGGAGTCTCAGCTCCGCCAACGGCATGCACCTCACCCCCGCCAGGGTCCCTTTTTATTTATATTTTGCTAATTCCGGGATTACGCAGCACATCCTGGTATCTTCTGCGACTGCGCGCACTGTTGCTAGGGGGTTGTCTCTGTCCCTCTGGTGGTCGTGAAGATGAAGGCTGTAGTCTTCCTCGGCGTTGTGGTACAACTTCTTTTATTATTTGGTCATGTTGGCCCAGCGTTAGACAGGAAGGCATGTATGTCGATACACTACTTTAGCAACTTATCAGGAGATGGTTACATGAGCTTTGCAACAGTGTCTTTGAACAAAAGAGGCAACTGAGATGCAGAAGGAGAATGAGTTGGGGGGTCTAATTTTTGTTACGTTAAGCAAAAGAATTTTCATAGTGTCTAGGCAAGCATTATGCAGCTCCTTACTTCAGCAGGGAGCTTTTGCAACTCCCGCTCCTCAAACAGAACTCCTTGTTTTTATAATACAAAAGACAATGAACAAACATTTATGGTGTATTACCCTAAGTTTTTGGGTTAGGGTTTTTTGCGTCTTAATGTTTTGGGGTTAGGGTTTGGAGCGCCCTAAGTTTTTGGGCTAGGGCTTTGAGCATTCCTAACGTTTTGGGTTGGGTTTGGGTTTTGAGCATCCTAAGATTTTGGGTTAGGGGTTTTAGGCATAGGTCTTCAGGGGTTTAGTGTGGTAAATAGTTTGGGTTAGGTCTGTAGGGGTTCCGAGGTTTTTTGGATGTTAGGGCTTGAGGCTTTTTTTGTAAGGGCGGTGAGGGTTCCAGTGAGTGCTGGTAAATGCAGTTCTCGAGCACTCGGCCTGTGATTGGCCATGCTGGCTGTGCGGGGAATGCTGGTAGGTGTAGTTTTCCGTCACTGGGAGGCCATGTTGTGTGCCCAGAGCATGCCGGGAGATGTAGTTCTCAGGACTCCGGACTTCCGGGAGGCCATGTTGCGTACCCATGGTATGCCGGGAAATGTAGTTGTCAGATTCGGGACTTCCGGGAGGCCATGTTGAATGCCCAGAGCATACCGGGAGATGTAGTTCTCGGGACTCCGGACTTCCGGGAGGCCATGTTGCGTACCCATGGTATGCCGGGAAATGTAGTTGTCGGATTCGGGACTTCCGGGAGGCCATGTTGAATGCCCAGAGCATACCGGGAGATGTAGTTCTCGGGAACTAGGGTTAGGGTTAGGGGCTAGGGCTGGGGCTAGAGTTAGGGTTTCGGGTGAGGGTTGGGGTTGGGGGTTATTGTTAGGGTTAGTGGTTTAGGGTTAGGCTTAGAGGGTTATGGTTAGGGGTAGGTTTAGAGGGTTAGGGTAAGGGTTAGGGGTTGGGACTGTGGTTAGGGGTTAGGGTAAGGCTTAGGGTGAGGGTATTAGGGTTATGGTTCGGGTGCAGATTAGGGTAAGGGTTAGGGCAAAGGTAAGTGTTAGGGTAAGGCTAAGGGTAAGGCTTAGGGTGAGGATAAGGTTTAGGGAAAGGGTTAGGTTTAGGGTAAGTGTTGGGGTAAGGGTTAGGGTAAGGGTAAGAGTTAGGGTAAAGGATAGAGTAATGGTAAGTATAAGGGTAGGGTAAGGATTAGGGTAAGGGTAAGGATTAGGGTTAGGTTTAGGGTAAGAATAAGAGTAAGCTAATGGTTAGGATAAGGGTAAGGGTTAGGGTAAAGGTTTTCATTTGTTAAAGTTGAAACGCAGTATGCAATCTGGGACGTCACAGCCAGAGCTGCCTATGGCAAGGTGAGAGAGGAAAAGATGGAGCAGATGTTCTACTCCTAGTTTTTTCTTTATACGTAAATAAAAGTTTGAGCTAATTCCAGTTGGAAGAGTTCCAATTACTTGCTTGGTCATAATGTCTTTTAATATTGAAAGCTGCAGCAAAAGCATGGGGATTTTTGCTTCTAGAAACACCCTAGTTCTCTTCTCTGCACTATGCATGCTTTTGAGCTAAAAGTGATTAAAAAATAAAAAGAAAAATCACACACACACAAAAAAAAGAAAAAAAAACACACCACAGCTGCTGCTGCTCTCTTCCTACTTCCTTGTGCTTTGCCCCTACCCTTCCCAGGTGATTAGGTTTGGGTGCTAGACGGGGCCAAATGGTATATGAGTCCCAGACATCCCCTCAGAGAGCTCATTCTGCTTGGGCTGCTCTTTGGGGTGTTTGTTTTTCCTTCGGTCAGTTGCAGGCTTCTTCAGGTGGATGAGAGTTTATGGACTGATGCGTTTCCAAGTAGCCAGGGGTACGCACATCTTTTTGAGGTAACAGCTAGTAGGATCTGTTAGAATAAACTGATGTAGTACTTGGTGCCTTTATTGCATGCAGTTCTTTATCAGGTGAGTAACTGTTGCGAGTAACTGAAGTCAATGTTACTTGGTGTGTTTGCTATGCAGTGCCTGTGCGGACTATTGCACGAGACACAGCTTTCTGACATCTGGCCCAGCAACTACTAAATAAGGGGAGGGGAGAAGCTGAAGAACGACCAAAGGACAAAGCCTGGGAGGAAGACTACGAGCCTTCAGTACGAGCGGCCCCCAGAGGGACCACCGGAGACTGATAACGCCTGCACCAGTGGGAGGGTTTGGATTCTGGGAACTAATTAGAATAACCCTGCCTTTTGTAGAAGTAGTAATGAATATGTATTAGCCTAGCAGCATAAAAACCAGCCGCCTGATGTAACTTGTGTGCGTCTTGGTGGAGCAGAGACTCCTGGCGCACCCAGCGCTGCTTGCTTACCTCTATTCCTTTAATAAATCATAAACATTAATTGTAAGCCTATTTGGGACTCGGTCATTTATTACAACTGGGACCTCCCGATGGGTGGAAGCTGTCGGGATAGCTTGGGATGCTGAGGCGTGGTGCTGCAAGGAGGTTGGTGGTCGGTGGCGCCCTGGGGCAGGCCGAATTGGGAGGGGGCGAGGCGGCGGGTGGTCGGTGGCTTCTGTGGAAAAGGCACTTGTATGGGGGGCTGCGCATTCAGAGGAACTTTGACAGGCTGCAGATAGGGGCAGGCAGGAACCTTTTGAAGTTCAGGAGAGGGAAATGCCAAGCCCTACCCCCTAGGGAGAAACACCTCTGTTTACCAGCACTGGCTAGCTCGATACTGAATAAGCATTTCTTCATGGAAGGGGTGCTTTGATATTAGAACAGGCTGCCCGGGGAAGTGGTAAGAGACCCGATCCTTAAAAGTATTGAAGAGACATGTGGACATAGCCCGGGAGTCCGTCCTCCGGCAGGGCGGGAGCTGGCTCTTCCGAGCCCCTGTGCTCCGGTCTTGTGCGACGCGTTTGCAAGCAGCACCGGGTGCCGGGTCCGACATCGGACGGTTCGGGGACGGCGATTCCGGGGCCGTCGGCTAGCGGGGGCCGGCTATCTCGTGTCCCGGGGATCCAAATTCAGGGGGCGTGGGGGCCGGCCGTGCAGTGAAGCGGGGGGCTGGCGTCCGCCGGCTTCCCAGAGAGCGGGCTTTCGGTGCCGTGCGGTTCGGTGGCCGGCCGTCCCGAAACCCTGGGCACCGGTCTTGTGCTAGACTCAGCGGGGTCCGGGGCCGAACTCGGCTTCTCGGGGCCGGCGGTCCCGCTGTCCAGGTGTCCCGCCTCGGGCGGCGCGGGGCCGGCTGTCCCTAGCAGCTGGGCTCCCAAGAGCTTCTGGGCTCCCAAGCGTCGCCCAAGACCGAATCCCAGAGAATCGGGACGGCCGGCCACACCGCTGCGACTAGCACAAGCGTCTCCCGACAACGGAGCCCAGGGGCTTGCGAGGGTCAGATCCCGCGCCCCGGGATAGAGAAACGGGGAGCGCGGGTCGGCCGGCCGCAGCTTCGCACAGGACCGAACCCCCTGTCTCCGGGACGGCCAGACCCCGAGCCGGCAGACAGCAGCCTCCCGCTTCACAGCACAGTCGGCCCCCAACTCTCCCGAGTTCTGATCGCCGGGACACGGGACAGCCGGCCGCGCCGCCCGAGGCCGGACACCTGGAGCCCGGGACCGCCGTCCCTGACAAAGCCAAAGTCGGACCCGGACCCCGGTGCGGCTAGCACACGCGTCGCCCAGGACCGCAGCCTAGGACCTCGGGACGGTCGCATCCCGCGCCTCCGGCAGGAGCTACCCGGGAGGGCAGGACGGCCTGCCGCAGCGCCGCAAGAGACCGAACCTGCTGGATTCCGGGACGGCCAGAGCCCGAGCCGGTGGGCAGCAGCCTCCCGCTTCACGGCTCGGCAGTGAAGCTCACGGTTCATCGCCCGGCTCAGGGTTCGTCGCCCGACTTCGGACCCACGGGACAGCCGGCACCCGCACCGCCGGAGGCCGGACACACGGGCCTTGGGATCGCCGTCCCCGAACCGCACGAAGTCACACACGGTCTCCGGTGCGTCCAGCACACGCATCGCAAAGACCGGAGCCCAGATTATAGGATCAGCCAGCCCCGCGCCGCCCGAGGTCGGACCGTGAACCCGGTGCGCTTGTCACATGCGTCGCCCAAGAAGGGCGCCCAGGGCCGCGGGATGGTCGTGCCTCACTCAGCCCGAGTTCGGACCCCCGGAACACGGGACAACTGGCACCCGCGCCACCAGAGGACAGAATCCCGTGCCCCGGGGGGATCACCGTCCTCAAAGCGCCCGAAGTCGGCTCCGGACCTCGCTGCGTCTGGCACACGCCTCGCCCAAGACCGGAGCACAGGTTCTAGGGACAGACAGCTCCAGAGCCGTCCGAGGTCGTACCGGCAACCCGGTGCGGTTGACACACGCGTCGCCAAAGACCGGAGCCCTGGGAAGCGTGATGGCCGGACCCCACGCAGCCCGAGTTCGGACCCACGGGACACGGGACAGCCGGCACCCCTGCCTGGCTCTTGGGGACTTGGAAGGAGTCCTGATGCTGTGCCAGCACTATGCAGCAACAGACACAACACTGGAGTGATTTCAGTGTTGTTCCAGCTACGAGTGCAGAGTACAGCACTGTGCGGGCTGCTGCAGGGAAAAGGTGACTCCAGCTGAGACAGACCCAACACAACTTCCACCCCTTATTCCATAACATTTGTGTCTTTAACAAATTAACAACAAATTAACAAACAACTTTAACAAATGAAAACCTTTACCCTAACCCTTACCCTTATCCTAACCATTAGCTTACTCTTATTCTTACCCTAAACCTAACCCTAATCCTTACCCTTACCCTAATCCTTACCCTACCCTTATACTTACCATTACTCTATCCTTTACCCTAACTCTTACCCTTACCCTAACCCTTACCCCAACACTTACCCTAAACCTAACCCTTTCCCTAAACCTTATCCTCACCCTAAGCCTTACCCTTAGCCTTACCCTAACACTTACCTTTGCCCTAACCCTTACCCTAATCTGCACCCGAACCATAACCCTAATACCCTCACCCTAAGCCTTACCCTAACCCCTAACAATAGTGGTACTATTACCATCATTGTATTATTATTATTATTATTATTATTATTATTATTATTTTTATTTTTATTTTTATTTTTATTTTTATTTTTATTTTTATTTTTATTTTTATTTTTATTTTTATTTTTATTTTTATTATTTTTATTATTTTGTCTTGTTAAACTGTCTTTATCTCAACTCACGGGCTTCACTTTCCATTTCTCTCCCCCGTCCCAGAGAGGGAGGGGGAGGGGGAGCGAACAGCTGCGTGGTGTTTAGCTGCCGGCCGGGTTAAACCACGACACACCTTTTACCCTAACATAATAATTCTGTGAAGGCATTAATGCTTGATTTAGAACTGAATACGTTGCCCCATAGCAATAAGAAATTTCACTTCCATTCCTCCCCTAGCTTCATTATAACCAGTGGAGGATCCGCTAGGGTAGATTCCCCAGGTCCCCGTTATTCCTGTTGAAATCAGGGGTTGATTACCCTAGGAAAAGGCTAGTCAATTTGTCCTCCAAAGCCAGGTCCAAACCGTTTTGTTTTATTTATTTATTTATTTATTTATTTTCATTACATTTCAGAGTTGGTCCAAAAATTCCATAGGGCTTTCTTTTAGACCTTGTTGGAAGCATATTCTCAATTCCCAATTCATCCAGGTTTTAGTATTTACTTAACCGTTCATAATTTTCAGGATGATTCGGGTCTTAGTGGGGGTCGGTCAGGGGAATGCAATTGTCCACAGTTCCCTGAACGGTCCCATCAGCAATCTGAGCTCGCACATGAACTCAGGTTGTTTTAAGAGTTGACCTCTTTTCTGTTTCTGTGACGACTCTCTCGGACCAGACCGACCATGGTCCCTTTGCCCTAAAGGGCTAACACCCATGATTTTAAGATCTCTGCCTCGGGCAGAGGCAGAACTATTAACATTCCTACATCCTCTTTCCCTGCTCATTCAACTTCAAACACCTTTAACACTTTCAACAACCCTTTTAACACTTCCTTTATCTTTCTCCAGCCTGTACTTCTCTAATGCCAACATCAAAGGTTCAGTCAGGGGCCAACTTAAGTCCGTACCTTTTCCCACCAAGATGCTGAAACATCAGTATACAACATTTCATCCTGTTCTGCTTCTCAAAAAACAACATTAACTGTAGCAAAATATTAGAGTTTAAAGTTCCATTTAGGGGCCACTTTTCTCCACATTCCAGCTTATAAAGCGGCCACCACTGATTACGATATTTTATCAATGTTTTCCTGTTCACACTTCCACCGGCAGATCCTCCAATATCCTTCCAGTGACTTAAAACACAGCCTAACACACTTTTCTTTAAAATTTCACTGCTTGTTTGCCCCCCCAGTTTCCAGTTTACACTTTCAGAATACACATGTTACTTACAAAAGCGTATCACAAAACGTATCACTCACAAAAATACGGGCACGCAATATCTTTCAGTAGCGATGTCACAAAACTACTATTACCAGCAATATTGCCAAAATCACAGTAACAATAGTCAGAGTCAAATTCCACATGCGATAAGTCAGAAAACCGAACTGTGTAACACCATAACGATATCTTTCTTATAACAATGCCACGAACCTACTATTACCACCAGGAAAATAGCCAAAATCGCAGTAACAATAACCAGAGTTAAATACCATACTCCATGAGTCAGAAAACCGAAATAGACAACACAATTCCAGATGGACCTTAAAGCGAGCTCCTTCCTTAAGGTCCCCAAACATGTACTTATGGTGCTAACCACAAAGTATATACCAAACACTGCCTTGCAGAAGATCACCTTCTGACTTACAGACAGTTCCAGATGACCGGTCTACCAGAAAACCAAACCAGAATAAAGAATATACTCACTTACAATGATGGGGTCCTTGTCTGCCTCCGCAGTGATCCGGTGAGTCGAGGAGTCGCTCCGGGAAATCCCGGGGGTACCCTAGGGAGTCCTGTTCCCAGCGGGTCCTGCGGTCCGGCAGAGAGGTTGTCCCATCTGGGTCGCCAAATTGATTCAAAGATCGAAGCCGAAATTCCTTTAAGTGGTATATTCTTTATTGCAGCGCTGGATGCACGGGGGATCTCTCCACCTATCGTGCATACCCAAAGCAGAAAGCAGTCTTGAATTTATACAATCAATCTATCAATATTCTACAAGCACCTATACATATGCATTACCTATCCCCGCCTTCCCTCGCTTCTCATGCTAATTAGCCTTTTGGCACCTTGCGCCTGCGCAGAGCCTTCCAAGAATTGTGGGCAGGGGTCTTTGGGACGTGGGCAGGGGTCTTTGGGAGGAAGACCCCGAGTCTTCCTCACAGTGTACTTTTCACCTTTGGTCAGGAATCTGCTGAATTGGCATGTTTCTTAATTGCAAGAGCTGGTTGTTGCTAATTCTCCCGTTTGTTGTATCTTTATAATGAATTCCAATGTCCAGTTTCGAGATTTATAGTCCTTACATTCGTTTCTCTGTCCGCCTGCCGCTTCCTTATCATGAGTTCCAGTGTCTTGTTTCGAGATATACAGTCCTTGTCTGGGGATTGTCCTTGCCTCCCCAATACCTCCTTAATCAATCCCCCCTTTTCTTTTCCCATGCAAATTCTTTTGCATCAGATACTTTCATTATTTACAGTAACACAACAAAGCAGGCATCTAAACAACATGCACACAAATATTCCTAACACTACTAATACGATTAGAGCAATGAATACTCGTTTCAACCATTGGAAATTGGGCAACCAGGAGGTTAACTTATTCCATAGTTCACTAAAACTCCATGAAAGATCATCTTTACTGATCTCGTGTAGGATCCTTGTCTGCTTCCATATTTCTTCCAGGTCGGTAGAGATCCTTCCACTCTGATCTACATACATACAACAACTTGTGTTTATTACTGTACAGACTCCCCCTTGAGTGGCCAGTAACAAGTCTAGGGCCATCCGATTTTGTAATACTACCTGTGATAAACTAGATATCTCTTCTTGTTGAGCCTTTATAGCATCCAGAATTTTGTTTTCTAACTTCTCTATAATTGCAGAAATATTAACTATTGCCTTTTCCAATTCACTCACTCCTAACCATGGGATAAACCATCGCACAAAACTATGAAAAGGGGTGTGTCTCTCTACCAATGGATTGTTAATTTTTCATCTGATTCTCCGCATATGATTTCTCAAGTAACCTCGAGGCACTACATCATGTACTGTCATACTGGGGACTACCGCTCCAAGAGTGCAAGTTCCCTTCCAATTCTCAGGCAAGACCTTACGGGCTGTATCATTGCATAGCCAATACCACCCTTTTCCTTCTGGAACCGTCCAGCTGGTTGAATTTGCCCAGCCGCTAGTCGTACTAATATCAATTGTTTAATTACAAGATGTCTGATTTCCCACATAAGTAGTATCCGTATTTATACAATGCTGTTTTCCTATACCCTTAGGCGGGTTACACCTTTGTACACATACATAATAGGATTCTAACGGCATGAAGCTACTCACTTCTAGTTCCAAAACTGCTTAATATTTTCGACCCCGAGATGTGTTTTCCCACAAATTAGTCCAAGATAAGTTTGCAGGCAAGGGAATCCCAATTAACGATACACCCTTATTCCCATGCTGTGGCAGATGGGTGCATACCCAACAGTTCGTCTTATTAGTTACTTGAGAAATTGTTTGTATTAAGGTCAGGTGTAAGTTCTCATCCCAAGTTGCCCACCCCAAATCCGAGAACCGCACCCCTGCAATCATTAGGATCTGGAAAACCGTAATTTTGTTGGTCCAATTGGAGTGGTGGTCCATATCCTCGCCGGGGCCTTCTTCACCCTTGAATTGTGGATCCAAGCTGCTTGCTTCTTAATCTTCATGGCGGTGTGTGTTGTCAGTAATACTTGGTATGGTCCCATCCACTTTCCTTCCATTTTTCCTGCAGGGGTTGTCCTGAAAAAGTCTTTATATATATATAATCCCCGAGCTTAAAGGGGTGGATTGGTTGATCCAACCCTCTAGCCCTGGTCCCTAAAACAAATTTATGTACTTTATTTAATTGTTTCTGAAGTTCAGTTATATAAGCATATAAATATTCTGATCCTAACTGCGTTAGGTCTTCTCCACTAAATAGAAATTGCTATGGCCTTCCACATAAGATTTTGAAGGGACTCAAATTTCCTTTTATTCTAGGTTTAACTCTAATTCCAAGTAATGCTAAAGGGAGGGATTGAGGCCATGACAAATTAGCTTCTTATCCAATTTTAGCTATTTATTGTTTAATTAAATGGTTCATTTTTTCTACCTGTCCACTTGCCTGTGGTCTATAAGGAGTATGCAGTTGCCAATCTATCTTTAGAATCTTACTTATCTGTTCTACCACTTGTGCACAAAAATGTGAAACTCTATCAGAAGACATTGCTACTAGAATCCCAAAGCATGCTATTATTTCATTTAACAAGACTTGAACCACTTCTCTTGCTTTGTTTGTTCGACAGGGAAAGGCTTCAGGCCTTCCTGAAAACGTGTCAGTCAGAACCAGTAAATAATGATACCCCCCTTTTCTAGGGAGTTCTGAAAAATCAATTTGCCACTGTTGCCCCGAATAATTTCCTTTACCGATTATTCCAAATTTTATTCTATTCTTGGTATTGGGGTTATTGTGTAAGCAAATGCTACATTGTTGAGTTACTTCTTTTATCATATCGTCTCACTAATGTCTGACTCAGGCTCTTATGCAGTGTGCCAGCTCCCCAGTGCGTTTTATTGTGTTCTGTAAGAACTATGGGCCATGTCAAACTAGAGGGTATTACTATGTGGTTATCTTTTAAATATACTCATCCATCTGGTTTCATTTTACCTTTCAAATCTTCAATTAATTTTAAGTCTTCTTTTGTATAATTTGGATATAGTTTGGATTTTACCGTCTGGTATCAAAGACAATGCCTTCACCTCAGTTATTTCAGCTGCCTGCTTAGCCTCTGCCAATCGATTTTCCAATTTCAAAATCGGTGTTCCCCTTTTGGTGTCCCTGACAATGCATGATAGCTACCTTTTCTGGTTGTTTTACAGCCTCTAACAATTTTAAAATTTCTTCAGCATACTTTGTGTTTTCACTGAGCGGTCAGCAATCCATGTTCTTTCCAAATTGCTCCATGAGCATGTACCACGCCGAATGTATATTTAGAATCTGTCCAAATAGTTACCCTTTTTCCCGCTGCCAGTTCCAATGCTCTCGTGAGAGCAACTATCTCCGCCTTTTGAGCTGATGTTCCAGGGGGTAAAGGCTTAGACTCGATTACCTGCTGAGTAGTTGTTATAGCATATCCAGCTTTACGTTGTCTTTGCGTAACAAAACTGCTCCCATCCGTGAACCAAGTTTCTTCCGCATCTTCCATGGGCTCCTCCTTAAGGTCTGCTCGGCTGGAATACACAGTCTCTATAGTTTCTAAACAATCGTGAATCACAGGTTGTGCCGCAGCATCACTAAGAAAAGAGGCTAGATTCACAATATTAATTATCACAATTTCCACGTCGTCCTGTTCTACCAATATTGCTTGATATTTCAAAATCATCAATTCTTGTTTAAGTTGTTTAAAGACTTTTTGTGCTTCTCCAGTCCAGACTAACTTTGACTGGTGAATCTTTATCAATTCACATAGAGGCTTTACCAATAGTCCATAATTATAAATCCAAAGGCGACACCAACCTGTCATTCCTAAAAAGGTTTGTAGCTCCTTTACCATTTGAGGTTCTGGAGTCCGGCAAATGACTTCCTTATGTTCAGTTCCTAGTTCTCGTTGTCCTTCCGAAATGTCAAATCCCAGATAGGTCACACTTTGTTGAGCCAGCTGGACTTTCTGTCAAGAGACTTGAGATCCATTTAAACCCAGAAAATTAAGACGACTTATAGTCCATTGAATACAACTCCCTTTAGTCTCGGTAGCTATTAAGAGATCATCTACATATTGTAACAAAGCACCTTCAGTGTCCGGAGGTATCCATGTTTCGAGTTCCCTTGCTAATTGGTTTCCAAAAATAGTGGGGCTATTCTTGAATCCTTGAGCTAGTAATGTCCACGTAAGCTGCGTCTTTCTGCCTGAATCGGGATTTTCCCATTCAAAGGCGAATAGGTTTTGGCTTTTTGTGGCTAAGCCTAGGCAGAAGAAGGCATCTTTTAAATCCAGTACGGTAAACCAGCCTTGACTATTCTTTAATTTAGTCAGCAAAGTATAAGGGTTTGCCACTACTGGATGTATATCCTCAGTGATTTTATTTATGGCCCTCAAATCCTGAACTAGCCTATAGCTTTTTCATCTGCCTTTTTAATTGGCAATATGGGTGCATTGTATTCTGATTCGCATTCAAGCAATAATCCATACTGTAAAAAATTATCAATTATCTCTTTAATTCCTTTCCTATCTTCTATCCTCAAAGGATATTACTTAACCTTAACGGGTTTCTCTCCTGGCTTCACTTTAATAATTATTAAGGTCACATTTTTAGCTCTTCCAGGGACTTCGGTAGCCCAAACTCCTGGACATACTTGATCTGTGATCTCTAAAGGTATTTCACTTTTAGGGTCAGTTTGTATTAGTGCCAAGCTTAACACATTTATTAGTTGTTCTTCTCCTCTTCTTAATTCCATTTTCCCTTTTTCAAAGACAATTTCTGCTCCTACTTGCTCTAATAAATCTCTACCTAAGAGTGCCCATGAGGAGCTAGGCATAGATAAAAAATCTGTGTATGCCCCATTGTTTCCCTAACTTGTACTTCAAAGGTTCACAAAAATAAGCCTTTTTGGTTACACCTTGTCCTGGTTTCAGTTAGAACAGAGTTAATTTTCTTCCTAGTAGCTGGTAGAATGCTATGTTTTGGCTTAGGATGAGAAGAGTGCTGATAACACCCCGATGTTTCAATTGTTGCAGAGCAATGCTTATACCAAGCCAAGGACATCTCAGCTTCTTGCTCTGTCCTGCCAACAGGCAGGCTGGGGGTGCAGTAAGAGCTGGGAGGGGACAGACCCAGGACAGGTGACCCAAACTAGCCAAAGGGGTATTCCATAGCATCTGACGTCAGGCTAAACAATACATAGGGGTGGCTAGCCAGGGGGAGGGGGCCGGACTGCTCGGGGTTAGGCTGGGCATCGGTCAGCGGGTGGTGAGCAATTGCATTGTGCATCACTTGTTTGTACACATTATTAGTAGTGGTACTATTATCATCATTGTATTATTATTATTATTATTATTATTATTATTATTATTATTATTATTATTATTATTATTATTATTATTACTATTATTTTGTCTTGTTAAACTGTCTTTATCTCAACTCACGGGCTTCACTTTCCATTTCTCTCCCCCGTCCCAGAGAGGGAGGGGGAGGGGGAGCGAACAGCTGCGTGGTGTTTAGCTGCCGGCCGGGTTAAACCACGACACACCTTTTACCCTAACATAATAATTCTGTGAAGGCATTAATGCTTGATTTAGAACTGAATACGTTGCCCCATAGCAATAAGAAATTTCACTTCCATTCCTCCCCTAGCTTCATTATAACCAGTGGAGGATCCGCTAGGGTAGATTCCCCAGGTCCCCGTTATTCCTGTTGAAATCAGGGGTTGATTACCCTAGGAAAAGGCTAGTCAATTTGTCCTCCAAAGCCAGGTCCAAACCGTTTTGTTTTATTTATTTATTTATTTATTTATTTTCATTACATTTCAGAGTTGGTCCAAAAATTCCATAGGGCTTTCTTTTAGACCTTGTTGGAAGCATATTCTCAATTCCCAATTCATCCAGGTTTTAGTATTTACTTAACCGTTCATAATTTTCAGGATGATTCGGGTCTTAGTGGGGGTCGGTCAGGGGAATGCAATTGTCCACAGTTCCCTGAACGGTCCCATCAGCAATCTGAGCTCGCACATGAACTCAGGTTGTTTTAAGAGTTGACCTCTTTTCTGTTTCTGTGACGACTCTCTCGGACCGGACCGACCATGGTCCCTTTGCCCTAAAGGGCTAACACCCATGATTTTAAGATCTCTGCCTCGGGCAGAGGCAGAACTATTAACATTCCTACATCCTCTTTCCCTGCTCATTCAACTTCAAACACCTTTAACACTTTCAACAACCCTTTTAACACTTCCTTTATCTTTCTCCAGCCTGTACTTCTCTAATGCCAACATCAAAGGTTCAGTCAGGGGCCAACTTAAGTCCGTACCTTTTCCCACCAAGATGCTGAAACATCAGTATACAACATTTCATCCTGTTCTGCTTCTCAAAAAACAACATTAACTGTAGTAAAATATTAGAGTTTAAAGTTCCATTTAGGGGCCACTTTTCTCCACATTCCAGCTTATAAAGCGGCCACCACTGATTACGATATTTTATCAATGTTTTCCTGTTCACACTTCCACCGGCAGATCCTCCAATATCCTTCCAGTGACTTAAAACACAGCCTAACACACTTTTCTTTAAAATTTCACTGCTTGTTTGCCCCCCCAGTTTCCAGTTTACACTTTCAGAATACACATGTTACTTACAAAAGCGTATCACAAAACGTATCACTCACAAAAATACGAGCACGCAATATCTTTCAGTAGCGATGTCACAAAACTACTATTACCAGCAATATTGCCAAAATCACAGTAACAATAGTCAGAGTCAAATTCCACATGCGATAAGTCAGAAAACCGAACTGTGTAACACCATAACGATATCTTTCTTATAACAATGCCACGAACCTACTATTACCACCAGGAAAATAGCCAAAATCGCAGTAACAATAACCAGAGTTAAATACCATACTCCATGAGTCAGAAAACCGAAATAGACAACACAATTCCAGATGGACCTTAAAGCGAGCTCCTTCCTTAAGGTCCCCAAACATGTACTTATGGTGCTAACCACAAAGTATATACCAAACACTGCCTTGCAGAAGATCACCTTCTGACTTACAGACAGTTCCAGATGACCGGTCTACCAGAAAACCAAACCAGAATAAAGAATATACTCACTTACAATGATGGGGTCCTTGTCTGCCTCCGCAGTGATCCGGTGAGTCGAGGAGTCGCTCCGGGAAATCCCGGGGGTACCCTAGGGAGTCCTGTTCCCAGCGGGTCCTGCGGTCCGGCAGAGAGGTTGTCCCATCTGGGTCGCCAAATTGATTCAAAGATCGAAGCCGAAATTCCTTTAAGTGGTATATTCTTTATTGCAGCGCTGGATGCACGGGGGATCTCTCCACCTATCGTGCATACCCAAAGCAGAAAGCAGTCTTGAATTTATACAATCAATCTATCAATATTCTACAAGCACCTATACATATGCATTACCTATCCCCGCCTTCCCTCGCTTCTCATGCTAATTAGCCTTTTGGCACCTTGCGCCTGCGCAGAGCCTTCCAAGAATTGTGGGCAGGGGTCTTTGGGACGTGGGCAGGGGTCTTTGGGAGGAAGACCCCGAGTCTTCCTCACAGTGTACTTTTCACCTTTGGTCAGGAATCTGCTGAATTGGCATGTTTCTTAATTGCAAGAGCTGGTTGTTGCTAATTCTCCCGTTTGTTGTATCTTTATAATGAATTCCAATGTCCAGTTTCGAGATTTATAGTCCTTACATTCGTTTCTCTGTCCGCCTGCCGCTTCCTTATCATGAGTTCCAGTGTCTTGTTTCGAGATATACAGTCCTTGTCTGGGGATTGTCCTTGCCTCCCCAATACCTCCTTAATCAATCCCCCCTTTTCTTTTCCCATGCAAATTCTTTTGCATCAGATACTTTCATTATTTACAGTAACACAACAAAGCAGGCATCTAAACAACATGCACACAAATATTCCTAACACTACTAATACGATTAGAGCAATGAATACTCGTTTCAACCATTGGAAATTGGGCAACCAGGAGGTTAACTTATTCCATAGTTCACTAAAACTCCATGAAAGATCATCTTTACTGATCTCGTGTAGGATCCTTGTCTGCTTCCATATTTCTTCCAGGTCGGTAGAGATCCTTCCACTCTCATCTACATACATACAACAACTTGTGTTTATTACTGTACAGACTCCCCCTTGAGTGGCCAGTAACAAGTCTAGGGCCATCCGATTTTGTAATACTACCTGTGATAAACTAGATATCTCTTCTTGTTGAGCCTTTATAGCATCCAGAATTTTGTTTTCTAACTTCTCTATAATTGCAGAAATATTAACTATTGCCTTTTCCAATTCACTCACTCCTAACCATGGGATAAACCATCGCACAAAACTATGAAAAGGGGTGTGTCTCTCTACCAATGGATTGTTAATTTTTCATCTGATTCTCCGCATATGATTTCTCAAGTAACCTCGAGGCACTACATCATGTACTGTCATACTGGGGACTACCGCTCCAAGAGTGCAAGTTCCCTTCCAATTCTCAGGCAAGACCTTACGGGCTGTATCATTGCATAGCCAATACCACCCTTTTCCTTCTGGAACCGTCCAGCTGGTTGAATTTGCCCAGCCGCTAGTCGTACTAATATCAATTGTTTAATTACAAGATGTCTGATTTCCCACATAAGTAGTATCCGTATTTATACAATGCTGTTTTCCTATACCCTTAGGCGGGTTACACCTTTGTACACATACATAATAGGATTCTAACGGCATGAAGCTACTCACTTCTAGTTCCAAAACTGCTTAATATTTTCGACCCCGAGATGTGTTTTCCCACAAATTAGTCCAAGATAAGTTTGCAGGCAAGGGAATCCCAATTAACGATACACCCTTATTCCCATGCTGTGGCAGATGGGTGCATACCCAACAGTTCGTCTTATTAGTTACTTGAGAAATTGTTTGTATTAAGGTCAGGTGTAAGTTCTCATCCCAAGTTGCCCACCCCAAATCCGAGAACCGCACCCCTGCAATCATTAGGATCTGGAAAACCGTAATTTTGTTGGTCCAATTGGAGTGGTGGTCCATATCCTCGCCGGGGCCTTCTTCACCCTTGAATTGTGGATCCAAGCTGCTTGCTTCTTAATCTTCATGGCGGTGTGTGTTGTCAGTAATACTTGGTATGGTCCCATCCACTTTCCTTCCATTTTTCCTGCAGGGGTTGTCCTGAAAAAGTCTTTATATATATATAATCCCCGAGCTTAAAGGGGTGGATTGGTTGATCCAACCCTCTAGCCCTGGTCCCTAAAACAAATTTATGTACTTTATTTAATTGTTTCTGAAGTTCAGTTATATAAGCATATAAATATTCTGATCCTAACTGCGTTAGGTCCTCTCCACTAAATAGAAATTGCTATGGCCTTCCACATAAGATTTTGAAGGGACTCAAATTTCCTTTTATTCTAGGTTTAACTCTAATTCCAAGTAATGCTAAAGGGAGGGATTGAGGCCATGACAAATTAGCTTCTTATCCAATTTTAGCTATTTATTGTTTAATTAAATGGTTCATTTTTTCTACCTGTCCACTTGCCTGTGGTCTATAAGGAGTATGCAGTTGCCAATCTATCTTTAGAATCTTACTTATCTGTTCTACCACTTGTGCACAAAAATGTGAAACTCTATCAGAAGACATTGCTACTAGAATCCCAAAGCATGCTATTATTTCATTTAACAAGACTTGAACCACTTCTCTTGCTTTGTTTGTTCGACAGGGAAAGGCTTCAGGCCTTCCTGAAAACGTGTCAGTCAGAACCAGTAAATAATGATACCCCCCTTTTCTAGGGAGTTCTGAAAAATCAATTTGCCACTGTTGCCCCGAATAATTTCCTTTACCGATTATTCCAAATTTTATTCTATTCTTGGTATTGGGGTTATTGTGTAAGCAAATGCTACATTGTTGAGTTACTTCTTTTATCATATCGTCTCACTAATGTCTGACTCAGGCTCTTATGCAGTGTGCCAGCTCCCCAATGCGTTTTATTGTGTTCTGTAAGAACTATGGGCCATGTCAAACTAGAGGGTATTACTATGTGGTTATCTTTTAAATATACTCATCCATCTGGTTTCATTTTACCTTTCAAATCTTCAATTAATTTTAAGTCTTCTTTTGTATAATTTGGATATAGTTTGGATTTTACCGTCTGGTATCAAAGACAATGCCTTCACCTCAGTTATTTCAGCTGCCTGCTTAGCCTCTGCCAATCGATTTTCCAGTTTCAAAATCGGTGTTCCCCTTTTGGTGTCCCTGACAATGCATGATAGCTACCTTTTCTGGTTGTTTTACAGCCTCTAACAATTTTAAAATTTCTTCAGCATACTTTGTGTTTTCACTGAGCGGTCAGCAATCCATGTTCTTTCCAAATTGCTCCATGAGCATGTACCACGCCGAATGTATATTTAGAATCTGTCCAAATAGTTACCCTTTTTCCCGCTGCCAGTTCCAATGCTCTCGTGAGAGCAACTATCTCCGCCTTTTGAGCTGATGTTCCAGGGGGTAAAGGCTTAGACTCGATTACCTGCTGAGTAGTTGTTATAGCATATCCAGCTTTACGTTGTCTTTGCGTAACAAAACTGCTCCCATCCGTGAACCAAGTTTCTTCCGCATCTTCCATGGGCTCCTCCTTAAGGTCTGCTCGGCTGGAATACACAGTCTCTATAGTTTCTAAACAATCGTGAATCACAGGTTGTGCCGGAGCATCACTAAGAAAAGAGGCTAGATTCACAATATTAATTATCACAATTTCCACGTCGTCCTGTTCTACCAATATTGCTTGATATTTCAAAATCATCAATTCTTGTTTAAGTTGTTTAAAGACTTTTTGTGCTTCTCCAGTCCAGACTAACTTTGACTGGTGAATCTTTATCAATTCACATAGAGGCTTTACCAATAGTCCATAATTATAAATCCAAAGGCGACACCAACCTGTCATTCCTAAAAAGGTTTGTAGCTCCTTTACCATTTGAGGTTCTGGAGTCCGGCAAATGACTTCCTTATGTTCAGTTCCTAGTTCTCGTTGTCCTTCCGAAATGTCAAATCCCAGATAGGTCACACTTTGTTGAGCCAGCTGGACTTTCTGTCAAGAGACTTGAGATCCATTTAAACCCAGAAAATTAAGACGACTTATAGTCCATTGAATACAACTCCCTTTAGTCTCGGTAGCTATTAAGAGATCATCTACATATTGTAACAAAGCACCTTCAGTGTCCGGAGGTATCCATGTTTCGAGTTCCCTTGCTAATTGGTTTCCAAAAATAGTGGGGCTATTCTTGAATCCTTGAGCTAGTAATGTCCACGTAAGCTGCGTCTTTCTGCCTGAATCGGGATTTTCCCATTCAAAGGCGAATAGGTTTTGGCTTTCTGTGGCTAAGCCTAGGCAGAAGAAGGCATCTTTTAAATCCAGTACGGTAAACCAGCCTTGACTATTCTTTAATTTAGTCAGCAAAGTATAAGGGTTTGCCACTACTGGATGTATATCCTCAGTGATTTTATTTATGGCCCTCAAATCCTGAACTAGCCTATAGCTTTTTCATCTGCCTTTTTAATTGGCAATATGGGTGCATTGTATTCTGATTCGCATTCAAGCAATAATCCATACTGTAAAAAATTATCAATTATCTCTTTAATTCCTTTCCTATCTTCTATCCTCAAAGGATATTACTTAACCTTAACGGGTTTCTCTCCTGGCTTCACTTTAATAATTATTAAGGTCACATTTTTAGCTCTTCCAGGGACTTCGGTAGCCCAAACTCCTGGACATACTTGATCTGTGATCTCTAAAGGTATTTCACTTTTAGGGTCAGTTTGTATTAGTGCCAAGCTTAACACATTTATTAGTTGTTCTTCTCCTCTTCTTAATTCCATTTTCCCTTTTTCAAAGACAATTTCTGCTCCTACTTGCTCTAATAAATCTCTACCTAAGAGTGCCCATGAGGAGCTAGGCATAGATAAAAAATCTGTGTATGCCCCATTGTTTCCCTAACTTGTACTTCAAAGGTTCACAAAAATAAGCCTTTTTGGTTACACCTTGTCCTGGTTTCAGTTAGAACAGAGTTAATTTTCTTCCTAGTAGCTGGTAGAATGCTATGTTTTGGCTTAGGATGAGAAGAGTGCTGATAACACCCCGATGTTTCAATTGTTGCAGAGCAATGCTTATACCAAGCCAAGGACATCTCAGCTTCTTGCTCTGTCCTGCCAACAGGCAGGCTGGGGGTGCAGTAAGAGCTGGGAGGGGACAGACCCAGGACAGGTGACCCAAACTAGCCAAAGGGGTATTCCATAGCATCTGACGTCAGGCTAAACAATACATAGGGGTGGCTAGCCAGGGGGAGGGGGCCGGACTGCTCGGGGTTAGGCTGGGCATCGGTCAGCGGGTGGTGAGCAATTGCATTGTGCATCACTTGTTTGTACACATTATTAGTAGTGGTACTATTATCATCATTGTATTATTATTATTATTATTATTATTATTATTATTATTATTATTATTATTATTATTATTATTATTATTATTATTATTATTTTGTCTTGTTAAACTGTCTTTATCTCAACTCACGGGCTTCACTTTCCATTTCTCTCCCCCGTCCCAGAGAGGGAGGGGGAGGGGGAGCGAACAGCTGCGTGGTGTTTAGCTGCCGGCCGGGTTAAACCACGACACACCTTTTACCCTAACATAATAATTCTGTGAAGGCATTAATGCTTGATTTAGAACTGAATACGTTGCCCCATAGCAATAAGAAATTTCACTTCCATTCCTCCCCTAGCTTCATTATAACCAGTGGAGGATCCGCTAGGGTAGATTCCCCAGGTCCCCGTTATTCCTGTTGAAATCAGGGGTTGATTACCCTAGGAAAAGGCTAGTCAATTTGTCCTCCAAAGCCAGGTCCAAACCGTTTTGTTTTATTTATTTATTTATTTATTTATTTTCATTACATTTCAGAGTTGGTCCAAAAATTCCATAGGGCTTTCTTTTAGACCTTGTTGGAAGCATATTCTCAATTCCCAATTCATCCAGGTTTTAGTATTTACTTAACCGTTCATAATTTTCAGGATGATTCGGGTCTTAGTGGGGGTCGGTCAGGGGAATGCAATTGTCCACAGTTCCCTGAACGGTCCCATCAGCAATCTGAGCTCGCACATGAACTCAGGTTGTTTTAAGAGTTGACCTCTTTTCTGTTTCTGTGACGACTCTCTCGGACCGGACCGACCATGGTCCCTTTGCCCTAAAGGGCTAACACCCATGATTTTAAGATCTCTGCCTCGGGCAGAGGCAGAACTATTAACATTCCTACATCCTCTTTCCCTGCTCATTCAACTTCAAACACCTTTAACACTTTCAACAACCCTTTTAACACTTCCTTTATCTTTCTCCAGCCTGTACTTCTCTAATGCCAACATCAAAGGTTCAGTCAGGGGCCAACTTAAGTCCGTACCTTTTCCCACCAAGATGCTGAAACATCAGTATACAACATTTCATCCTGTTCTGCTTCTCAAAAAACAACATTAACTGTAGCAAAATATTAGAGTTTAAAGTTCCATTTAGGGGCCACTTTTCTCCACATTCCAGCTTATAAAGCGGCCACCACTGATTACGATATTTTATCAATGTTTTCCTGTTCACACTTCCACCGGCAGATCCTCCAATATCCTTCCAGTGACTTAAAACACAGCCTAACACACTTTTCTTTAAAATTTCACTGCTTGTTTGCCCCCCCAGTTTCCAGTTTACACTTTCAGAATACACATGTTACTTACAAAAGCGTATCACAAAACGTATCACTCACAAAAATACGAGCACGCAATATCTTTCAGTAGCGATGTCACAAAACTACTATTACCAGCAATATTGCCAAAATCACAGTAACAATAGTCAGAGTCAAATTCCACATGCGATAAGTCAGAAAACCGAACTGTGTAACACCATAACGATATCTTTCTTATAACAATGCCACGAACCTACTATTACCACCAGGAAAATAGCCAAAATCGCAGTAACAATAACCAGAGTTAAATACCATACTCCATGAGTCAGAAAACCGAAATAGACAACACAATTCCAGATGGACCTTAAAGCGAGCTCCTTCCTTAAGGTCCCCAAACATGTACTTATGGTGCTAACCACAAAGTATATACCAAACACTGCCTTGCAGAAGATCACCTTCTGACTTACAGACAGTTCCAGATGACCGGTCTACCAGAAAACCAAACCAGAATAAAGAACATACTCACTTACAATGATGGGGTCCTTGTCTGCCTCCGCAGTGATCCGGTGAGTCGAGGAGTCGCTCCGGGAAATCCCGGGGGTACCCTAGGGAGTCCTGTTCCCAGCGGGTCCTGCGGTCCGGCAGAGAGGTTGTCCCATCTGGGTCGCCAAATTGATTCAAAGATCGAAGCCGAAATTCCTTTAAGTGGTATATTCTTTATTGCAGCGCTGGATGCACGGGGGATCTCTCCACCTATCGTGCATACCCAAAGCAGAAAGCAGTCTTGAATTTATACAATCAATCTATCAATATTCTACAAGCACCTATACATATGCATTACCTATCCCCGCCTTCCCTCGCTTCTCATGCTAATTAGCCTTTTGGCACCTTGCGCCTGCGCAGAGCCTTCCAAGAATTGTGGGCAGGGGTCTTTGGGACGTGGGCAGGGGTCTTTGGGAGGAAGACCCCGAGTCTTCCTCACAGTGTACTTTTCACCTTTGGTCAGGAATCTGCTGAATTGGCATGTTTCTTAATTGCAAGAGCTGGTTGTTGCTAATTCTCCCGTTTGTTGTATCTTTATAATGAATTCCAATGTCCAGTTTCGAGATTTATAGTCCTTACATTCGTTTCTCTGTCCGCCTGCCGCTTCCTTATCATGAGTTCCAGTGTCTTGTTTCGAGATATACAGTCCTTGTCTGGGGATTGTCCTTGCCTCCCCAATACCTCCTTAATCAATCCCCCCTTTTCTTTTCCCATGCAAATTCTTTTGCATCAGATACTTTCATTATTTACAGTAACACAACAAAGCAGGCATCTAAACAACATGCACACAAATATTCCTAACACTACTAATACGATTAGAGCAATGAATACTCGTTTCAACCATTGGAAATTGGGCAACCAGGAGGTTAACTTATTCCATAGTTCACTAAAACTCCATGAAAGATCATCTTTACTGATCTCGTGTAGGATCCTTGTCTGCTTCCATATTTCTTCCAGGTCGGTAGAGATCCTTCCACTCTCATCTACATACATACAACAACTTGTGTTTATTACTGTACAGACTCCCCCTTGAGTGGCCAGTAACAAGTCTAGGGCCATCCGATTTTGTAATACTACCTGTGATAAACTAGATATCTCTTCTTGTTGAGCCTTTATAGCATCCAGAATTTTGTTTTCTAACTTCTCTATAATTGCAGAAATATTAACTATTGCCTTTTCCAATTCACTCACTCCTAACCATGGGATAAACCATCGCACAAAACTATGAAAAGGGGTGTGTCTCTCTACCAATGGATTGTTAATTTTTCATCTGATTCTCCGCATATGATTTCTCAAGTAACCTCGAGGCACTACATCATGTACTGTCATACTGGGGACTACCGCTCCAAGAGTGCAAGTTCCCTTCCAATTCTCAGGCAAGACCTTACGGGCTGTATCATTGCATAGCCAATACCACCCTTTTCCTTCTGGAACCGTCCAGCTGGTTGAATTTGCCCAGCCGCTAGTCGTACTAATATCAATTGTTTAATTACAAGATGTCTGATTTCCCACATAAGTAGTATCCGTATTTATACAATGCTGTTTTCCTATACCCTTAGGTGGGTTACACCTTTGTACACATACATAATAGGATTCTAACGGCATGAAGCTACTCACTTCTAGTTCCAAAACTGCTTAATATTTTCGACCCCGAGATGTGTTTTCCCACAAATTAGTCCAAGATAAGTTTGCAGGCAAGGGAATCCCAATTAACGATACACCCTTATTCCCATGCTGTGGCAGATGGGTGCATACCCAACAGTTCGTCTTATTAGTTACTTGAGAAATTGTTTGTATTAAGGTCAGGTGTAAGTTCTCATCCCAAGTTGCCCACCCCAAATCCGAGAACCGCACCCCTGCAATCATTAGGATCTGGAAAACCGTAATTTTGTTGGTCCAATTGGAGTGGTGGTCCATATCCTCGCCGGGGCCTTCTTCACCCTTGAATTGTGGATCCAAGCTGCTTGCTTCTTAATCTTCATGGCGGTGTGTGTTGTCAGTAATACTTGGTATGGTCCCATCCACTTTCCTTCCATTTTTCCTGCAGGGGTTGTCCTGAAAAAGTCTTTATATATATATAATCCCCGAGCTTAAAGGGGTGGATTGGTTGATCCAACCCTCTAGCCCTGGTCCCTAAAACAAATTTATGTACTTTATTTAATTGTTTCTGAAGTTCAGTTATATAAGCATATAAATATTCTGATCCTAACTGCGTTAGGTCCTCTCCACTAAATAGAAATTGCTATGGCCTTCCACATAAGATTTTGAAGGGACTCAAATTTCCTTTTATTCTAGGTTTAACTCTAATTCCAAGTAATGCTAAAGGGAGGGATTGAGGCCATGACAAATTAGCTTCTTATCCAATTTTAGCTATTTATTGTTTAATTAAATGGTTCATTTTTTCTACCTGTCCACTTGCCTGTGGTCTATAAGGAGTATGCAGTTGCCAATCTATCTTTAGAATCTTACTTATCTGTTCTACCACTTGTGCACAAAAATGTGAAACTCTATCAGAAGACATTGCTACTAGAATCCCAAAGCATGCTATTATTTCATTTAACAAGACTTGAACCACTTCTCTTGCTTTGTTTGTTCGACAGGGAAAGGCTTCAGGCCTTCCTGAAAACGTGTCAGTCAGAACCAGTAAATAATGATACCCCCCTTTTCTAGGGAGTTCTGAAAAATCAATTTGCCACTGTTGCCCCGAATAATTTCCTTTACCGATTATTCCAAATTTTATTCTATCCTTGGTATTGGGGTTATTGTGTAAGCAAATGCTACATTGTTGAGTTACTTGTTTTATCATATCGTCCCACTAATGTCTGACTCAGGCTCTTATGCAGTGTGCCAGCTCCCCAGTGCGTTTTATTGCGTTCTGTAAGAACTATGGGCCATGTCAAACTAGAGGGTATTACTATGTGGTTATCTTTTAAATATACTCATCCATCTGGTTTCATTTTACCTTTCAAATCTTCAGTTAATTTTAAGTCTTCTTTTGTATAATTTGGATATAGTTTGGATTTTACCATCTGGTATCAAAGACAATGCCTTCACCTCAGTTATTTCAGCTGCCTGCTTAGCCTCTGCCAATCGATTTTCCAATTTCAAAATCGGTGTTCCCCTTTTGGTGTCCCTGACAATGCATGATAGCTACCTTTTCTGGTTGTTTTACAGCCTCTAACAATTTTAAAATTTCTTCAGCATACTTTGTGTTTTCACTGAGCGGTCAGCAATCCATGTTCTTTCCAAATTGCTCCATGAGCATGTACCACGCCGAATGTATATTTAGAATCTGTCCAAATAGTTACCCTTTTTCCCGCTGCCAGTTCCAATGCTCTCGTGAGAGCAACTATCTCCGCCTTTTGAGCTGATGTTCCAGGGGGTAAAGGCTTAGACTCGATTACCTGCTGAGTAGTTGTTATAGCATATCCAGCTTTACGTTGTCTTTGCGTAACAAAACTGCTCCCATCCGTGAACCAAGTTTCTTCCGCATCTTCCATGGGCTCCTCCTTAAGGTCTGCTCGGCTGGAATACACAGTCTCTATAGTTTCTAAACAATCGTGAATCACAGGTTGTGCCGGAGCATCACTAAGAAAAGAGGCTAGATTCACAATATTAATTATCACAATTTCCACGTCGTCCTGTTCTACCAATATTGCTTGATGTTTCAAAATCATCAATTCTTGTTTAAGTTGTTTAAAGACTTTTTGTGCTTCTCCAGTCCAGACTAACTTTGACTGGTGAATCTTTATCAATTCACATAGAGGCTTTACCAATAGTCCATAATTATAAATCCAAAGGCGACACCAACCTGTCATTCCTAAAAAGGTTTGTAGCTCCTTTACCATTTGAGGTTCTGGAGTCCGGCAAATGACTTCCTTATGTTCAGTTCCTAGTTCTCGTTGTCCTTCCGAAATGTCAAATCCCAGATAGGTCACACTTTGTTGAGCCAGCTGGACTTTCTGTCAAGAGACTTGAGATCCATTTAAACCCAGAAAATTAAGACGACTTATAGTCCATTGAATACAACTCCCTTTAGTCTCGGTAGCTATTAAGAGATCATCTACATATTGTAACAAAGCACCTTTAGTGTCCGGAGGTATCCATGTTTCGAGTTCCCTTGCTAATTGGTTTCCAAAAATAGTGGGGCTATTCTTGAATCCTTGAGGTAGTCATGTCCACGTAAGCTGCGTCTTTCTGCCTGAATCGGGATTTTCCCACTCAAAGGCGAATAGGTTTTGGCTTTCTGTGGCTAAGCCTAGGCAGAAGAAGGCATCTTTTAAATCCAGTACGGTAAACCAGACTTGACTATTCTTTAATTTAGTCAGCAAATTATAAGGGTTTGCCACTACTGGATGTATATCCTCAGTGATTTTATTTATGGCCCTCAAATCCTGAACTAGCCTATAGCTTTTTCATCTGCCTTTTTAATTGGCAATATGGGTGCATTGTATTCTGATTCGCATTCAAGCAATAATCCATACTGTAAAAATTTATCAATTATCTCTTTAATTCCTTTCCTATCTTCTATCCTCAAAGGATATTACTTAACCTTAACGGGTTTCTCTCCTGGCTTCAATTTAATAATTACTAAGGTCACATTTTTAGCTCTTCCAGGGACTTCGGTAGCCCAAACTCCTGGACATACTTGATCTGTGATCTCTAAAGGTATTTCACTTTTAGGGTCAGTTTGTATTAGTGCCAAGCTTAACACATTTATTAGTTGTTCTTCTCCTGTTCTTAATTCCATTTTCCCTTTTTCAAAGACAATTTCTGCTCCTACTTGCTCTAATAAATCTCTACCTAAGAGTGCCCATGAGGAGCTAGGCATAGATAAAAATCTGTGTATGCCCCATTGTTTCCCTAACTTGTACTTCAAAGGTTCACAAAAATAAGCCTTTTCGGTTACACCTTGTCCTGGTTTCAGTTAGAACAGAGGTAATTTTCTTCCTAGTAGCTGGTAGAATGCTATGTTTTGGCTTAGGATGAGAAGAGTGCTGATAACACCCCGATGTTTTAATTGTTGCAGAGCAGTGCTTATACCAAGCCAAGGACATCTCAGCTTCTTGCTCTGTCCTGCCAACAGGCAGGCTGGGGGTGCAGTAAGAGCTGGGAGGGGACAGACCCAGGACAGGTGACCCAAACTAGCCAAAGGGGTATTCCATAGCATCTGACGTCAGGCTAAACAATACATAGGGGTGGCTAGCCAGGGGGAGGGGGCCGGACTGCTCGGGGTTAGGCTGGGCATCGGTCAGCGGGTGGTGAGCAATTGCATTGTGCATCACTTGTTTGTACACATTATTAGTAGTGGTACTATTATCATCATTGTATTATTATTATTATTATTATTATTATTATTATTATTATTATTATTATTATTATTATTATTATTATTACTATTATTTTGTCTTGTTAAACTGTCTTTATCTCAACTCACGGGCTTCACTTTCCATTTCTCTCCCCCGTCCCAGAGAGGGAGGGGGAGGGGGAGCGAACAGCTGCGTGGTGTTTAGCTGCCGGCCGGGTTAAACCACGACACACCTTTTACCCTAACATAATAATTCTGTGAAGGCATTAATGCTTGATTTAGAACTGAATACGTTGCCCCATAGCAATAAGAAATTTCACTTCCATTCCTCCCCTAGCTTCATTATAACCAGTGGAGGATCCGCTAGGGTAGATTCCCCAGGTCCCCGTTATTCCTGTTGAAATCAGGGGTTGATTACCCTAGGAAAAGGCTAGTCAATTTGTCCTCCAAAGCCAGGTCCAAACCGTTTTGTTTTATTTATTTATTTATTTATTTATTTTCATTACATTTCAGAGTTGGTCCAAAAATTCCATAGGGCTTTCTTTTAGACCTTGTTGGAAGCATATTCTCAATTCCCAATTCATCCAGGTTTTAGTATTTACTTAACCGTTCATAATTTTCAGGATGATTCGGGTCTTAGTGGGGGTCGGTCAGGGGAATGCAATTGTCCACAGTTCCCTGAACGGTCCCATCAGCAATCTGAGCTCGCACATGAACTCAGGTTGTTTTAAGAGTTGACCTCTTTTCTGTTTCTGTGACGACTCTCTCGGACCGGACCGACCATGGTCCCTTTGCCCTAAAGGGCTAACACCCATGATTTTAAGATCTCTGCCTCGGGCAGAGGCAGAACTATTAACATTCCTACATCCTCTTTCCCTGCTCATTCAACTTCAAACACCTTTAACACTTTCAACAACCCTTTTAACACTTCCTTTATCTTTCTCCAGCCTGTACTTCTCTAATGCCAACATCAAAGGTTCAGTCAGGGGCCAACTTAAGTCCGTACCTTTTCCCACCAAGATGCTGAAACATCAGTATACAACATTTCATCCTGTTCTGCTTCTCAAAAAACAACATTAACTGTAGTAAAATATTAGAGTTTAAAGTTCCATTTAGGGGCCACTTTTCTCCACATTCCAGCTTATAAAGCGGCCACCACTGATTACGATATTTTATCAATGTTTTCCTGTTCACACTTCCACCGGCAGATCCTCCAATATCCTTCCAGTGACTTAAAACACAGCCTAACACACTTTTCTTTAAAATTTCACTGCTTGTTTGCCCCCCCAGTTTCCAGTTTACACTTTCAGAATACACATGTTACTTACAAAAGCGTATCACAAAACGTATCACTCACAAAAATACGAGCACGCAATATCTTTCAGTAGCGATGTCACAAAACTACTATTACCAGCAATATTGCCAAAATCACAGTAACAATAGTCAGAGTCAAATTCCACATGCGATAAGTCAGAAAACCGAACTGTGTAACACCATAACGATATCTTTCTTATAACAATGCCACGAACCTACTATTACCACCAGGAAAATAGCCAAAATCGCAGTAACAATAACCAGAGTTAAATACCATACTCCATGAGTCAGAAAACCGAAATAGACAACACAATTCCAGATGGACCTTAAAGCGAGCTCCTTCCTTAAGGTCCCCAAACATGTACTTATGGTGCTAACCACAAAGTATATACCAAACACTGCCTTGCAGAAGATCACCTTCTGACTTACAGACAGTTCCAGATGACCGGTCTACCAGAAAACCAAACCAGAATAAAGAATATACTCACTTACAATGATGGGGTCCTTGTCTGCCTCCGCAGTGATCCGGTGAGTCGAGGAGTCGCTCCGGGAAATCCCGGGGGTACCCTAGGGAGTCCTGTTCCCAGCGGGTCCTGCGGTCCGGCAGAGAGGTTGTCCCATCTGGGTCGCCAAATTGATTCAAAGATCGAAGCCGAAATTCCTTTAAGTGGTATATTCTTTATTGCAGCGCTGGATGCACGGGGGATCTCTCCACCTATCGTGCATACCCAAAGCAGAAAGCAGTCTTGAATTTATACAATCAATCTATCAATATTCTACAAGCACCTATACATATGCATTACCTATCCCCGCCTTCCCTCGCTTCTCATGCTAATTAGCCTTTTGGCACCTTGCGCCTGCGCAGAGCCTTCCAAGAATTGTGGGCAGGGGTCTTTGGGACGTGGGCAGGGGTCTTTGGGAGGAAGACCCCGAGTCTTCCTCACAGTGTACTTTTCACCTTTGGTCAGGAATCTGCTGAATTGGCATGTTTCTTAATTGCAAGAGCTGGTTGTTGCTAATTCTCCCGTTTGTTGTATCTTTATAATGAATTCCAATGTCCAGTTTCGAGATTTATAGTCCTTACATTCGTTTCTCTGTCCGCCTGCCGCTTCCTTATCATGAGTTCCAGTGTCTTGTTTCGAGATATACAGTCCTTGTCTGGGGATTGTCCTTGCCTCCCCAATACCTCCTTAATCAATCCCCCCTTTTCTTTTCCCATGCAAATTCTTTTGCATCAGATACTTTCATTATTTACAGTAACACAACAAAGCAGGCATCTAAACAACATGCACACAAATATTCCTAACACTACTAATACGATTAGAGCAATGAATACTCGTTTCAACCATTGGAAATTGGGCAACCAGGAGGTTAACTTATTCCATAGTTCACTAAAACTCCATGAAAGATCATCTTTACTGATCTCGTGTAGGATCCTTGTCTGCTTCCATATTTCTTCCAGGTCGGTAGAGATCCTTCCACTCTCATCTACATACATACAACAACTTGTGTTTATTACTGTACAGACTCCCCCTTGAGTGGCCAGTAACAAGTCTAGGGCCATCCGATTTTGTAATACTACCTGTGATAAACTAGATATCTCTTCTTGTTGAGCCTTTATAGCATCCAGAATTTTGTTTTCTAACTTCTCTATAATTGCAGAAATATTAACTATTGCCTTTTCCAATTCACTCACTCCTAACCATGGGATAAACCATCGCACAAAACTATGAAAAGGGGTGTGTCTCTCTACCAATGGATTGTTAATTTTTCATCTGATTCTCCGCATATGATTTCTCAAGTAACCTCGAGGCACTACATCATGTACTGTCATACTGGGGACTACCGCTCCAAGAGTGCAAGTTCCCTTCCAATTCTCAGGCAAGACCTTACGGGCTGTATCATTGCATAGCCAATACCACCCTTTTCCTTCTGGAACCGTCCAGCTGGTTGAATTTGCCCAGCCGCTAGTCGTACTAATATCAATTGTTTAATTACAAGATGTCTGATTTCCCACATAAGTAGTATCCGTATTTATACAATGCTGTTTTCCTATACCCTTAGGCGGGTTACACCTTTGTACACATACATAATAGGATTCTAACGGCATGAAGCTACTCACTTCTAGTTCCAAAACTGCTTAATATTTTCGACCCCGAGATGTGTTTTCCCACAAATTAGTCCAAGATAAGTTTGCAGGCAAGGGAATCCCAATTAACGATACACCCTTATTCCCATGCTGTGGCAGATGGGTGCATACCCAACAGTTCGTCTTATTAGTTACTTGAGAAATTGTTTGTATTAAGGTCAGGTGTAAGTTCTCATCCCAAGTTGCCCACCCCAAATCCGAGAACCGCACCCCTGCAATCATTAGGATCTGGAAAACCGTAATTTTGTTGGTCCAATTGGAGTGGTGGTCCATATCCTCGCCGGGGCCTTCTTCACCCTTGAATTGTGGATCCAAGCTGCTTGCTTCTTAATCTTCATGGCGGTGTGTGTTGTCAGTAATACTTGGTATGGTCCCATCCACTTTCCTTCCATTTTTCCTGCAGGGGTTGTCCTGAAAAAGTCTTTATATATATATAATCCCCGAGCTTAAAGGGGTGGATTGGTTGATCCAACCCTCTAGCCCTGGTCCCTAAAACAAATTTATGTACTTTATTTAATTGTTTCTGAAGTTCAGTTATATAAGCATATAAATATTCTGATCCTAACTGCGTTAGGTCCTCTCCACTAAATAGAAATTGCTATGGCCTTCCACATAAGATTTTGAAGGGACTCAAATTTCCTTTTATTCTAGGTTTAACTCTAATTCCAAGTAATGCTAAAGGGAGGGATTGAGGCCATGACAAATTAGCTTCTTATCCAATTTTAGCTATTTATTGTTTAATTAAATGGTTCATTTTTTCTACCTGTCCACTTGCCTGTGGTCTATAAGGAGTATGCAGTTGCCAATCTATCTTTAGAATCTTACTTATCTGTTCTACCACTTGTGCACAAAAATGTGAAACTCTATCAGAAGACATTGCTACTAGAATCCCAAAGCATGCTATTATTTCATTTAACAAGACTTGAACCACTTCTCTTGCTTTGTTTGTTCGACAGGGAAAGGCTTCAGGCCTTCCTGAAAACGTGTCAGTCAGAACCAGTAAATAATGATACCCCCCTTTTCTAGGGAGTTCTGAAAAATCAATTTGCCACTGTTGCCCCGAATAATTTCCTTTACCGATTATTCCAAATTTTATTCTATCCTTGGTATTGGGGTTATTGTGTAAGCAAATGCTACATTGTTGAGTTACTTGTTTTATCATATCGTCCCACTAATGTCTGACTCAGGCTCTTATGCAGTGTGCCAGCTCCCCAGTGCGTTTTATTGCGTTCTGTAAGAACTATGGGCCATGTCAAACTAGAGGGTATTACTATGTGGTTATCTTTTAAATATACTCATCCATCTGGTTTCATTTTACCTTTCAAATCTTCAGTTAATTTTAAGTCTTCTTTTGTATAATTTGGATATAGTTTGGATTTTACCATCTGGTATCAAAGACAATGCCTTCACCTCAGTTATTTCAGCTGCCTGCTTAGCCTCTGCCAATCGATTTTCCAATTTCAAAATCGGTGTTCCCCTTTTGGTGTCCCTGACAATGCATGATAGCTACCTTTTCTGGTTGTTTTACAGCCTCTAACAATTTTAAAATTTCTTCAGCATACTTTGTGTTTTCACTGAGCGGTCAGCAATCCATGTTCTTTCCAAATTGCTCCATGAGCATGTACCACGCCGAATGTATATTTAGAATCTGTCCAAATATTTACCCTTTTTCCCGCTGCCAGTTCCAATGCTCTCGTGAGAGCAACTATCTCCGCCTTTTGAGCTGATGTTCCAGGGGGTAAAGGCTTAGACTCGATTACCTGCTGAGTAGTTGTTATAGCATATCCAGCTTTACGTTGTCTTTGCGTAACAAAACTGCTCCCATCCGTGAACCAAGTTTCTTCCGCATCTTCCATGGGCTCCTCCTTAAGGTCTGCTCGGCTGGAATACACAGTCTCTATAGTTTCTAAACAATCGTGAATCACAGGTTGTGCCGGAGCATCACTAAGAAAAGAGGCTAGATTCACAATATTAATTATCACAATTTCCACGTCGTCCTGTTCTACCAATATTGCTTGATGTTTCAAAATCATCAATTCTTGTTTAAGTTGTTTAAAGACTTTTTGTGCTTCTCCAGTCCAGACTAACTTTGACTGGTGAATCTTTATCAATTCACATAGAGGCTTTACCAATAGTCCATAATTATAAATCCAAAGGCGACACCAACCTGTCATTCCTAAAAAGGTTTGTAGCTCCTTTACCATTTGAGGTTCTGGAGTCCGGCAAATGACTTCCTTATGTTCAGTTCCTAGTTCTCGTTGTCCTTCCGAAATGTCAAATCCCAGATAGGTCACACTTTGTTGAGCCAGCTGGACTTTCTGTCAAGAGACTTGAGATCCATTTAAACCCAGAAAATTAAGACGACTTATAGTCCATTGAATACAACTCCCTTTAGTCTCGGTAGCTATTAAGAGATCATCTACATATTGTAACAAAGCACCTTTAGTGTCCGGAGGTATCCATGTTTCGAGTTCCCTTGCTAATTGGTTTCCAAAAATAGTGGGGCTATTCTTGAATCCTTGAGCTAGTAATGTCCACGTAAGCTGCGTCTTTCTGCCTGAATCGGGATTTTCCCACTCAAAGGCGAATAGGTTTTGGCTTTCTGTGGCTAAGCCTAGGCAGAAGAAGGCATCTTTTAAATCCAGTACGGTAAACCAGACTTGACTATTCTTTAATTTAGTCAGCAAATTATAAGGGTTTGCCACTACTGGATGTATATCCTCAGTGATTTTATTTATGGCCCTCAAATCCTGAACTAGCCTATAGCTTTTTCATCTGCCTTTTTAATTGGCAATATGGGTGCATTGTATTCTGATTCGCATTCAAGCAATAATCCATACTGTAAAAATTTATCAATTATCTCTTTAATTCCTTTCCTATCTTCTATCCTCAAAGGATATTACTTAACCTTAACGGGTTTCTCTCCTGGCTTCAATTTAATAATTACTAAGGTCACATTTTTAGCTCTTCCAGGGACTTCGGTAGCCCAAACTCCTGGACATACTTGATCTGTGATCTCTAAAGGTATTTCACTTTTAGGGTCAGTTTGTATTAGTGCCAAGCTTAACACATTTATTAGTTGTTCTTCTCCTGTTCTTAATTCCATTTTCCCTTTTTCAAAGACAATTTCTGCTCCTACTTGCTCTAATAAATCTCTACCTAAGAGTGCCCATGAGGAGCTAGGCATAGATAAAAATCTGTGTATGCCCCATTGTTTCCCTAACTTGTACTTCAAAGGTTCACAAAAATAAGCCTTTTCGGTTACACCTTGTCCTGGTTTCAGTTAGAACAGAGGTAATTTTCTTCCTAGTAGCTGGTAGAATGCTATGTTTTGGCTTAGGATGAGAAGAGTGCTGATAACACCCCAATGTTTTAATTGTTGCAGAGCAGTGCTTATACCAAGCCAAGGACATCTCAGCTTCTTGCTCTGTCCTGCCAACAGGCAGGCTGGGGGTGCAGTAAGAGCTGGGAGGGGACAGACCCAGGACAGGTGACCCAAACTAGCCAAAGGGGTATTCCATAGCATCTGACGTCAGGCTAAACAATACATAGGGGTGGCTAGCCAGGGGGAGGGGGCCGGACTGCTCGGGGTTAGGCTGGGCATCGGTCAGCGGGTGGTGAGCAATTGCATTGTGCATCACTTGTTTGTACACATTATTAGTAGTGGTACTATTATCATCATTGTATTATTATTATTATTATTATTATTATTATTACTATTCCTATTATTATTACTATTATTTTGTCTTGTTAAACTGTCTTTATCTCAACTCACGGGCTTCACTTTCCATTTCTCTCCCCCGTCCCAGAGAGGGAGGGGGAGGGGGAGCGAACAGCTGCGTGGTGTTTAGCTGCCGGCCGGGTTAAACCACGACACACCTTTTACCCTAACATAATAATTCTGTGAAGGCATTAATGCTTGATTTAGAACTGAATACGTTGCCCCATAGCAATAAGAAATTTCACTTCCATTCCTCCCCTAGCTTCATTATAACCAGTGGAGGATCCGCTAGGGTAGATTCCCCAGGTCCCCGTTATTCCTGTTGAAATCAGGGGTTGATTACCCTAGGAAAAGGCTAGTCAATTTGTCCTCCAAAGCCAGGTCCAAACCGTTTTGTTTTATTTATTTATTTATTTATTTATTTTCATTACATTTCAGAGTTGGTCCAAAAATTCCATAGGGCTTTCTTTTAGACCTTGTTGGAAGCATATTCTCAATTCCCAATTCATCCAGGTTTTAGTATTTACTTAACCGTTCATAATTTTCAGGATGATTCGGGTCTTAGTGGGGGTCGGTCAGGGGAATGCAATTGTCCACAGTTCCCTGAACGGTCCCATCAGCAATCTGAGCTCGCACATGAACTCAGGTTGTTTTAAGAGTTGACCTCTTTTCTGTTTCTGTGACGACTCTCTCGGACCGGACCGACCATGGTCCCTTTGCCCTAAAGGGCTAACACCCATGATTTTAAGATCTCTGCCTCGGGCAGAGGCAGAACTATTAACATTCCTACATCCTCTTTCCCTGCTCATTCAACTTCAAACACCTTTAACACTTTCAACAACCCTTTTAACACTTCCTTTATCTTTCTCCAGCCTGTACTTCTCTAATGCCAACATCAAAGGTTCAGTCAGGGGCCAACTTAAGTCCGTACCTTTTCCCACCAAGATGCTGAAACATCAGTATACAACATTTCATCCTGTTCTGCTTCTCAAAAAACAACATTAACTGTAGCAAAATATTAGAGTTTAAAGTTCCATTTAGGGGCCACTTTTCTCCACATTCCAGCTTATAAAGCGGCCACCACTGATTACGATATTTTATCAATGTTTTCCTGTTCACACTTCCACCGGCAGATCCTCCAATATCCTTCCAGTGACTTAAAACACAGCCTAACACACTTTTCTTTAAAATTTCACTGCTTGTTTGCCCCCCCAGTTTCCAGTTTACACTTTCAGAATACACATGTTACTTACAAAAGCGTATCACAAAACGTATCACTCACAAAAATATGGGCACGCAATATCTTTCAGTAGCGATGTCACAAAACTACTATTACCAGCAATATTGCCAAAATCACAGTAACAATAGTCAGAGTCAAATTCCACATGCGATAAGTCAGAAAACCGAACTGTGTAACACCATAACGATATCTTTCTTATAACAATGCCACGAACCTACTATTACCACCAGGAAAATAGCCAAAATCGCAGTAACAATAACCAGAGTTAAATACCATACTCCATGAGTCAGAAAACCGAAATAGACAACACAATTCCAGATGGACCTTAAAGCGAGCTCCTTCCTTAAGGTCCCCAAACATGTACTTATGGTGCTAACCACAAAGTATATACCAAACACTGCCTTGCAGAAGATCACCTTCTGACTTACAGACAGTTCCAGATGACCGGTCTACCAGAAAACCAAACCAGAATAAAGAACATACTCACTTACAATGATGGGGTCCTTGTCTGCCTCCGCAGTGATCCGGTGAGTCGAGGAGTCGCTCCGGGAAATCCCGGGGGTACCCTAGGGAGTCCTGTTCCCAGCGGGTCCTGCGGTCCGGCAGAGAGGTTGTCCCATCTGGGTCGCCAAATTGATTCAAAGATCGAAGCCGAAATTCCTTTAAGTGGTATATTCTTTATTGCAGCGCTGGATGCACGGGGGATCTCTCCACCTATCGTGCATACCCAAAGCAGAAAGCAGTCTTGAATTTATACAATCAATCTATCAATATTCTACAAGCACCTATACATATGCATTACCTATCCCCGCCTTCCCTCGCTTCTCATGCTAATTAGCCTTTTGGCACCTTGCGCCTGCGCAGAGCCTTCCAAGAATTGTGGGCAGGGGTCTTTGGGACGTGGGCAGGGGTCTTTGGGAGGAAGACCCCGAGTCTTCCTCACAGTGTACTTTTCACCTTTGGTCAGGAATCTGCTGAATTGGCATGTTTCTTAATTGCAAGAGCTGGTTGTTGCTAATTCTCCCGTTTGTTGTATCTTTATAATGAATTCCAATGTCCAGTTTCGAGATTTATAGTCCTTACATTAGTTTCTCTGTCCGCCTGCCGCTTCCTTATCATGAGTTCCAGTGTCTTGTTTCGAGATATACAGTCCTTGTCTGGGGATTGTCCTTGCCTCCCCAATACCTCCTTAATCAATCCCCCCTTTTCTTTTCCCATGCAAATTCTTTTGCATCAGATACTTTCATTATTTACAGTAACACAACAAAGCAGGCATCTAAACAACATGCACACAAATATTCCTAACACTACTAATACGATTAGAGCAATGAATACTCGTTTCAACCATTGGAAATTGGGCAACCAGGAGGTTAACTTATTCCATAGTTCACTAAAACTCCATGAAAGATCATCTTTACTGATCTCGTGTAGGATCCTTGTCTGCTTCCATATTTCTTCCAGGTCGGTAGAGATCCTTCCACTCTGATCTACATACATACAACAACTTGTGTTTATTACTGTACAGACTCCCCCTTGAGTGGCCAGTAACAAGTCTAGGGCCATCCGATTTTGTAATACGACCTGTGATAAACTAGATATCTCTTCTTGTTGAGCCTTTATAGCATCCAGAATTTTGTTTTCGAACTTCTCTATAATTGCAGAAATATTAACTATTGCCTTTTCCAATTCACTCACTCCTAACCATGGGATAAACCATCGCACAAAACTATGAAAAGGGGTGTGTCTCTCTACCAATGGATTGTTAATTTTTCATCTGATTCTCCGGATATGATTTCTCAAGTAACCTCGAGGCACTACATCATGTACTGTCATACTGGGGACTACCGCTCCAAGAGTGCAAGTTCCCTTCCAATTCTCAGGCAAGACCTTACGGGCTGTATCATTGCATAGCCAATACCACCCTTTTCCTTCTGGAACCGTCCAGCTGGTTGAATTTGCCCAGCCGCTAGTCGTACTAATATCAATTGTTTAATTACAAGATGTCTGATTTCCCACATAAGTAGTATCCGTATTTATACAATGCTGTTTTCCTATACCCTTAGGCGGGTTACACCTTTGTACACATACATAATAGGATTCTAACGGCATGAAGCTACTCACTTCTAGTTCCAAAACTGCTTAATATTTTCGACCCCGAGATGTGTTTTCCCACAAATTAGTCCAAGATAAGTTTGCAGGCAAGGGAATCCCAATTAACGATACACCCTTATTCCCATGCTGTGGCAGATGGGTGCATACCCAACAGTTCGTCTTATTAGTTACTTGAGAAATTGTTTGTATTAAGGTCAGGTGTAAGTTCTCATCCCAAGTTGCCCACCCCAAATCCGAGAACCGCACCCCTGCAATCATTAGGATCTGGAAAACCGTAATTTTGTTGGTCCAATTGGAGTGGTGGTCCATATCCTCGCCGGGGCCTTCTTCACCCTTGAATTGTGGATCCAAGCTGCTTGCTTCTTAATCTTCATGGCGGTGTGTGTTGTCAGTAATACTTGGTATGGTCCCATCCACTTTCCTTCCATTTTTCCTGCAGGGGTTGTCCTGAAAAAGTCTTTATATATATATAATCCCCGAGCTTAAAGGGGTGGATTGGTTGATCCAACCCTCTAGCCCTGGTCCCTAAAACAAATTTATGTACTTTATTTAATTGTTTCTGAAGTTCAGTTATATAAGCATATAAATATTCTGATCCTAACTGCGTTAGGTCCTCTCCACTAAATAGAAATTGCTATGGCCTTCCACATAAGATTTTGAAGGGACTCAAATTTCCTTTTATTCTAGGTTTAACTCTAATTCCAAGTAATGCTAAAGGGAGGGATTGAGGCCATGACAAATTAGCTTCTTATCCAATTTTAGCTATTTATTGTTTAATTAAATGGTTCATTTTTTCTACCTGTCCACTTGCCTGTGGTCTATAAGGAGTATGCAGTTGCCAAGCTATCTTTAGAATCTTACTTATCTGTTCTACCACTTGTGCACAAAAATGTGAAACTCTATCAGAAGACATTGCTACTAGAATCCCAAAGCATGCTATTATTTCATTTAACAAGACTTGAACCACTTCTCTTGCTTTGTTTGTTCGACAGGGAAAGGCTTCAGGCCTTCCTGAAAACGTGTCAGTCAGAACCAGTAAATAATGATACCCCCCTTTTCTAGGGAGTTCTGAAAAATCAATTTGCCACTGTTGCCCCGAATAATTTCCTTTACCGATTATTCCAAATTTTATTCTATTCTTGGTATTGGGGTTATTGTGTAAGCAAATGCTACATTGTTGAGTTACTTCTTTTATCATATCGTCTCACTAATGTCTGACTCAGGCTCTTATGCAGTGTGCCAGCTCCCCAGTGCGTTTTATTGCGTTCTGTAAGAACTATGGGCCATGTCAAACTAGAGGGTATTACTATGTGGTTATCTTTTAAATATACTCATCCATCTGGTTTCATTTTACCTTTCAAATCTTCAATTAATTTTAAGTCTTCTTTTGTATAATTTGGATATAGTTTGGATTTTACCGTCTGGTATCAAAGACAATGCCTTCACCTCAGTTATTTCAGCTGCCTGCTTAGCCTCTGCCAATCGATTTTCCAATTTCAAAATCGGTGTTCCCCTTTTGGTGTCCCTGACAATGCATGATAGCTACCTTTTCTGGTTGTTTTACAGCCTCTAACAATTTTAAAATTTCTTCAGCATACTTTGTGTTTTCACTGAGCGGTCAGCAATCCATGTTCTTTCCAAATTGCTCCATGAGCATGTACCACGCCGAATGTATATTTAGAATCTGTCCAAATAGTTACCCTTTTTCCCGCTGCCAGTTCCAATGCTCTCGTGAGAGCAACTATCTCCGCCTTTTGAGCTGATGTTCCAGGGGGTAAAGGCTTAGACTCGATTACCTGCTGAGTAGTTGTTATAGCATATCCAGCTTTACGTTGTCTTTGCGTAACAAAACTGCTCCCATCCGTGAACCAAGTTTCTTCCGCATCTTCCATGGGCTCCTCCTTAAGGTCTGCTCGGCTGGAATACACAGTCTCTATAGTTTCTAAACAATCGTGAATCACAGGTTGTGCCGGAGCATCACTAAGAAAAGAGGCTAGATTCACAATATTAATTATCACAATTTCCACGTCGTCCTGTTCTACCAATATTGCTTGATATTTCAAAATCATCAATTCTTGTTTAAGTTGTTTAAAGACTTTTTGTGCTTCTCCAGTCCAGACTAACTTTGACTGGTGAATCTTTATCAATTCACATAGAGGCTTTACCAATAGTCCATAATTATAAATCCAAAGGCGACACCAACCTGTCATTCCTAAAAAGGTTTGTAGCTCCTTTACCATTTGAGGTTCTGGAGTCCGGCAAATGACTTCCTTATGTTCAGTTCCTAGTTCTCGTTGTCCTTCCGAAATGTCAAATCCCAGATAGGTCACACTTTGTTGAGCCAGCTGGACTTTCTGTCAAGAGACTTGAGATCCATTTAAACCCAGAAAATTAAGACGACTTATAGTCCATTGAATACAACTCCCTTTAGTCTCGGTAGCTATTAAGAGATCATCTACATATTGTAACAAAGCACCTTCAGTGTCCGGAGGTATCCATGTTTCGAGTTCCCTTGCTAATTGGTTTCCAAAAATAGTGGGGCTATTCTTGAATCCTTGAGCTAGTAATGTCCACGTAAGCTGCGTCTTTCTGCCTGAATCGGGATTTTCCCATTCAAAGGCGAATAGGTTTTGGCTTTCTGTGGCTAAGCCTAGGCAGAAGAAGGCATCTTTTAAATCCAGTACGGTAAACCAGCCTTGACTATTCTTTAATTTAGTCAGCAAAGTATAAGGGTTTGCCACTACTGGATGTATATCCTCAGTGATTTTATTTATGGCCCTCAAATCCTGAACTAGCCTATAGCTTTTTCATCTGCCTTTTTAATTGGCAATATGGGTGCATTGTATTCTGATTCGCATTCAAGCAATAATCCATACTGTAAACATTTATCAATTATCTCTTTAATTCCTTTCCTATCTTCTATCCTCAAAGGATATTACTTAACCTTAACGGGTTTCTCTCCTGGCTTCACTTTAATAATTATTAAGGTCACATTTTTAGCTCTTCCAGGGACTTCGGTAGCCCAAACTCCTGGACATACTTGATCTGTGATCTCTAAAGGTATTTCACTTTTAGGGTCACTTTGTATTAGTGCCCAGCTTAACACATTTATTAGTTGTTCTTCTCCTCTTCTTAATTCCATTTTCCCTTTTTCAAAGACAATTTCTGCTCCTGCTTGCTCTAATAAATCTCTACCTAAGAGTGCCCATGAGGAGCTAGGCATAGATAAAAATCTGTGTATGCCCCATTGTTTCCCTAACTTGTACTTCAAAGGTTCACAAAAATAAGCCTTTTTGGTTACACCTTGTCCTGGTTTCAGTTAGAACAGAGGTAATTTTCTTCCTAGTAGCTGGTAGAATGCTATGTTTTGGCTTAGGATGAGAAGAGTGCTGATAACACCCCAATGTTTTAATTGTTGCAGAGCAGTGCTTATACCAAGCCAAGGACATCTCAGCTTCTTGCTCTGTCCTGCCAACAGGCAGGCTGGGGGTGCAGTAAGAGCTGGGAGGGGACAGACCCAGGACAGGTGACCCAAACTAGCCAAAGGGGTATTCCATAGCATCTGACGTCAGGCTAAACAATACATAGGGGTGGCTAGCCAGGGGGAGGGGGCCGGACTGCTCGGGGTTAGGCTGGGCATCGGTCAGCGGGTGGTGAGCAATTGCATTGTGCATCACTTGTTTGTACACATTATTAGTAGTGGTACTATTATCATCATTGTATTATTATTATTATTATTATTATTATTATTATTATTATTATTATTATTACTATTCCTATTATTATTACTATTATTTTGTCTTATTAAACTGTCTTTATCTCAACTCACGGGCTTCACTTTCCATTTCTCTCCCCCGTCCCAGAGAGGGAGGGGGAGGGGGAGCGAACAGCTGCGTGGTGTTTAGCTGCCGGCCGGGTTAAACCACGACACACCTTTTACCCTAACATAATAATTCTGTGAAGGCATTAATGCTTGATTTAGAACTGAATACGTTGCCCCATAGCAATAAGAAATTTCACTTCCATTCCTCCCCTAGCTTCATTATAACCAGTGGAGGATCCGCTAGGGTAGATTCCCCAGGTCCCCGTTATTCCTGTTGAAATCAGGGGTTGATTACCCTAGGAAAAGGCTAGTCAATTTGTCCTCCAAAGCCAGGTCCAAACCGTTTTGTTTTATTTATTTATTTATTTATTTATTTTCATTACATTTCAGAGTTGGTCCAAAAACTCCATAGGGCTTTCTTTTAGACCTTGTTGGAAGCATATTCTCAATTCCCAATTCATCCAGGTTTTAGTATTTACTTAACCGTTCATAATTTTCAGGATGATTCGGGTCTTAGTGGGGGTCGGTCAGGGGAATGCAATTGTCCACAGTTCCCTGAACGGTCCCATCAGCAATCTGAGCTCGCACATGAACTCAGGTTGTTTTAAGAGTTGACCTCTTTTCTGTTTCTGTGACAACTCTCTCGGACCGGACCGACCATGGTCCCTTTGCCCTAAAGGGCTAACACCCATGATTTTAAGATCTCTGCCTCGGGCAGAGGCAGAACTATTAACATTCCTACATCCTCTTTCCCTGCTCATTCAACTTCAAACACCTTTAACACTTTCAACAACCCTTTTAACACTTCCTTTATCTTTCTCCAGCCTGTACTTCTCTAATGCCAACATCAAAGGTTCAGTCAGGGGCCAACTTAAGTCCGTACCTTTTCCCACCAAGATGCTGAAACATCAGTATACAACATTTCATCCTGTTCTGCTTCTCAAAAAACAACATTAACTGTAGCAAAATATTAGAGTTTAAAGTTCCATTTAGGGGCCACTTTTCTCCACATTCCAGCTTATAAAGCGGCCACCACTGATTACGATATTTTATCAATGTTTTCCTGTTCACACTTCCACCGGCAGATCCTCCAATATCCTTCCAGTGACTTAAAACACAGCCTAACACACTTTTCTTTAAAATTTCACTGCTTGTTTGCCCCCCCAGTTTCCAGTTTACACTTTCAGAATACACATGTTACTTACAAAAGCGTATCACAAAACGTATCACTCACAAAAATACGAGCACGCAATATCTTTCAGTAGCGATGTCACAAAACTACTATTACCAGCAATATTGCCAAAATCACAGTAACAATAGTCAGAGTCAAATTCCACATGCGATAAGTCAGAAAACCGAACTGTGTAACACCGTAACGATATCTTTCTTATAACAATGCCACGAACCTACTATTACCACCAGGAAAATAGCCAAAATCGCAGTAACAATAACCAGAGTTAAATACCATACTTCATGAGTCAGAAAACCGAAATAGACAACACAATTCCAGATGGACCTTAAAGCGAGCTCCTTCCTTAAGGTCCCCAAACATGTACTTATGGTGCTAACCACAAAGTATATACCAAACACTGCCTCGCAGAAGATCACCTTCTGACTTACAGACAGTTCCAGATGACCAGTCTACCAGAAAACCAAACCAGAATAAAGAATATACTCACTTACAATGATGGGGTCCTTGTCTGCCTCCGCAGTGATCCGGTGAGTCGAGGAGTCCCTCCGGGAAATCCCGGGGGTACCCTAGGGAGTCCTGTTCCCAGCGGGTCCTGCTGTCAGGCAGAGAGGTTGTCCCATCTGGGTCGCCAAATTGATTCAAAGATCGAAGCCGAAATTCCTTTAAGTGGTATATTCTTTATTGCAGCGCTGGATGCACGGGGGATCTCTCCACCTATCATGCATACCCAAAGCAGAAAGCAGTCTTGAATTTATACAATCAATCTATCAATATTCTACAAGCACCTATACATATGCATTACCTATCCCCTCCTTCCCTCGCTTCTCATGCTAATTAGCCTTTTGGCACCTTGCGCCTGCGCAGAGCCTTCCAAGAATTGTGGGCAGGGGTCTTTGGGACGTGGGCAGGGGTCTTTGGGAGGAAGACCCCGAGTCTTCCTCACAGTGTACTTTTCACCTTTGGTCAGGAATCTGCTGAATTGGCATGTTTCTTAATTGCAAGAGCTGGTTGTTGCTAATTCTCCCGTTTGTTGTATCTTTATAATGAATTCCAATGTCCAGTTTCGAGATTTATAGTCCTTACATTCGTTTCTCTGTCCGCCTGCCGCTTCCTTATCATGAGTTCCAGTGTCTTGTTTCGAGATATACAGTCCTTGTCTGGGGATTGTCCTTGCCTCCCCAATACCTCCTTAATCAATCCCCCCTTTTCTTTTCCCATGCAAATTCTTTTGCATCAGATACTTTCATTATTTACAGTAACACAACAAAGCAGGCATCTAAACAACATGCACACAAATATTCCTAACACTACTAATACGATTAGAGCAATGAATACTTGTTTCAACCATTGGAAATTGGGCAACCAGGAGGTTAACTTATTCCATAGTTCACTAAAACTCCAGGAAAGATCATCTTTACTGATCTCATGTAGGATCCTTGTCTGCTTCCATATTTCTTCCAGGTCGGTAGAGATCCTTCCACTCTCATCTACATACATACAACAACTTGTGTTTATTACTGTACAGACTCCCCCTTGAGTGGCCAGTAACAAGTCTAGGGCCATCCGATTTTGTAATACTACCTGTGATAAACTAGATATCTCTTCTTGTTGAGCCTTTATAGCATCCAGAATTTTGTTTTCTAACTTCTCTATAATTGCAGAAATATTAACTATTGCCTTTTCCAATTCACTCACTCCTAACCATGGTATAAAGCATCGCACAAAACTATGAAAAGGGGTGTGTCTCTCTACCAATGGATTGTTAATTTTTCATCCGATTCTCCGCATATGATTTCTCAAGTAACCTCGAGGCACTACATCATGTACTGTCATATTGGGGACTACCGCTCCAAGAGTGCAAGTTCCCTTCCAATTCTCAGGCAAGACCTTACGGGCTGTATCTTTGCATAGCCAATACCACCCTTTTCCTTCTGGAACCGTCCAGCTGGTTGAATTTGCCCAGCCGCTAGTCGTACTAATATCAATTGTTCAATTACAAGATGTCTGATTTCCCACAGAAGTAGTATCCGTATTTATACAATGCTGTTTTCCTATACCCTTAGGCGGGTTACACCTTTGTACACATACATAATAGGATTCTAACGGCATGAAGCTACTCACTTCTAGTTCCAAAACTGCTTAATATTTTCGACCCCGAGATGTGTTTTCCCACAAATTAGTCCAAGATAAGTTTGCAGGCAAGGGAATCCCAATTAACGATACACCCTTATTCCCATGCTGTGGCAGATGGGTGCATACCCAACAGTTCGTCTTATTAGTTACTTGAGAAATTGTTTGTATTAAGGTCAGGTGTAAGTTCTCATCCCAAGTTGCCCACCCCAAATCCGAGAACCGCACCCCTGCAATCATTAGGATCTGGAAAACCGTAATTTTGTTGGTCCAATTGGAGTGGTGGTCCATATCCTCGCCGGGGCCTTCTTCACCCTTGAATTGTGGATCCAAGCTGCTTGCTTCTTAATCTTCATGGCGGTGTGTGTTGTCAGTAATACTTGGTATGGTCCCATCCACTTTCCTTCCATTTTTCCTGCAGGGGTTGTCCTGAAAAAGTCTTTATATATATATAATCCCCGAGCTTAAAGGGGTGGATTGGTTGATCCAACCCTCTAGCCCTGGTCCCTAAAACAAGTTTATGTACTTTATTTAATTGTTTCTGAAGTTCAGTTATATAAGTATATAAATATTCTGATCCTAACTGCGTTAGGCCCTCTCCACTAAATAGAAATTGCTATGGCCTTCCACATAAGATTTTGAAGGGACTCAAATTTCCTTTTATTCTAGGTTTAACTCTAATTCCAAGTAATGCTAAAGGGAGGGATTGAGGCCATGACAAATTAGCTTCTTATCCAATTTTAGCTATTTATTGTTTAATTAAATGGTTCATTTTTTCTACCTGTCCACTTGCCTGTGGTCTATAAGGAGTATGCAGTTGCCAATCTATCTTTAGAATCTTACTTATCTGTTCTACCACTTGTGCACAAAAATGTGAAACTCTATCAGAAGACATTGCTACTAGAATCCCAAAGCATGCTATTATTTCATTTAACAAGACTTTAACCACTTCTCTTGCTTTGTTTGTTCGACAGGGAAAGGCTTCAGGCCTTCCTGAAAACGTGTCAGTCAGAACCAGTAAATAATGATACCCCCCTTTTCTAGGGAGTTCTGAAAAATCAATTTGCCACTGTTGCCCCGAATAATTTCCTTTACCGATTATTCCAAATTTTATTCTATTCTTGGTATTGGGGTTATTGTGTAAGCAAATGCTACATTGTTGAGTTACTTCTTTTATCATATCGTCCCACGAATGTCTGACTCAGGCTCTTATGCAGTGTGCCAGCTCCCCAGTGCGTTTTATTGTGTTCTGTAAGAACTATGGGCCATGTCAAACTAGAGGGTATTACTATGTGGTTATCTTTTAAATATACTCATCCATCTGGTTTCATTTTACCTTTCAAATCTTCAATTAATTTTAAGTCTTCTTTTGTATAATTTGGATATAGTTTGGATTTTACCGTCTGGTATCAAAGACAATGCCCTCACCTCAGTTATTTCAGCTGCCTGCTTAGCCTCTGCCAATCGATTTTCCAGTTTCAAAATCGGTGTTCCCCTTTTGGTGTCCCTGACAATGCATGATAGCTACCTTTTCTGGTTGTTTTACAGCCTCTAACAATTTTAAAATTTCTTCAGCATACTTTGTGTTTTCACTGAGCGGTCAGCAATCCATGTTCTTTCCAAATTGCTCCATGAGCATGTACCACGCCGAATGTATATTTAGAATCTGTCCAAATATTTACCCTTTTTCCCGCTGCCAGTTCCAATGCTCTCGTGAGAGCAACTATCTCCGCCTTTTGAGCTGATGTTCCAGGGGGTAAAGGCTTAGACTCGATTACCTGCTGAGTAGTTGTTATAGCATATCCAGCTTTACGTTGTCTTTGCGTAACAAAACTGCTCCCATCCGTGAAACCAAGTTTCTTCCGCATCTTCCATGGGCTCCTCCTTAAGGTCTGCTCGGCTGGAATACACAGTCTCTATAGTTTCTAAACAATCGTGAATCACAGGTTGTGCCGGAGCATCACTAAGAAAAGAGGCTAGATTCACAATATTAATTATCACAATTTCCACGTCGTCCTGTTCTACCAATATTGCTTGATATTTCAAAATCATCAATTCTTGTTTAAGTTGTTTAAAGACTTTTTGTGCTTCTCCAGTCCAGACTAACTTTGACTGGTGAATCTTTATCAATTCACATAGAGGCTTTACCAATAGTCCATAATTATAAATCCAAAGGCGACACCAACCTGTCATTCCTAAAAAGGTTTGTAGCTCCTTTACCATTTGAGGTTCTGGAGTCCGGCAAATGACTTCCTTATGTTCAGGGGGCCGGACTGCTCGGGGTTAGGCTGGGCTTCGGTCAGCGGGTGGTGAGCAATTGCATTGTGCATCACTTGTTTGTACATATTATTTGTAGTAGTACTATTATCATCATTTTATTATTATTATTATTATTATTATTATTATTATTATTATTTTTATTATTATTATTATTATTATTATTATTTTCCTGTCTTATTAAACTGTCTTTGTCTCAACTCACGGGCTTCACTTTCCATTTCTCTCCCCCGTCCCAGAGAGGGAGGGGGGAGGGTGAGCGAACGGCTGTGTGGTGTTTAGCTGCCAGCCGGGTTAAACCACGACAGTCTTTTTTTATCCACCCCTTATTCCATACCATTTATGTCATGCTCAGGTTACACTCTTTTCCATACATTCGAATTAGTCACCTATAGTAGTCATGGTAGTGGTAACATACAGTATTATATAGTAATTAACATGGTACAATTCAGTTCATGGGCTATTCTCACCCAGTATTAAATCTCCTTGAGGTACACACCGGACCTCTCCGTTCTTTTGCATCACCCACCAAGTGTATCCAGGTCCCTGAGCGAAAACAATTCCACGAATGGGTTTGCCTTTTCCTGAGGCAGGAGTAGCCCAGACTGTTTTACCCAGCATATTTTTTACATGCACTACAGGAACTTTATCCCCATCTACAGTATGTAACAGGTTTGATTGGGCAGGTCCAGCTCGGTTGGCAGATCCCCTAGTATTGACTAGCCAGGTGGCCTTTGCCAAATGCGTATCCCAGTTTTTGAATGTCCCAGCGCCCATTGCTTTCAATGTAGTCTTTAACAGTCCATTGTATCGTTCAACTTTCCCGGAGGCTGGTGCATGATAGGGGATGTGATACACCCACTCAATACCATGTTCTTTGGCCCAAGTGTCTATAAGGTTGTTTCGGAAATGAGTTCCATTGTCTGACTCTATTCTTTCTGGGGTACCATGTCGCCATAGGACTTGCTTTTCAAGGCCCAGGATAGTGTTCCGGGCGGTGGCATGAGGCACAGGATATGTTTCCAGCCATCCGGTGGTAGCTTCCACCATTGTAAGTACGTGGCGCTTGCCATTGCGAGTTTGAGGGAGTGTGATGTAATCAATCTGCCAGGCCTCTTCATATTTATATTTCAGCCATCGTCCTCCATACCAAAGAGGCTTTGACCGTTTGGCTTGCTTGCTTGCAGCACATGTTTCACAGTCATGAATAACCTGTGCTATAGCGTCCATGGTCAGGTCCACCCCTCGATCACGAGCCCATCTGTATGTTGCATCTCTGCCTTGATGGCCTGAGGTGTCATGGGCCCATCGGGCTATAAATAATTCACCTTTATGCTGCCAATCCAGATCCACCTGAGCTACTTCAATCTTAGCAGCCTGATCCACCTGCTGGTTGTTCTGATGTTCTTCAGTAGCCCGATTCTTGGGCACATGAGCATCTACGTGACGTACTTTCACAGCCAGGTTCTCTACCCGAGCAGCAATATCTTGCCACAATGCAGCAGCCCAGATGGGTTTGCCCCTACGCTGCCAGTTGTTTTGCTTCCATTGCTGTAACCATCCCCACAGGGCATTTGCTACCATCCATGAATCGGTGTAGAGATAGAGAACTGGCCATTTTTCTCGTTCAGCAATGTCTAAAGCCAGCTGAATGGCCTTCACTTCTGCAAACTGACTCGATTCACCTTCTCCCTCAGCAGCTTCTGCAACTCGTCGTGTAGGACTCCATACAGCAGCCTTCCATCTCCGATGCTTCCCCACAATACGACAGGACCCATCAGTGAACAGGGCATATTTCTTTTCATTTTCTGGTAACTGGTTGTACAGTGGGGCTTCTTCAGCACGACCCACCTCCTCCTCTGATGATATCCCAAAGTATTTACCTTCTGGCCAGTCCATAATCACTTCCAATATTCCTGGGCGACTGGGGTTTCCTATTCGAGCCCGCTGAGTAATCAGTGCAACCCACTTGCTCCATGTAGCATCAGTTGCATGATGCGTAGAAGAGACCCTTCCCTTGAACATCCAGCCTAGTACCGGCAATCGGGGTGCTAGGAGGAGCTGCGCTTCAGTACCGACCACCTCTGAAGCAGATCGAACTCCTTCATATGCTGCCAGTATCTCCTTTTCAGTTGGAGTATAGCGGGCCTCAGACCCTCTGTATCCCCGGCTCCAAAACCCCAGGGGCCGACCTCGAGTTTCCCCAGGTTCTTTCTGCCAGAGGCTCCAGGTGGGGCCGTTCTCCCCGGCTGCAGTGTAGAGCACATTCTTTACATCTGGTCCTGTTCGAACTGGCCCAAGGGCTACTGCATGGACTATTTCCTGCTTAATTTGTTCAAAGGCTTGTCGTTGTTCAGGGCCCCATTCAAACTCATTCTTCTTACGGGTTACTTGGTAGAGTGGGTTTACAATCAGACTGTAATTTGGGATGTGCATTCTCCAAAACCCCACAACACCTAGGAAAGTCTGTGTTTCTTTTTTGTTAGTTGGTGGAGACATAGCTGTTATTTTGTTGATCACATCCATTGGGATTTGACGACGTCCATCTTGCCATTTTATTCCTAAAAACTGGATCTCTCGTGCAGGTCCTTTGACTTTATTTTGTTTTATGGCAAAACCGGCTTTCAGAAGGATTTGGACTATTTTCTTCCCTTTCTCGAAAACTTCCTCTGCTGTGTCACCCCACACAATAATGTCATCGATGTACTGCAGGTGTTCAGGAGCTTCCCCCTGCTCCAGTGCAGACTGGATCAGTCCATGGCAAATGGTAGGGCTGTGTTTCCACCCCTGGGGCAGTCGATTCCAAGTATATTGGACTCCCCTCCAAGTGAAAGAAAACTGTGGCCTGCACTCTGCTGCTAGAGGGATGGAGAAAAATGCATTAGCGATATCAATTGTGGCGTACCACTTGGCTGCCTTCGATTCAAGTTTGTACTGAAGTTCCAGCATGTCCGGCACTGCAGCACTCAGTGGTGGTGTCACTTCGTTCAGGCCACGATAGTCCACTGTTAGTCTCCACTCGCCATTAGACTTTCGCACTGGCCATATGGGACTATTGAAAGGTGAATGAGTCTTGCTGATCACTCCTTGGCTCTCCAATTGACGAATTAGCTTATGGATGGGAATCAGGGAGTCTCGGTTAGTGCGATATTGCCGCCGGTGCACAGTTGTGGTAGCGATTGGCACTTGCTGTTCTTCGACCCTCAGCAACCCCACAACAGAGGGGTCCTCTGAGAGACCAGGCAAGGTAGATAATTGTTTAATGCCCTCTGTCTCTAAGGCAGCTATACCAAAAGCCCACCGGAACCCTTTTGGGTCCTTGCAATATCCTCTTCTAAGATAGTCTATGCCAAGGATACATGGAGCATCCGGGCCAGTCACAATGGGGTGCTTTTCCCACTCATTCCCAGTCAGACTCACTTCAGCCTCCAATACAGTCAACTGCTGAGATCCCCCTGTCACTCCACAAATATAGATGGGCTCTGGTCCTTTATATCTCGATGGTATTATAGTACATTGTGCACCGGTGTCTACTAAAGCCTTATACTTCTGTGCGTCTGACGTGCCAGGCCATCGAATCCACACAGTCCAATAAACTCGATTATCCCTTTCCTCCCCCTGGCTGGAGGCAGGGCCTCCCTAATCTTGGTCGGAATCTTCTTCGTTTCTGTGTTTGAAGGACTGTCTGCTGGAAGTTGGAGCAGCAAACTTTTCAGAGAACCCCTTTTTCCTGATTGTTTTCTTTTGCAACTCACGTACCCGTGCCTCTAGGGTCGCGGTAGATTTTCCATCCCATTTTCTCATGTCCTCTCCATGGTCTCGTAAGTAAAACCACAGGGTGGCACGGGGTGAGTACCCACCATATCGTCTTCCTTGTGTGGATGAACGACTACCCCTGATAGCTGAGACACTGCTCTGTACAGGTACGGAGGAGAATATTCTCTCTTCAAGTTGGTGAACCTTTTCAGAAAGTTTCTCCACAGTGTTCTCTTTTGGTCGGTGGACACTGGTTGGTTCAGGTGGGGATGAAGATAGATTCTCTTTAAGTTGGTGGAACTCTTCAGAAAGTTTCTCCACAGCTGAGACGCAGGCCTGTAAGGAAGAGGAGAGACTTTCTTCGTACTGCCGGAGTTGTTTAGCCACTTCATCCACTGTGGGTTCCTCATCCTCTTTCCAGGCCATTATTGCCAATGAGCTGGCATATGATGATGGTGCAATCCGTACAAACTTCCGCCACATGGGTCGCGTACACCTGACTTCATCTGGATCTGTGGATGTTTGTCTGAGGTCTGGATCCTCATAAATCACTTCCCGTATGGCTAATTCTCTCAGGTACTGGATTCCCTTCTCCATAGTGGTCCACTTGCCTGGTAGACATAAAAGTTCTTCCTTGAAGGGATACCTTTCCCTCACAGCTGAGAGGAGACGCCTCCAGAGGCTGTGAGATTGTGCTCCATCTGCAATTGCTTTGTCAATGCCTGCATCTCTAGCAAGGGATCCCAGTCGCTTGGCTTCCCTGCCGTCTAATTCCACACAATTGGCTCCAGAGTCCCAGCATCGGAGCAGCCAGGTGACAAGCTGCTCACCTATACAGCAACCAAAATTTTTTCGCACATCTCGTAACTCACGCTCGTTTAGGCTTTGGGTAGTTACTGTTGATTTTTCGGCATCCTCATCTTCCTCCTCCTGAACCCTTGATGGCCCAGCGTCATCGTCGTCTCCGTCGTCTCTATACCTAGATTTGGCAGAAGATTCTCTGCGTTCTAAACGACCTGAATCTCTATACCATTTTTTCACCTTCTCTACAGGGGCAGCTTGCACTGCTACTGCTCGTTTCTCTGACCTTGTTACAGGGTCTGCCACAGAGGTTGGAATACCCTCCGCAGGGTCAACTTGCACTGCTACAGCTCGTTTCTCTGACCTTGTTATAGGGTCTGCTACAGAGGTTGGAATACCCTCTGCAGGGTCAACTTGCACTGCTACAGCTCGTTTCTCTGACCCAGCTACAGGAGCTGGAGTGGCTGCAGGAACTGGAGCAGCTGTAGGAACCGGAGCTGGAGCAGCTGCAGGAGCTGGAACTGGTGCGGCTGCAGGAGCTTGAACTGGAGCAGCTGTAGGAACCGGAGCTGGAGCAGCTGCAGGAGCTGGAACTGGTGCGGCTGCAGGAGCTTGAACTGGAGCAGCTGCAGGAACCGGAGCTGGAGCAGCTGCAGGAACCGGAGCTGGAGCAGCTGTAGGAGCTGGAACTGGAGCGGCTGCAGGAACTGGAGCTGGAGCGGCTGCAGGAACTGGAACTGGAGTGGCTGCAGGAGCTGGGATTGAAGCATCTGCAGAAGCTGGGACTGGAGCGGCTGCAGAGTCCACCGTAGGGGTTACAGTGACGGTTGGATCTGTCACGGGACTTGGAGTGGCCACAGGGTCTGTCACTAAGTTGATAGCAGTATCCATGGCAGCTCGATAGGCATGAGCCAGGCCCCAGCATGTTACAATGACTTGTGTTACTTTGGAACTTCCCGAATCGCGACACCTTTTTTTCAAGCATTCTGCCAGTTTTTGAGGATTTTGCACTTGTTCAGGGGTGAATTTCCAAAACACTGGGGGTGCCAACTGGTCTAGATGCCTGCCCATATCCTCCCATACTCCCTGCCACCCACAACTATACTGCCTCCGGGCAGATCTCCGGATGAGCTTCCTAAGTAGTTGTTTAACTTTAAGCAGAACCTGAAGCGCATTCAGGAGGCAGAACAACAGGACTATGCTGGTCTGAGTATCCCAAGGATATTCAATATCTTGGAGAGCTATTGTAATAAACTCGGAGGATAAGAGGGTGGTGAAGGAGGAAGGGAGAGTGATCAAGGAGGGTACAGGGGTGGTGAAGGAGAAAGGGAGAGTGATCAAGTAAGAAAAATTATCTTCCCCTTTCCCCTCCACAGATTGACTCCCTAATGAAAAAAGGCAACAGATATAATTGCTAATAGTTTCCAAAATACAGTTTCCAAAGTATAGAATCGAAGATGTTACTGAGTACAAATACCAGGTTAGAGTCATGGCAAGATATTTCATCATCTCATAAGCCACTGATACAACACACAGTACCATAATGGTCTGAAACCAGGGCCCGGAGAGGATAAACAACATGACAGAGAGCACATACGGAAAATAACGTGCTACAATACTCAATTTGGAAAACAGGCGCAGCAGAGTTGAGATTAAAGCAATCAGCATTGTGACAAGTGACTATTAAGCAGGTCTAATACTTACACCAATTTTAGTTTAACACACTCTGGTCAGATCTGCCATTATCTCAACCTTTCGAGCCCCACGTTGGACGCCAAAAAGACTGTCGTGGTTTAACCCGGCTGGCAGCTAAATACCATGCAGCCGTTCGCTCACCCTCCCCCCTCCCTCTCTGGGACGGGGGAGAGAAATGGAAAGTGAAGCCCGTGAGTTGAGACAAAGACAGTTTAATAAGACAGGAAAATAATAATAATAATAATAATAATAATTATAATAATAATACAATGATGATAATAGTACTACTACTAATAATATGTACAAACAAGTGATGCACAATGCAATTGCTCACCACCCGCTGACCGATGCCCAGCTTAACCCCGAGCAGTCTGGCCCCCTCCCCCCTGGCTAGCCACCCCTATATATTGTTTAGCATGACGTCAGATGGTATGGAATACCCCTTTGGCTAGTTCGGGTCACCTGTCCTGGGTCTGTCCCCTCCCAGCTCTTACTGCACCCCCAGCCTGCCTGTTGGCAGGACATAGCGAAAGGCTGAGATGTCCTTGGCTTGGTATAAGCACTGCTCTGCAACAATTAAAACCACCGGGGTGTTATCAGCACTCTTCTCATCCTAAGCCAAACACAGCATTCCACCAGCTACTAGGAAGAAAATTAATTCTGTTCTAACTGAAACCAGGACAGTTGTTTAAAGACTTTTTGTGCTTCTCCAGTCCAGACTAACTTTGACTGGTTAATCTTTATCAATTCACATAGAGGCTTTACCAATAGTCCATAATTATAAATCCAAAGGCGACACCAACCTGTCATTCCTAAAAAGGTTTGTAGCTCCTTTACCATTTGAGGTTCTGGAGTCCGGCAAATGACTTCCTTATGTTCAGTTCCTAGTTCTCGTTGTCCTTCCGAAATGTCAAATCCCAGATAGGTCACACTTTGTTGAGCCAGCTGGACTTTCTGTCAAGAGACTTGAGATCCATTTAAACCCAGAAAATTAAGACGACTTATAGTCCATTGAATACAACTCCCTTTAGTCTCGGTAGCTATTAAGAGATCATCTACATATTGTAACAAAGCACCTTCAGTGTCCGGAGGTATCCATGTTTCGAGTTCCCTTGCTAATTGGTTTCCAAAAATAGTGGGGCTATTCTTGAATTCCTGAGGTAGTAATGTCCACGTAAGCTGCGTCTTTCTGCCTGAATCGGGATTTTCCCATTCAAAAGCGAATAGGTTTTGGCTTTCTGTGGCTAAGCCTAGGCAGAAGAAGGCATCTTTTAAATCCAGTACGGTAAACCAGACTTGACTATTCTTTAATTTAGTCAGCAAAGTATAAGGGTTTGCCACTACTGGATGTATATCCTCAGTGATTTTATTTATGGCCCTCAAATCCTGAACTAGCCTATAGCTTTTTCATCTGCCTTTTTAATTGGCAATATGGGTGCATTGTATTCTGATTCGCATTCAAGCAATAATCCATACTGTAAAAATTTATCAATTATCTCTTTAATTCCTTTCCTATCTTCTATCCTCAAAGGATATTACTTAACCTTAACGGGTTTCTCTCCTGGCTTCACTTTAATAATTATTAAGGTCACATTTTTAGCTCTTCCAGGGACTTCGGTAGCCCAAACTCCTGGACATACTTGATCTGTGATCTCTAAAGGTATTTCACTTTTAGGGTCAGTTTGTATTAGTGCCAAGCTTAACACATTTATTAGTTGTTCTTCTCCTCTTCTTAATTCCATTTTCCCTTTTTCAAAGACAATTTCTGCTCCTGCTTGCTCTAATAAATCTCTACCTAAGAGTGCCCATGAGGAGCTAGGCATAGATAAAAATCTGTGTATGCCCCATTGTTTCCCTAACTTGTACTTCAAAGGTTCACAAAAATAAGCCTTTTCGGTTACACCTTGTCCTGGTTTCAGTTAGAACAGAGGTAATTTTCTTCCTAGTAGCTGGTAGAATGCTATGTTTTGGCTTAGGATGAGAAGAGTGCTGATAACACCCCGATGTTTCAATTGTTGCAGAGCAATGCTTATACCAAGCCAAGGACATCTCAGCTTCTTGCTCTGTCCTGCCAACAGGCAGGCTGGGGGTGCAGTAAGAGCTGGGAGGGGACAGACCCAGGACAGGTGACCCAAACTAGCCAAAGGGGTATTCCATAGCATCTGATGTCAGGCTAAACAATACATAGGGGTGGCTAGCCAGGGGGAGGGGGCCGGACTGCTCGGGGTTAGGCTGGGCATCGGTCAGCGGGTGGTGAGCAATTGCATTGTGCATCACTTGTTTGTACACATTATTAGTAGTGGTACTATTATCATCATTGTATTATTATTATTATTATTATTATTATTATTATTATTATTATTATTATTATTATTACTATTATTTTGTCTTATTAAACTGTCTTTATCTCAACTCACGGGCTTCACTTTCCATTTCTCTCCCCCGTCCCAGAGAGGGAGGGGGAGGGGGAGCGAACAGCTGCGTGGTGTTTAGCTGCCGGCCGGGTTAAACCACGACACACCTTTTACCCTAACATAATAATTCTGTGAAGGCATTAATGCTTGATTTAGAACTGAATACGTTGCCCCATAGCAATAAGAAATTTCACTTCCATTCCTCCCCTAGCTTCATTATAACCAGTGGAGGATCCGCTAGGGTAGATTCCCCAGGTCCCCGTTATTCCTGTTGAAATCAGGGGTTGATTACCCTAGGAAAAGGCTAGTCAATTTGTCCTCCAAAGCCAGGTCCAAACCGTTTTGTTTTATTTATTTATTTATTTATTTATTTTCATTACATTTCAGAGTTGGTCCAAAAATTCCATAGGGCTTTCTTTTAGACCTTGTTGGAAGCATATTCTCAATTCCCAATTCATCCAGGTTTTAGTATTTACTTAACCGTTCATAATTTTCAGGATGATTCGGGTCTTAGTGGGGGTCGGTCAGGGGAATGCAATTGTCCACAGTTCCCTGAACGGTCCCATCAGCAATCTGAGCTCGCACATGAACTCAGGTTGTTTTAAGAGTTGACCTCTTTTCTGTTTCTGTGACAACTCTCTCGGACCGGACCGATCATGGTCCCTTTGCCCTAAAGGGCTAACACCCATGATTTTAAGATCTCTGCCTCGGGCAGAGGCAGAACTATTAACATTCCTACATCCTCTTTCCCTGCTCAGTCAACTTCAAACACCTTTAACACTTTCAACAACCCTTTTAACACTTCCTTTATCTTTCTCCAGCCTGTACTTCTCTAATGCCAACATCAAAGGTTCAGTCAGGGGCCAACTTAATTCCGTACCTTTTCCCACCAAGATGCTGAAACATCAGTATACAACATTTCATCCTGTTCTGCTTCTCAAAAAACAACATTAACTGTAGCAAAATATTAGAGTTTAAAGTTCCATTTAGGGGCCACTTTTCTCCACATTCCAGCTTATAAAGCGGCCACCACTGATTACAATATTTTATCAATGTTTTCCTGTTCACACTTCCACCGGCAGATCCTCCAATATCCTTCCAGTGACTTAAAACACAGCCTAACACACTTTTCTTTAAAATTTCACTGCTTGTTTGCCCCCCCAGTTTCCAGTTTACACTTTCAGAATACACATGTTACTTACAAAAGCGTATCACAAAACGTATCACTCACAAAAATACGGGCACGCAATATCTTTCAGTAGCGATGTCACAAAACTACTATTACCAGCAATATTGCCAAAATCACAGTAACAATAGTCAGAGTCAAATTCCACATGCGATAAGTCAGAAAACCGAACTATGTAACACCGTAACGATATCTTTCTTATAACAATGCCACGAACCTACTATTACCACCAGGAAAATAGCCAAAATCGCAGTAACAATAACCAGCGTTAAATACCATACTCCATGAGTCAGAAAACCGAAATAGACAACACAATTCCAGATGGACCTTAAAGCGAGCTCCTTCCTTAAGGTCCCCAAACATGTACTTATGGTGCTAACCACAAAGTATATACCAAACACTGCCTCGCAGAAGATCACCTTCTGACTTACAGACAGTTCCAGATGACCGGTCTACCAGAAAACCAAACCAGAATAAAGAATATACTCACTTACAATGATGGGGTCCTTGTCTGCCTCCGCAGTGATCCGGTGAGTCGAGGAGTCCCTCCGGGAAATCCCGGGGGTACCCTAGGGAGTCCTGTTCATAGTGGGTCCTGCTGTCAGGCAGAGAGGTTGTCCCATCTGGGTCGCCAAATTGATTCAAAGATCGAAGCCAAAATTCCTTTAAGTGGTATATTCTTTATTGCAGCGCTGGATGCACGGGGGATCTCTCCACCTATCGTGCATACCCAAAGCAGAAAGCAGTCTTGAATTTATACAATCAATCTATCAATATTCTACAAGCACCTATACATATGCATTACCTATCCCCGCCTTCCCTCGCTTCTCATGCTAATTAGCCTTTTGGCACCTTGCACCTGCGCAGAGCCTTCCAAGAATTGTGGGCAGGGGTCTTTGGGACGTGGGCAGGGGTCTTTGGGAGGAAGACCCCGAGTCTTCCTCACAGTGTACTTTTCACCTTTGGTCAGGAATCTGCTGAATTGGCATGTTTCTTAATTGCAAGAGCTGGTTGTTGCTAATTCTCCCGTTTGTTGTATCTTTATAATGAATTCCAATGTCCAGTTTCGAGATTTATAGTCCTTACATTCGTTTCTCTGTCCACCTGCCGCTTCCTTATCATGAGTTCCAGTGTCTTGTTTCGAGATATACAGTCCTTGTCTGGGGATTGTCCTTGCCTCCCCAATACCTCCTTAATCAGCCTGCACACAATTATCTGAGAATGAAAGCTGCTTTCCAGTAATTCAGAAAGCCAAGTTACGTCTCAGCCTTGAGCATCTCGGGCTTTTGGGCCTGTCTGTAACATTTGGCACCAGCACTAATACTGTTTTTGGCATATGTTTAGCGTTTGGGGCCTGTGTCTGGGATTTGGGCCCTGTCTCGAACCACTGGGGCTTTGTCCTGGGTTTTGGAGCCTGCCTCTAGAGTTCAGGGCCTGTGATTAGGCTTTTGGGGTCTGTGTCTGGGGGCCGGTATCTGGGGGCAAGGGGGGAGCTGCTTGTAGACCCTAGGGGCCAGCATTGAGGGGGTTGGGTGCTGACTCTACACCTTTGGGGCCTGCTTCTGGGGGCGGGGGGGGGTTGAGACCAGCATCTGGGGGAGGGGTGGGAGCTCTTTGTATTCCTTTGGAGCCGGTGTCGGGGGGGGGGGAAGGGGAGGGTTGGTTGGGAGCTGCTTGTACACTGTTGGAGCCTGGGTTGAGGGAGGAGGTTTGGAGCTGCTTCCACACCTTTGGGCCTGGCATCGGGGGTAGGGGGTTGGGTGCTGGTTGTAGGGGCCTGTGTTTGGGGGGGGGGCTTGGGACCTGCATCTGGGGGAGGGGTGGGAGCTGCTTGTACACCTTTGGGGCCTGCATCTGTGGGGGGTCAGGGCCTGTGTCTAGCGGGCTGGGAACTGCTTGTACAATGTAGGAATCTGTTTCTGCAGGGTGGCTGGGAGCTGTTTGTACAACTTTGGGGCCAGCATCTGGGGGTGGCTGGGAGCTGTCTGTACACTGTAGGGGCCTGTGTTTGTGGGGGGCTTGGGGGCCTCCCTCGGGGCGGGGGGGGAGGGTTGGGAGCTGCTTGTATAGGGTAGGGGGCCTGCCTGGCAGGGGTTGGGAGCTGCTTGTAGAATTTGGGTCCCTGTGTCTGGGGGGGGGGTTGGGGCCTGTGTCTCAGGGGTGTTGGGAACTGGTTGTACACCTTTGGGTCCTGTCTCTGGGGGGGGGAGCTACTTGTACCCTTACCATAAGCCGTACTCTAACACATACTTCTACCAGTACCCTTACTGTAACCCTTACCTTTAAGCTTACTCTTACCCTTACCAAAGCATTACCCTTACCCTTAACGTAAGCCTAAACCTTAACCTTATCCTTACACTTACACTTACCGTAACCCTTACCCTTTCTGCTACACTTACCCTTAGCCTAAATCTAAACCTTACACTTACCCTAACCCTAACACTTACCCTTACCATTACCCATATACTTACTCTTACCCTAACCCTAAATCTTACCCAAACACTTACCCTGACCCTTACATTAACCCTAAACCGTACCCTAAAACTTACACTTACTCTTAACCTTAACCTTACGCTTAACCTTAACCTACTACTTACCCTTTCTTATCCGTCACCCTACACCTAAAATTAACCCTAACCATTACCCTAACACTTACCCTTACCCTAACCCTTACTCTAACCCTTACAATGACCCGTACCCTTACACATACACTTACTCTTACCCTAAACCTTACCCTTACCATAAGCCATATTCTAACAAATTCTACCCGTACCCTTACCCTTACCGTAATCCTTACCCTTTATGTTACCCTAAACCTTACCCTTACCCTAACACTTACCCTTATCGTAAACCTTACCCTTTCTGCTACATTTACCATTAGCCTAAATCTAAACCTTACACTTACCCTTACCTTAACCTAATACTTACCCTTACGTTTCCCTCACCCTAACCCTAAAATTAACCCTAACCATTATTCTAACACTTACCGTTACCCTAACCCTAACCCTTACTCTAACCCTTACCCTGACCCATACCCTTACACTCACCCTTACCCTTACATTACCCTAACTCTTACCCATACCATAACCCATACCCTAACACATATTTGTACCCTTAACCTTACCGTTACACTTACCCTTACTCTATCCGTTACCCTTACGCTTACCCTTAACATAAACCTTACCATTAATCTTACCCTTACGCTAACCCTTACCCTTACCCTATCCCTTACACTTATCCATACCCTTAACCTTACCCCAACCCTTACCCTTAAGCTCAACCTAACCCTAAACCTTACCCCAAACCTTTCCCTGAACCTTACATTAACCCTAACCCTTAACCTAAACCTTACACTTACTCTTAACCTTAACCTTACCCTTAACCTTAAGCTAGTACTTAACCTTACATTTTTCTCACCCTAATCCTAAAATTAACCCTAACCATTACCCTAACACTTAACCGTTACACTTACCCTTATTCTATCCGTTACTCTTACGCTTTCCCTTAACATAAACCTTACCCTTTACCTTACCCTTACCATAAGCCATACATCAACACTTACATGTACACTTATGCTTACACTTATCCTAGTAATTACTCGTACAATTACCCTTAACCTAACCATAAACATTAAGGATAAGCTTAAGGGTCACCCTTAAGGTTACCGTTATCCTAACACTTACACTTAAGTTCAGGATAAGGGTTACAGTAAGGGTAAGTGTTAGGGTAATGGTTAGGCTAATTTTAGGTTTAGGGTGAGGGAAACGTAAGTATTAGGTTAAGTTTAAGGATAAGGTTAAGAGTTATGGTAAGGGTTAGGTTTATAAGGGTAAGGGTTTGGGAAATATTTAGGATAAGGGTAAGAGAAGGGATAATGGTAAGGGTAAGGATGATGTTTAGTGTAAGTGTTAGATTTAGTTAAGGGTAAGGGTTAGTGTAAGTTTAAGAGTAAGGGTAAGTGTAAGGGTATGTGTAAAAGTACGGGTATTTGTAAGGGTTTGAGTAAGGGTTAGGGTAAAGGTAAGTGTTAGGGTAATGGTTAGGGTTAATTTTAGGGTTAGGGTGAGGGAAACGTAAGAGTAAGTATTAGGTTACAGCTAAGGTTAAGGTTAAGAGTAAGTGTAAGGTTTAGTGTAAGGATTAGGGTTAATGTAAGGGTCAAGGTAAGGGCTGGGGTAAAGGTTTAGGTAAAGGGTAAAAATATGTATATTGTAAGGGTGAGGGGTTAGGGTAATGGTTAGATTTTAGTTAGATTTAGGTAAGGGTAAGGGTTAGGGTAAGGTTTAGAATTAGGCAAAGGGTAAGTGTAGCAGAAAGGGTAAGGTTTAGGATAAGGGTAAGTGTTAGGATAGGGGTAAGGTTTAGGGTTAGCTTAATAGTAAGGTTAAGGGTAATTGTACGAGTAATTGCTAGGGTAAGTGCAAGCGTAAGTGTACATGTAAGTGTTGTTGTATGGCTTATGGTAAGGGTAAGGTCAAGGGTAAGGTTTATGTTAAGGGTAAGCGTAAGGGTAACGGATAGAGTAAGGGTAAGGTTAAGGGTAACGGTAAGGTTAAGGGTACAAATATGTGTTAGGGTATGGTTTATGGTATGGGTAAGAATTAGGGTAAGTATAAGGGTAAGGGTAAGTGTAAGGGTACGGGTCAGGGTAAGGGTTAGAGTAAGGGTTACGGTTAGGGTTAGGTTAAGGTTAAGTGTTAGGGTAATGGTTAGGGTTAGTTTTAGGGTTAAAGTCAGGAAAACGTATGCGTAAGTATTAGGTTAATGTTAAGGGTAAGGTTAATGTTAAGAGTAAGTGTAAGTTTTAGGGTAAGGGTTAGGGTTAATGTAAGGGTCAGGGTAAGGGCTGGGGTAAGGTTTAGGGTTAGGGTTAGGTTAAGGGTAAGGATTAGGGTAACGGTAAGGGTATGGATAAGGATAAGTGTAAGTGTTAGGGTAAGGGTAATGTTAAAGGTAACAGTAAGTGTAAGGAGAAGGGTTAGGGTAAGGGTAAGAGTAAGGGTATTGGCAACGGTAAGGGTCAGGGTTTCAGTAAGGGTAAGTGTAAGTTTTAGATTTAGGCTAAGGGTAAGTGTAGCAGAAAGGGTAAGGTTTCCGGTAAGGGTAAGTGTTAGGATAAGGGTAAGGTTTAGGGTTAGGTTAAGGGTAAGGGTAAGGGTAAGGGTAACGGTAAGGGTAACGGTAACGGTAAGGGTAAGGGTAACGGTAAGGGTAAGGGTAACGGTAACGGTAAGGGTAAGGGTTACCGTAAGGGTACGGTGTCGTGGTTTAACCCGACCGGCAGCTAAACACCACGCAGCCGTTCGCTCACCCTCCCCCCTCCCTCTCTGGGACGGGGGAGAGAAATGGAAAGTGAAGCCCGTGAGTTGAGATAAAGACAGTTTAATAAGACAGGAAAAAAAAAAAAATAACAAAAATAATAATAACAATAATAATAATGATGATACAATGGGGATAATACGAAAGTAATAATAGTATGTACAAACAAGTGATGCACAATGCAATTGCTCACCACCCGCTGACCGATGCCCAGCCTAACCCCGAGCAGTCCGGCCCCCTCCCCCCGGCTAGCCACCCCTATATATTGTTTAGCATGACGTCAGATGGTATGGAATACCCCTTTGGCTAGTTTGGGTCACCTGTCCTGGGTCTGTCCCCTCCCAGCTCTTACTGCACCCCCCAGCCTGCCCGTTGGCAGGACAGAGCAAAGGCTGAGATGTCCTTGGCTTAGTATAAGCACTGCTCTGCAACAATTAAAGCATCGGGGTGTTATCAGCACTCTTCTCATTCTAAGCCAAAACACAGCATTCCACCAGCTACTAGGAAGAAAATTAATTCTGTGCTAACTGAAACCAGGACATCTATCCACCCCTTATTCCATACCATTTATGTCATGCTCAGGTTACACTCTTTTCCATACATTCTAATTAGTCACCTATAGTAATCATGGTAGTGATAACATACAGTATCATATACTATTTAACATGGTGCAATTCAGTTCATGGGCTATTCTCACCCAGTATTAAATCTCCTTGAGGTACACACCGGACCTCTCCGTTCTTTTGCATCACCCACCAAGTATATCCAGGTCCCTGAGCGAAAACAATTCCACGAATAGGTTTGCCTTTTCCTGAGGCAGGAGTAGCCCAGACTGTTTTACCCAGCATATTTTTTACATGCACTACAGGAACTTTATCCCCATCTACAGTACGTAACAGGTTTGATTGGGCAGGTCCAGCTCGGTTGGTAGATCCCCTGGTATTGACTAACCAGGTGGCCTTTGCCAAATGCGTATCCCAGTTTTTGAACGTCCCAGCGCCCATTGCTTTCAAGGTAGTCTTTAACAGGCCATTGTATCGTTCAACTTTCCCGGAGGCTGGTGCATGATAGGGGATGTGATACACCCATTCAATACCATGTTCTTTGGCCCAAGTGTCTATAAGGTTGTTTCGGAAGTGAGTCCCATTATCTGATTCTATTCTTTCTGGGGTGCCATGTCGCCATAGGACTTGCTTTTCAAGGCCCAGGATGGTGTTCCGGGCGGTAGCATGAGGCACAGGATATGTTTCCAGCCATCCGGTGGTTGCTTCCACCATTGTAAGTACGTGGCACTTGCCATTGCGAGTTTGAGGGAGTGTGATGTAATCAATCTGCCAGGCCTCTCCATATTTATATTTCAGCCATCGTCCTCCATACCAAAGAGGCTTTGACCGTTTGGCTTGCTTGATTGCAGCACATGTTTCACAGTCATGAATAACCTGTGCTATAGCGTCCATGGTCAAGTCCACCCCTCGATCACGAGCCCATCTGTATGTTGCATCTCTACCTTGATGGCCTGAGGTGTCATGGGCCCATCGGGCTATAAATAATTCACCTTTATGCTGCCAATCCAGGTCCACCTGAGCTACTTCAATCTTAGCAGCCTGATCCACCTGCTGGTTGTTTTGATGTTCTTCAGTAGCCCGATTCTTGGGCACATGAGCATCTACGTGACGTACTTTCACAGCCAGGTTCTCTACCCGAGCAGCAATATCTTGCCACAATGCAGCAGCCCAGATAGGTTTGCCCCTACGCTGCCAGTTGTTTTGCTTCCATTGCTGTAACCATCCCCACAGGGCATTTGCTACCATCCATGAATCGGTGTAGAGATAGAGAACTGGCCATTTTTCTCGTTCAGCAATGTCTAAAGCCAGCTGAATGGCTTTCACTTCTGCAAACTGACTCGATTCACCTTCTCCCTCAGCAGCTTCTGCAACTCGTCGCGTAGGACTCCATACAGCAGCCTTCCATCTCCGATGCTTCCCCACAATACGACAGGACCCATCAGTGAACAGGGCATATTTCTTTTCATTCTCTGGCAACTGGTTGTACAGTGGGGCTTCTTCAGCACGACCCACCTCCTCCTCTGATGATATCCCAAAGTATTTGCCTTCTGGCCAGTCCATGATCACTTCCAATATTCCTGGGCGACTGGGGTTTCCTATTCGAGCCCGCTGAGTAATCAGTGCAACCCACTTGCTCCATGTAGCATCAGTTGCATGATGCGTAGAGGGGACCCTTCCCTTGAACATCCAGCCTAGTACCGGTAATCGGGGTGCTAGGAGGAGCTGCGCTTCAGTACCGACCACCTCCGAAGCAGATCGAACTCCTTCATATGCTGCCAATATCTCCTTTTCAGTTGGAGTATAGCGGGCCTCAGACCCTCTGTATCCCCGACTCCAAAACCCCAGAGGCCGACCTCGAGTTTCCCCAGGTTCTTTCTGCCAGAGGCTCCAGGTGGGGCCGTTCTCCCCGGCTGCAGTGTAGAGCACATTCTTTACATCTGGTCCTGTTCGAACTGGCCCAAGGGCTACTGCATGGACTATTTCCTGCTTGATTTGTTCAAAGGCTTGTCGTTGTTCAGGGCCCCATTCAAACTCATTCTTCTTGCGAGTTACTTGGTAGAGTGGGTTTACAATCAGACTGTAATTTGGGATGTGCATTCTCCAAAACCCCACAACACCTAGGAAAGTCTGTGTTTCTTTTTTGTTAGTTGGTGGAGACATAGCTGTTATTTTGTTGATCACATCCATTGGGATTTGACGACGTCCATCTTGCCATTTTATTCCTAAAAACTGGATCTCCCGTGCAGGTCCTTTGACTTTATTTTGTTTTATGGCAAAACCGGCTTTCAGAAGGATTTGGACTATTTTCTTCCCTTTCTCGAAAACTTCCTCTGCTGTGTCACCCCACACAATAATGTCATCGATGTACTGCAGGTGTTCAGGAGCTTCCCCCTGCTCTAGTGCAGACTGGATCAGCCCATGGCAAATGGTAGGGCTGTGTTTCCACCCCTGGGGCAGCCTATTCCAAGTATATTGGACTCCCCTCCAAGTGAAGGCAAATTGTGGCCTGCACTCTGCTGCTAGAGGGATGGAGAAAAATGCATTAGCGATATCAATTGTGGCGTACCACTTGGCTGCCTTCGATTCAAGTTCATACTGAAGTTCCAGCATGTCCGGCACTGCAGCACTCAGTGGTGGCGTGACTTCGTTCAAGCCGCGATAGTCCACTGTTAGTCTCCACTCACCATTAGACTTTCGCACTGGCCATATGGGACTATTGAAAGGTGAATGAGTCTTGCTGATCACTCCTTGGCTCTCCAATTGACGAATTAGCTTATGGATGGGAATCAGGGAGTCTCGGTTGGTGCGATATTGCCGCCGGTGCACAGTTGTGGTAGCAATTGGCACTTGCTGTTCTTCGACCCTCAGCAACCCCACAACAGAGGGGTCCTCTGAGAGACCAGGCAAGGTAGATAATTGTTTAATGCCCTCTGTCTCTAAGGCAGCAATACCAAAAGCCCACCGGAACCCTTTTGGGTCCTTGCAGTATCCTCTTCTAAGATAGTCTATGCCAAGGATACATGGAGCATCCGGACCAGTCACAATGCGGTGCTTTTCCCACTCATTCCCAGTCAGACTCACTTCAGCCTCCAATACAGTCAACTGCTGAGATCCCCCTGTCACTCCACAAATATAGATGGGCTCTGGTCCTTTATAGCTCGATGGCATTATAGTACATTGTGCACCGGTGTCTACTAAAGCCTTATACTTCTGTGCGCGTGATGTGCCAGGCCATCGAATCCACACAGTCCAATAAACTCGATTGTCCCTTTCCTCCCCCTGGCTGGAGGCAGGGCCCCCCTAATCCTGGTCAGAATCTTCCTCGTTTCTGTGTTTGAAGGACTGTCTGCTGGAAGTTGGAGCAGCAAACTTTTCGGAGAATCCCTTTTTCCTGATTGTTTTCTTTTGCAACTCACGTACCCGTGCCTCTAGGGTCGCGGTAGATTTTCCATCCCACTTTCTCATGTCCTCTCCATGGTCTCGTAAGTAAAACCACAGGGTGGCACGGGGTGAGTACCCACCATATCGTCTTCCTTGTGTGGGTGAACGCCTACCCCTGACAGCTGAGACACTGCTTTGTACAGGTGCGAAGGAGAATAATCTCTCTTCAAGTTGGTGAACCTTTTCAGAAAGTTTCTCCCAAGTGTTCTCCTTTGGTCGGTGGGCACTGGTTGGTTCAGGTGGGGAGGACAATAGATTCTCTTCAAGTTGGTGAACCTTTTCAGAAAGTTTCTCCACAGCTGAGACGCAGGCCTGTAAGGAAGAGGAGAGACTTTCTTCGTACTGCCGGAGTTGTTTAGCCGCTTCACCCACTGTGGGTTCCTCATCCTCTTTCCAGGCCATTATTGCCAATGAGCTGGCATATGATGATGGTGCACTCCGTACAAACTTCCGCCACATGGGTCGTGTACACTTGACTTCATCTGGATCTGTGGATGTTTGATTGAGGTCTGGATCCTCATAAATCACTTCCCGTACGGCTAATTCCCTCAGGTACTGGATTCCCTTCTCCATAGTGGTCCACTTGCCTGGTAGACATAAAATATCTTCCTTGAAGGGATACCTTTCCCTCACAGCTGAGAGGAGACGCCTCCAGAGGCTGGTGGGTCGTGCTCCATCTGCAATTGCTTTGTCAATGCCGGCGTCTCGAGCAAGGGATCCCAGCCGCTTGGCTTCCCTGCCGTCTAATTCCACACAATTGGCTCCAGAGTCCCAGCACCGGAGCAGCCAGGTGACAAGCTGCTCACCTATACAGCGACCAAAATCTTTTCGCACATCTCGTAGCTCGCGCTCGTTTAGGCTTCGGGTAGTTACTGTTGCTCTTTCGGCATCCTCATCTTCCTCCTCCTGAATCCTTGACGGCCCAGCGTCGTCATCATCTTCGTCATCTCTATACTTAGTTTTGGCAGAAGCCTTACCTGGATTGGCAGAAGACTCTCTGCGTTCTAAACGACTTGAATTTCTGTACCATATTTTCACCTTCTCTACAGGGGCAGCTTGCACTGCTACTGCTCGTTTCTCTGACTTTGTTACAGGGTCTGCCACAGGGGTTGGAATGCCCTCTGCAGGGTCAACTTGCACTGCTACAGCTCGTTTCTCTGACACGGCCACAGGAGCTGGAGCGGCTACAGGAGCTGGAGCAGTTGCAGGAACCGGAGCTGTAGCGGCTACAGGAGCTGGAGCTGGAGCTGGAGCAGTTGCAGGAGCTGGGACTGGAGCAGCAGTAGGAGCTGGAGCTGGAGCGGCTTCAGGAGCTGGAGCTGGAGCAGTTGCAGGAACTGGGACTGGAGTAGCGGCCGGAGCTGGAACTGGAGCGACTGCAGGAACTGGGACTGGAGCAGCTGCAGGAGCTGGGACTGGAGCGGCTGCAGGAGCTGGGACTGGAGCGGCTGCAGGAGCTGGAGCTGGAGCGGCTGCAGGAGCTGGGACTGGAGCGGCTGCAGGAGCTGGGACTGGAGCGGCTGCAGAATCCACCGTAGGGGTCACAGTGGCCGTTGGATCTGTCACAGGGTTTGGAGTGGCCGCAGGGTCTGTCACTAAGTTGACAGCAGTATCAATGGCAGCTCGATAGGCATGAGCCAGGCCCCAGCACGTTACAATGATTTGTGTTACTTTGGAACTGCCAGAATCATTACACCTTTTTTTCAAGCATTCTGCCAGTTTTTGAGGATTTTGCCATTGTTCAGGGGTGAATTTCCAACACACTGGGGGTGCCAACTGCTCTAGATGCCTGCCCATATCCACCCATACTCCCTGCCACCCACAACTATACTGCCTCCGGGCAGATCTCCGGATGAGCTTCATAAGTAGTTGTTTAACTTTAAGCAGAATCTGAAGTGCATTCATGAGGCAGAACAACAAGACTATGGTATTCTGAGTATTCCAGAAATATTCAATATCTTGGAGAGCTATTGTGACAAGCTCAGGGGATAAGAGGGTGGTGAAGGAGGAAGGCAGAGTGACCCAGGAGGATACAGGGGTGGTGAAGGAGAAAGGGAGAGTAAGCAAGTAAGGAAAAATATCCTCCCCTTTCCCCTCCACAGATTGACTCTCTAATGGAGAAAAACAATAGGTATAATTGCTAATAGTTCCCAAGATGCTGTTTCCAAAGTACAGAGTCCACGATGTTACTGAGTATAAATACCAAGTTAGAGTCATGACCAGATATCTTATCGTCTCATAAGCCATTGCTATAACACTTAGTACCATAATGGTCTGAAACCAGGGCCCGGAGAGGAGAAACAACACTACAGAGAGCAAATACGGAAAATAATGTACTATAATACTCAATTTGGAAAACAGGCGCAGCAGAGTTGTGATTAAAGCAATCAGCATCATGACAAGTGACTATTAAGCAGGTCTAATCCTTACACCAATTTTAGTTTAACACACTCTGATCAGATCTGCCGTTATCTCAACCTTTCGGGCCCCACGTTGGGCGCCAAAAAGACTGTCGTGGTTTAACCCGACCGGCAGCTAAACACCACGCAGCCGTTCGCTCACCCTCCCCCCTCCCTCTCTGGGACGGGGGAGAGAAATGGAAAGTGAAGCCCGTGAGTTGAGATAAAGACAGTTTAATAAGACAGGAAAAAAAAAAAAATAACAAAAATAATAATAACAATAATAATAATGATGATACAATGGGGATAATACGAAAGTAATAATAGTATGTACAAACAAGTGATGCACAATGCAATTGCTCACCACCCGCTGACCGATGCCCAGCCTAACCCCGAGCAGTCCGGCCCCCTCCCCCCGGCTAGCCACCCCTATATATTGTTTAGCATGACGTCAGATGCTATGGAATACCCCTTTGGCTAGTTTGGGTCACCTGTCCTGGGTCTGTCCCCTCCCAGCTCTTACTGCACCCCCCAGCCTGCCCGTTGGCAGGACAGAGCAAAGGCTGAGATGTCCTTGGCTTAGTATAAGCACTGCTCTGCAACAATTAAAGCATCGGGGTGTTATCAGCACTCTTCTCATTCTAAGCCAAAACACAGCATTCCACCAGCTACTAGGAAGAAAATTAATTCTGTGCTAACTGAAACCAGGACATACGGGTACGGGTAGAAGTATGTGTTAGAGTATGGGTTATGGTAAGGGTAAGGGTTAGAGTAAGGGTAAGTGTTGGGGTAATGGTTAGGGTTAATTTTAGGGTTAGGGTGAGGGAAAAGTAAGGGTAAGTATTAGGTTAAGGTTAAGGGTAAGGTTAAGGTTAAGTGTAAGTTTTAGGGTAAGGGTTAATGTAAGGGTCAGGGTAAGGGTTGGGGTAAGGTTTAGGCTTAGGGTTAGGTTAAGGTAAAGTGTTAGGGTAAGCGGAAGTTGTATGGATAAGGATAAGTGTAAGGGATAGGGTAAGGGTAAGTGTTCGGGTAAGGGTAAGGTTAATGGTAACCGTAAGTGTAAGGGTAAGGGTTAGGGTAAGGGTATGAGTAAGGGGAAGGGGAAGGGGAAGTCTAAGGGTCCGGGTCAGGGTAAAAGTTAGAGTAAGGGTTAGGGTTAGGTAAGGATAAGTGTTAGGGTAATGGTTACGGTTAATTTTAGGGTTATGGTGAGGGAAACGTAAGGGTATGTATTAGTTTAAGGGTAAGGTTAAAGTTAAGATTAAGTGTAAGGTTTAGGTTAAGGGTTAGGATTAGAGTTAGGGTTAGGGTAAGGGTTAGGGTTAATGTAAGGGTCAGAGTAAGGGTTGGGGTAAGGTTTAGGTTAAGGGTAAAAGTAAGTATAATGGTAAGGGTGAGGGTTAGGGTAATGGTTAGATTTAGGTAAGGGTGAGGGTTAGGGTAAGGTTTAGAATTAGGCAAAGGGTAAGTTTAGCAGAAAGGGTAAGGTTTAGGATAAGGGTAAGTGTTAGGATAAGGGTAAGGTTTAGGGCTAGCTTAATAGTAAGGTTAAGGGTAATTGTACGAGTAATTGCTAGGGTAAGTGCAAGCGTAAGTCTACATGTAAGTGTTGTTGTATGGCTTATGGTAAGGGTAAGGTCAAGGGTAAGGTTTATGTTAAGGGTAAGGGTAAGGGTAACGGTAAGGTTAAGGGTACAAATATGTGTTAGGGTATGGTTTATGGTATGGGTAAGAATTAGGGTAAGTATAAGGGTAAGGGTAAGTGTAAGGGTACGGGTCAGGGTAAGGGTTAGAGTAAGGGTTACGGTTAGGGTTAGGTTAAGGTTAAGTGTTAGGGTAATGGTTAGGGTTAGTTTTAGGGTTAAAGTCAGGAAAACGTATGCGTAAGTATTAGGTTAATGTTAAGGGTAAGGTTAATGTTAAGAGTAAGTGTAAGTTTTAGGGTAAGGGTTAGGGTTAATGTAAGGGTCAGGGTAAGGGCTGGGGTAAGGTTTAGGGTTAGGGTTAGGTTAAGGGTAAGGATTAGGGTAAGGGTAAGGGTATGGATAAGGATAAGTGTAAGTGTTAGGGTAAGGGTAATGTTAAAGGTAACAGTAAGTGTAAGGAGAAGGGTTAGGGTAAGGGTAAGAGTAAGGGTATTGGCAACGGTAAGGGTCAGGGTTTCAGTAAGGGTAAGTGTAAGGTTTAGATTTAGGCTAAGGGTAAGTGTAGCAGAAAGGGTAAGGTTTACTGTAAGGTTTAAGGTTTTGGCTTAGGTTAAGGTTAAGGGTAAGGGTAAGGTTAATTGTACGAGTAATTGCTAGGGTAAGTGTAAACGTAAGTGTACATGTAAGTGTTGTTGTATGGCTTATGGTAAGGGTAAGGTCAAGGGTAAGGTTTATGTTAAGGGTAAGCGTAAGGGTAACAGATAGAGTAAGGGTAAGGGTAAGGTTAAGGGTAACGGTAAGGTTAAGGGTACAAATATGTGTTAGGGTATGGGTTATGGTATGGGTAAGAATTTACCCTTACGGTAAGGGTATGGGTAAGAATTTACCCTTACGGTAAGGGTAAGTGTTAGGATAAGGGTAAAGTTTAGGGTTAGGTTAAGGGTAAGGGATAGGGTAAGGGTAAGGGTAAGGGTAACGGTAACGGTAAGGGTAAGGGTTACGGTAAGGGTACGGGTACGGGTAGAAGTATGTGTTAGAGTATGGGTTATGGTAAGGGTAAGGGTTAGGGTAAGGGTAAGTGTTGGGGTAATGGTTAGGGTTAATTTTAGGGTTAGGGTGAGGGAAAAGTAAGGGTAAGTATTAGGTTAAGGTTAAGGGTAAGGTTAAGGTTAAGTGTAAGTTTTAGGGTAAGGGTTAATGTAAGGGTCAGGGTAAGGGTTGGGGTAAGGTTTAGGCTCAGGGTTAGGTTAAGGTTAAGTGTTAGGGTAAGCGGAAGTTGTATGGATAAGGATAAGTGTAAGGGATAGGGTAAGGGTAAGTGTTCGGGTAAGGGTAAGGTTAATGGTAACCGTAAGTGTAAGGGTAAGGGTTAGGGTAAGGGTATGAGTAAGGGTAAGGGTAGGGGAAGTCTAAGGTTACAGTCAGGGTTAAAAGTTAGAGTAAGGGTTAGGGTTAGGGTTAGGTAAGGATAAGTGTTAGGGTAATGGTTACGGTTAATTTTAGGGTTATGTTGAGGGAACACAGCAACAGTGCGCGCAGTCGCAGAATATACCAGGATGTGCTGCGTAATCCCAGAATTAGCAAGGTATAAAAAGGGACCCTGGCAGGGGTGAGGTGCGTGCCGTTGGCGGAGCTGAGACTCCCCAGCTGCCCAGTGCTGTTTTGCTTGATGTTTGCTTACTCAATAAATTCCTTTCTATGATTAATACAATGCTCTCTGAAAATTAATTAAGGGGGCAACTTATAACACTTTGGACGCTCAAAACCCAAACCCAAAAACTTTGGACGCTCAAAACCCTATCCCAAAAACACTAGGACGCTCCAAACCCTATCCCGAAAACAGGACGCTCAAAGCCCTAACCCAAAAACATTTGGACGCTCAAAACCCAAACCCAAAACATTAAGATGCTCCAAACCCTATCCGGAAAACATTAGGAAGCTCAAAGACCTATCCCAAAAACTTAGGACGCTCAAAACCCTATCCTGGAAACACTGAGATGCTCAGAACCCTATCCTGAAAATTTAGGACGCTCCAAACGCTAACCCAAAAACATTAGGACGCTCAAAGCCCCAGCCCAAAACATTAGGACGCTCCAAACCCTATCCTGGAAACATTAAGATGCTCAAAACCCTATCCTGAAAACTGAGGATGCTCATTACCCAGACCCAAAATATTAAGATGCTCAAAACCCTAACCCAACTACTTAGGATGCTTGAAAGCCGATCCCAAAAAATTAGGGCACAAAAAAGCCTAACCCCCAAAATTAAGATGCTCAAAATCCAAACCCCCAAAATTAGGATACTCAAAACCCTGGACCTGGAGAACCTAACCTGAAAAAAAAGAAAAAAAAAAAAAAAGATCTTAAAACCCTAACCGTAAATAACTGACCAAAAATAAAACCTTAAGACTCTAACCCTAAAAAACATACCAACACTACAACCCAAAAAACTCTAATACCCTAACACGCTAACCCTGAAACCCTTAAAACTCTAACCCCCAAATCCTTAAAACCCTAACCGTTAAAACTCCAACCCTAAAAACCTTAAAATCCTAAACATAAACCCTGAAACCCCTTACCCTGAAACCCAACCCTAGTGCCCAATCCCTGAAACCTTAAAACCCTGAATCAATCTGTAGCAAATAGCATAGGCTGAGTCGAGGATCTCAGTACAGTAGCTTTATTATTTGAGATTACAATGGTGGGTGTCCCACAAGCAGGAGGGTGCCTACTAATTCCATACACAGTTTATACACTTTTTTTTTCTGCCGAGGACCGGGACCCTCCCCTGTTTCCCCTTTAACTGTGCTATTCAAGGTTCATAATCTAGCTGGTGCTTCACAGAAAATACACAGCTGCTGGCCTGTTACAAGTCACATTTCTTTTGAGGTTTTTACTCTTTGAGGTGGTAATGTTTCTTACGCCGTGATTTCCACCTAATTGCTGTAAGGATTCTGGTTGTCTGCGTTTTACAAGGTTGTCTGTTATAATAAATAAAAGTCCCAAATAGGATTACAATCAAAGTTTACAATTCACTGAATGAATAGAGGTAAGCAAACAGTGCTGGGTACGCCGGGAGTCTCTGCTCCACCAAGACGCGCACCAGTTATACACCAGTTACCTCCCTTAAGGGATATAGAGAAGCCCTCTCAGATACGTCCGTCCTACTTCTCCTGCATGCGGCTGGAGGTCGGTCTAATTCTGGTGCTGTTGGTGGTGGAAGCTGGGGCAACGGTGGTACTGGTGGCGATACCACAGCCACCGGAGGGGGAGCCGCCGGGGGTGGATTGTTAGGATATGGAGGTGGTAGCTTATCCAACGGCTCACGTTTATCTTCTTTTTCTTTTTCATGTTCTTCTTGTTCTTCAAATTTCTTACCTGCTTTTAGTGTAAATATTGAGGCTGGAAAAGGACGTGAAGTCCTCCTGATCCATAATCCTGCATAATCACTTTCTTCCTGGCTAAAAGGTTCCTTTGAATTAACATGGATATTTAAGGCCTGGCAAATCCAGTCTTTGAAGGATCCAAAAACAGGCCAAAAGACATGTAGTCTTAAAGGCTCCTTTGGCCATTCTGTCACACAATACTGGACCATTTTTAATTTACTTTTTCCTTTTCTGGGGTCCCTATCATTCCAATTTCTAATCGTTATTCCTAATGGACTTTCTGGTGGTATGACTGGTAATTTGCTCCCTTTCTTCTGGTCTCTGGTCTTCGATTTTGTCTGACCCATCTAGGAATTTTACTATGGCAATTCCCACAGCCCTTGGTTACCTTAGTAAGAGTGTCTTGCAGGGGGTCGAGGACCTATCACACACCCACAAATCCTATAGGAATCCCTTCGGTCCTTCACCGGCCAAGTCCCTCGCGGGAGATTGGAACCGCGGTTAGAAGACCTCCACAATCGCTTCGGAACTAAGTTCCATCTCAGTCACACTCTTACACACACAGGCAACCGAACCCCACCCAACCGAACGGTATACGCTTTAAATGCTTACAGCTCCGTCATCTTCGTTCGGATCTTCACACACACAATTACAGGCAAAATATAGTGCTGCAGCTGGCAAGGGAGCTGAAAAAAAGAATCAGAAACTTTGTTTACCTTTATTCAGGTTCAAGATGCCATTAGTTCCGACCTGACTCAAAGAGCAGCCACCAAATGGTGGGGGTGCCTCTCCTAGATCAAACCAGAAATCAGGAACCAAAGCCCTCCTGGACGAGCCCCCACTTGTAATAAATGACTGGGTCCCAAATAGGATTGCAATTGAAATTTACAATTTATTAAATGAATAGAGGCAAGCAAGCAGCGCTGGGTGCGCTAGGAGTTTCTGCTCCACCAAGATGCACACAAGTTACATCAGGCGGCTGGTTTTTATGCAGCTAGGCTAATACATATTCATTACTACTTCTACAAAAGGCAGGGTTATTCTAATTAGTTCCCAGAATCCAAACCCTCCCACTGGTGCAGGCGTTATCAGTCTCCGGTGGTCCCTCTGGGGGCCGCTCGTACTGAAGGCTCGTAGTCTTCCTCCCAGGCTTTTCTCGTGTCCATCTCCTTCGTCCATCTTGGCTGGATGGCAGACACTTGCATAGTGTCCCATGCAACAGTTGTAATAGTTAGCAGTTATTCTGAAACCCCTTTGTTCTCTTATCCCCTATTGACCCGAATTGCTGGACCATTCCTTTGCAAGATACAAGAACTATATATATTAACCACTCTGGTTTTCTCAGACTTTTCATCATATCATGCGGCCCTAGCATTGGTCCATATTGAAACGAATCAGATGAACTCATTTCACACTGTTAAGCTGTCTTATCACTGCAAGCATATCTCAATACCACCTTCCTTCCCTCTACAGGATGTAACTGCGCAAAAACAACATTTTTATTCCCATAACCTTGATCCCCTTACCCTGAAATCCTTATTCCCCTTAAACCTAACAACTCTAACCACAACCCTAACCCTTATTATCAACCCCCTAACGCTAATGACACTGACCTTAATCCAAACCCCAAACTGCCCCTAACCCCAGACAACCAACAACGAAACACACACACACAAAGATGGAAACTACAAAAAAGTCAAAACCCTGGATACAGGCCCCAAATCACAAATACGCAACCAAAATGCTACAGAAAAGCCCCAGATGCAGGCCCCAAATGCTACTGCTAGGCCTCAAAAGCTCAAGATGCATCCCAAAGCAAAAATGCAGACCCCAAACGTTACAGAAAAGCCCCCAAACCCAGGCTGCACAAGTCTACAAGCAGGCCCCAAACTGCCAACAGAAGCAGGCACCAACCACACCCAGATGCAGACCCCAACTGCCCACAAGCAGCTCCTACCCCACCACCCCCTCCCAAGAACTGGACTCCACCCAGACACTGGCCCAAGACCCGGGCCCGCCCCCCGCCAACCCCCCTACCCTCCCCCCCACACAGGTGTACAAGCAGCTCACAACCCGCCCCTTCAGAGACCAGTCCCACTCCCCCCACCTCCCCCAAGACATGGGATGCGGAGGTGTACAACCAACTCCCAACTCCCTCCCCCTCAAAGGGAGGCCCCAAAGACCCCCAAATGGAGGCTCCTAGAGTGAACAAGCACCTCCCAACTCCCCCAGGCACAGGCCCTCCCCCCCCCCAAACACAGGCCACAAAGGTGTATAAACAGCCCAGACCCCACTCCAAGACCATGGCCCCTATAGTGTACAAGCAGCTCCCAACCACCCACAGATGCAGGCCCCAACCCTTCTCAAAAGGGAGGCACCTAGAATGCATGAGCAGCTCCCAACCCCCCTCAAATACAGACCCCAAAAGTGTACAAGTAGCTCCCCCCCGAGAGACAGGACCCAAAGGTGTACAACCAGTTCCCAACACCCCTGAGACACAGGCCCCAACCCCCCCCCAGACACAGGGACCCAAATTCTACAAGCAGCTCCCAACCCCTGCCAGGCAGGCCCCCTACCCTATACAAGCACCTCCCAACCCTCCCCCCCCCCCCCGAGGGAGGCCCCCAAGCCCCCCACAAACACAGGCCCCTACAGTGTACAGGCAGCTCCCAGCCACCCCCAGATGCTGGCCCCAAAGTTGTACAAACAGCTCCCAGCCACCCTGCAGAAACAGATTCCTACATTGTACAAGCAGTTCCCAGCCCGCTAGACACAGGCCCTGACCCCCCACAGATGCAGGCCCCAAAGGTGTACAAGCAGCTCCCACCCCTCCCCCAGACGCAGGTCCCAAGCCCCCCCCCCAAACACAGGCCCCTACAACCAGCACCCAACCCCCTACCCCCGATGCCAGGCCCAAAGGTGTAGAAGCAGCTCCAAACCTCCTCCCTCAACCCAGGCTCCAACAGTGTACAAGCAGCTCCCAACCAACCCTCCCCTTCCCCCCCCCCCGACACAGGCTCCAAAGGAATACAAAGAGCTCCCACCCCTCCCCCAGATGCTGGTCTCAACCCCCCCCCCCCGCCCCCAGAAGCAGGCCCCAAAGGCGTAGAGTCAGCTCCCAACCCCCTCAATGCTGGCCTAGGGTCTACAAGCAGCTCCCCCCTTGCCCCCAGATACCAGCCCCCAGACACAGACCCCAAAAGCCTAATCACAGGCCCTGAACTCTAGAGGCAGGCTCCAAAACCCAGGACAAAGCCCCAGTGGTTCGAGACAGGGCCCAAATCCCAGACACAGGCCCCAAATGCTAAACATATGCCAAAAAAAGTATTAGTGTTGGTGCCAAATGTTACAGACAGGCCCAAAAGCCCGAGATGCTCAAGGCTGAGACGTACCATGGCTTTCTGAATTACTGGAAAGCAGCTTTCATTCTCAGATAATTGTGTGCAGGCTGATTAAGGACGTATTAGGGAGGCAAGGACAATCCCCAGACAAGGACTGTATATCTCGAAACAAGACACTGGAACTCATGATAAGGAAGCGGCAGGCGGACAGAGAAACGAATGTAAGGACTATAAGTCTCGAAACTGGACATTGGAATTCATTATAAAGATACAACAAACGGGAGAATTAGCAACAACCAGCTCTTGCAATTAAGAAACATGCCAATTCAGCAGATTCCTGACCAAAGGTGAAAAGTACACTGTGAGGAAGACTCGGGGTCTTCCTCCCAAAGACCCCTGCCCACGTCCCAAAGACCCCTGCCCACAATTCTTGGAAGGCTCTGCGCAGGCGCAAGGTGCCAAAAGGCTAATTAGCATGAGAAGCGAGGGAAGGCGGGGATAGGTAATGCATATGTATAGGTGCTTGTAGAATATTGATAGATTGATTGTATAAATTCAAGACTGCTTTCTGCTTTGGGTATGCACGATAGGTGGAGAGATCCCCCGTGCATCCAGCGCTGCAATAAAGAATAGACCACTTAAAGGAATTTCGGCTTCGATCTTTGAATCAATTTGGCGACCCGGATGGGACAACCTCTCTGCCGGACCGCAGGACCCGCTGGGAACAGGACTCCCTAGGGTACCCCCGGGATTTCCCGGAGGGACTCCTCGACTCACCGGATCACTGCGGAGGCAGACAAGGACCCCATCATTGTAAGTGAGTATATTCTTTATTCTGGTTTGGTTTTCTGGTAGACCGGTCATCTGGAACTGTCTGTAAATCAGAAGGTGATCTTCTGCGAGGCAGTGTTTGGTATATACTTTGTGGTTAGCACCATAAGTACATGTTTGGGGACCTTAAGGAAGGAGCTCGCTTTAAGGTCCATCTGGAATTGTGTTGTCTATTTCGGTTTTCTGACTCATGGAGTATGGTATTTAACTCTGGTTATTGTTACTGCGATTTTGGCTATTTTCCTGGTGGTAATAGTAGGTTCGTGGCATTGTTATAAGAAAGATATCGTTACGGTGTTACACAGTTCGGTTTTCTGACTTATCGCATGTGGAATTTGACTCTGACTATTGTTACTGTGATTTTGGCAATATTGCTGGTAATAGTAGTTTTGTGGCATTGCTACTGAAAGATATTGCGTGCCCGTATTTTTGTGAGTGATACGTTTTGTGATACGCTTTTGTAAGTAACGTGTATTCTGAAAGTGTAAACTGGAAACTGGGGGGGCAAACAAGCAGTGAAATTTTAAAGAAAAGTGTGTTAGGCTGTGTTTTAAGTCACTGGAAGGATATTGGAGGATCTGCCGGTGGAAGTGTGAACAGGAAAACATTGATAAAATATCGTAATCAGTGGTGGCTGCTTTATAAGCTGGAATGTGGAGAAAAGTGGCCCCTAAATGGAACTTTAAACTCTAATATTTTGCTACAGTTAATGTTGTTTTTTGAGAAGCAGAACAGGATGAAATGTTGTATACTGATGTTTCAGCATCTTGGTGGGAAAAGGTACGGACTTAAGTTGGCCCCTGACTGAACCTTTGATGTTGGCATTAGAGAAGTACAGGCTGGAGAAAGATAAAGGAAGTGTTAAAAGGGTTGTTGAAAGTGTTAAAGGTGTTTGAAGTTGACTGAGCAGGGAAAGAGGATGTAGGAATGTTAATAGTTCTGCCTCTGCCCGAGGCAGAGATCTTAAAATCATGGGTGTTAGCCCTTGAGGGCAAAGGGACCATGATCGGTCCGAGAGAGTTGTCAGAGAAACAGAAAAGAGGTCAACTCTTCAAACAACCTGAGTTCATGTGCGAGCTCAGATTGCTGATGGGACCGTTCAGGGAACTGTGGACAATTGCATTCCCCTGACCGACCCCCACTAAGACCCGAATCATCCTGAAAATTATGAACGGTTAAGTAAATACTAAAACCTGGATGAATTGGGAATTGAGAATATGCTTCCAACAAGGTCTAAAAGAAAGCCCTATGGAATTTTTGGACCAACTCTGAAATGTAAGGAAAATAAATAAATAAATAAATAAATAAAACAAAACGGTTTGGACCTGGCTTTGGAGGACAAATTGACTAGCCTTTTCCTAGGGTAATCAACCCCTGATTTCAACAGGAATAACGGGGACCTGGGGAATCTACCCTAGCGGATCCTCCACTGGTTATAATGAAGCTAGGGGAGGAATGGAAGTGAAATTTCTTATTGCTATGGGGCAACGTATTCAGTTCTAAATCAAGCATTAATGCCTTCACAGAATTATTATGTTAAGGTAAAAGGTGTGTCGTGGTTTAACCCGGCCGGCAGCTAAACACCACGCAGCTGTTCTCTCCCCCTCCCCCTCCCTCTCTGGGACGGGGGAGAGAAATGGAAAGTGAAGCCCGTGAGTTGAGATAAAGACAGTTTAATAAGACAAAATAATAGTAATAATAATAATAATAATAATAATAATAATAATAATAATAATAATAATAATAATAATAATAATAGTAATAATAATACAATGATGATAACAGTACCACTACTAATAATGTGTACAAACAAGTGATGCACAATGCAATTGCTCACTACCCGCTGACTGATGCCCAGCCTAACCCCTAGCAGTCCGGCCCCCTCCCCCTGGCTAGCCACCCCTATGTATTGTTTAGCCTGACGTCAGATGCTATGGAATACCCCTTTGGCTAGTTTGGGTCACCTGTCCTGGGTCTGTCCCCTCCCAGCTCTTACTGCACCCCCAGCCTGCCTGTTGGCAGGACAGAGCAAGAAGCTGAGATGTCCTTGGCTTGGTATAAGCACTGCTCTGCAACAATTAAAACATCGGGGTGTTATCAGCACTCTTCTCATCCTAAGCCAAAACATAGCATTCTACCAGCTACTAGGAAGAAAATTAACTCTGTTCTAACTGAAACCAGGACAAGGTGTAACCGAAAAGGCTTATTTTTGTGAACCTTTGAAGTACAAGTTAGGGAAACAATGGGGCATACACAGATTTTTATCTATGCCTAGCTCCTCATGGGCACTCTTAGGTAGAGATTTATTAGAGCAAGCAGGAGCAGAAATTGTCTTTGAAAAAGGGAAAATGGAATTAAGAACAGGAGAAGAACAACTAATAAATGTGTTAAGCTGGGCACTAATACAAACTGACCCTAAAAGTGAAATACCTTTAGAGATCACAGATCAAGTATGTCCAGGAGTTTGGGCTACCGAAGTCCCTGGAAGAGCTAAAAATGTGACCTTAATAATTATTAAATTGAAGCCAGGAGAGAAACCCGTTAAGGTTAAGTAATATCCTTTGAGGATAGAAGATAGGAAAGGAATTAAAGAGATAATTGATAAATTTTTACAGTATGGATTATTGCTTGAATGCGAATCAGAATACAATGCACCCATATTGCCAATTAAAAAGGCAGATGAAAAAGCTATAGGCTAGTTCAGGATTTGAGGGCCATAAATAAAATCACTGAGGATATACATCCAGTAGTGGCAAACCCTTATACTTTGCTGACTAAATTAAAGAATAGTCAAGTCTGGTTTACCGTACTGGATTTAAAAGATGCCTTCTTCTGCCTAGGCTTAGCCACAGAAAGCCAAAACCTATTCGCCTTTGAATGGGAAAATCCCGATTCAGGCAGAAAGACGCAGCTTACGTGGACATTACTACCTCAAGGATTCAAGAATAGCCCCACTATTTTTGGAAACCAATTAGCAAGGGAACTCGAAACATGGATACCTCCGGACACTGAAGGTGCTTTGTTACAATATGTAGATGATCTCTTAATAGCTACCGAGACTAAAGGGAGTTGTATTCAATGGACTATAAGTCGTCTTAATTTTCTGGGTTTAAATGGATATCAAGTCTCTTGACAGAAAGTCCAGCTGGCTCAACAAAGTGTGACCTATCTGGGATTTGACATTTCGGAAGGACAACGAGAACTAGGAACTGAACATAAGGAAGTCATTTGCCGGACTCCAGAACCTCAAATGGTAAAGGAGCTACAAACCTTTTTAGGAATGACAGGTTGGTGTCGCCTTTGGATTTATAATTATGGACTATTGGTAAAGCCTCTATGTGAATTGATAAAGATTCACCAGTCAAAGTTAGTCTGGACTGGAGAAGCACAAAAAGTCTTTAAACAACTTAAACAAGAATTGATGATTTTGAAACATCAAGCAATATTGGTAGAACAGGACGACGTGGAAATTGTGATAATTAATATTGTGAATCTAGCCTCTTTTCTTAGTGATGCTCCGGCACGACCTGTGATTCACAATTGTTTAGAAACTATAGAGACTGTGTATTCCAGCCGAGCAGACCTTAAGGAGGAGCCCATGGAAGATGCGGAAGAAACTTGGTTCACGGATGGGAGCAGTTTTGTTACGCAAAGACAACGTAAAGCTGGATATGCTATAACAACTACTCAGCAGGTAATCGAGTCTAAGCCTTTACCCCCTGGAACATCAGCTCAAAAGGCGGAGATAGTTGCTCTCACGAGAGCATTGGAACTGGCAGCGGGAAAAAGGGTAAATATTTGGACAGATTCTCAATATACATTCGGCGTGGTACATGCTCATGGAGCAATTTGGAAAGAACATGGATTGCTGACCGCTCAGTGAAAACACAAAGTATGCTGAAGCAATTTTAAAATTGTTAGAGGCTGTAAAACAACCAGAAAAGGTAGCTATCATGCATTGTCAGGGACACCAAAAGGGGAACACCGATTTTGAAATTGGAAAATCGATTGGCAGAGGCTAAGCAGGCAGCTGAAATAACTGAGGTGAAGGCATTGTCTTTGATACCAGACGGTAAAATCCAAACTATATCCAAATTATACAAAAGAAGACTTAAAATTAATTGAAGATTTGAAAGGTAAAATGAAACCAGATGGATGAGTATATTTAAAAGATAACCACATAGTAATACCCTCTAGTTTGACATGGCCCATAGTTCTTACAGAACGCAATAAAACGCACTGGGGAGCTGGCACACTGCATAAGAGCCTGAGTCAGACATTAGTGGGACGATATGATAAAAGAAGTAACTCAACAATGTAGCATTTGCTTACACAATAACCCCAATACCAAGGACAGAATAAAATTTGGAATAATCGGTAAAGGAAATTATTCGGGGCAACAGTGGCAAATTGATTTTTCAGAACTCCCTAGAAAAGGGGGGTATCATTATTTACTGGTTCTGACTGACACGTTTTCAGGAAGGCCTGAAGCCTTTCCCTGTCGAACAAACAAAGCAAGAGAAGTGGTTCAAGTCTTGTTAAATGAAATAATAGCATGCTTTGGGATTCTAGTAGCAATGTCTTCTGATAGAGTTTCACATTTTTGTGCACAAGTGGTAGAACAGATAAGTAAGATTCTAAAGATAGATTGGCAACTGCATACTCCTTATAGACCACAGGCAAGTGGACAGGTAGAAAAAATGAACCATTTAATTAAACAATAAATAGCTAAAATTGGATAAGAAGCTAATTTGTCATGGCCTCAATCCCTCCCTTTAGCATTACTTGGAATTAGAGTTAAACCTAGAATAAAAGGAAATTTGAGTCCCTTCAAAATCTTAGATGGAAGGCCATAGCAATTTCTATTTAGTGGAGAGGACCTAACGCAGTTAGGATCAGAATATTTATATGCTTATATAACTGAACTTCAGAAACAATTAAATAAAGTACATAAATTTGTTTTAGGGACCAGGGCTAGAGGGTTGGATCAACCAATCCACCCCTTTAAGCTCGGGGATTATATATATATAAAGACTTTTTCAGGACAACCCCTGCAGGAAAAATGGAAGGAAAGTGGATGGGACCATACCAAGTATTACTGACAACACACACCGCCATGAAGATTAAGAAGCAAGCAGCTTGGATCCACAATTCAAGGGTGAAGAAGGCCCCGGCGAGGATATGGACCACCACTCCAATTGGACCAACAAAATTACGGTTTTCCAGATCCTAATGATTGCAGGGGTGCGGTTCTCGGATTTGGGGTGGGCAACTTGGGATGAGAACTTACACCTGACCTTAATACAAACAATTTCTCAAGTAACTAATAAGACGAACTGTTGGGTATGCACCCATCTGCCACAGCATGGGAATAAGGGTGTATCGTTAATTGGGATTCCCTTGCCTGCAAACTTATCTTGGACTAATTTGTGGGAAAACACATCTCGGGGTCGAAAATATTAAGCAGTTTTGGAACTAGAAGTGAGTAGCTTCATGCCGTTAGAATCCTATTATGTATGTGTACAAAGGTGTAACCCGCCTAAGGGTATAGGAAAACAGCATTGTATAAATACGGATACTACTTATGTGGGAAATCAGACATCTTGTAATTAAACAATTGATATTAGTACGACTAGCGGCTGGGCAAATTCAACCAGCTGGACGGTTCCAGAAGGAAAAGGGTGGTATTGGCTATGCAATGATACAGCCCGTAAGGTCTTGCCTGAGAATTGGAAGGGAACTTGCACTCTTGGAGCGGTAGTCCCCAATATGACAGTACATGATGTAGTGCCTCGAGGTTACTTGAGAAATCATATGCGGAGAATCAGATGAAAAATTAACAATCCATTGGTAGAGAGACACACCCCTTTTCATAGTTTTGTGCGATGGTTTATCCCATGGTTAGGAGTGAGTGAATTGGAAAAGGCAATAGTTAATATTTCTGCAATTATAGAGAAGTTCGAAAACAAAATTCTGGATGCTATAAAGGCTCAACAAGAAGAGATATCTAGTTTATCACAGGTCGTATTACAAAATCGGATGGCCCTAGACTTGTTACTGGCCACTCAAGGGGGAGTCTGTACAGTAATAAACACAAGTTGTTGTATGTATGTAGATCAGAGTGGAAGGATCTCTACCGACCTGGAAGAAATCTGGAAGCAGACAAGGATCCTACACGAGATCAGTAAAGATGATCTTTCATGGAGTTTTAGTGAACTATGGAATAAGTTAACCTCCTGGTTGCCCAATTTCCAATGGTTGAAACGAGTATTCATTGCTCTAATCGTATTAGTAGTGTTAGGAATATTTGTGTGCATGTTGTTTAGATGCCTGCTTTGTTGTGTTACTGTAAATAATGAAAGTATCTGATGCAAAAGAATTTGCATGGGAAAAGAAAAGGGGGGATTGATTAAGGAGGTATTGGAGAGGCAAGGACAATCCCCAGACAAGGACTGTATATCTCGAAACAAGACACTGGAACTCATGATAAGGAAGCGGCAGGCGGACAGAGAAACGAATGTAAGGACTATAAGTCTCGAAACTGGACATTGGAATTCATTATAAAGATACAACAAACGGGAGAATTAGCAACAACCAGCTCTTGCAATTAAGAAACATGCCAATTCAGCAGATTCCTGACCAAAGGTGAAAAGTACACTGTGAGGAAGACTCGGGGTCTTCCTCCCAAAGACCCCTGCCCACGTCCCAAAGACCCCTGCCCACAATTCTTGGAAGGCTCTGCGCAGGCGCAAGGTGCCAAAAGGCTAATTAGCATGAGAAGCGAGGGAAGGCGGGGATAGGTAATGCATATGTATAGGTGCTTGTAGAATATTGATAGATTGATTGTATAAATTCAAGACTGCTTTCTGCTTTGGGTATGCACGATAGGTGGAGAGATCCCCCGTGCATCCAGCGCTGCAATAAAGAATATACCACTTAAAGGAATTTCGGCTTCGATCTTTGAATCAATTTGGCGACCCAGATGGGACAACCTCTCTGCCGGACCGCAGGACCCGCTGGGAACAGGACTCCCTAGGGTACCCCCGGGATTTCCCGGAGGGACTCCTCGACTCACCGGATCACTGCGGAGGCAGACAAGGACCCCATCATTGTAAGTGAGTATATTCTTTATTCTGGTTTGGTTTTCTGGTAGACCGGTCATCTGGAACTGTCTGTAAGTCAGAAGGTGATCTTCTGCGAGGCAGTGTTTGGTATATACTTTGTGGTTAGCACCATAAGTACATGTTTGGGGACCTTAAGGAAGGAGCTCGCTTTAAGGTCCATCTGGAATTGTGTTGTCTATTTCGGTTTTCTGACTCATGGAGTATGGTATTTAACTCTGGTTATTGTTACTGCGATTTTGGCTATTTTCCTGGTGGTAATAGTAGGTTCGTGGCATTGTTATAAGAAAGATATCGTTACGGTGTTACACAGTTCGGTTTTCTGACTTATCGCATGTGGAATTTGACTCTGACTATTGTTACTGTGATTTTGGCAATATTGCTGGTAATAGTAGTTTTGTGGCATCGCTACTGAAAGATATTGCGTGCCCGTATTTTTGTGAGTGATACGTTTTGTGATACGCTTTTGTAAGTAACATGTGTATTCTGAAAGTGTAAACTGGAAACTGGGGGGGCAAACAAGCAGTGAAATTTTAAAGAAAAGTGTGTTAGGCTGTGTTTTAAGTCACTGGAAGGATATTGGAGGATCTGCCGGTGGAAGTGTGAACAGGAAAACATTGATAAAATATCGTAATCAGTGGTGGCTGCTTTATAAGCTGGAATGTGGAGAAAAGTGGCCCCTAAATGGAACTTTAAACTCTAATATTTTGCTACAGTTAATGTTGTTTTTTGAGAAGCAGAACAGGATGAAATGTTGTATACTGATGTTTCAGCATCTTGGTGGGAAAAGGTACGGACTTAAGTTGGCCCCTGACTGAACCTTTGATGTTGGCATTAGAGAAGTACAGGCTGGAGAAAGATAAAGGAAGTGTTAAAAGGGTTGTTGAAAGTGTTAAAGGTGTTTGAAGTTGACTGAGCAGGGAAAGAGGATGTAGGAATGTTAATAGTTCTGCCTCTGCCCGAGGCAGAGATCTTAAAATCATGGGTGTTAGCCCTTTAGGGCAAAGGGACCATGATCGGTCCGAGAGAGTTGTCACAGAAACAGAAAAGAGGTCAACTCTTAAAACAACCTGAGTTCATGTGCGAGCTCAGATTGCTGATGGGACCGTTCAGGGAACTGTGGACAATTGCATTCCCCTGACCGACCCCCACTAAGACCCGAATCATCCTGAAAATTATGAACGGTTAAGTAAATACTAAAACCTGGATGAATTGGGAATTGAGAATATGCTTCCAACAAGGTCTAAAAGAAAGCCCTATGGAATTTTTGGACCAACTCTGAAATGTAATGAAAATAAATAAATAAATAAATAAATAAATAAAACAAAACGGTTTGGACCTGGCTTTGGAGGACAAATTGACTAGCCTTTTCCTAGGGTAATCAACCCCTGATTTCAACAGGAATAACGGGGACCTGGGGAATCTACCCTAGCGGATCCTCCACTGGTTATAATGAAGCTAGGGGAGGAATGGAAGTGAAATTTCTTATTGCTATGGGGCAACGTATTCAGTTCTAAATCAAGCATTAATGCCTTCACAGAATTATTATGTTAAGGTAAAAGGTGTGTCGTGGTTTAACCCGGCCGGCAGCTAAACACCACGCAGCTGTTCTCTCCCCCTCCCCCTCCCTCTCTGGGACGGGGGAGAGAAATGGAAAGTGAAGCCCGTGAGTTGAGATAAAGACAGTTTAATAAGACAAAATAATAGTAATAATAATAATAATAATAATAATAATAATAATAATAATAATAATAATAATAATAATAGTAATAATAATAGTAATAATAATACAATGATGATAATAGTACCACTACTAATAATGTGTACAAACAAGTGATGCACAATGCAATTGCTCACTACCCGCTGACCGATGCCCAGCCTAACCCCTAGCAGTCCGGCCCCCTCCCCCTGGCTAGCCACCCCTATGTATTGTTTAGCCTGACGTCAGATGCTATGGAATACCCCTTTGGCTAGTTTGGGTCACCTGTCCTGGGTCTGTCCCCTCCCAGCTCTTACTGCACCCCCAGCCTGCCTGTTGGCAGGACAGAGCAAGAAGCTGAGATGTCCTTGGCTTGGTATAAGCACTGCTCTGCAACAATTAAAACATCGGGGTGTTATCAGCACTCTTCTCATCCTAAGCCAAAACATAGCATTCTACCAGCTACTAGGAAGAAAATTAACTCTGTTCTAACTGAAACCAGGACAAGGTGTAACCGAAAAGGCTTATTTTTGTGAACCTTTGAAGTACAAGTTAGGGAAACAATGGGGCATACACAGATTTTTATCTATGCCTAGCTCCTCATGGGCACTCTTAGGTAGAGATTTATTAGAGCAAGCAGGAGCAGAAATTGTCTTTGAAAAAGGGAAAATGGAATTAAGAACAGGAGAAGAACAACTAATAAATGTGTTAAGCTGGGCACTAATACAAACTGACCCTAAAAGTGAAATACCTTTAGAGATCACAGATCAAGTATGTCCAGGAGTTTGGGCTACCGAAGTCCCTGGAAGAGCTAAAAATGTGACCTTAATAATTATTAAATTGAAGCCAGGAGAGAAACCCGTTAAGGTTAAGTAATATCCTTTGAGGATAGAAGATAGGAAAGGAATTAAAGAGATAATTGATAAATTTTTACAGTATGGATTATTGCTTGAATGCGAATCAGAATACAATGCACCCATATTGCCAATTAAAAAGGCAGATGAAAAAGCTATAGGCTAGTTCAGGATTTGAGGGCCATAAATAAAATCACTGAGGATATACATCCAGTAGTGGCAAACCCTTATACTTTGCTGACTAAATTAAAGAATAGTCAAGTCTGGTTTACCGTACTGGATTTAAAAGATGCCTTCTTCTGCCTAGGCTTAGCCACAGAAAGCCAAAACCTATTCGCCTTTGAATGGGAAAATCCCGATTCAGGCAGAAAGACGCAGCTTACGTGGACATTACTACCTCAAGGATTCAAGAATAGCCCCACTATTTTTGGAAACCAATTAGCAAGGGAACTCGAAACATGGATACCTCCGGACACTGAAGGTGCTTTGTTACAATATGTAGATGATCTCTTAATAGCTACCGAGACTAAAGGGAGTTGTATTCAATGGACTATAAGTCGTCTTAATTTTCTGGGTTTAAATGGATATCAAGTCTCTTGACAGAAAGTCCAGCTGGCTCAACAAAGTGTGACCTATCTGGGATTTGACATTTCGGAAGGACAACGAGAACTAGGAACTGAACATAAGGAAGTCATTTGCCGGACTCCAGAACCTCAAATGGTAAAGGAGCTACAAACCTTTTTAGGAATGACAGGTTGGTGTCGCCTTTGGATTTATAATTATGGACTATTGGTAAAGCCTCTATGTGAATTGATAAAGATTCACCAGTCAAAGTTAGTCTGGACTGGAGAAGCACAAAAAGTCTTTAAACAACTTAAACAAGAATTGATGATTTTGAAATATCAAGCAATATTGGTAGAACAGGACGACGTGGAAATTGTGATAATTAATATTGTGAATCTAGCCTCTTTTCTTAGTGATGCTCCGGCACAACCTGTGATTCACGATTGTTTAGAAACTATAGAGACTGTGTATTCCAGCCGAGCAGACCTTAAGGAGGAGCCCATGGAAGATGCGGAAGAAACTTGGTTTCACGGATGGGAGCAGTTTTGTTACGCAAAGACAACGTAAAGCTGGATATGCTATAACAACTACTCAGCAGGTAATCGAGTCTAAGCCTTTACCCCCTGGAACATCAGCTCAAAAGGCGGAGATAGTTGCTCTCACGAGAGCATTGGAACTGGCAGCGGGAAAAAGGGTAAATATTTGGACAGATTCTCAATATACATTCGGCATGGTACATGCTCATGGAGCAATTTGGAAAGAACATGGATTGCTGACCGCTCAGTGAAAACACAAAGTATGCTGAAGCAATTTTAAAATTGTTAGAGGCTGTAAAACAACCAGAAAAGGTAGCTATCATGCATTGTCAGGGACACCAAAAGGGGAACACCGATTTTGAAATTGGAAAATCGATTGGCAGAGGCTAAGCAGGCAGCTGAAATAACTGAGGTGAAGGCATTGTCTTTGATACCAGACGGTAAAATCCAAACTATATCCAAATTATACAAAAGAAGACTTAAAATTAATTGAAGATTTGAAAGGTAAAATGAAACCAGATGGATGAGTATATTTAAAAGATAACCACATAGTAATACCCTCTAGTTTGACATGGCCCATAGTTCTTACAGAACACAATAAAACGCACTGGGGAGCTGGCACACTGCATAAGAGCCTGAGTCAGACATTAGTGGGACGATATGATAAAACAAGTAACTCAACAATGTAGCATTTGCTTACACAATAACCCCAATACCAAGGACAGAATAAAATTTGGAATAATCGGTAAAGGAAATTATTCGGGGCAACAGTGGCAAATTGATTTTTCAGAACTCCCTAGAAAAGGGGGGTATCATTATTTACTGGTTCTGACTGACACGTTTTCAGGAAGGCCTGAAGCCTTTCCCTGTCGAACAAACAAAGCAAGAGAAGTGGTTAAAGTCTTGTTAAATGAAATAATACCATGCTTTGGGATTCTAGTAGCAATGTCTTCTGATAGAGTTTCACATTTTTGTGCACAAGTGGTAGAACAGATAAGTAAGATTCTAAAGATAGATTGGCAACTGCATACTCCTTATAGACCACAGGCAAGTGGACAGGTAGAAAAAATGAACCATTTAATTAAACAATAAGTAGCTAAAATTGGATAAGAAGCTAATTTGTCATGGCCTCAATCCCTCCCTTTAGCATTACTTGGAATTAGAGTTAAACCTAGAATAAAAGGAAATTTGAGTCCCTTCAAAATCTTAGATGGAAGGCCATAGCAATTTCTATTTAGTGGAGAGGACCTAACGCAGTTAGGATCAGAATATTTATATGCTTATATAACTGAACTTCAGAAACAATTAAATAAAGTACATAAATTTGTTTTAGGGACCAGGGCTGGAGGGTTGGATCAACCAATCCACCCCGTTAAGCTCGGGGATTATATATATATAAAGACTTTTTCAGGACAACCCGTGCAGGAAAAATGGAAGGAAAGTGGATGGGACCATACCAAGTATTACTGACAACACACACCGCCATGAAGATTAAGAAGCAAGCAGCTTGGATCCACAATTCAAGGGTGAAGAAGGCCCCGGCGAGGATATGGACCACCACTCCAATTGGACCAACAAAATTACAGTTTTCCAGATCCTAATGATTGCAGGGGTGCGGTTCTCGGATTTGGGGTGGGCAACTTGGGATGAGAACTTACACCTGACCTTAATACAAACAATTTCTCAAGTAACTAATAAGACGAACTGTTGGGTATGCACCCATCTGCCACAGCAGGGGAATAAGGGTGTATCGTTAATTGGGATTCCCTTGCCTGCAAACTTATCTTGGACTAATTTGTGGGAAAACACATCTTGGGGTCGAAAATATTAAGCAGTTTTGGAACTAGAAGTGAGTAGCTTCATGCCGTTAGAATCCTATTATGTATGTGTACAAAGGTGTAACCCGCCTAAGGGTATAGGAAAACAGCATTGTATAAATACGGATACTACTTATGTGGGAAATCAGACATCTTGTAATTAAACAATTGATATTAGTACGACTAGCGGCTGGGCAAATTCAACCAGCTGGACGGTTCCAGAAGGAAAAGGGTGGTATTGGCTATGCAATGATACAGCCCGTAAGGTCTTGCCTGAGAATTGGAAGGGAACTTGCACTCTTGGAGCGGTAGTCCCCAATATGACAGTACATGATGTAGTGCCTCGAGGTTACTTGAGAAATCATATGCGGAGAATCAGATGAAAAATTAACAATCCATTGGTAGAGAGACACACCCCTTTTCATAGTTTTGTGCGATGGTTTATCCCATGGTTAGGAGTGAGTGAATTGGAAAAGGCAATAGTTAATATTTCTGCAATTATAGAGAAGTTCGAAAACAAAATTCTGGATGCTATAAAGGCTCAACAAGAAGAGATATCTAGTTTATCACAGGTCGTATTACAAAATCGGATGGCCCTAGACTTGTTACTGGCCACTCAAGGGGGAGTCTGTACAGTAATAAACACAAGTTGTTGTATGTATGTAGATCAGAGTGGAAGGATCTCTACCGACCTGGAAGAAATATGGAAGCAGACAAGGATCCTCCATGAGATCAGTAAAGATGATCTTTCATGGAGTTTTAGTGAACTATGGAATAAGTTAACCTCCTGGTTGCCCAATTTCCAATGGTTGAAACGAGTATTCATTGCTCTAATCGTATTAGTAGTGTTAGGAATATTTGTGTGCATGTTGTTTAGATGCCTGCTTTGTTGTGTTACTGTAAATAATGAAAGTATCTGATGCAAAAGAATTTGCATGGGAAAAGAAAAGGGGGGATTGGTTAAGGAGGTATTGGGGAGGCAAGGACAATCCCCAGACAAGGACTGTATATCTCGAAACAAGACACTGGAACTCATGATAAGGAAGCGGCAGGCGGACAGAGAAACGAATGTAAGGACTATAAATCTCGAAACTGGACATTGGAATTCATTATAAAGATACAACAAACGGGAGAATTAGCAACAACCAGCTCTTGCAATTAAGAAACATGCCAATTCAGCAGATTCCTGACCAAAGGTGAAAAGTACACTGTGAGGAAGACTCGGGGTCTTCCTCCCAAAGACCCCTGCCCACGTCCCAAAGACCCCTGCCCACAATTCTTGGAAGGCTCTGCGCAGGCGCAAGGTGCCAAAAGGCTAATTAGCATGAGAAGCGAGGGAAGGCGGGGATAGGTAATGCATATGTATAGGTGCTTGTAGAATATTGATAGATTGATTGTATAAATTCAAGACTGCTTTCTGCTTTGGGTATGCACGATAGGTGGAGAGATCCCCCGTGCATCCAGCGCTGCAATAAAGAATAGACCACTTAAAGGAATTTCGGCTTCGATCTTTGAATCAATTTGGCGACCCGGATGGGACAACCTCTCTGCCGGACCGCAGGACCCGCTGGGAACAGGACTCCCTAGGGTACCCCCGGGATTTCCCGGAGGGACTCCTCGACTCACCGGATCACTGCGGAGGCAGACAAGGACCCCATCATTGTAAGTGAGTATATTCTTTATTCTGGTTTGGTTTTCTGGTAGACCGGTCATCTGGAACTGTCTGTAAGTCAGAAGGTGATCTTCTGCGAGGCAGTGTTTGGTATATACTTTGTGGTTAGCACCATAAGTACATGTTTGGGGACCTTAAGGAAGGAGCTCGCTTTAAGGTCCATCTGGAATTGTGTTGTCTGTTTCGGTTTTCTGACTCATGGAGTATGGTATTTAACTCTGGTTATTGTTACTGCGATTTTGGCTATTTTCCTGGTGGTAATAGTAGGTTCGTGGCATTGTTATAAGAAAGATATCGTTACGGTGTTACACAGTTCAGTTTTCTGACTTATCGCATGTGGAATTTGACTCTGACTATTGTTACTGTGATTTTGGCAATATTGCTGGTAATAGTAGTTTTGTGACATCGCTACTGAAAGATATTGCGTGCCCGTATTTTTGTGAGTGATACGTTTTGTGATACGCTTTTGTAAGTAACATGTGTATTCTGAAAGTGTAAACTGGAAACTGGGGGGGCAAACAAGCAGTGAAATTTTAAAGAAAAGTGTGTTAGGCTGTGTTTTAAGTCACTGGAAGGATATTGGAGGATCTGCCAGTGGAAGTGTGAACAGGAAAACATTGATAAAATATCGTAATCAGTGGTGGCCGCTTTATAAGCTGGAATGTGGAGAAAAGTGGCCCCTAAATGGAACTTTAAACTCTAATATTTTGCTACAGTTAATGTTGTTTTTTGAGAAGCAGAACAGGATGAAATGTTGTATACTGATGTTTCAGCATCTTGGTGGGAAAAGGTACGGACTTAAGTTGGCCCCTGACTGAACCTTTGATGTTGGCATTAGAGAAGTACAGGCTGGAGAAAGATAAAGGAAGTGTTAAAAGGGTTGTTGAAAGTGTTAAAGGTGTTTGAAGTTGAATGAGCAGGGAAAGAGGATGTAGGAATGTTAATAGTTCTGCCTCTGCCCGAGGCAGAGATCTTAAAATCATGGGTGTTAGCCCTTTAGGGCAAAGGGACCATGATCGGTCCGGTCCGAGAGAGTTGTCACAGAAACAGAAAAGAGGTCAACTCTTCAAACAACCTGAGTTCATGTGCGAGCTCAGATTGCTGATGGGACCGTTCAGGGAACTGTGGACAATTGCATTCCCCTGACCGACCCCCACTAAGACCCGAATCATCCTGAAAATTATGAACGGTTAAGTAAATACTAAAACCTGGATGAATTGGGAATTGAGAATATGCTTCCAACAAGGTCTAAAAGAAAGCCCTATGGAATTTTTGGACCAACTCTGAAATGTAAGGAAAATAAATAAATAAATAAATAAATAAAACAAAACGGTTTGGACCTGGCTTTGGAGGACAAATTGACTAGCCTTTTCCTAGGGTAATCAACCCCTGATTTCAACAGGAATAACGGGGACCTGGGGAATCTACCCTAGCGGATCCTCCACTGGTTATAATGAAGCTAGGGGAGGAATGGAAGTGAAATTTCTTATTGCTCTGGGGCAACGTATTCAGTTCTAAATCAAGCATTAATGCCTTCACAGAATTATTATGTTAGGGTAAAAGGTGTGTCGTGGTTTAACCCGGCCGGCAGCTAAACACCACGCAGCTGTTCGCTCATCCTCACCCTCCCTCTCTGATACGGGGGAGAGAAATGGAAAGTGAAGCCCGTGAGTTGAGATAAAGACAGTTTAATAAGACAAAATAATAGTAATAATAATAATAATAATAATAATAATAATAATAATAATAATAATAATAATAATAATAATAATAGTAATAATAATACAATGATGATAACAGTACCACTACTAATAATGTGTACAAACAAGTGATGCACAATGCAATTGCTCACTACCCGCTGACTGATGCCCAGCCTAACCCCTAGCAGTCCGGCCCCCTCCCCCTGGCTAGCCACCCCTATGTATTGTTTAGCCTGACGTCAGATGCTATGGAATACCCCTTTGGCTAGTTTGGGTCACCTGTCCTGGGTCTGTCCCCTCCCAGCTCTTACTGCACCCCCAGCCTGCCTGTTGGCAGGACAGAGCAAGAAGCTGAGATGTCCTTGGCTTGGTATAAGCACTGCTCTGCAACAATTAAAACATCGGGGTGTTATCAGCACTCTTCTCATCCTAAGCCAAAACATAGCATTCTACCAGCTACTAGGAAGAAAATTACCTCTGTTCTAACTGAAACCAGGACAAGGTGTAACCAAAAAGGCTTATTTTTGTGAACCTTTGAAGTACAAGTTAGGGAAACAATGGGGCATACACAGATTTTTATCTATGCCTAGCTCCTCATGGGCACTCTTAGGTAGAGATTTATTAGAGCAAGCAGGAGCAGAAGTTGTCTTTGAAAAAGGGAAAACGGAATTAAGAACAGGAGAAGAACAACTAATAAATGTGTTAAGCTTGGCACTAATACAAACTGACCCTAAAAGTGAAATACCTTTAGAGATCACAGATCAAGTATGTCCAGGAGTTTGGGCTACCGAAGTCCCTGGAAGAGCTAAAAATGTGACCTTAATAATTATTAAATTGAAGCCAGGAGAGAAACCCGTTAAGGTTAAGTAATATCCTTTGAGGATAGAAGATAGGAAAGGAATTAAAGAGATAATTGATAATTTTTTACAGTATGGATTATTGCTTGAATGCGAATCAGAATACAATGCACCCATATTGCCAATTAAAAAGGCAGATGAAAAAGCTATAGGCTAGTTCAGGATTTGAGGGCCATAAATAAAATCGCTGAGGATATACATCCAGTAGTGGCAAACCCTTATACTTTGCTGACTAAATTAAAGAATAGTCAAGTCTGGTTTACCGTACTGGATTTAAAAGATGCCTTCTTCTGCCTAGGCTTAGCCACAGAAAGCCAAAACCTATTTGCCTTTGAATGGGAAAATCCCGATTCAGGCAGAAAGACGCAGCTTACGTGGACATTACTACCTCAAGGATTCAAGAATAGCCCCACTATTTTTGGAAACCAATTAGCAAGGGAACTCGAAACATGGATACCTCCGGACACTGAAGGTGCTTTGTTACAATATGTAGATGATCTCTTAATAGCTACCGAGACTAAAGGGAGTTGTATTCAATGGACTATAAGTCGTCTTAATTTTCTGGGTTTAAATGGATATCAAGTCTCTTGACAGAAAGTCCAGCTGGCTCAACAAAGTGTGACCTATCTGGGATTTGACATTTCGGAAGGACAACGAGAACTAGGAACTGAACATAAGGAAGTCATTTGCCGGACTCCAGAACCTCAAATGGTAAAGGAGCTACAAACCTTTTTAGGAATGACAGGTTGGTGTCGCCTTTGGATTTATAATTATGGACTATTGGTAAAGCCTCTATGTGAATTGATAAAGATTCACCAGTCAAAGTTAGTCTGGACTGGAGAAGCACAAAAAGTCTTTAAACAACTTAAACAAGAATTGATGATTTTGAAACATCAAGCAATATTGGTAGAACAGGACGACGTGGAAATTGTGATAATTAATATTGTGAATCTAGCCTCTTTTCTTAGTGATGCTCCGGCACAACCTGTGATTCACGATTGTTTAGAAACTATAGAGACTGTGTATTCCAGCCGAGCAGACCTTAAGGAGGAGCCCATGGAAGATGCGGAAGAAACTTGGTTTCACGGATGGGAGCAGTTTTGTTACGCAAAGACAACGTAAAGCTGGATATGCTATAACAACTACTCAGCAGGTAATCGAGTCTAAGCCTTTACCCCCTGGAACATCAGCTCAAAAGGCGGAGATAGTTGCTCTCACGAGAGCATTGGAACTGGCAGCGGGAAAAAGGGTAAATATTTGGACAGATTCTCAATATACATTCGGCATGGTACATGCTCATGGAGCAATTTGGAAAGAACATGGATTGCTGACCGCTCAGTGAAAACACAAAGTATGCTGAAGAAATTTTAAAATTGTTAGAGGCTGTAAAACAACCAGAAAAGGTAGCTATCATGCATTGTCAGGGACACCAAAAGGGGAACACCGATTTTGAAATTGGAAAATCGATTGGCAGAGGCTAAGCAGGCAGCTGAAATAACTGAGGTGAAGGCATTGTCTTTGATACCAGACGGTAAAATCCAAACTATATCCAAATTATACAAAAGAAGACTTAAAATTAATTGAAGATTTGAAAGGTAAAATGAAACCAGATGGATGAGTATATTTAAAAGATAACCACATAGTAATACCCTCTAGTTTGACATGGCCCATAGTTCTTACAGAACACAATAAAACGCACTGGGGAGCTGGCACACTGCATAAGAGCCTGAGTCAGACATTAGTGGGACGATATGATAAAAGAAGTAACTCAACAATGTAGCATTTGCTTACACAATAACCCCAATACCAAGGACAGAATAAAATTTGGAATAATCGGTAAAGGAAATTATTCGGGGCAACAGTGGCAAATTGATTTTTCAGAACTCCCTAGAAAAGGGGGGTATCATTATTTACTGGTTCTGACTGACACGTTTTCAGGAAGGCCTGAAGCCTTTCCCTGTCGAACAAACAAAGCAAGAGAAGTGGTTCAAGTCTTGTTAAATGAAATAATAGCATGCTTTGGGATTCTAGTAGCAATGTCTTCTGATAGAGTTTCACATTTTTGTGCACAAGTGGTAGAACAGATAAGTAAGATTCTAAAGATAGATTGGCAACTGCATACTCCTTATAGACCACAGGCAAGTGGACAGGTAGAAAAAATGAACCATTTAATTAAACAATAAATAGCTAAAATTGGATAAGAAGCTAATTTGTCATGGCCTCAATCCCTCCCTTTAGCATTACTTGGAATTAGAGTTAAACCTAGAATAAAAGGAAATTTGAGTCCCTTCAAAATCTTAGATGGAAGGCCATAGCAATTTCTATTTAGTGGAGAGGACCTAACGCAGTTAGGATCAGAATATTTATATGCTTATATAACTGAACTTCAGAAACAATTAAATAAAGTACATAAATTTGTTTTAGGGACCAGGGCTAGAGGGTTGGATCAACCAATCCACCCCTTTAAGCTCGGGGATTATATATATATAAAGACTTTTTCAGGACAACCCCTGCAGGAAAAATGGAAGGAAAGTGGATGGGACCATACCAAGTATTACTGACAACACACACCGCCATGAAGATTAAGAAGCAAGCAGCTTGGATCCACAATTCAAGGGTGAAGAAGGCCCCGGCGAGGATATGGACCACCACTCCAATTGGACCAACAAAATTACGGTTTTCCAGATCCTAATGATTGCAGGGGTGCGGTTCTCGGATTTGGGGTGGGCAACTTGGGATGAGAACTTACACCTGACCTTAATACAAACAATTTCTCAAGTAACTAATAAGACGAACTGTTGGGTATGCACCCATCTGCCACAGCATGGGAATAAGGGTGTATTGTAACCCTTACCCTAACCCTAACTCTAACCCTTACCCCAACCCTTACCCTAACTCTTACATTAACCCTAACCCTGACCCTAACCCTAACCATAACCCAAACCCTTACTCTAAGCCTAACCCTTAACCTAAACCTTACACTTAATCTTAACTTTAACCTTACCCTTAAACTAATACATACCCTTACGTTTCCCTCATCATAACCCTAAAATTAACCATAACCATTACCCTAAATCTTATCCTTACCAGCCCTAACCCTTACTCTAACTTTTACCCTGAGCCAGAACCTTAGACTTCCCCTTCCCCTTCCCCTTACTAATACCCTTACCCTAACTCTTACCCTTACACTTACGGTTACCATTAACCATACCCTTACCCTAACACTTACCCTTACCCTATCTCTTACACTTATCCTTATCCATACAACTTACACTTACCCTAACACTTAACCTTAACCTAAGCCTAACCCTAAACCTTACCTAAACCCTTACCCTGACCCTTACATTAACCCTTACACTAAAACTTACACTTAACCTTAACCTTCCCCTTAACCTTAACCTAATACTTACCCTTACTTTTCCCTCACCCTAACCCTAAAATTAACCCTAACCATTACCCCAACACTTACCCTTACCCTAACCCTTACCCTTACCATAACCCATACTCTAACACATACTTCTACCCGTACCCGTACCCTTACAGTAACCCTTACCCTTACCCTTACCCTTACCCTTACCGTTACCGTGGCCCTTACCCTTACCCTTACCCTTACCCTTACTCTTACCCTTACCCTTACCCTTACCCTTACCCTTACCCTATACCTTACCCTTAACGTAACCGTAAACCTTACCCTTATCCTAACACTTACCCTTACCGTAAACCTTACCCTTTCTGCTACACTTACTTTTAGCCTAAATCTAAAACTTAAACTTACCCTTAGCCTAACCCTCAGCCTTACCCTTACCCATACCCTTATTCTTACCCTTTCCCTAACCCTTACCTTTACACTTACGGTTACCATTAACCTTACCCTTACCCTAACACTTATCCTTAACCTAAACCTTACCCTAAACCTTACCCCAACCCTTACCCTGACCCTTACATTAACCCTAACCCTTACCCTAAACCTTACACTTACTGTTAACCTTAACCTTACCCTTAACTTTAACCTAATACTTACGCATACGTTTTCCTGACTTTAACCCTAAAACTAACCCTAACCATTACCCTAACACTTAACCTTACCCTAACCCTAACCCTTACTCTAACCCTTACCCTGACCTGTACCCTTACACTTACCCTTACCCTTATACTCACCCTAATTCTTACCAATACCATAACCCAATCCCTAACACATATTTGTACCCTTAACCTTACCGTTACCCTTAACCTTACCCTCACCCTTACTCTATCCGTTACCCTTACGCTTAACCTTAATATAAACCTTACACTTGACCTTACCATTACCATAAGCCATACAACAACACTCACATGTACACTTACGCTTACACTTACCCTAGCAATTACTCGTACAATTCCCCTTACCCTTACCTTAACCTAAGCCTAAACCTTAAACCTAACAGTAAACCTTTCCCTTTCTGCTACACTTACCCTTAGCCTAAATCTAAACCTTACACTTACCCCTACTGTAACCCTCACCCTTATCATTACCAATACTCTTACACTTACCCTTACCCTAACACTTCTCCTTACACTTACTGTTACCTTTAACATTACCCTTACCCTAACACTTACACTTATCCTTATCCATACCCTTACCCTTACCCTAATCCTTACCCTTAACCTAACCCTTAACCAAAACCTTACCCCAACCCTTAACCTGACCCTTACATTAACCCTAACCCTTACCCTAACCCTAACCCTAACCCTTACTCTAACCCTAACCCTTAACCTAAACCTTACACTTAATCTTAACTTTAACATTACCCTTAAACTAATACATACCCTTACGTTTCCCTCACTATAACCCTAAAATTAACCGTAACCATTACCCTAACACTTATCCTTACCGAACCCTAACCCTTTCTCTAACTTTACCCTGACCCGGACCCTTAGACTTCCCCTTACCCTTACCCTTACCCTTACTCTTCCCCTTACCCTAACCCTTCTCCTTACACTTACTGTTACCTTTAACATTACCCTTACCCTAACACTTACACTTATCCTTATCCATACCCTTACCCTTACCCTAATCCTTACTCTTAACCTAACCCTAACCCTAAACCTTACCCCAGCCCTTACCCTGACCCTTACATTAACCCTAACCCTTACCCTAAACCTTACACTTACTCTTAACCTTAACCTTACCCTTAACATTCACCTAATACTTACGCATACGTTTTCTTGAATTTAACCCTAAAATTAACCCTAACCATTACCGCAACACTTACCCTTACCCTAACCCTTACGCTTACCATAACCCATATTCTAACACATACTTCTACCAGTACCCTTACCCTTACCGTAACCCTTACCCTTATCGTAACCCTTACCCTTACTCTTACCCTTACCCTATCCCTTACCCTTAACCTAACCCTAAACCTTACCCTTCTCCTAACACTTACCCTTAGAGTAAACCTTACCCTTTCTGCTACACTTACCCTTAGCCTAAATCTAAACCTTACACTTACACTTAGCCTAACCCTCACCCTTACCCTTACCCATACCCTTATTCTTACCCTTACCCTAACCCTTACCTTTACACTTACGGTTACCATTAACCTTACCTTTACCTTACACTTATCCTTAACCTAACCCTTACCCTAAACCTTATCCCAACCCTTACCCTGACCCTTACATTAACCCTAACCCTTACCCTAAACCTTACACTTACTCTTAACCTTAACCTTAGCTGTAATCTAATACTTACCCTTATGTTTCCCTCACCCTAACACTAAAATTAACCCTAACCATTACCCTGACACTTACCCTTACCTTAACCCTTACTCTAACCCTTACAATAAACCATACGCTTACACATACCCTTACCCTTACTCTTACTCTACCCTTACCCTTACCATAGCCCATACTCTAACACATACTTCTACCCTTAACCTTACTGTTACCCTTACCCTTACTCTATTTGTTACTCTTACACTTATCCTTAACATAAAACTTACTCTTAACCTTACCCTTACCATAAGCCATAGAACAACAATTACATGTTCACTTACGTTTCCACTTACCCTAGCAACTACTCGTACAATTAACCTTACCCTTACCCTTACCAAACCATTACCCTTACCCTTAACCTAATCATCAACCTTACACTTATCCTAGCACTTACCCTTACCATAATCCTTACCCTTTCTGCTACACTTACTCTTTGCCTAATTCTAAACCTTACCCTAACACTCACCCTTACCCTTATCGTAATGCTTACATTAACCCTTAACCAAAACCTTACCCCAACCCTTAACCTGACCCTTACATTAACCCTAACCCTTACCCTAACCCTAACCCTAACCCTTACTCTAACCCTAACCCTTAACCTAAACCTTACGCTTAATCTTAACTTTAACATTACCCTTAAACTAATACATACCCTTACCTTTCCCTCACCATAACCCTAAAATTAACCGTAACCATTACCCTAACACTTATCCTTACCGAACCCTAACCCTAACCCTTACTCTAACTTTAAACCCTGACCCGTACCCTTAGACTTCCCCTTACCCTTCCCCTTACGCTTAACCTTACCCTAACCCTTACCCTTACACTTACGGTTACCATTAACCTTACCCTTACCCGAACACTTACTCTTACCCTATCCCTTACACTTATTCTTATCCATACAACTTCCGCTTACCCTAACACTTAACCTTAACCTAACCCTAAGCCTAAACCTTACCTGAACCCTTACCCTGACCCTTACATTAACCCTTACCCTAAAACTTACACTTAACCTTAACCTTACCCTTAACCTTAACCTAATACTTACCCTTACGTTTCCCTCACCGTAACCCTAAAATTAACCCTAACCATTACCCCAACACTTACCCTTACCCTAACCCTTACCCTTACCATAACCCATACTCTAACACATACTTCTACCCGTACCCTTACGCTTACCGTAACCCTTACACTTACACTTACCCTTACCCTTACACTAACCCTTACCCTTACCCTTACCCTTACCCTTACCCTTACCCTTACCCTTACCCTTACCCTTACCCTTACCCTTACCCTTACCCTTACCCTTACCCTTTCCCTTACTCTTACCCTTACCCTATCCCTTACCCTTAATTAAACCTAAACCTTACCCTTATCCTAACACTTACCCTTACTGTAAACCTTACCCTTTCTGCTACACTTACCCTTAGCCTAAATCTAAACCTTACACTTACCCTTAGCCTAACCCTCAGCCTTACCATTACCCATACCCTTATTCTTACCCTTACCCTAACCCTTACCTTTACACTTACGGTTACCATTAACCTTACCCTTACCCTAACACTTATCCTTAACCTAACCCTTACGCTAAACCGTACCCCAACCCTTACCCTGACCCTTACATTAACCCTAACCCTTACACTAAACCTTACACTTACTCTTAACCTTAACCTTAGCTGTAACCTAATACTTACCCTTACGTTTCCCTCACCCTAAACCTAAAATTAGCCTAACCATTACCCTAACACTTACCCTTACTCTAACCCTTACCCTGAACTTAAGTGTAAGTGTTAGGATAACGGTAACCTTAAGGGTGACCCTTAAGCTTATCCTTAATGTTTATGGTTAGGTTAAGGGTAATTGTACGAGTAATTACTAGGATAAGTGTAAGCATAAGTGTACATGTAAGTGTTGATGTATGGCTTATGGTAAGGGTAAGGTTTATGTTAAGGGAAAGCATAAGAGTAACGGATAGAATAAGGGTAAGTGTAACGGTTAAGTGTTAGGGTAATGGTTAGGGTTAATTTTAGGATTAGGGTGAGAAAAATGTAAGGTTAAGTACTAGATTAAGGTTAAGGGTAAGGTTAAGGTTAAGAGTAAGTGTAAGGTTTAGGTTAAGGGTAAGGCTTAATGTAAAGTTCAGGGAAAGGTTTGGGGTAAGGTTTAGGGTTAGGTTCAGCTTAAGGGGAAGGGTTGGGGTAAGGTTAAGGGTATGGATAAGGATAAGTGTAAGGGTAAGGGTAAGGGTTAGCGTTAGGGTAAGATTAATGGTAAGGTTTATGTTAAGGGTAAGCGTAAGGGTAACGGATAGAGTAAGGGTAAGGGTACAAATATGTATTAGGGTCTGGGTTATGGTATGGGTAAGAGTTAGGGTAATGTAAGGGTAAGGGTGAGTGTAAGGGTATGGGTCAGGGTAAGGGTAAGAGTAAGGGTTAGGGTTAGGGTAAGGGTAAGTGTTAGGATAAGGGTAAGGTTTAAGGTTAGGTTAAGGGTAAGGTATAGGGTAACGGTAAGAGTAAGGGTAAGTGATACGGTAAGGGTAAGGGTTACCGTAAGCGTAAGGGTACGGGTAGAAGTATGTGTTAGAGTATGGGTTATGGTAAGGGTAAGGGTTAGGGTAAGGGTAAGTGTTGGGGTAATGGTTAGGGTTAATTTTAGGGTTAGGGTGAGGGAAACGTAAGGGTATGTATTAGGTTAAGGTTAAGGGGAAGGTTAAGGTTAAGTGTAAGTTTTAGGGTAAGGGTTAATGTAAGGGTCAGGGTAAGGGTTCAGGTAAGGTTTAGGCTTAGGGTTAGGTTAAGGTTAAGTGTTAGGGTAAGCGTAAGTCGTATGGATAAGGATAAGTGTAAGGGATAGGGTAAGGGTAAGTGTTAGGGTAAGGGTAAGGTTAATGGTAACCGTAACTGTAAGGGTTAGCGTAAGGGGAAGAGTAAGGGGAAGGGGAAGGGGAAGTCTAAGGTTCTGGCTCAGGGTAAAAGTTAGAGTAAGGGTTAGGGTTAGGGTTCGGTAAGGATAAGTGTTAGGGTAATGGTTACGGTTAGTTTTAGGGTTATGGTGAGGGAAATGTAAGGGTATGTATTAGTTTAAGGGTAAGGTTAAAGTTAAGATTAAGTGTAAGGTTTAGGTTAAGGGTTAGGGTTAGAGTAAGGGTTAGGGTTAGGGTAAGGGTTAGGGTTAATGTAAGGGTCAGGGTAAGGTTTGGGGTAAGGTTTTGGTTAAGGGTTAATGTAAGCATTATGATAAGGGTAAGGGTGAGTGTTAGGGTAAGGTTTAGAATTAGGCAAAGAGTAAGTGTAGCAGAAAGGGTAAGGATTATGGTAAGGGTAAGTGTTAGGATAAGGGTAAGGTTTAGGGTTAGGTTAAGGGTAAGTGTAAGCGTAAGGGTAATTGTACGAGTAATTTTAGGGTTAGGGTAAGGTTAAGTGTTAGGGTAATGGTTAGGGTTAATTTTAGGTTTAGGGTGAGGGAAACGTAAGGGTAAGTATTAGGTTACAGCTAAGGTTAAGGTTAAGAGTAAGTGTAAGGTTTAGGGTAAGGGTTAGGTTTAGGGTTAATGTAAGGGTCAGGGTAAGTGTTGGGGTAAGGTTTAGGGTAAGGGTTAGGTTAAGGATAAGTGTTAGGGTAAGGGTAAGGTTAATTGTAACCGTAAGTGTAAAGGTAAGGGTTAGGGTAAGGGTAAGAATAAGGGTATGGGTAATGGTAAGGGTGAGGGTTAGGCTAAGGGTAAGTGTAAGGTTTAGATTTAGGCTAAGGGTAAGTGTAGCAGAAAGGGTAAGGTTTCCGGTAAGGGTAAGTGTTAGGATAAGGGTAAGGTTTAGGGTTAGGTTAAGGGTAAGGGATAGGGTAAGGGTAAGGGTATGGATAAGGATAAGTGTAAGTGTTAGGGTAAGGGTAGTGTTAAAGGTAACAGTAAGTGTAAGGAGAAGGGTTAGGGAAAGGGTAAGAGTAAGGGTATTGGTAATGATAAGGGTGAGGGTTACAGTAAGGGTAAGTGTAAGGTTTAGATTTAGGCTAAGGGTAAGTGTAGCAGAAAGGTAAGGTTTACTGTAAGGTTTAATGTTTAGGTTTATGTTAAGGGTAAGGGTAAGGGTAATTGTACGAGTAATTGCTAGGGTAAGTGTAAGCGTAAGTGTACATGTAAGTGTTGTTGTAGGGCTTATGGTAAGGGTAAGGTCAAGGGTAAGGTTTATGTTAAGGGTAAGCATAAGGGTAACGGATAGAGTAAGGGTGAGGTTAAGGGTAAGGTTAAGGGTAACGGTAAGGTTAAGGGTACAAATATGTGTTAGGGTATGGGTTATGGTTTGGTTAAGAGTTATGGTAAGTGTAAGGGTAAGGGTAAGTGTAAGGGTACAGGTCAGGGTAAGGGTTAGAGTAAGGGTTAGGGTTAGGGTTAGGGTAAGGTTAAGTGTTAGGGTAATGGTTAGGGTTCGTTTTAGGGTTAAAGTCAGGAAAACGTATGCGTAAGTATTAGGTGAATGTTAAGGGTAAGGTTAAGGTTAAGAGTAAGTGTAAGGTTTAGGGTAAGGGTAAGGGTTAATGTAAGGGTCAGGGTAAGGGTTGGGGTAAGGTTTAGGGCAAGGGTTAGGTTAAGGATAAGTGTTAGGGTAAGGGTAAGGTTAATGGTAACCGTAAGTGTAAAGGTAAGGGTTAGGGTAAGGGTAAGAATAAGGGTATGGGTAATGGTAAGGGGGAGGGTTAGGCTAAGTGTATGTGTAAGGTTTAGATTTTGGCTAAGGGTAAATGTTGCAGAAAGGGTAAGGTTTACGGTAAGGGTAAGTGTTAGGATAAGGGTAAGGTTTAGGGTTAGGTTAAGGATATGGGATCGGGTAAGAGTAAGGGTAAGGGTAAGGGTAAGGGTAAGAGTTACGGTAATGGTAAGGGTACGGGTAGAAGTAAGTGTTAGAGTATGGGTTATGGTAAGGGTAAGGGTTAGGGTAAGTGTTGGGGTAATGGTTAGGGTTAATTTTAGGGTTAGGGTGAGGGAAAAGTAAGGGTATGTATTAGGTTAAGGTTAAGAGGAAGATTAAGGTTAAGTGTAAGTTTTAGGGTAAGGGTTAATGTAAGGGTCAGGGTAAGGGTTCAGGTAAGGTTTAGGCTTAGGGTTAGGTTAAGGTTAAGTGTTAGGGTAAGCGAAAGTTGTATGGATAAGGATAAGTGTAAGGGATAGGGTAAGGGTAAGTGTTAGGGTAAGGGTAAGGTTAATGCTAACCGTAAGTGTAAGGGTAAGGGTTAGGATAAGTGGAAGGGTAAGGGTAAGGGTAAGGGGAACGGGAAGTCTAAGGGTACGGGTCAGGGTAAAAGTTAGAGTAAGGGTTAGGGTTAGGGTTCGGTAAGGATAAGTGTTAGGGTAATGGTTACAGTTAATGTTAGGGTTATGGTGAGGGAAACATAAGGGTATGTATTAGTTTCAGGGTAAGGTTAAAGTTAAGATTAAGTGTAAGGTTTAGGTTAAGGGTTAGGGTTAGAGTAAGGGTTAGAGTAAGGGTAAGGGTTAGGGTTAATGTAAGGGTCAGGGTAAGGGTTGGGGTAAGGTTTAGGTTAAGGGTAAAAGTAAGTATAATGGTAAGGGTAAGGGTGAGGGTTAGGGTAATGGTTAGCTTTAGGTAAGGGTGAGGGTTAGGGTAAGGTTTAGAATTAGGCAAAGGGTAAGTGTAGCAGAAAGGGTAAGGTTTAGGATAAGGGTAAGTGTTAGGATAAGGGTAAGGATTAGGGTTAGCTTAATTGTAAGGTTAAGGGTAATTGTACGAGTAATTGCTAGGGTAAGTGCAAGCGTAAGTATACATGTAAGAGTTGTTGTATGGCTAATGATAAGGGTTAGGTTAAGGTTAAGGTTTATGTTAAGTGTAAGTGTAAGGGTAACAGAGACAGTAAAGGTAAGGGTAAGGGGAACGGTAAGGTTAAGGCTACAAGTACGTGTTAGGGTATGGGTTATGGTAAGGGTAAGGGTTAGAGTAAGGGTTAGAGTTATGGTTAGGGTTTGGGTAAGGGTAAGGGTAAGTGTTAGGGTAATGGTTAGGGTTAGTTTTAGGGTTAAAGTCAGGAAAACGTATGCGTAAGTATTAGGTTAAAGTTAAGTGTAAGGTTAAGGTTAAGAGTAAGTGTAAGTTTTAGGGTAAGGGTTAGTGTTAATGTAAGGGTCAGGGTAAGGGCTGGGGTAAGGTTTAGGGTTAGGGTTAGGTTAAGGGTAAGGATTAGGGTAAGGGTAAGGGTATGGATAAGGATAAGTGTAAGTGTTAGGGTAAGGGTAATGTTAAAGGTAACAGTAAGTGTAAGGAGAAGGGTTAGGGTAAGGGTAAGAGTAAGAGTATTGGTAATGATAAGGGTGAGGGTTACAGTAGGGGTAAGTGTAAGGTTTAGATTTAGGCTAAGGGTAAGTGTAGCAGAAAGGGTAAGGTTTACTGTAAGGTTTAAGGTTTCGGCTTAGGTTAAGGGTAAGGGTAAGGGTAAGGGTAATTGTACAAGGAATTGCTAGGGTAAGTGTAAGCGTAAGTGTACATGTAAGTGTTGTTGTATGGCTTATGGTAAGGGTAAGGTCAAGGGTAAGGTTTATATTAAGGTTAAGCGTAAGGGTAACGGATAGAGTAAGGGTAAGGGTAAGGGTAAGGTTAAGGGTAACGGTAAGGTTAAGGGTACAAATATGTGTTAGGGTATGGGTTATGGTATGGGTAAGTATTAGGGTAAGTATAAGGGTAAGGGTAAGTGTAAGGGTACAGGTCAGGGTAAGGGTTAGAGTAAGGGTTAGGGTTAGGGTTAGGGTAAGGTTAAGTGTTAGGGTAATGGTTAGGGTTCGTTTTAGGGTTAAAGTCAGGAAAACGTATGCGTAAGTATTAGGTGAATGTTAAGGGTAAGGTTAAGGTTAAGAGTAAGTGTAAGGTTTAGGGTAAGGGTTAGGGTTAATGTAAGGGTCAGGGTAAGTGTTGGGGTAAGGTTTAGGTTAAGGGTAAAAGTAAGTATAATGGTAAGGGTAAGGGTGAGGCTTAGGGTAATGGTTAGATTTAGGTAAGGGTGAGGGTTAGGGTAAGGTTTAGAATTAGGCAAAGGGTAAGTGCAGCAGAAAGGGTAAGGTTTAGGATAAGGGTAAATGTTAGGATAAGGGTAAGGTTTAGGGTTAGCTTTATAGTAAGGTTAAGAGTAATTGTACGAGTAATTGCTAGGGTAAGTCAAGCGTAAAAGTACATGTAAGTGTTGTTGTATGGCTTATGATAAGGGTTAGGTTAAGGTTAAGGTTTATGTTAAGTGTAAGTGTATGGGTAACAGAGACAGTAAAGGTAAGGGTAAGGAGAACGGTAATGTTAAGGCTACAAGTACGTGTTAGGGTATGGGTTATGGTATTGGTAAGTGTTAGGATAAGGGTAAGGTTAAGGGTAAGGGTAATGGTATGGATAAGGGTTAGGGTAAGTTTAAGGGTACGGGTCAGGTGTAATAGTAAGTGTAAGGGTACGGGTCATGGTAAGGGTTAGAGTAAGGGTTTGAGTAAGGGTAAGGGTAAGGGTTAGGATAAGTGTAAGGGTGCAAGCAAGGATTAGGGCAAGAGTAAGTGTAAGGGTAATAGTAAGGGTTAGGGTAAGTGTAAGGGTAAGGGAAAGTGTTAGGATATGTTTTAGGGGAAGCGGAAGGGTAAGGGTTAGGTTAAGTGTAAGGGGAAGGGGAAGGTAAGGGGAAGGGTTGGAGTAAGGTATAGGGTAAGGGTAAGGTTATGGTTAAAGGAAAGAGTAAGGGTAAGGAAAAAGTAAAGGTAAGGATTTGGGTAATGGTAAGGGTGAGAAGGGTTAGAGTAAGGGTTACAGTAAGGGTTAGGTAACGCAGTGTACAACCTGGGACGTCACACGCAGAGCTGCCTCTGGCAAGGTGAGTGAGGAACAGATGTAGCAGTTGTTGTGTTGTAGGTCTGTCTCACTGTTCCTCTAAGCATCCCCTCTTTGTCTTTTAGAGGTGTTGTAGCTGTTTGAAGAGGGTAGGTTGAAGCATCTGCCTCGGGGGCTGGTAAGCGGCAGAGGTAAGGGAGCAGATGAGAGTAACTTACCTAGTTGTGCTGTGTCTTTGGATGCTGCATCGGCCTATGCGTTTCTTTTTCTTTCACAGGTGTCTCGCACAGGCTCAAAGGAGCAAACTGCACTCTGAAGAGCTGTGTAAGAAGAGGGGCTGGTCGTGAGCTGGGTTGGAGCAGAACGACCAAGTAGCACAAGGTGACTATGAAAGGTGTCCGTCTTGCTTTGCAGGTGCCGTGGCAGGCTCTCCACAGAAGTGGATAAGGATATGAGATAAGGCCAGAGAGCGACAAGGAGCGGCACGTGCAGGGATGGTTTTGAAGCGCTGCGGTGGCTTACTCTTCTGTTCATCAGGTGCCACAGGCAAGGTGGGTTGTAACATCAGTCATTATATTTGCATGAAAGCAGTTCACTTGAACGCCACAGTGCATCTGAGTAGGGTGTTCTAGCAGAACAAGCTTGTCTGGCACAGCGGTGCCTGATGGCAGTGTGTTTCCTCAGGTGAAGAGGTGCCTGAAGCCCCATCCTATCTAGCCTGCACACAATTATCTGAGAATGAAAGCTGCTTTCCAGTAATTCAGAAAGCCAAGTTACGTCTCAGCCTTGAGCATCTCGGGCTTTTGGGCCTGTCTGTAACATTTGGCACCAGCACTAATACTTTTTTTGGCATATGTTTAGCGTTTGGGGCCTGTGTCTGGGATTTGGGCCCTGTCTCGAACCACTGGGGCTTTGTGCTGGGTTTTGGAGCCTGCCTCTAGAGTTCAGGGCCTGTGATTAGGCTTTTGGGGTCTGTGTCTGGGGGCCGGTATCTGGGGGCAAGGGGGGAGCTGCTTGTAGACCCTTGGGGCCAGCATTGAGGGGGTTGGGAGCTGACTCTACGCCTTTGGGGCCTGCTTCTGGGGGCGGGGGGGGTTGAGACCAGCATCTGGGGGAGGGGTGGGAGCTCTTTGTATTCCTTTGGAGCCTGTGTCGGGGGGGGAGGGGGGGGGGGAAGGGGAGGGTTGATTGGGAGCTGTTTGTACACTGTTGGAGCCAGGGTTGAGGGAGGAGGTTTGGAGCTGCTTCTACACCTTTGGGCCTGGCATCGGGGGTAGTGGGTTGGGTGCTGGTTGTAGGGGCCTGTGTTTGTGGGGGGCTTGGGGGCCTCCCTCGGGGGGGGGGGGTGGGGGAGGGTTGGGAGCTGCTTGTATAGGGTAGGGGGCCTGCCTGGCAGGGGTTGGGAGCTGCTTGTAGAATTTGGGTCCCTGTGTCTGGGGAGGGGGTTGGGGCCTGTGTCTCAGGGGTGTTGGGAACTGGTTGTACACCTTTGGGTCCTGTCTCTCGGGGGGGAGCTACTTGTACACTTTTGGGGTCTGTATTTGAGGGGGGTTGGGAGTTGCTCATGCATTCTAGGTGCCTCCCTTTTGAGAAGGGTTGGGGCCTGCATCTGTGGGTGGTTGGGAGCTGCTTGTACACTATAGGGGCCATGGTCTTGGAGGGGGGTCTGGGCTGTTTATACACCTTTGTGGCCTGTGTTTGGGGGGGGGGGGGGCCTGTGCCTGGGGGAGTTGGGAGGTGCTTGTTCACTCTAGAAGCCTCCATTTGGGGGTCTTTGGGGCCTCCCTCTGAGGGGGAGGGAGTTGGGAGTTGGTTGTACACCTCCGCATCCCATGTCTTCGGGGGAGGTGGGGGGAGTGGGACCGGTCTCTGAAGGGGCGGGTTGTGAGCTGCTTGTACACCTGTGTCAGGGGCAGGGTAGAGGGGTTGGCGGGGGTCGGGTCTGGGTCTTGGGCCAATGTCTGGGTGGAGTCCAGTTCTTGGGAGGGGGTGGTGGGGTAGGAGCTGCTTGTGGGCAGTTGGGGTCTGCATCTGGGTGTGGTTGGTGCCTGCTTCTGTTGGCAGTTTGGGGCCTGCTTGTAGACTTGTGCAGCCTGGGTTTGGGGGCTTTTCTGTAACGTTTGGGGTCTGCATTTTTGCTTTGGGATGCATCTTGAGCTTTTGAGGCCTAGCAGTAGCATTTGGGGCCTGCATCTGGGGCTTTTCTGTAGCTTTTTGGTTGCGTATTTGTGATTTGGGGCCTGTATCGTGGGTTTTGCCTTTTTTGTAGTTTCCATCTTTGTGTGTGTGTGTTTCGTTGTTGGTTGTCTGGGGTTAGGGGCAGTTTGGGGTTTGGATTAAGGTCAGTGTCATTAGCGTTAGGGGGTTGATAATAAGGGTTAGGGTTGTGGTTAGAGTTGTTAGGTTTAAGGGGAATAAGGATTTCAGGGTAAGGGGATCAAGGTTGTGGGAATAAAAATGTTGTTTTTGCGCAGTTACATCCTGTAGAGGGAAGGAAGGTGGTATTGAGATATGCTTGCAGTGATAAGACAGCTTAACAGTGTGAAATGAGTTCATCTGATTCGTGTCAATATGGAACAATGCTAGGGCCGCATGATATGATGAAAAGTCTGAGAAAACCAGAGTGGTTAATGTATATAGTTCTTGTATCTTGCAAAGGAATGGTCCAGCAATTCGGGTCAATAGGGGATAAGAGAACAAAGGGGTTTCAGAATAACTGCTAACTATTACAACTGTTGCATGGGACACTATGCAAGTGTCTGCCATCCAGCCAAGATGGACGAAGGAGATGGACACGAGAAAAGCCTGGGAGGAAGACTACGAGCCTTCAGTACGAGCGGCCCCCAGAGGGACCACCGGAGACTGATAACGCCTGCACCAGTGGGAGGGTTTGGATTCTGGGAACTAATTAGAATAACCCTGCCTTTTGTAGAAGTAGTAATGAATATGTATTAGCCTAGCAGCATAAAAACCAGCCGCCTGATGTAACTCGTGTGCGTCTTGGTGGAGCAGAGACTCCTGGCGCACCCAGCGCTGCTTGCTTACCTCTATTCCTTTAATAAATCATAAACATTAATTGTAAGCCTATTTGGGACTCGGCCATTTATTACAAGTGGGCGCTCGTCCGGGAGGGCTTTGGTTCCTGATTTCTGGTTTGATCTAGGAGAGGCACCCCCACCATTTGGTGGCTGCTCTTTGAGTCAGGTCGGAACTAATGGCATCTTGAACCTGAATAAAGGTAAGCAAAGTTTCTGATTCTTTTTTTCAGCTCCCTTGCCAGCTGCAGCACTATATTTTGCCCGTAATTGTGTGTGTGAAGATCCGAACGAAGATGACGGAGTCGTAAGCATTTAAAGCGTATACCGTTCAGTTGGGTGGGGTTCGGTTGCCTGTGTGTGTAAGAGTGTGACTGAGATGGAACTTAGTTCCGAAGCGATTGTGGAGGTCTTCTAACCGCGGTCCCAATCTCCCGCGAGGGACTTGGCCGGTGAAGGACCGAAGGGATTCCTATAGGATTTGTGGGTGTGTGATAGGTCCTCGACCCCCTGCAAGACACTCTTACTAAGGTAACCAAGGGCTGTGGGAATTGCCATAGTAAAATTCCTAGATGGGTCAGACAAAATCGAAGACCAGAGACCAGAAGAAAGGGAGCAAATTACCAGTCATACCACCAGAAAGTCCATTAGGAATAACGATTAGAAATTGGAATGATAGGGACCCCAGAAAAGGAAAAAGTAAATTAAAAATGGTCCAGTATTGTGTGACAGAATGGCCAAAGGAGCCTTTAAGACTACATGTCTTTTGGCCTGTTTTTGGATCCTTCAAAGACTGGATTTGCCAGGCCTTAAATATCCATGTTAATTCAAAGGAACCTTTTAGCCAGGAAGAAAGTGATTATGCAGGATTATGGATCAGGAGGACTTCACGTCCTTTTCCAGCCTCAATATTTACACTAAAAGCAGGTAAGAAATTTGAAGAACAAGAAGAACATGAAAAAGAAAAAGAAGATAAACGTGAGCCGTTGGATAAGCTACCACCTCCATATCCTAACAATCCACCCCCGGCGGCTCCCCCTCCGGTGGCTGTGGTATCGCCACCAGTACCACCGTTGCCCCAGCTTCCACCACCAACAGCACCAGAATTAGACCGACCTCCGGCCGCATGCAGGAGAAGTAGGACGGACGTATCTGAGAGGGCTTCTCTATATCCCTTAAGGGAGGTAACTGGTGTATAACTGGTGCGCGTCTTGGTGGAGCAGAGACTCCCGGCGTACCCAGCACTGTTTGCTTACCTCTATTCATTCAGTGAATTGTAAACTTTGATTGTAATCCTATTTGGGACTTTTATTTATTATAACAGACAACCTTGTAAAACGCAGACAACCAGAATCCTTACAGCAATTAGGTGGAAATCACGGCGTAAGAAACATTACCACCTCAAAGAGTAAAAACCTCAAAAGAAATGTGACTTGTAACAGGCCAGCAGCTGTGTATTTTCTGTGAAGCACCAGCTAGATTATGAACCTTGAATAGCACAGTTAAAGGGGAAACAGGGGAGGGTCCCGGTCCTCGGCAGAAAAAAAAAGTGTATAAACTGTGTATGGAATTAGTAGGCACCCTCCTGCTTGTGGGACACCCGCCATTGTAATCTCGAATAATAATGCTACTGTACTGAGATCCTCGACTCAGCCTATGCTATTTGCTACAGATTGATTCAGGGTTTTAAGGTTTCAGGGATTGGGCACTAGGGTTGGGTTTCAGGGTAAGGGGTTTCAGGGTTTATGTTTAGGATTTTAAGGTTTTTAGGGTTGGAGTTTTAACGGTTAGGGTTTTAAGGATTTGGGGGTTAGGGTTTTAAGGGTTTCAGGGTTAGCGTGTTAGGGTATTAGAGTTTTTTGGGTTGTAGTGTTGATATGTTTTTTAGGGTTAGAGTCTTAAGGTTTTATTTTTGGTCAGTTATTTACGGTTAGGGTTTTAAGATTTTTTTTTTTTTTTTTCTTTTTTTTCAGGTTAGGTTCTCCAGGGCCAGGGTTTTGAGTATCCTAATTTTGGGGGTTTGGATTTTGAGCATCTTAATTTTGGGGGTTAGGCTTTTGTGTGCCCTAATTTTTTGGGATAGGCTTTCAAGCATTCTAAGTAGTTGGGTTAGGGTTTTGAGCATCTTAATATTTTGGGTCTGGGTAATGAGCATCCTCAGTTTTCAGGATAGGGTTTTGAGCATCTTAATGTTTCCAGGATAGGGTTTGGAGCGTCCTAATGTTTTGGGTTGGGGCTTTGAGCGTCCTAATGTTTTTGGGTTAGGGTTTGGAGCGTCCTAAATTTTCAGGATAGGGTTCTGAGCATCTCAGTGTTTCCAGGATAGGGTTTTGAGCGTCCTAAGTTTTTGGGATAGGTCTTTGAGCTTCCTAATGTTTTCCGGATAGGGTTTGGAGCATCTTAATGTTTTGGGTTTGGGTTTTGAGCGTCCGAATGTTTTTGGGTTAGGGCTTGGAGCATCCTAATGTTTTTGGGTTAGGGCTTTGAGCGTCCTGTTTTCGGGATAGGGTTTGGAGCGTCCTAGTGTTTTCGGGATAGGGTTTTGAGCGTCCAAAGTTTTTGGGTTTGGGTTTTGAGCGTCCAAAGTGTTATAAGTTTCCCCCTTAATTAACTTTCAGAGAGCATTGTATTAATCATAGAAAGGAATTTATTGAGTAAGCAAACATCAAGCAAAACAGCACTGGGCAGCCGGGGAGTCTCAGCTCCGCCAACAGCACGCACCTCACCCCTGCCAGGGTCCCTTTTTATACCTTGCTAATTCTGGGATTACGCAGCACATCCTGGTATATTCTGCGACTGCGCGCACTGTTGCTGTGTTCCCTCAACATAACCCTAAAATTAACTGTAACCATTACCCTAACACTTATCCTTACCTAACCCTAACCCTAACCCTTACTCTAACTTTTAACCCTGACCCGTAACCTTAGACTTCCCCTACCCTTACCCTTACTCTTCCCCTTACCCTAACCCTTACCCTTACACTTACGGTTACCATTAACCTTACCCTTACCCGAACACTTACCCTTACCCTATCCCTTACACTTATCCTTATAACTTCCGCTTACCCTAACACTTAACCTTAACCTAACCCTAACCCTAAACCTTACCTGAACCCTTACCCTGACCCTTACATTAACCCTAACCCTAAAACTTACACTTAACCTTAACCTTACCCTTAACCTTAACCTAATACTTACCCTTACTTTTCCCTCACCCTAACCCTAAAATTAACCCTAACCATTACCCCAGCACTTACCCTTACTCTAACCCTTACCCTTACCATAACCCACACTCTAACACATACTTCTACACGTACCCTTACCCTTACCGTAACCCTTACCCTTACCGTTACCGTTACCCTTACCCTTACCCTTACCCTATCCCTTACCCTTAACCTAACCCTAAACCTTACCCTTATCCTAACACTTACCCTTACCGTAAGGGTAAATTCTTACCCATACCCTTACCGTAAGGGTAAATTCTTACCCATACCATAACCCATACCCTAATACATATTTGTACCCTTAACCTTACCATTACCCTTAACCTTACCCTTACCCTTACTCTATCTGTTACCCTTACGCTTACCCTTAACATAAACCTTACCCTTGACCTTACCCTTACCATAAGCCATACAACAACACTTACATGTACACTTACGCTTACACTTACCCTAGCAATTATTCATACAATTACCCTTACCCTTACCCTTAACCTAAGCCGAAACCTTAAACCTTAGAGTAAACCTTACCCTTTCTGCTACACTTACCCTTAGCCTAACCCTCGCCCTTACCATTACCCATACCCTTATTCTTACCCTTACCCTAACCCTTACCTTTACACTTACGGTTACCATTAACCTTACCCTTGCCCTAACACTTATCCTTAACCTAAACCTTACCCTAAACCTTACCCCAAACCTTACCCTGGCCCTTACATTAACTCTAACCCTTACCCTAAACCTTACACTTACTCTTAACCTTAACCTTACCCTTAACATTCACCTAATACTTACGCATAAGTTTTCCTGACTTTAACCCTAAAACTAACCCTAACCATTACCCTAACACTTAACCTTACCCTAACCCTAACCCTTACTCTTACCCTTACCCTGACCCATACCCTTACACTTACCCAAATTCTTACCCATACCATAACCCATACCCTAACACATATTTGTACCCTTAACCTTACCGTTACCCTTAACCTTACCCTTACCCTTACTCTATCCGTTACCCTTACGCTTACCCTTAAGATAAACCTTACCCTTTACCTTACCCTTACCATAAGCTATACAACAACACTTACATGTACACTTACGCTTGCACTTACCCTAGGAATTACTCGTACAATTACCCTTAACCTTACTATTAAGCTAACCCTAAACCTTACCCTTATCCTAACACTTACCCTTATCCTAAACCTTACACGTTCTGCTACACTTACCCTTTGCCTAATTCTAAACCTTACCCGAACCCTCACCCTTACCTAAATCTAACTAAAATCTAACCATTACCCTAACCCCTCACCCTTACAATATACATATTTTTACCCTTTACCTAAACCTTTACCCCAACCTTTACCTTGACCCTTACATTAACCCTAATCCTTACACTAAACCTTACACTTACTCTTAACCTTAACCTTAGCTGTAACCTAATACTTACTCTTACGTTTCCCTCACCCTAACACTAAAATTAACCCTAACCATTACCCTAACACTTACCTTTACCCTAACCCTTACTCTAACCCTTACAATTACCCGTACTTTTACACATACCCTTACACTTACCCTTACTCTTAAACTTACACTAACCCTTACCCTTAACTAAATCTAACCCTTACACTAAACATCATCCTTACCCTTACTATTATCCCTTATCTTACCCTTATCCTAAACATTTCCCAAACCCTTACCCTTATAAACCTAACCCTTACCATAACTCTTAACCTTATCCTTAAACTTAACCTAATACTTACCCTTACGTTTCCCTCACCCTAAACCTAAAATTAGCCTAACCATTACCCTAACACTTACCCTTACTCTAACCCTTACCCTGAACTTAAGTGTAAGTGTTAGGATAACGTTAACCTTAAGGGTGACCCTTAAGCTTATCCTTAATGTTTATGGTTAGGTTAAGGGTAATTGTACGAGTAATTACTAGGATAAGTGTAAGCATAAGTGTACATGTAAGTGTTGATGTATGGCTTATGGTAAGGGTAAGGTAAAGGGTAAGGTTTATGTTAAGGGAAAGCGTAAGAGTAACGGATAGAATAAGGGTAAGTGTAACGGTTAAGTGTTAGGGTAATGGTTAGGGTTAATTTTAGGATTAGGGTGAGGGAAACGTAAGGGTAAGTATTGGGTTAAGGTAAGGGTAAGTGTAAGGTTTAGATTTAGGCTAATGGTAAATGTAGCAGAAAGGGTAAGGTTTACGATAAGGGTAAGTGTTAGGGTAAGGGTAAGGTTTAGGGTAACATAAAGGGTAAGGATTACGGTAAGGGTAAGGGTACGGGTAGAATTTGTTAGAATATGGCTTATGGTAAGGGTAAGGATAAGGGTAAGAGTAAGTGTATGTGTAAGGGTACGGGTCATTGTAAGGGTTAGAGTAAGGGTTAGGGTAAGGGTAAGTGTTAGGGTAATGGTTAGGGTTAATTTTAGGTGTAGGGTGACGGATAAGAAAGGGTAAGTAGTAGGTTAAGGTTAAGCGTAAGGTTAAGGTTAAGAGTAAGTGTAAGTTTTAGGGTACGGTTTAGGGTTAATGTAAGGGTCAGGGTAAGTGTTTGGGTAAGATTTAGGGTTAGGGTAAGAGTAAGTATATGGGTAATGGTAAGGGTAAGTGTTAGGGTTAGGGTAAGTGTAAGGTTTAGATTTAGGCTAAGGGTAAGTGTAGCAGAAAGGGTAAGGGTTACGGTAAGTGTAAGTATAAGGATAAGGTTAAGGTTTAGGCTTACGTTAAGGGTAAGGGTAATGCTTTGGTAAGGGTAAGAGTAAGGGTAAAGGTAAGGGTTACGGTAAGGGTACTGGTAGAACTATGTGTTAGAGTACAACTTATGGTAAGGGTACAAGTAGCTCCCCCCCCCAGAGACAGGACCCAAAGGTGTACAACCAGTTCCCAACACCCCTGAGACACAGGCCCCAACCGCCCCCCCAGACACAGCGACCCAAATTCTACAAGCAGCTCCCAACCCCTGCCAGGCAGGCCCCCTACCCTATACAAGCAGCTCCCAACCCTCCCCCCCCCCCCCCGAGGGAGGCACCCAAGCCCCCCACAAACACAGGCCCCTACAGTGTACAGGCAGCTCCCAGCCACCCCCAGATGCTGGCCCCAAAGTTGTACAAACAGCTCCCAGCCACCCTGCAGAAACAGATTCCTACATTGTACAAGCAGTTCCCAGCCCGCTAGACACAGGCCCTGACCCCCCACAGATGCAGGCCCCAAAGGTGTACAAGCAGCTCCCACCCCTCCCCCAGACGCAGGTCCCAAGCCCCCCCCCCAAACACAGGCCCCTACAACCAGCACCCAACCCCCTACCTCCGATGCCAGGCCCAAAGGTGTACAAGCAGCTCCAAACCTCCTCCCTCAACCCAGACTCCAACAGTGTACAAGCAGCTCCCAACCAACCCTCCCCTTCCCCCCCCCCTCCCCCCCCAAAACACAGGCTCCAAAGGAATACAAAAAGCTCCCACCCCTCCCCCAGATGCTGGTCTCAGCCCTCCACCTCCCAGAAGCAGGCCCCAAAGGCGTAGAGTCAGCTCCCAACCCCCTCAATGCTGGCCCCAAGGGTCTACAAGCAGCTCCCCCCTTGCCCCCAGATACTGGCCCCCAGACACAGATCCCAAAAGCCTAATCACAGGCCCTGAACTCTAGAGGCAGGCTCCAAAACCCAGCACAAAGCCCCACTGGTTCGAGACAGGGCCCAAATCCCAGACACAGGCCCCAAACGCTAAACATATGCCAAAAAAAGTATTAGTGCTGGTGCCAAATGTTACAGACTGGCCCAGAAGCCCGAGATGCTCAAGGCTGAGACGTAACTTGGCTTTCTGAATTACTGGAAAGCAGGTTTCATTCTCAGATAATTGTGTGCAGGCTGATTAAGGAGGTATTGGGGAGGCAAGGACAATCCCCAGACAAGGACTGTATATCTCGAAACAAGACACTGGAACTCATGATAAGGAAGCGGCAGGCGGACAGAGAAACGAATGTAAGGACTATAAATCTCGAAACTGGACGTTGGAATTCATTATAAAGATACAACAAACGGGAGAATTAGCAACAACCAGCTCTTGCAATTAAGAAACATGCCAATTCAGCAGATTCCTGACCAAAGGTGAAAAGTACACTGTGAGGAAGACTCGGGGTCTTCCTCCCAAAGACCCCTGCCCACGTCCCAAAGACCCCTGCCCACAATTCTTGGAAGGCTCTGCGCAGGCGCAAGGTGCCAAAAGGCTAATTAGCATGAGAAGCGAGGGAAGGCGGGGATAGGTAATGCATATGTATAGGTGCTTGTAGAATATTGATAGATTGATTGTATAAATTCAAGACTGCTTTCTGCTTTGGGTATGCACGATAGGTGGAGAGATCCCCCGTGCATCCAGCGCTGCAATAAAGAATAGACCACTTAAAGGAATTTCGGCTTCGATCTTTGAATCAATTTGGCGACCCAGATGGGACAACCTCTCTGCCGGACTGCAGGACCTGCTGGGAACAGGACTCCCTAGGGTACCCCCGGGATTTCCCGGAGGGACTCCTCGACTCACCGGATCACTGCGGAGGCAGACAAGGACCCCATCATTGTAAGTGAGTATATTCTTTATTCTGGTTTGGTTTTCTGGTAGACCGGTCATCTGGAACTGTCTGTAAGTCAGAAGGTGATCTTCTGCGAGGCAGTGTTTGGTATATACTTTGTGGTTAGCACCATAAGTACATGTTTGGGGACCTTAAGGAAGGAGCTCGCTTTAAGGTCCATCTGGAATTGTGTTGTCTATTTCGGTTTTCTGACTCATGGAGTATGGTATTTAACTCTGGTTATTGTTACTGCGATTTTGGCTATTTTCCTGGTGGTAATAGTAGGTTCGTGGCATTGTTATAAGAAAGATATCGTTACGGTGTTACACAGTTCGGTTTTCTGACTTATCGCATGTGGAATTTGACTCTGACTATTGTTACTGTGATTTTGGCAATATTGCTGGTAATAGTAGTTTTGTGACATCGCTACTGAAAGATATTGCGTGCCCGTATTTTTGTGAGTGATACGTTTTGTGATACGCTTTTGTAAGTAACATGTGTATTCTGAAAGTGTAAACTGGAAACTGGGGGGGCAAACAAGCAGTGAAATTTTAAAGAAAAGTGTGTTAGGCTGTGTTTGAAGTCACTGGAAGGATATTGGAGGATCTGCCGGTGGAAGTGTGAACAGGAAAACATTGATAAAATATCGTAATCAGTGGTGGCCGCTTTATAAGCTGGAATGTGGAGAAAAGTGGCCCCTAAATGGAACTTTAAACCCTAATATTTTGCTACAGTTAATGTTGTTTTTTGAGAAGCAGAACAGGATGAAATGTTGTATACTGATGTTTCAGCATCTTGGTGGGAAAAGGTACGGACTTAAGTTGGCCCCTGACTGAACCTTTGATGTTGGCATTAGAGAAGTAGAGGCTGGAGAAAGATAAAGGAAGTGTTAAAAGGGTTGTTGAAAGTGTTAAAGGTGTTTGAAGTTGAATGAGCAGGGAAAGAGGATGTAGGAATGTTAATAGTTCTGCCTCTGCCCGAGGCAGAGATCTTAAAATCATGGGTGTTAGCCCTTTAGGGCAAAGGGACCATGATCGGTCCGAGAGAGTTGTCAGAGAAACAGAAAAGAGGTCAACTCTTCAAACAACCTGAGTTCATGTGGGAGCTCAGATTTCTGATGGGACCGTTCAGGGAACTGTGGACAATTGCATTCCCCTGACCGACCCCCACTAAGACCCGAATCAACCTGAAAATTATGAACGGTTAAGTAAATACTAAAACCTGGATGAATTGGGAATTGAGAATATGCTTCCAACAAGGTCTAAAAGGAAGCCCTATGGAATTTTTGGACCAACTCTGAAATGTAAGGAAAATAAATAAATAAATAAATAAATAAAACAAAACGGTTTGGACCTGGCTTGGAGGACAAATTGACTAGCCTTTTCCTAGGGTAATCAGCCCCTGATTTCAACAGGAATAACGGGGACCTGGGGAACCTACCCTAGCGGATCCTCCACTGATTATAATGAAGCTAGGGGAGGAATGGAAGTGAAATTTCTTATTGCTCTGGGGCAACGTATTCAGTTCTAAATCAAGCATTAATGCCTTCACAGAATTATTATGTTAGGGTAAAAGGTGTGTCGTGGTTTAACCCGGCCAGCAGCTAAACACCACGCAGCTGTTCGCTCCCCCTCCACCTCCCTCTCTGGGACGGGGGAGAGAAATGGAAAGTGAAGCCTGTGAGTTGAGATAAAGACAGTTTAATAAGACAAAATAATAATAATAATAATAATAATAATAATAATAATAATAATAATAATAATAATAATAATAATAATACAATGATGATAATAGTACCACTACTAATAATGTGTACAAACAAGTGATGCACAATGCAATTGCTCACCACCTGCTGACCGATGCCCAGCCTAACCCCGAGCAGTCCGGCCCCCTCCCCCTGGCTAGCCACCCCTATGTATTGTTTAGCCTGACGTCAGATGCTATGGAATACCCCTTTGGCTAGTTTGGGTCACCTGTCCTGGGTGTGTCCCCTCCCAGCTCTTACTGCACCCCCAGCCTGCCTGTTGGCAGGACAGAGCAAGAAGCTGAGATGTCCTTGGCTTGGTATAAGCACTGCTCTGCAACAATTAAAACATCGGGGTGTTGTCAGCACTCTTCTCATCCTAAGCCAAAACATAGCATTCTACCAGCTACTAGGAAGAAAATTACCTCTGTTCTAACTGAAACCAGGACAAGGTGTAACCGAAAAGGCTTATTTTTGTGAACCTTTGAAGTACAAGTTAGGGAAACAATGGGGCATACACAGATTTTTATCTATGCCTAGCTCCTCATGGGCACTCTTAGGTAGAGATTTATTAGAGCAAGTAGGAGCAGAAATTGTCTTTGAAAAAGGGAAAATGGAATTAAGAAGAGGAGAAGAACAACTAAGAAATGTGTTAAGCTTGGCACTAATACAAAGTGACCCTAAAAGTGAAATACCTTTAGAGATCACAGATCAAGTATGTCCAGGAGTTTGGGCTACCAAAGTCCCTGGAAGAGCTAAAAATGTGACCTTAATAATTATTAAATTAAAGCCAGGAGAGAAACCCGTTAAGGTTAAGTAATATCCTTTGAGGATAGAAGATAGGAAAGGAATTAAAGAGATAATTGATAAATTTTTACAGTATGGATTATTGCTTGAATGCGAATCAGAATACAATGCACCCATATTGCCAATTAAAAAGGCAGATGAAAAAGCTATAGGCTAGTTCAGGATTTGAGGGCCATAAATAAAATCACGGAGGATATACATCCAGCAGTGGCAAACCCTTATACTTTGCTGACTAAATTAAAGAATAGTCAAGGCTGGTTTACCGTACTGGATTTAAAAGATGCCTTCTTCTGCCTAGGCTTAGCCACAGAAAGCCAAAACCTATTCGCTTTTGAATGGGAAAATCCCGATTCAGGCAGAAAGACGCAGCTTACGTGGACATTACTACCTCAAGGATTCAAGAATAGCCCCACTATTTTTGGAAACCAATTAGCAAGGGAACTCGAAACATGGATACCTCTGGACACTGAAGGTGCTTTGTTACAATATGTAGATGATCTCTTAATAGCTACCGAGACTAAAGGGAGTTGTATTCAATGGACTATAAGTCGTCTTAATTTTCTGGGTTTAAATGGATCTCAAGTCTCTTGACAGAAAGTCCAGCTGGCTCAACAAAGTGTGACCTATCTGGGATTTGACATTTCGGAAGGACAACGAGAACTAGGAACTGAACATAAGGAAGTCATTTGCCGGACTCCAGAACCTCAAATGGTAAAGGAGCTACAAACCTTTTTAGGAATGACAGGTTGGTGTCGCCTTTGGATTTATAATTATGGACTATTGGTAAAGCCTCTATGTGAATTGATAAAGATTCACCAGTCAAAGTTAGTCTGGACTGGAGAAGCACAAAAAGTCTTTAAACAACTTAAACAAGAATTGATGATTTTGAAATATCAAGCAATATTGGTAGAACAGGACGACGTGGAAATTGTGATAATTAATATTGTGAATCTAGCCTCTTTTCTTAGTGATGCTGCGGCACAACCTGTGATTCACGATTGTTTAGAAACTATAGAGACTGTGTATTCCAGCCGAGCAGACCTTAAGGAGGAGCCCATGGAAGATGCGGAAGAAACTTGGTTCACGGATGGGAGCAGTTTTGTTACGCAAAGACAACGTAAAGCTGGATATGCTATAACAACTACTCAGCAGGTAATCGAGTCTAAGCCTTTACCCCCTGGAACATCAGCTCAAAAGGCGGAGATAGTTGCTCTCACGAGAGCATTGGAACTGGCAGCGGGAAAAAGGGTAACTATTTGGACGGATTCTAAATATACATTCGGCGTGGTACATGCTCATGGAGCAATTTGGAAAGAACATGGATTGCTGACCGCTCAGTGAAAACACAAAGTATGCTGAAGAAATTTTAAAATTGTTAGAGGCTGTAAAACAACCAGAAAAGGTAGCTATCATGCATTGTCAGGGACACCAAAAGGGGAACACCGATTTTGAAATTGGAAAATCGATTGGCAGAGGCTAAGCAGGCAGCTGAAATAACTGAGGTGAAGGCATTGTCTTTGATACCAGACGGTAAAATCCAAACTATATCCAAATTATACAAAAGAAGACTTAAAATTAATTGAAGATTTGAAAGGTAAAATGAAACCAGATGGATGAGTATATTTAAAAGATAACCACATAGTAATACCCTCTAGTTTGACATGGCCCATAGTTCTTACAGAACACAATAAAACGCATTGGGGAGCTGGCACACTGCATAAGAGCCTGAGTCAGACATTAGTGGGACGATATGATAAAACAAGTAACTCAACAATGTAGCATTTGCTTACACAATAACCCCAATACCAAGGATAGAATAAAATTTGGAATAATCGGTAAAGGAAATTATTCGGGGCAACAGTGGCAAATTGATTTTTCAGAACTCCCTAGAAAAGGGGGGTATCATTATTTACTGGTTCTGACTGACACGTTTTCAGGAAGGCCTGAAGCCTTTCCCTGTCGAACAAACAAAGCAAGAGAAGTGGTTCAAGTCTTGTTAAATGAAATAATACCATGCTTTGGGATTCTAGTAGCAATGTCTTCTGATAGAGTTTCACATTTTTGTGCACAAGTGGTAGAACAGATAAGTAAGATTCTAAAGATAGATTGGCAACTGCATACTCCTTATAGACCACAGGCAAGTGGACAGGTAGAAAAAATGAACCATTTAATTAAACAATAAGTAGCTAAAATTGGATAAGAAGCTAATTTGTCATGGCCTCAATCCCTCCCTTTAGCATTACTTGGAATTAGAGTTAAACCTAGAATAAAAGGAAATTTGAGTCCCTTCAAAATCTTAGATGGAAGGCCATAGCAATTTCTATTTAGTGGAGAGGACCTAACGCGGTTAGGATCAGAATATTTATATGCTTATATAACTGAACTTCAGAAACAATTAAATAAAGTACATAAATTTGTTTTAGGGACCAGGGCTAGAGGGTTGGATCAACCAATCCACCCCGTTAAGCTCGGGGATTATATATATATAAAGACTTTTTCAGGACAACCCGTGCAGGAAAAATGGAAGGAAAGTGGATGGGACCATACCAAGTATTTCTGACAACACACACCGCCATTAAGATTAAGAAGCAAGCAGCTTGGATCCACAATTCAAGGGTGAAGAAGGCCCCGGCGAGGATATGGACCACCACTCCAATTGGACCAACAAAATTACGGTTTTCCAGATCCTAATGATTGCAGGGGTGCGGTTCTCGGATTTGGGGTGGGCAACTTGGGATGAGAACTTACACCTGACCTTAATACAAACAATTTCTCAAGTAACTAATAAGACGAACTGTTGGGTATGCACCCATCTGCCACAGCATGGGAATAAGGGTGTATGGTTAATTGGGATTCCCTTGCCTGCAAACTTATCTTGGACTAATTTGTGGGAAAACACGTCTTGGGGTCGAAAATATTAAGCAGTCTTGGAACTAGAAGTGAGTAGCTTCATGCCGTTAGAATCCTATTATGTATGTGTACAAAGGTGTAACCCACCTAAGGGTATAGGAAAACAGCATTGTATAAATACGGATACTACTTCTGTGGGAAATCAGACATCTTGTAATTGAACAATTGATATTAGTACGACTAGCGGCTGGGCAAATTCAACCAGCTGGACGGTTCCAGAAGGAAAAGGGTGGTATTGGCTATGCAATGATACAGCCCGTAAGGTCTTGCCTGAGAATTGGAAAGGAACTTGCATTCTTGGAGCGGTAGTCCCCAATATGACAGTACATGATGTAGTGCCTCGAGGTTACTTGAGAAATCATATGCGGAGAATCAGATGAAAAATTAACAATCCATTGGTAGAGAGACACACCCCTTTTCATAGTTTTGTGCGATGGTTTATCCCATGGTTAGGAGTGAGTGAATTGGAAAAGGCAATAGTTAATATTTCTGCAGTTATAGAGAAGTTCGAAAACAAAATTCTGGATGCTATAAAGGCTCAACAAGAAGAGATATCTAGTTTATCACAGGTAGTATTACAAAATCGGATGGCCCTAGACTTGTTACTGGCCACTCAAGGGGGACTCTGTACAGTAATAAACACAAGTTGTTGTAGGTATGTAGGTCAGAGTGGAAGGATCTCTACCGACCTGGAAGAAATATGGAAGCAGACAAGGATCCTCCATGAGATCAGTAAAGATGATCTTTCATGGAGTTTTAGTGAACTATGGAATAAGTTAACCTCCTGGTTGCCCAATTTCCAATGGTTGAAACAAGTATTCATTGCTCTAATCGTATTAGTAGTGTTAGGAATATTTGTGTGCATGTTGTTTAGATGCCTGCTTTGTTGTGTTACTGTAAATAATGAAAGTATCTGATGCAAAAGAATTTGCCTGGGAAAAGAAAAGGGGGGATTGATTAAGGAGGTATTGGGGAGGCAAGGACAATCCCCAGACAAGGACTGTATATCTCGAAACAAGACACTGGAACTCATGATAAGGAAGCGGCAGGCGGACAGAGAAGCGAATGTAAGGACTATAAATCTCGAAACTGGACATTGGAATTCATTATAAAGATACAACAAACGGGAGAATTAGCAACAACCAGCTCTTGCAATTAAGAAACATGCCAATTCAGCAGATTCCTGACCAAAGGTGAAAAGTACACTGTGAGGAAGACTCGGGGTCTTCCTCCCAAAGACCCCTGCCCACGTCCCAAAGACCCCTGCCCACAATTCTTGGAAGGCTCTGCGCAGGCGCAAGGTGCCAAAAGGCTAATTAGCATGAGAAGCGAGGGAAGGTGGGGATAGGTAATGCATATGTATAGGTGCTTGTAGAATATTGATAGATTGATTGTATAAATTCAAGACTGCTTTCTGCTTTGGGTATGCACGATAAGTGGAGAGATCCCCCGTGCATCCAGCGCTGCAATAAAAAATATGCCACTTAAAGGAATTTCGGCTTCGATCTTTGAATCAATTTGGCGACCCAGATGGGACAACCCCTCTGCCGGACCGCAGGACCCGCTGGGAACAGGACTCCCTAGGGTACCCCCGGGATTTCCCGGAGGGACTCCTCGACTCACCGGATCACTGCGGAGGCAGACAAGGACCCCATCATTGTAAGTGAGTATATTCTTTATTCTGGTTTGGTTTTCTGGTAGACCGGTCATCTGGAACTGTCTGTAAGTCAGAAGGTGATCTTCTGCGAGGCAGTGTTTGGTATATACTTTGTGGTTAGCACCATAAGTACATGTTTGGGGACCTTAAGGAAGGAGCTCGCTTTAAGGTCCATCTGGAATTGTGTTGTCTATTTCGTTTTCTGACTCATGGAGTATGGTATTTAACTCTGGTTATTGTTACTGCGATTTTGGCTATTTTCCTGGTGGTAATAGTAGGTTCGTGGCATTGTTATAAGAAAGATATCGTTACGGTGTTACACAGTTCGGTTTTCTGACTTATCGCATGTGGAATTTGACTATTGTTACTGTGATTTTGGCAATATTGCTGGTAATAGTAGTTTTGTGACATCGCTACTGAAAGATATTGCGTGCCCATATTTTTGTGAGTGATACGTTTTGTGATACGCTTTTGTAAGTAACACGTGTATTCTGAAAGTGTAAACTGGAAACTGGGGGGGCAAACAAGCAGTGAAATTTTAAAGAAAAGTGTGTTAGGATGTGTTTGAAGTCACTGGAAGGATATTGGAGGATCTGCCGGTGGAAGTGTGAACAGGAAAACATTGATAAAATATCGTAATCAGTGGTGGCCGCTTTATAAGCTGGAATGTGGAGAAAAGTGGCCCCTAAATGGAACTTTAAACTATAGTATTTTGCTAGAGTTAATGTTGTTTTTTGAGAAGCAGAACAGGATGAAATGTTGTATACTGATGTTTCAGCATCTTGGTGGGAAAAGGTACGGAATTAAGTTGGCTTCTGGCTGAACCTTTGATGTTGGCATTAGAGAAGTAGAGGCTGGAGAAAGATAAAGGAAGTGTTAAAAGGGTTGTTGAAAGTGTTAAAGGTGTTTGAAGTTGAATGAGCAGGGAAAGAGGATGTAGGAATGTTAATAGTTCTGCCTCTGCCCGAGGCAGAGATCTTAAAATCATGGGTGTTAGCCCTTGAGGGCAAAGGGACCATGATCGGTCCGAGAGAGTTGTCAGAGAAACAGAAAAGAGGTCAACTCTTCAAACAACCTGAGTTCATGTGCGAGCTCAGATTGCTGATGGGACCGTTCAGGGAACTGTGGACAATTGCATTCCCCTGACCGACCCTCACTAAGACCCGAATCATTCTGAAAATTATGAATGGTTAAGTAAATACTAAAACCTGGATGAATTGGGAATTGAGAATATGCTTCCAACAAGGTCTAAAAGAAAGCCCTATGGAATTTTTGGACCAACTCTGAAATGTAATGAAAATAAATAAATAAATAAATAAATAAAACAAAACGGTTTGGACCTGGCTTTGGAGGACAAATTGACTAGCCTTTTCCTAGTGTAATCAACCCCTGATTTCAACAGGAATAATGGGGACCTGGGGAATCTACCCTAGCGGATCCTCCACTGGTTATAATGAAGCTAGGGGAGGAATGGAAGTGAAATTTCTTATTGCTCTGGGGCAACGTATTCAGTTCTAAATCAAACATTAATGCCTTCACAGAATTATTATGTTAGGGTAAAAGGTGTGTCGTGGTTTAACCCGGCCGGCAGCTAAACACCACGCAGCTGTTCGCTCCCCCTCCCCCTCCCTCTCTGGGATGGGGGAGAGAAATGGAAAGTGAAGCCCGTGAGTTGAGATAAAGACAGTTTAATAAGACTAAATAATAATAATAATAATAATAATAATAATAATAATAATAATAATAATAATAATACAATGATGATAATAGTACCACTACTAATAATGTGTACAAACAAGTGATGCACAATGCAATTGCTCACCACCCGCTGACCGATGCCCAGCCTAACCCCGAGCAGTCCGGCCCCCTCCCCCTGGCTAGCCACCCCTATGTATTGTTTAGCCTGACGTCAGATGCTATGGAATACCCCTTTGGCTAGTTTGGGTCACCTGTCCTGGGTGTGTCCCCTCCCAGCTCTTACTGCACCCCCAGCCTGCCTGTTGGCAGGACAGAGCAAGAAGCTGAGATGTCCTTGGCTTGGTATAAGCACTGCTCTGCAACAATTAAAACATCGGGGTGTTATCAGCACTCTTCTCATCCTAAGCCAAAACATAGCATTCTACCAGCTACTAGGAAGAAAATTACCTCTGTTCTAACTGAAACCAGGACAAGGTGTAACCGAAAAGGCTTATTTTTGTGAACCTTTGAAGTACAAGTTAGGGAAACAATGGGGCATACACAGATTTTTATCTATGCCTAGCTCCTCATGGGCACTCTTAGGTAGAGATTTATTAGAGCAAGTAGGAGCAGAAATTGTCTTTGAAAAAGGGAAAATGGAATTAAGAAGAGGAGAAGAACAACTAAGAAATGTGTTAAGCTTGGCACTAATACAAAGTGACCCTAAAAGTGAAATACCTTTAGAGATCACAGATCAAGTATGTCCAGGAGTTTGGGCTACCAAAGTCCCTGGAAGAGCTAAAAATGTGACCTTAATAATTATTAAATTAAAGCCAGGAGAGAAACCCGTTAAGGTTAAGTAATATCCTTTGAGGATAGAAGATAGGAAAGGAATTAAAGAGATAATTGATAAATGTTTACAGTATGGATTATTGCTTGAATGCGAATCAGAATACAATGCACCCATATTGCCAATTAAAAAGGCAGATGAAAAAGCTATAGGCTAGTTCAGGATTTGAGGGCCATAAATAAAATCACTGAGGATATACATCCAGTAGTGGCAAACCCTTATACTTTGCTGACTAAATTAAAGAATAGTCAAGTCTGGTTTACCGTACTGGATTTAAAAGATGCCTTCTTCTGCCTAGGCTTAGCCACAGAAAGCCAAAACCTATTCGCCTTTGAATGGGAAAATCCCGATTCAGGCAGAAAGACGCAGCTTACGTGGACATTACTACCTCAAGGATTCAAGAATAGCCCCACTATTTTTGGAAACCAATTAGCAAGGGAACTCGAAACATGGATACCTCTGGACACTGAAGGTGCTTTGTAACAATATGTAGATGATCTCTTAATAGCTACCGAGACTAAAGGGAGTTGTATTCAATGGACTATAAGTCGTCTTAATTTTCTGGGTTTAAATGGATCTCAAGTCTCTTGACAGAAAGTCCAGCTGGCTCAACAAAGTGTGACCTATCTGGGATTTGACATTTCGGAAGGACAACGAGAACTAGGAACTGAACATAAGGAAGTCATTTGCCGGACTCCAGAACCTCAAATGGTAAAGGAGCTACAAACCTTTTTAGGAATGACAGGTTGGTGTCGCCTTTGGATTTATAATTATGGACTATTGGTAAAGCCTCTATGTGAATTGATAAAGATTAACCAGTCAAAGTTAGTCTGGACTGGAGAAGCACAAAAAGTCTTTAAACAACTTAAACAAGAATTGATGATTTTGAAATATCAAGCAATATTGGTAGAACAGGACGACGTGGAAATTGTGATAATTAATATTGTGAATCTAGCCTCTTTTCTTAGTGATGCTGCGGCACAACCTGTGATTCACGATTGTTTAGAAACTATAGAGACTGTGTATTCCAGCCGAGCAGACCTTAAGGAGGAGCCCATGGAAGATGCGGAAGAAACTTGGTTCACGGATGGGAGCAGTTTTGTTACGCAAAGACAACGTAAAGCTGGATATGCTATAACAACTACTCAGCAGGTAATCGAGTCTAAGCCTTTACCCCCTGGAACATCAGCTCAAAAGGCGGAGATAGTTGCTCTCACGAGAGCATTGGAACTGGCAGCGGGAAAAAGGGTAAATATTTGGACAGATTCTAAATATACATTCGGCGTGGTACATGCTCATGGAGCAATTTGGAAAGAACATGGATTGCTGACCGCTCAGTGAAAACACAAAGTATGCTGAAGAAATTTTAAAATTGTTAGAGGCTGTAAAACAACCAGAAAAGGTAGCTATCATGCATTGTCAGGGACACCAAAAGGGGAACACCGATTTTGAAATTGGAAAATCGATTGGCAGAGGCTAAGCAGGCAGCTGAAATAACTGAGGTGAAGGCATTGTCTTTGATACCAGACGGTAAAATCCAAACTATATCCAAATTATACAAAAGAAGACTTAAAATTAATTGAAGATTTGAAAGGTAAAATGAAACCAGATGGATGAGTATATTTAAAAGATAACCACATAGTAATACCCTCTAGTTTGACATGGCCCATAGTTCTTACAGAACACAATAAAACGCATTGGGGAGCTGGCACACTGCATAAGAGCCTGAGTCAGACATTAGTGGGACGATACGATAAAACAAGTAACTCAACAATGTAGCATTTGCTTACACAATAACCCCAATACCAAGAATAGAATAAAATTTGGAATAATCGGTAAAGGAAATTATTCGGGGCAACAGTGGCAAATTGATTTTTCAGAACTCCCTAGAAAAGGGGGGTATCGTTATTTACTGGTTCTGACTGACACGTTTTCAGGAAGGCCTGAAGCCTTTCCCTGTCGAACAAACAAAGCAAGAGAAGTGGTTCAAGTCTTGTTAAATGAAATAATACCATGCTTTGGGATTCTAGTAGCAATGTCTTCTGATAGAGTTTCATATTTTTGTGCACAAGTGGTAGAACAGATAAGTAAGATTCTAAAGATAGATTGGCAACTGCATACTCCTTATAGACCACAGGCAAGTGGACAGGTAGAAAAAATGAACCATTTAATTAAACAATAAGTAGCTAAAATTGGATAAGAAGCTAATTTGTCATGGCCTCAATCCCTCCCTTTAGCATTATCTTGGAATTAAAATTAAACCTAGAATAAAAGGAAATTTGAGTCCCTTCAAAATCTTATATGGAAGGCCATAGCAATTTCTATTTAGTGGAGAGGACCTAACGCAGTTAGGATCAGAATATTTATATGCTTATATAACTGAACTTCAGAAACAATTAAATAAAGTACATAAATTTGTTTTAGGGACCAGGGCTAGAGGGTTGGATCAACCAATCCACCCCTTTAAGCTCGGGGATTATATATATATAAAGACTTTTTCAGGACAACCCGTGCAGGAAAAATGGAAGGAAAGTGGATGGGACCATACCAAGTATTACTGACAACACACACCGCCATGAAGATTAAGAAGCAAGCAGCTTGGATCCACAATTCAAGGGTGAAGAAGGCCCCGGCGAGGATATGGACCACCACTCCAATTGGACCAACAAAATTACGGTTTTCCAGATCCTAATGATTGCAGGGGTGCGGTTCTCGGATTTGGGGTGGGCAACTTGGGATGAGAACTTACACCTGACCTTAATACAAACAATTTCTCAAGTAACTAATAAGACAAACTGTTGGGTATGCACCCATCTGCCACAGCATGGGAATAAGGGTGTATCGTTAATTGGGATTCCCTTGCCTGCAAACTTATCTTGGACTAATTTGTGGGAAAACACGTCTTGGGGTCGAAAATATTAAGCAGTTTTGGAACTAGAAGTGAGTAGCTTCATGCCGTTAGAATCCTATTATGTATGTGTACAAAGGTGTAACCCGCCTAAGGGTATAGGAAAACAGCATTGTATAAATACGGATACTACTTCTGTGGGAAATCAGACATCTTGTAATTGAACAATTGATATTAGTACGACTAGCGGCTGGGCAAATTCAACCAGCTGGACGGTTCCAGAAGGAAAAGGGTGGTATTGGCTATGCAATGATACAGCCCGTAAGGTCTTGCCTGAGAATTGGAAGGGAACTTGCACTCTTGGAGCGGTAGTCCCCAATATGACAGTACATGATGTAGTGCCTCGAGGTTACTTGAGAAATCATATCCGGAGAATCAGATGAAAAATTAACAATCCATTGGTAGAGAGACACACCCCTTTTCATAGTTTTGTGCGATGGTTTATCCCATGGTTAGGAGTGAGTGAATTGGAAAAGGCAATAGTTAATATTTCTGCAATTATAGAGAAGTTCGAAAACAAAATTCTGGATGCTATAAAGGCTCAACAAGAAGAGATATCTAGTTTATCACAGGTCGTATTACAAAATCGGATGGCCCTAGACTTGTTACTGGCCACTCAAGGGGGACTCTGTACAGTAATAAACACAAGTTGTTGTAGGTATGTAGGTCAGAGTGGAAGGATCTCTACCGACCTGGAAGAAATATGGAAGCAGACAAGGATCCTCCATGAGATCAGTAAAGATGATCTTTCATGGAGTTTTAGTGAACTATGGAATAAGTTAACCTCCTGGTTGCCCAATTTCCAATGGTTGAAACAAGTATTCATTGCTCTAATCGTATTAGTAGTGTTAGGAATATTTGTGTGCATGTTGTTTAGATGCCTGCTTTGTTGTGTTACTGTAAATAATGAAAGTATCTGATGCAAAAGAATTTGCCTGGGAAAAGAAAAGGGGGGATTGATTAAGGAGGTATTGGGGAGGCAAGGACAATCCCCAGACAAGGACTGTATATCTCGAAACAAGACACTGGAACTCATGATAAGGAAGCGGCAGGCGGACAGAGAAGCGAATGTAAGGACTATAAATCTCGAAACTGGACATTGGAATTCATTATAAAGATACAACAAACGGGAGAATTAGCAACAACCAGCTCTTGCAATTAAGAAACATGCCAATTCAGCAGATTCCTGACCAAAGGTGAAAAGTACACTGTGAGGAAGACTCGGGGTCTTCCTCCCAAAGACCCCTGCCCACGTCCCAAAGACCCCTGCCCACAATTCTTGGAAGGCTCTGCGCAGGCGCAAGGTGCCAAAAGGCTAATTAGCATGAGAAGCGAGGGAAGGCGGGGATAGGTAATGCATATGTATAGGTGCTTGTAGAATATTGATAGATTGATTGTATAAATTCAAGACTGCTTTCTGCTTTGGGTATGCACGATAGGTGGAGAGATCCCCCGTGCATCCAGCGCTGCAATAAAGAATAGACCACTTAAAGGAATTTCGGCTTCGATCTTCGAATCAATTTGGCGACCCAGATGGGACAACCTCTCTGCCGGACTGCAGGACCTGCTGGGAACAGGACTCCCTAGGGTACCCCCGGGATTTCCCGGAGGGACTCCTCGACTCACCGGATCACTGCGGAGGCAGACAAGGACCCCATCATTGTAAGTGAGTATATTCTTTATTCTGGTTTGGTTTTCTGGTAGACCGGTCATCTGGAACTGTCTGTAAGTCAGAAGGTGATCTTCTGCGAGGCAGTGTTTGGTATATACTTTGTGGTTAGCACCATAAGTACATGTTTGGGGACCTTAAGGAAGGAGCTCGCTTTAAGGTCCATCTGGAATTGTGTTGTCTATTTCGGTTTTCTGACTCATGGAGTATGGTATTTAACTCTGGTTATTGTTACTGCGATTTTGGCTATTTTCCTGGTGGTAATAGTAGGTTCGTGGCATTGTTATAAGAAAGATATCGTTACGGTGTTACACAGTTCGGTTTTCTGACTTATCGCATGTGGAATTTGACTCTGACTATTGTTACTGTGATTTTGGCAATATTGCTGGTAATAGTAGTTTTGTGGCATCGCTACTGAAAGATATTGCGTGCCCGTATTTTTGTGAGTGATACGTTTTGTGATACGCTTTTGTAAGTAACACGTGTATTCTGAAAGTGTAAACTGGAAACTGGGGGGGCAAACAAGCAGTGAAATTTTAAAGAAAAGTGTGTTAGGATGTGTTTGAAGTCACTGGAAGGATATTGGAGGATCTGCCGGTGGAAGTGTGAACAGGAAAACATTGATAAAATATCGTAATCAGTGGTGGCCGCTTTATAAGCTGGAATGTGGAGAAAAGTGGCCCCTAAATGGAACTTTAAACTATAATATTTTGCTAGAGTTAATGTTGTTTTTTGAGAAGCAGAACAGGATGAAATGTTGTATACTGATGTTTCAGCATCTTGGTGGGAAAAAGTACGGAATTAAGTTGGACCCTGGCTGAACCTTTGATGTTGGCATTAGAGAAGTACAGGCTGGAGAAAGATAAAGGAAGTGTTAAAAGGGTTGTGGAAAGTGTTAAAGGTGTTTGAAGTTGAATGAGCAGGGAAAGAGGATGTAGGAATGTTAATAGTTCTGCCTCTGCCCGAGGCAGAGATCTTAAAATCATGGGTGTTAGCCCTTTAGGGCAAAGGGACCATGATCGGTCCGAGAGGGTTGTCACAGAAACAGAAAAGAGGTCAACTCTTAAAACAACCTGAGTTCATGTGCGAGCTCAGATTGCTGATGGGACCGTTCAGGGAACTGTGGACAATTGCATTCCCCTGACCGACCCCCACTAAGACCCGAATCATCCTGAAAATTATGAACGGTTAAGTAAATACTAAAACCTGGATGAATTGGGAATTGAGAATATGCTTCCAACAAGGTCTAAAAGAAAGCCCTATGGAATTTTTGGACCAACTCTGAAATGTAATGAAAATAAATAAATAAATAAATAAATAAAACAAAACGGTTTGGACCTGGCTTTGGAGGACAAATTGACTAGCCTTTTCCTAGGGTAATCAACCCCTGATTTCAACAGGAATAACGGGGACCTGGGGAATCTACCCTAGCGGATCCTCCACTGGTTATAATGAAGCTAGGGGAGGAATGGAAGTGAAATTTCTTATTGCTCTGGGGCAACGTATTCAGTTCTAAATCAAGCATTAATGCCTTCACAGAATTATTATGTTAGGGTAAAAGGTGTGTCGTGGTTTAACCCGGCCGGCAGCTAAACACCACGCAGCTGTTCGCTCCCCCTCCCCCTCCCTCTCTGGGACGGGGGAGAGAAATGGAAAGTGAAGCCCGTGAGTTGAGATAAAGACAGTTTAATAAGACTAAATAATAATAATAATAATAATAATAATAATAATAATAATAATAATAATAATAATAATAATAATAATAATACAATGATGATAATAGTACCACTACTAATAATGTGTACAAACAAGTGATGCACAATGCAATTGCTCACCACCCGCTGACCGATGCCCAGCCTAACCCCGAGCAGTCCGGCCCCCTCCCCCTTGCTAGCCACCCCTATGTATTGTTTAGCCTGCCGTCAGATGCTATGGAATACCCCTTTGGCTAGTTTGGGTCACCTGTCCTGGGTCTGTCCCCTCCCAGCTCTTACTGCACCCCCAGCCTGCCTGTTGGCAGGACAGAGCAAGAAGCTGAGATGTCCTTGGCTTGGTATAAGCATTGCTCTGCAACAATTAAAACATCGGGGTGTTATCAGCACTCTTCTCATCCTAAGCCAAAACATAGCATTCTACCAGCTACTAGGAAGAAAATTACCTCTGTTCTAACTGAAACCAGGACAAGGTGTAACCAAAAAGGCTTATTTTTGTGAACCTTTGAAGTACAAGTTAGGGAAACAATGGGGCATACACAGATTTTTATCTATGCCTAGCTCCTCATGGGCACTCTTAGGTAGAGATTTATTAGAGCAAGTAGGAGCAGAAATTGTCTTTGAAAAAGGGAAAATGGAATTAAGAAGAGGAGAAGAACAACTAAGAAATGTGTTAAGCTTGGCACTAATACAAAGTGACCCTAAAAGTGAAATACCTTTAGAGATCACAGATCAAGTATGTCCAGGAGTTTGGGCTACCGAAGTCCCTGGAAGAGCTAAAAATGTGACCTTAATAATTATTAAATTGAAGCCAGGAGAGAAACCTGTTAAGGTTAAGTAATATCCTTTGAGGATAGAAGATAGGAAAGGAATTAAAGAGATAATTGATAAATTTTTACAGTATGGATTATTGCTTGAATGCGAATCAGAATACAATGCACCCATATTGCCAATTAAAAAGGCAGATGAAAAAGCTATAGGCTAGTTCAGGATTTGAGGGCCATAAATAAAATCACTGAGGATATACATCCAGTAGTGGCAAACCCTTATACTTTGCTGACTAAATTAAAGAATAGTCAAGTCTGGTTTACCGTACTGGATTTAAAAGATGCCTTCTTCTGCCTAGGCTTAGCCACAGAAAGCCAAAACCTATTCGCCTTTGAATGGGAAAATCCCGATTCAGGCAGAAAGACGCAGCTTACGTGGACATGACTACCTCAAGGATTCAAGAATAGCCCCACTATTTTTGGAAACCAATTAGCAAGGGAACTCGAAACATGGATACCTCCGGACACTGAAGGTGCTTTGTTACAATATGTAGATGATCTCTTAATAGCTACCGAGACTAAAGGGAGTTGTATTCAATGGACTATAAGTCGTCTTAATTTTCTGGGTTTAAATGGATCTCAAGTCTCTTGACAGAAAGTCCAGCTGGCTCAACAAAGTGTGACCTATCTGGGATTTGACATTTCGGAAGGACAACGAGAACTAGGAACTGAACATAAGGAAGTCATTTGCCAGACTCCAGAACCTCAAATGGTAAAGGAGCTACAAACCTTTTTAGGAATGACAGGTTGATGTCGCCTTTGGATTTATAATTATGGACTATCGGTAAAGCCTCTATGTGAATTGATAAAGATTAACCAGTCAAAGTTAGTCTGGACTGGAGAAGCACAAAAAGTCTTTAAACAACTTAAACAAGAATTGATGATTTTGAAATATCAAGCAATATTGGTAGAACAGGACGACGTGGAAATTGTGATAATTAATATTGTGAATCTAGCCTCTTTTCTTAGTGATGCTCCGGCACAACCTGTGATTCACGATTGTTTAGAAACTATAGAGACTGTGTATTCCAGCCGAGCAGACCTTAAGGAGGAGCCCATGGAAGATGCGGAAGAAACTTGGTTCACGGATGGGAGCAGTTTTGTTACGCAAAGACAACGTAAAGCTGGATATGCTATAACAACTACTCAGCAGGTAATCGAGTCTAAGCCTTTACCCCCTGGAACATCAGCTCAAAAGGCGGAGATAGTTGCTCTCACGAGAGCATTGGAACTGGCAGCGGGAAAAAGGGTAAATATTTGGACAGATTCTCAATATACATTCGGCGTGGTACATGCTCATGGAGCAATTTGGAAAGAACATGGATTGCTGACCGCTCAGTGAAAACACAAAGTATGCTGAAGAAATTTTAAAATTGTTAGAGGCTGTAAAACAACCAGAAAAGGTAGCTATCATGCATTGTCAGGGACACCAAAAGGGGAACACCGATTTTGAAATTGGAAAATCGATTGGCAGAGGCTAAGCAGGCAGCTGAAATAACTGAGGTGAAGGCATTGTCTTTGATACCAGACGGTAAAATCCAAACTATATCCAAATTATACAAAAGAAGACTTAAAATTAATTGAAGATTTGAAAGGTAAAATGAAACCAGATGGATGAGTATATTTAAAAGATAACCACATAGTAATACCCTCTAGTTTGACATGGCCCATAGTTCTTACAGAACACAATAAAACGCACTGGGGAGCTGGCACACTGCATAAGAGCCTGAGTCAGACATTCGTGGGACGATACGATAAAACAAGTAACTCAACAATGTAGCATTTGCTTACACAATAACCCCAATACCAAGAATAGAATCAAATTTGGAATAATCGGTAAAGGAAATTATTCGGGGCAACAGTGGCAAATTGATTTTTCAGAACTCCCTAGAAAAGGGGGGTATCGTTATTTACTGGTTCTGACTGACACGTTTTCAGGAAGGCCTGAAGCCTTTCCCTGTCGAACAAACAAAGCAAGAGAAGTGGTTCAAGTCTTGTTAAATGAAATAATACCATGCTTTGGGATTCTAGTAGCAATGTCTTCTGATAGAGTTTCATATTTTTGTGCACAAGTGGTAGAACAGATAAGTAAGATTCTAAAGGTAGATTGGCAACTGCATGCTCCTTATAGACCACAGGCAAGTGGACAGGTAGAAAAAATGAACCATTTAATTAAACAATAAATAGCTACAATTGGATAAGAAGCTAATTTGTCATGGCCTCAATCCCTCCCTTTAGAATTACTTGGAATTAGAGTTAAACCTAGAATAAAAGGAAATTTGAGTCCCTTCAAAATCTTATATGCAAGGCCATAGCAATTTCTATGGCCCTAGACTTGTTACTGGCCACTCAAGGGGGACTCTGTACAGTAATAAACACAAGTTGTTGTAGGTATGTAGGTCAGAGTGGAAGGATCTCTACCGACCTGGAAGAAATATGGAAGCAGACAAGGATCCTCCATGAGATCAGTAAAGATGATCTTTCATGGAGTTTTAGTGAACTATGGAATAAGTGAACCTCCTGGTTGCCCAATTTCCAATGGTTGAAACAAGTATTCATTGCTCTAATCGTATTAGTAGTGTTAGGAATATTTGTGTGCATGTTGTTTAGATGCCTGCTTTGTTGTGTTACTGTAAATAATGAAAGTATCTGATGCAAAAGAATTTGCCTGGGAAAAGAAAAGGGGGGATTGATTAAGGAGGTATTGGGGAGGCAAGGACAATCCCCAGACAAGGACTGTATATCTCGAAACAAGACACTGGAACTCATGATAAGGAAGCGGCAGGCGGACAGAGAAGCGAATGTAAGGACTATAAATCTCGAAACTGGACATTGGAATTCATTATAAAGATACAACAAACGGGAGAATTAGCAACAACCAGCTCTTGCAATTAAGAAACATGCCAATTCAGCAGATTCCTGACCAAAGGTGAAAAGTACACTGTGAGGAAGACTCGGGGTCTTCCTCCCAAAGACCCCTGCCCACGTCCCAAAGACCCCTGCCCACAATTCTTGGAAGGCTCTGCGCAGGCGCAAGGTGCCAAAAGGCTAATTAGCATGAGAAGCGAGGGAAGGCGGGGATAGGTAATGCATATGTATAGGTGCTTGTAGAATATTGATAGATTGATTGTATAAATTCAAGACTGCTTTCTGCTTTGGGTATGCACGATAGGTGGAGAGATCCCCCGTGCATCCAGCGCTGCAATAAAGAATAGACCACTTAAAGGAATTTCGGCTTCGATCTTTGAATCAATTTGGCGACCCAGATGGGACAACCTCTCTGCCGGACTGCAGGACCTGCTGGGAACAGGACTCCCTAGGGTACCCCCGGGATTTCCCGGAGGGACTCCTCGACTCACCGGATCACTGCGGAGGCAGACAAGGACCCCATCATTGTAAGTGAGTATATTCTTTATTCTGGTTTGGTTTTCTGGTAGACCGGTCATCTGGAACTGTCTGTAAGTCAGAAGGTGATCTTCTGCGAGGCAGTGTTTGGTATATACTTTGTGGTTAGCACCATAAGTACATGTTTGGGGACCTTAAGGAAGGAGCTCGCTTTAAGGTCCATCTGGAATTGTGTTGTCTATTTCGGTTTTCTGACTCATGGAGTATGGTATTTAACTCTGGTTATTGTTACTGCGATTTTGGCTATTTTCCTGGTGGTAATAGTAGGTTCGTGGCATTGTTATAAGAAAGATATCGTTACGGTGTTACACAGTTCGGTTTTCTGACTTATCGCATGTGGAATTTGACTCTGACTATTGTTACTGTGATTTTGGCAATATTGCTGGTAATAGTAGTTTTGTGACATCGCTACTGAAAGATATTGCGTGCCCGTATTTTTGTGAGTGATACGTTTTGTGATACGCTTTTGTAAGTAACACGTGTATTCTGAAAGTGTAAACTGGAAACTGGGGGGGCAAACAAGCAGTGAAATTTTAAAGAAAAGTGTGTTAGGATGTGTTTGAAGTCACTGGAAGGATATTGGAGGATCTGCCGGTGGAAGTGTGAACAGGAAAACATTGATAAAATATCGTAATCAGTGGTGGCCGCTTTATAAGCTGGAATGTGGAGAAAAGTGGCCCCTAAATGGAACTTTAAACTATAATATTTTGCTAGAGTTAATGTTGTTTTTTGAGAAGCAGAACAGGATGAAATGTTGTATACTGATGTTTCAGCATCTTGGTGGGAAAAGGTACGGAATTAAGTTGGCTCCTGGCTGAACCTTTGATGTTGGCATTAGAGAAGTAGAGGCTGGAGAAAGATAAAGGAAGTGTTAAAAGGGTTGTTGAAAGTGTTAAAGGTGTTTGAAGTTGAATGAGCAGGGAAAGAGGATGTAGGAATGTTAATAGTTCTGCCTCTGCCCGAGGCAGAGATCTTAAAATCATGGGTGTTAGCCCTTGAGGGCAAAGGGACCATGATCGGTCCGAGAGAGTTGTCAGAGAAACAGAAAAGAGGTCAACTCTTCAAACAACCTGAGTTCATGTGCGAGCTCAGATTGCTGATGGGACCGTTCAGGGAACTGTGGACAATTGCATTCCCCTGACCGACCCCCACTAAGACCCGAATCATCCTGAAAATTATGAACGGTTAAGTAAATACTAAAACCTGGATGAATTGGGAATTGAGAATATGCTTCCAACAAGGTCTAAAAGACAGCCCTATGGAATTTTTGGACCAACTCTGAAATGTAATGAAAATAAATAAATAAATAAATAAATAAAACAAAACGGTTTGGACCTGGCTTTGGAGGACAAATTGACTAGCCTTTTCCTAGGGTAATCAACCCCTGATTTCAACAGGAATAACGGGGACCTGGGGTATCTACCCTAGCGGATCCTCCACTGGTTATAATGAAGCTAGGGGAGGAATGGAAGTGAAATTTCTTATTGCTCTGGGGCAACGTATTCAGTTCTAAATCAAGCATTAATGCCTTTACAGAATTATTATGTTAGGGTAAAAGGTGTGTCGTGGTTTAACCCGGCCGGCAGCTAAACACCACGCAGCTGTTCGCTCCCCCTCGCCCTCCCTCTCTGGGATGGGGGAGAGAAATGGAAAGTGAAGCCCGTGAGTTGAGATAAAGACAGTTTAATAAGACAAAATAATAATAATATTAATATTAATAATAATATTATTATTAATAATAATAATAATAATAATAATAATAATACAATGATGATAATAGTACCACTACTAATAATGTGTACAAACAAGTGATGCACAATGCAATTGCTCACCACCCGCTGACCGATGCCCAGCCTAACCCCGAGCAGTCCGGCCCCCTCCCCCTGGCTAGCCACCCCTATGTATTGTTTAGCCTGCCGTCAGATGCTATGGAATACCCCCTTGGCTAGTTTGGGTCACCTGTCCTGGGTCTGTCCCCTCCCAGCTCTTACTGCACCCCCAGCCTGCCTGTTGGCAGGACAGAGCAAGAAGCTGAGATGTCCTTGGCTTGGTATAAGCATTGCTCTGCAACAATTGAAACATCGGGGTGTTACCAGCACTCTTCTCATCCTAAGCCATAACATAGCATTCTACCAGCTACTAGGAAGAAAATTAACTCTGTTCTAACTGAAACCAGGACAAGGTGTAACCGAAAAGGCTTATTTTTGTGAACCTTTGAAGTACAAGTTAGGGAAACAATGGGGCATACACAGATTTTTATCTATGCCTAGCTCCTCATGGGCACTCTTAGGTAGAGATTTATTAGAGCAAGTAGGAGCAGAAATTGTCTTTGAAAAAGGGAAAATGGAATTAAGAAGAGGAGAAGAACAACTAAGAAATGTGTTAAGCTTGGCACTAATACAAAGTGACCCTAAAAGTGAAATACCTTTAGAGATCACAGATCAAGTATGTCCAGGAGTTTGGGCTACCAAAGTCCCTGGAAGAGCTAAAAATGTGACCTTAATAATTATTAAATTAAAGCCAGGAGAGAAACCCGTTAAGGTTAAGTAATATCCTTTGAGGATAGAAGATAGGAAAGGAATTAAAGAGATAATTGATAAATTTTTACAGTATGGATTATTGCTTGAATGCGAATCAGAATACAATGCACCCATATTGCCAATTAAAAAGGCAGATGAAAAAGCTATAGGCTAGTTCAGGATTTGAGGGCCATAAATAAAATCACTGAGGATATACATCCAGTAGTGGCAAACCCTTATACTTTGCTGACTAAATTAAAGAATAGTCAAGTCTGGTTTACTGTACTGGATTTAAAAGATGCCTTCTTCTGCCTAGGCTTAGCCACGGAAAGCCAAAACCTATTCGCTTTTGAATGGGAAAATCCCGATTCAGGCAAAAAGACGCAGCTTACGTGGACATGACTACCTCAAGGATTCAAGAATAGCCCCACTATTTTTGGAAACCAATTAGCAAGGGAACTCGAAACATGGATACCTCCGGACACTGAAGGTGCTTTGTTACAATATGTAGATGATCTCTTAATAGCTACCGAGACTAAAGGGAGTTGTATTCAATGGACTATAAGTCGTCTTAATTTTCTGGGTTTAAATGGATCTCAAGTCTCTTGACAGAAAGTCCAGCTGGCTCAACAAAGTGTGACCTATCTGGGATTTGACATTTCGGAAGGACAACGAGAACTAGGAACTGAACATAAGGAAGTCATTTGCCGGACTCCAGAACCTCAAATGGTAAAGGAGCTACAAACCTTTTTAGGAATGACAGGTTGGTGTCGCCTTTGGATTTATAATTATGGACTATTGGTAAAGCCTCTATGTGAATTGATAAAGATTAACCAGTCAAAGTTAGTCTGGACTGGAGAAGCACAAAAAGTCTTTAAACAACTTAAACAAGAATTGATGATTTTGAAATATCAAGCAATATTGGTAGAACAGGACGACGTGGAAATTGTGATAATTAATATTGTGAATCTAGCCTCTTTTCTTAGTGATGCTGCGGCACAACCTGTGATTCACGATTGTTTAGAAACTATAGAGACTGTGTATTCCAGCCGAGCAGACCTTAAGGAGGAGCCCATGGAAGATGCGGAAGAAACTTGGTTCACGGATGGGAGCAGTTTTGTTACGCAAAGACAACGTAAAGCTGGATATGCTATAACAACTACTCAGCAGGTAATCGAGTCTAAGCCTTTACCCCCTGGAACATCAGCTCAAAAGGCGGAGATAGTTGCTCTCACGAGAGCATTGGAACTGGCAGCGGGAAAAAGGGAAAATATTTGGACAGATCCTAAATATACATTCGGCGTGGTACGTGCTCATGGAGCAATTTGGAAAGAACATGGATTGCTGACCGCTCAGTGAAAACACAAAGTATGCTGAAGAAATTTTAAAATTGTTAGAGGCTGTAAAACAACCAGAAAAGGTAGCTATCATGCATTGTCAGGGACACCAAAAGGGGAACACCGATTTTGAAATTGGAAAATCGATTGGCAGAGGCTAAGCAGGCAGCTGAAATAACTGAGGTGAAGGCATTGTCTTTGATACCAGACGGTAAAATCCAAACTATATCCAAATTATACAAAAGAAGACTTAAAATTAATTGAAGATTTGAAAGGTAAAATGAAACCAGATGGATGAGTATATTTAAAAGATAATCACATAGTAATACCCTCTAGTTTGACATGGCCCATAGTTCTTACAGAACACAATAAAACGCATTGGGGAGCTGGCACACTGCATAAGAGCCTGAGTCAGACATTAGTGGGACGATATGATAAAACAAGTAACTCAACAATGTAGCATTTGCTTACACAATAACCCCAATACCAAGGATAGAATAAAATTTGGAATAATCGGTAAAGGAAATTATTCGGGGCAACAGTGGCAAATTGATTTTTCAGAACTCCCTAGAAAAGAGGGGTATCATTTTTAACTGGTTCTGACTGACACGTTTTCAGGAAGGCCTGAAGCCTTTCCCTGTCGAACAAACAAAGCAAGAGAAGTGGTTCAAGTCTTGTTAAATGAAATAATACCATGCTTTGGGATTCTAGTAGCAATGTCTTCTGATAGAGTTTCACATTTTTGTGCACAAGTGGTAGAACAGATAAGTAAGATTCTAAAGATAGATTGGCAACTGCATACTCCTTATAGACCACAGGCAAGTGGACAGGTAGAAAAAATGAACCATTTAATTAAACAATAAGTAGCTAAAATTGGATAAGAAGCTAATTTGTCATGGCCTCAATCCCTCCCTTTAGCATTACTTGGAATTAGAGTTAAACCTAGAATAAAAGGAAATTTGAGTCCCTTCAAAATCTTATATGGAAGGCCATAGCAATTTCTATTTAGTGGAGAGGACCTAACGCAGTTAGGATCAGAATATTTATATGCTTATATAACTGAACTTCAGAAACAATTAAATAAAGTACATAAATTTGTTTTAGGGACCAGGGCTAGAGGGTTGGATCAACCAATCCACCCCTTTAAGCTCGGGGATTATATATATATAAAGACTTTTTCAGGACAACCCGTGCAGGAAAAATGGAAGGAAAGTGGATGGGACCATACCAAGTATTACTGACAACACACACAGCCATTAAGATTAAGAAGCAAGCAGCTTGGATCCACAATTCAAGGGTGAAGAAGGCCCCGGCGAGGATATGGACCACCACTCCAATTGGACCAACAAAATTACGGTTTTCCAGATCCTAATGATTGCAGGGGTGCGGTTCTCGGATTTGGGGTGGGCAACTTGGGATGAGAACTTACACCTGACCTTAATACAAACAATTTCTCAAGTAACTAATAAGACGAACTGTTGGGTATGCACCCATCTGCCACAGCATGGGAATAAGGGTGTATCGTTAATTGGGATTCCCTTGCCTGCAAACTTATCTTGGACTAATTTGTGGGAAAACACATCTTGGGGTCGAAAATATTAAGCAGTTTTGGAACTAGAAGTGAGTAGCTTCATGCCGTTAGAATCCTATTATGTATGTGTACAAAGGTGTAACCCGCCTAAGGGTATAGGAAAACAGCATTGTATAAATACGGATACTACTTCTGTGGGAAATCAGACATCTTGTAATTGAACAATTGATATTAGTATGACTAGCGGCTGGGCAAATTCAACCAGCTGGACGGTTCCAGAAGGAAAAGGGTGGTATTGGCTATGCAATGATACAGCCCGTAAGGTCTTGCCTGAGAATTGGAAGGGAACTTGCACTCTTGGAGCGGTAGTCAAGGGTGGTATTGGCTATGCAATGATACAGCCCGTAAGGTCTTGCCTGAGAATTGGAAAGGAACTTGCACTCTTGGAGCGGTAGTCCCCAATATGACAGTACATGATGTAGTGCCTCGAGGTTACTTGAGAAATCATATCCGGAGAATCAGATGAAAAATTAACAATCCATTGGTAGAGAGACACACCCCTTTTCATAGTTTTGTGCGATGGTTTATCCCATGGTTAGGAGTGAGTGAATTGGAAAAGGCAATAGTTAATATTTCTGCAATTATAGAGAAGTTAGAAAACAAAATTCTGGATGCTGTAAAGGCTCAACAAGAAGAGATATCTAGTTTATCACAGGTCGTATTACAAAATCGGATGGCCCTAGACTTGTTACTGGCCACTCAAGGGGGAGTCTGTACAGTAATAAACACAAGTTGTTGTAGGTATGTAGATCAGAGTGGAAGGATCTCTACCGACCTGGAAGAAATATGGAAGCAGACAAGGATCCTCCATGAGATCAGTAAAGATGATCTTTCATGGAGTTTTAGTGAACTATGGAATAAGTGAACCTCCTGGTTGCCCAATTTCCAATGGTTGAAACAAGTATTCATTGCTCTAATCGTATTAGTAGTGTTAGGAATATTTGTGTGCATGTTGTTTAGATGCCTGCTTTGTTGTGTTACTGTAAATAATGAAAGTATCTGATGCAAAAGAATTTGCCTGGGAAAAGAAAAGGGGGGATTGATTAAGGAGGTATTGGGGAGGCAAGGACAATCCCCAGACAAGGACTGTATATCTCGAAACAAGACACTGGAACTCATGATAAGGAAGCGGCAGGCGGACAGAGAAGCGAATGTAAGGACTATAAATCTCGAAACTGGACATTGGAATTCATTATAAAGATACAACAAACGGGAGAATTAGCAACAACCAGCTCTTGCAATTAAGAAACATGCCAATTCGGCAGATTCCTGACCAAAGGTGAAAAGTACACTGTGAGGAAGACTCGGGGTCTTCCTCCCAAAGACCCCTGCCCACGTCCCAAAGACCCCTGCCCACAATTCTTGGAAGGCTCTGCGCAGGCGCAAGGTGCCAAAAGGCTAATTAGCATGAGAAGCGAGGGAAGGCGGGGATAGGTAATGCATATGTATAGGTGCTTGTAGAATATTGATAGATTGATTGTATAAATTCAAGACTGCTTTCTGCTTTGGGTATGCACGATAGGTGGAGAGATCCCCCGTGCATCCAGCGCTGCAATAAAGAATATGCCACTTAAAGGAATTTCGGCTTCGATCTTTGAATCAATTTGGCGACCCAGATGGGACAACCTCTCTGCCGGACTGCAGGACCTGCTGGGAACAGGACTCCCTAGGGTACCCCCGGGATTTCCCGGAGGGACTCCTCGACTCACCGGATCACTGCGGAGGCAGACAAGGACCCCATCATTGTAAGTGAGTATATTCTTTATTCTGGTTTGGTTTTCTGGTAGACCGGTCATCTGGAACTGTCTGTAAGTCAGAAGGTGATCTTCTGCGAGGCAGTGTTTGGTATATACTTTGTGGTTAGCACCATAAGTACATGTTTAGGGACCTTAAGGAAGGAGCTCGCTTTAAGGTCCATCTGGAATTGTGTTGTCTATTTCGGTTTTCTGACTCATGGAGTATGGTATTTAACTCTGGTTATTGTTACTGCGATTTTGGCTATTTTCCTGGTGGTAATAGTAGGTTCGTGGCATTGTTATAAGAAAGATATCGTTACGGTGTTACACAGTTCGGTTTTCTGACTTATCGCATGTGGAATTTGACTATTGTTACTGTGATTTTGGCAATATTGCTGGTAATAGTAGTTTTGTGGCATCGCTACTGAAAGATATTGCGTGCCCGTATTTTTGTGAGTGATACGTTTTGTGATACGCTTTTGTAAGTAACACGTGTATTCTGAAAGTGTAAACTGGAAACTGGGGGGGCAAACAAGCAGTGAAATTTTAAAGAAAAGTGTGTTAGGATGTGTTTGAAGTCACTGGAAGGATATTGGAGGATCTGCCGGTGGAAGTGTGAACAGGAAAACATTGATAAAATATCGTAATCAGTGGTGGCCGCTTTATAAGCTGGAATGTGGAGAAAAGTGGCCCCTAAATGGAACTTTAAACTATAGTATTTTGCTACAGTTAATGTTGTTTTTTGAGAAGCAGAACAGGATGAAATGTTGTATACTGATGTTTCAGCATCTTGGTGGGAAAAGGTACGGAATTAAGTTGGCCCCTGACTGAACCTTTGATGTTGGCATTAGAGAAGTAGAGGCTGGAGAAAGATAAAGGAAGTGTTAAAAGGGTTGTTGAAAGTGTTAAAGGTGTTTGAAGTTGAATGAGCAGGGAAAGAGGATGTAGGAATGTTAATAGTTCTGCCTCTGCCCGAGGCAGAGATCTTAAAATCATGGGTGTTAGCCCTTTAGGGCAAAGGGACCATGATCGGTCCGAGAGAGTTGTCAGAGAAACAGAAAAGAGGTCAACTCTTCAAACAACCTGAGTTCATGTGCGAGCTCAGATTGCTGATGGGACCGTTCAGGGAACTGTGGACAATTGCATTCCCCTGACCGACCCCCACTAAGACCCGAATCATCCTGAAAATTATGAACGGTTAAGTAAATACTAAAACCTGGATGAATTGGGAATTGAGAATATGCTTCCAACAAGGTCTAAAAGACAGCCCTATGGAATTTTTGGACCAACTCTGAAATGTAATGAAAATAAATAAATAAATAAATAAATAAAACAAAACGGTTTGGACCTGGCTTTGGAGGACAAATTGACTAGCCTTTTCCTAGGGTAATCAACCCCTGATTTCAACAGGAATAACGGGGACCTGGGGAATCTACCCTAGCGGATCCTCCACTGGTTATAATGAAGCTAGGGGAGGAATGGAAGTGAAATTTCTTATTGCTCTGGGGCAACGTATTCAGTTCTAAATCAAGCATTAATGCCTTCACAGAATTATTATGTTAGGGTAAAAGGTGTGTCGTGGTTTAACCCGGCCGGCAGCTAAACACCACGCAGCTGTTCGCTCCCCCTCCCCCTCCCTCTCTGGGACGGGGGAGAGAAATGGAAAGTGAAGCCCGTGAGTTGAGATAAAGACAGTTTAATAAGACTAAATAATAATAATAATAATAATAATAATAATAATAATAATAATAATAATACAATGATGATAATAGTACCACTACTAATAATGTGTACAAACAAGTGATGCACAATGCAATTGCTCACCACCCGCTGACCGATGCCCAGCCTAACCCCGAGCAGTCCGGCCCCCTCCCCCTGGCTAGCCACCCCTATGTATTGTTTAGCCTGACGTCAGATGCTATGGAATACCCCTTTGGCTAGTTTGGGTCACCTGTCCTGGGTCTGTCCCCTCCCAGCTCTTCCTGCACCCCCAGCCTGCCTGTTGGCAGGACAGAGCAAGAAGCTGAGATGTCCTTGGCTTGGTATAAGCACTGCTCTGCAACAATTAAAACATCGGGGTGTTATCAGCACTCTTCTCATCCTAAGCCAAAACATAGCATTCTACCAGCTACTAGGAAGAAAATTAACTCTGTTCTAACTGAAACCAGGACAAGGTGTAACCAAAAAGGCTTATTTTTGTGAACCTTTGAAGTACAAGTTAGGGAAACAATGAGGCATACACAGATTTTGATCTATGCCTAGCTCCTCATGGGCACTCTTAGGTAGAGATTTATTAGAGCAAGTAGGAGCAGAAATTGTCTTTGAAAAAGGGAAAATGGAATTAAGAAGAGGAGAAGAACAACTAAGAAATGTGTTAAGCTTGGCACTAATACAAAGTGACCCTAAAAGTGAAATACCTTTAGAGATCACAGATCAAGTATGTCCAGGAGTTTGGGCTACCAAAGTCCCTGGAAGAGCTAAAAATGTGACCTTAATAATTATTAAATTAAAGCCAGGAGAGAAACCCGTTAAGGTTAAGTAATATCCTTTGAGGATAGAAGATAGGAAAGGAATTAAAGAGATAATTGATAAATTTTTACAGTATGGATTATTGCTTGAATGCGAATCAGAATACAATGCACCCATATTGCCAATTAAAAAGGCAGATGAAAAAGCTATAGGCTAGTTCAGGATTTGAGGGCCATAAATAAAATCACTGAGGATATACATCCAGTAGTGGCAAACCCTTATACTTTGCTGACTAAATTAAAGAATAGTCAAGTCTGGTTTACCGTACTGGATTTAAAAGATGCCTTCTTCTGCCTAGGCTTAGCCACAGAAAGCCAAAACCTATTCGCCTTTGAATGGGAAAATCCCGATTCAGGCAGAAAGACGCAGCTTACGTGGACATTACTACCTCAAGGATTCAAGAATAGCCCCACTATTTTTGGAAACCAATTAGCAAGGGAACTCGAAACATGGATACCTCCGGACACTGAAGGTGCTTTGTTACAATATGTAGATGATCTCTTAATAGCTACCGAGACTAAAGGGAGTTGTATTCAATGGACTATAAGTCGTCTTAATTTTCTGGGTTTAAATGGATCTCAAATCTCTTGACAGAAAGTCCAGCTGGCTCAACAAAGTGTGACCTATCTGGGATTTGACATTTCGGAAGGACAACGAGAACTAGGAACTGAACATAAGGAAGTCATTTGCCGGACTCCAGAACCTCAAATGGTAAAGGAGCTACAAACCTTTTTAGGAATGACAGGTTGGTGTCGCCTTTGGATTTATAATTATGGACTATTGGTAAAGCCTCTATGTGAATTGATAAAGATTAACCAGTCAAAGTTAGTCTGGACTGGAGAAGCACAAAAAGTCTTTAAACAACTTAAACAAGAATTGATGATTTTGAAATATCAAGCAATATTGGTAGAACAGGACGACGTGGAAATTGTGATAATTAATATTGTGAATCTAGCCTCTTTTCTTAGTGATGCTCCGGCACAACCTGTGATTCACGATTGTTTAGAAACTATAGAGACTGTGTATTCCAGCCGAGCAGACCTTAAGGAGGAGCCCATGGAAGATGCGGAAGAAACTTGGTTCACGGATGGGAGCAGTTTTGTTACGCAAAGACAACGTAAAGCTGGATATGCTATAACAACTACTCAGCAGGTAATCGAGTCTAAGCCTTTACCCCCTGGAACATCAGCTCAAAAGGCGGAGATAGTTGCTCTCACGAGAGCATTGGAACTGGCAGCGGGAAAAAGGGAAAATATTTGGACAGATCCTAAATATACATTCGGCGTGGTACGTGCTCATGGAGCAATTTGGAAAGAACATGGATTGCTGACCGCTCAGTGAAAACACAAAGTATGCTGAAGAAATTTTAAAATTGTTAGAGGCTGTAAAACAACCAGAAAAGGTAGCTATCATGCATTGTCAGGGACACCAAAAGGGGAACACCGATTTTGAAATTGGAAAATCGATTGGCAGAGGCTAAGCAGGCAGCTGAAATAACTGAGGTGAAGGCATTGTCTTTGATACCAGACGGTAAAATCCAAACTATATCCAAATTATACAAAAGAAGACTTAAAATTAATTGAAGATTTGAAAGGTAAAATGAAACCAGATGGATGAGTATATTTAAAAGATAACCACATAGTAATACCCTCTAGTTTGACATGGCCCATAGTTCTTACAGAACACAATAAAACGCATTGGGGAGCTGGCACACTGCATAAGAGCCTGAGTCAGACATTAGTGGGACGATATGATAAAACAAGTAACTCAACAATGTAGCATTTGCTTACACAATAACCCCAATACCAAGGATAGAATAAAATTTGGAATAATCGGTAAAGGAAATTATTCGGGGCAACAGTGGCAAATTGATTTTTCAGAACTCCCTAGAAAAGGGGGGTATCATTTTTAACTGGTTCTGACTGACACGTTTTCAAGAAGGCCTGAAGCCTTTCCCTGTCGAACAAACAAAGCAAGAGAAGTGGTTCAAGTCTTGTTAAATGAAATAATACCATGCTTTGGGATTCTAGTAGCAATGTCTTCTGATAGAGTTTCACATTTTTGTGCACAAGTGGTAGAACAGATAAGTAAGATTCTAAAGATAGATTGGCAACTGCATACTCCTTATAGACCACAGGCAAGTGGACAGGTAGAAAAAATGAACCATTTAATTAAACAATAAGTAGCTAAAATTGGATAAGAAGCTAATTTGTCATGGCCTCAATCCCTCCCTTTAGCATTACTTGGAATTAGAGTTAAACCTAGAATAAAAGGAAATTTGAGTCCCTTCAAAATCTTATATGGAAGGCCATAGCAATTTCTATTTAGTGGAGAGGACCTAACGCAGTTAGGATCAGAATATTTATATGCTTATATAACTGAACTTCAGAAACAATTAAATAAAGTACATAAATTTGTTTTAGGGACCAGGGCTAGAGGGTTGGATCAACCAATCCACCCCGTTAAGCTCGGGGATTATATATATATAAAGACTTTTTCAGGACAACCCGTGCAGGAAAAATGGAAGGAAAGTGGATGGGACCATACCAAGTATTACTGACAACACACACCGCCATGAAGATTAAGAAGCAAGCAGCTTGGATCCACAATTCAAGGGTGAAGAAGGCCCCGGCGAGGATATGGACCACCACTCCAATTGGACCAACAAAATTACGGTTTTCCAGATCCTAATGATTGCAGGGGTGCGGTTCTCGGATTTGGGGTGGGCAACTTGGGATGAGAACTTACACCTGACCTTAATACAAACAATTTCTCAAGTAACTAATAAGATGAACTGTTGGGTATGCACCCATCTGCCACAGCATGGGAATAAGGGTGTATGGTTAATTGGGATTCCCTTGCCTGCAAACTTATCTTGGACTAATTTGTGGGAAAACACATCTTGGGGTCGAAAATATTAAGCAGTTTTGGAACTAGAAGTGAGTAGCTTCATGCCGTTAGAATCCTATTATGTATGTGTACAAAGGTGTAACCCGCCTAAGGGTATAGGAAAACAGCATTGTATAAATACGGATACTACTTCTGTGGGAAATCAGACATCTTGTAATTGAACAATTGATATTAGTACGACTAGCGGCTGGGCAAATTCAACCAGCTGGACGGTTCCAGAAGGAAAAGGGTGGTATTGGCTATGCAATGATACAGCCCGTAAGGTCTTGCCTGAGAATTGGAAAGGAACTTGCATTCTTGGAGCGGTAGTCCCCAATATGACAGTACATGATGTAGTGCCTCGAGGTTACTTGAGAAATCATATGCGGAGAATCAGATGAAAAATTAACAATCCATTGGTAGAGAGACACACCCCTTTTCATAGTTTTGTGCGATGGTTTATCCCATGGTGATAACCATGTGAGTGAATTGAGTGAGTGAGTGAATTGGAAAAGGCAATAGTTAATATTTCTGCAATTATAGAGAAGTTCGAAAACAAAATTCTGGATGCTATAAAGGCTCAACAAGAAGAGATATCTAGTTTATCACAGGTCGTATTACAAAATCGGATGGCCCTAGACTTGTTACTGGCCACTCAAGGGGGAGTCTGTACAGTAATAAACACAAGTTGTTGTATGTATGTAGATCAGAGTGGAAGGATCTCTACCGACCTGGAAGAAATATGGAAGCAGACAAGGATCCTCCATGAGATCAGTAAAGATGATCTTTCATGGAGTTTTAGTGAACTATGGAATAAGTTAACCTCCTGGTTGCCCAATTTCCAATGGTTGAAACAAGTATTCATTGCTCTAATCGTATTAGTAGTGTTAGGAATATTTGTGTGCATGTTGTTTAGATGCCTGCTTTGTTGTGTTACTGTAAATAATGAAAGTATCTGATGCAAAAGAATTTGCATGGGAAAAGAAAAGGGGGGATTGATTAAGGAGGTATTGGGGAGGCAAGGACAATCCCCAGACAAGGACTGTATATCTCGAAACAAGACACTGGAACTCATGATAAGGAAGCGGCAGGCGGACAGAGAAACAAATGTAAGGACTATAAATCTCGAAACTGGACATTGGAATTCATTATAAAGATACAACAAACGGGAGAATTAGCAACAACCAGCTCTTGCAATTGAGAAACATGCCAATTCAGCAGATTCCTGACCAAAGGTGAAAAGTACACTGTGAGGAAGACTCGGGGTCTTCCTCCCAAAGACCCCTGCCCACGTCCCAAAGACCCCTGCCCACAATTCTTGGAAGGCTCTGCGCAAGCGCAAGGTGCCAAAAGGCTAATTAGCATGAGAAGCGAGGGAAGGCGGGGATAGGTAATGCATATGTATAGGTGCTTGTAGAATATTGATAGATTGATTGTATAAATTCAAGACTGCTTTCTGCTTTGGGTATGCACGATAGGTGGAGAGATCCCCCGTGCATCCAGCGCTGCAATAAAGAATATACCACTTAAAGGAATTTTGGCTTCGATCTTTGAATCAATTTGGCGACCCAGATGGGACAACCTCTCTGCCGGACCGCAGGACCCGCTGGGAACAGGACTCCCTAGGGTACCCCCGGGATTTCCCGGAGGGACTCCTCGACTCACCGGATCACTGCGGAGGCAGACAAGGACCCCATCATTGTAAGTGAGTATATTCTTTATTCTGGTTTGGTTTTCTGGTAGACCGGTCATCTGGAACTGTCTGTAAGTCAGAAGGTGATCTTCTGCGAGGCAGTGTTTGGTATATACTTTGTGGTTAGCACCATAAGTACATGTTTGGGGACCTTAAGGAAGGAGCTCGCTTTAAGGTCCATCTGGAATTGTGTTGTCTATTTCGGTTTTCTGACTCATGGAGTATGGTATTTAACTCTGGTTATTGTTACTGCGATTTTGGCTATTTTCCTGGTGGTAATAGTAGGTTCGAGGCATTGTTATAAGAAAGATATCGTTACGGTGTTACACAGTTCGGTTTTCTGACTTATCGCATGTGGAATTTGACTATTGTTACTGTGATTTTGGCAATATTGCTGGTAATAGTAGTTTTGTGGCATCGCTACTGAAAGATATTGCGTGCCCGTATTTTTGTGAGTGATACGTTTTGTGATACGCTTTTGTAAGTAACATGTGTATTCTGAAAGTGTAAACTGGAAACTGGGGGGGCAAACAAGCAGTGAAATTTTAAAGAAAAGTGTGTTAGGATGTGTTTGAAGTCACTGGAAGGATATTGGAGGATCTGCCGGTGGAAGTGTGAACAGGAAAACATTGATAAAATATCGTAATCAGTGGTGGCCGCTTTATAAGCTGGAATGTGGAGAAAAGTGGCCCCTAAATGGAACTTTAAACTATAGTATTTTGCTACAGTTAATGTTGTTTTTTGAGAAGCAGAACAGGATGAAATGTTGTATACTGATGTTTCAGCATCTTGGTGGGAAAAGGTACGGAATTAAGTTGGCCCCTGACTGAACCTTTGATGTTGGCATTAGAGAAGTAGAGGCTGGAGAAAGATAAAGGAAGTGTTAAAAGGGTTGTTGAAAGTGTTAAAGGTGTTTGAAGTTGAATGAGCAGGGAAAGAGGATGTAGGAATGTTAATAGTTCTGCCTCTGCCCGAGGCAGAGATCTTAAAATCATGGGTGTTAGCCCTTTAGGGCAAAGGGACCATGATCGGTCCGAGAGAGTTGTCAGAGAAACAGAAAAGAGGTCAACTCTTCAAACAACCTGAGTTCATGTGCGAGCTCAGATTGCTGATGGGACCGTTCAGGGAACTGTGGACAATTGCATTCCCCTGACCGACCCCCACTAAGACCCGAATCAACCTGAAAATTATGAACGGTTAAGTAAATACTAAAACCTGGATGAATTGGGAATTGAGAATATGCTTCCAACAAGGTCTAAAAGGAAGCCCTATGGAATTTTTGGACCAACTCTGAAATGTAAGGAAAATAAATAAATAAATAAATAAATAAAACAAAACGGTTTGGACCTGGCTTGGAGGACAAATTGACTAGCCTTTTCCTAGGGTAATCAACCCCTGATTTCAACAGGAATAACGGGGACCTGGGGAATCTACCCTAGCGGATCCTCCACTGGTTATAATGAAGCTAGGGGAGGAATGGAAGTGAAATTTCTTATTGCTCTGGGGCAACGTATTCAGTTCTAAATCAAGCATTAATGCCTTCACAGAATTATTATGTTAGGGTAAAAGGTGTGTCGTGGTTTAACCCGGCCGGCAGCTAAACACCACGCAGCTGTTCGCTCCCCCTCCCCCTCCCTCTCTGGGACGGGGGAGAGAAATGGAAAGTGAAGCCCGTGAGTTGAGATAAAGACAGTTTAATAAGACTAAATAATAATAATAATAATAATAATAATAATAATAATAATAATAATAATACAATGATGATAATAGTACCACTACTAATAATGTGTACAAACAAGTGATGCACAATGCAATTGCTCACCACCCGCTGACCGATGCCCAGCCTAACCCCGAGCAGTCCGGCCCCCTCCCCCTGGCTAGCCACCCCTATGTATTGTTTAGCCTGACGTCAGATGCTATGGAATACCCCTTTGGCTAGTTTGGGTCACCTGTCCTGGGTCTGTCCCCTCCCAGCTCTTCCTGCACCCCCAGCCTGCCTGTTGGCAGGACAGAGCAAGAAGCTGAGATGTCCTTGGCTTGGTATAAGCACTGCTCTGCAACAATTAAAACATCGGGGTGTTATCAGCACTCTTCTCATCCTAAGCCAAAACATAGCATTCTACCAGCTACTAGGAAGAAAATTAACTCTGTTCTAACTGAAACCAGGACAAGGTGTAACCAAAAAGGCTTATTTTTGTGAACCTTTGAAGTACAAGTTAGGGAAACAATGAGGCATACACAGATTTTGATCTATGCCTAGCTCCTCATGGGCACTCTTAGGTAGAGATTTATTAGAGCAAGTAGGAGCAGAAATTGTCTTTGAAAAAGGGAAAATGGAATTAAGAAGAGGAGAAGAACAACTAAGAAATGTGTTAAGCTTGGCACTAATACAAAGTGACCCTAAAAGTGAAATACCTTTAGAGATCACAGATCAAGTATGTCCAGGAGTTTGGGCTACCAAAGTCCCTGGAAGAGCTAAAAATGTGACCTTAATAATTATTAAATTAAAGCCAGGAGAGAAACCCGTTAAGGTTAAGTAATATCCTTTGAGGATAGAAGATAGGAAAGGAATTAAAGAGATAATTGATAAATTTTTACAGTATGGATTATTGCTTGAATGCGAATCAGAATACAATGCACCCATATTGCCAATTAAAAAGGCAGATGAAAAAGCTATAGGCTAGTTCAGGATTTGAGGGCCATAAATAAAATCACTGAGGATATACATCCAGTAGTGGCAAACCCTTATACTTTGCTGACTAAATTAAAGAATAGTCAAGTCTGGTTTACCGTACTGGATTTAAAAGATGCCTTCTTCTGCCTAGGCTTAGCCACAGAAAGCCAAAACCTATTCGCCTTTGAATGGGAAAATCCCGATTCAGGCAGAAAGACGCAGCTTACGTGGACATGACTACCTCAAGGATTCAAGAATAGCCCCACTATTTTTGGAAACCAATTAGCAAGGGAACTCGAAACATGGATACCTCCGGACACTGAAGGTGCTTTGTTACAATATGTAGATGATCTCTTAATAGCTACCGAGACTAAAGGGAGTTGTATTCAATGGACTATAAGTCGTCTTAATTTTCTGGGTTTAAATGGATCTCAAATCTCTTGACAGAAAGTCCAGCTGGCTCAACAAAGTGTGACCTATCTGGGATTTGACATTTCGGAAGGACAACGAGAACTAGGAACTGAACATAAGGAAGTCATTTGCCGGACTCCAGAACCTCAAATGGTAAAGGAGCTACAAACCTTTTTAGGAATGACAGGTTGGTGTCGCCTTTGGATTTATAATTATGGACTATTGGTAAAGCCTCTATGTGAATTGATAAAGATTAACCAGTCAAAGTTAGTCTGGACTGGAGAAGCACAAAAAGTCTTTAAACAACTTAAACAAGAATTGATGATTTTGAAATATCAAGCAATATTGGTAGAACAGGACGACGTGGAAATTGTGATAATTAATATTGTGAATCTAGCCTCTTTTCTTAGTGATGCTCCGGCACAACCTGTGATTCACGATTGTTTAGAAACTATAGAGACTGTGTATTCCAGCCGAGCAGACCTTAAGGAGGAGCCCATGGAAGATGCGGAAGAAACTTGGTTCACGGATGGGAGCAGTTTTGTTACGCAAAGACAACGTAAAGCTGGATATGCTATAACAACTACTCAGCAGGTAATCGAGTCTAAGCCTTTACCCCCTGGAACATCAGCTCAAAAGGCGGAGATAGTTGCTCTCACGAGAGCATTGGAACTGGCAGCGGGAAAAAGGGAAAATATTTGGACAGATCCTAAATATACATTCGGCGTGGTACGTGCTCATGGAGCAATTTGGAAAGAACATGGATTGCTGACCGCTCAGTGAAAACACAAAGTATGCTGAAGAAATTTTAAAATTGTTAGAGGCTGTAAAACAACCAGAAAAGGTAGCTATCATGCATTGTCAGGGACACCAAAAGGGGAACACCGATTTTGAAATTGGAAAATCGATTGGCAGAGGCTAAGCAGGCAGCTGAAATAACTGAGGTGAAGGCATTGTCTTTGATACCAGACGGTAAAATCCAAACTATATCCAAATTATACAAAAGAAGACTTAAAATTAATTGAAGATTTGAAAGGTAAAATGAAACCAGATGGATGAGTATATTTAAAAGATAACCACATAGTAATACCCTCTAGTTTGACATGGCCCATAGTTCTTACAGAACACAATAAAACGCATTGGGGAGCTGGCACACTGCATAAGAGCCTGAGTCAGACATTAGTGGGACGATATGATAAAACAAGTAACTCAACAATGTAGCATTTGCTTACACAATAACCCCAATACCAAGGATAGAATAAAATTTGGAATAATCGGTAAAGGAAATTATTCGGGGCAACAGTGGCAAATTGATTTTTCAGAACTCCCTAGAAAAGGGGGGTATCATTTTTAACTGGTTCTGACTGACACGTTTTCAAGAAGGCCTGAAGCCTTTCCCTGTCGAACAAACAAAGCAAGAGAAGTGGTTCAAGTCTTGTTAAATGAAATAATACCATGCTTTGGGATTCTAGTAGCAATGTCTTCTGATAGAGTTTCACATTTTTGTGCACAAGTGGTAGAACAGATAAGTAAGATTCTAAAGATAGATTGGCAACTGCATACTCCTTATAGACCACAGGCAAGTGGACAGGTAGAAAAAATGAACCATTTAATTAAACAATAAGTAGCTAAAATTGGATAAGAAGCTAATTTGTCATGGCCTCAATCCCTCCCTTTAGCATTACTTGGAATTAGAGTTAAACCTAGAATAAAAGGAAATTTGAGTCCCTTCAAAATCTTATATGGAAGGCCATAGCAATTTCTATTTAGTGGAGAGGACCTAACGCAGTTAGGATCAGAATATTTATATGCTTATATAACTGAACTTCAGAAACAATTAAATAAAGTACATAAATTTGTTTTAGGGACCAGGGCTAGAGGGTTGGATCAACCAATCCACCCCGTTAAGCTCGGGGATTATATATATATAAAGACTTTTTCAGGACAACCCGTGCAGGAAAAATGGAAGGAAAGTGGATGGGACCATACCAAGTATTACTGACAACACACACCGCCATGAAGATTAAGAAGCAAGCAGCTTGGATCCACAATTCAAGGGTGAAGAAGGCCCCGGCGAGGATATGGACCACCACTCCAATTGGACCAACAAAATTACGGTTTTCCAGATCCTAATGATTGCAGGGGTGCGGTTCTCGGATTTGGGGTGGGCAACTTGGGATGAGAACTTACACCTGACCTTAATACAAACAATTTCTCAAGTAACTAATAAGATGAACTGTTGGGTATGCACCCATCTGCCACAGCATGGGAATAAGGGTGTATGGTTAATTGGGATTCCCTTGCCTGCAAACTTATCTTGGACTAATTTGTGGGAAAACACATCTTGGGGTCGAAAATATTAAGCAGTTTTGGAACTAGAAGTGAGTAGCTTCATGCCGTTAGAATCCTATTATGTATGTGTACAAAGGTGTAACCCGCCTAAGGGTATAGGAAAACAGCATTGTATAAATACGGATACTACTTCTGTGGGAAATCAGACATCTTGTAATTGAACAATTGATATTAGTACGACTAGCGGCTGGGCAAATTCAACCAGCTGGACGGTTCCAGAAGGAAAAGGGTGGTATTGGCTATGCAATGATACAGCCCGTAAGGTCTTGCCTGAGAATTGGAAAGGAACTTGCATTCTTGGAGCGGTAGTCCCCAATATGACAGTACATGATGTAGTGCCTCGAGGTTACTTGAGAAATCATATGCGGAGAATCAGATGAAAAATTAACAATCCATTGGTAGAGAGACACACCCCTTTTCATAGTTTTGTGCGATGGTTTATCCCATGGTGATAACCATGTGAGTGAATTGAGTGAGTGAGTGAATTGGAAAAGGCAATAGTTAATATTTCTGCAATTATAGAGAAGTTCGAAAACAAAATTCTGGATGCTATAAAGGCTCAACAAGAAGAGATATCTAGTTTATCACAGGTCGTATTACAAAATCGGATGGCCCTAGACTTGTTACTGGCCACTCAAGGGGGAGTCTGTACAGTAATAAACACAAGTTGTTGTATGTATGTAGATCAGAGTGGAAGGATCTCTACCGACCTGGAAGAAATATGGAAGCAGACAAGGATCCTCCATGAGATCAGTAAAGATGATCTTTCATGGAGTTTTAGTGAACTATGGAATAAGTTAACCTCCTGGTTGCCCAATTTCCAATGGTTGAAACAAGTATTCATTGCTCTAATCGTATTAGTAGTGTTAGGAATATTTGTGTGCATGTTGTTTAGATGCCTGCTTTGTTGTGTTACTGTAAATAATGAAAGTATCTGATGCAAAAGAATTTGCCTGGGAAAAGAAAAGGGGGGATTGATTAAGGAGGTATTGGGGAGGCAAGGACAATCCCCAGACAAGGACTGTATATCTCGAAACAAGACACTGGAACTCATGATAAGGAAGCGGCAGGCGGACAGAGAAACAAATGTAAGGACTATAAATCTCGAAACTGGACATTGGAATTCATTATAAAGATACAACAAACGGGAGAATTAGCAACAACCAGCTCTTGCAATTGAGAAACATGCCAATTCAGCAGATTCCTGACCAAAGGTGAAAAGTACACTGTGAGGAAGACTCGGGGTCTTCCTCCCAAAGACCCCTGCCCACGTCCCAAAGACCCCTGCCCACAATTCTTGGAAGGCTCTGCGCAAGCGCAAGGTGCCAAAAGGCTAATTAGCATGAGAAGCGAGGGAAGGCGGGGATAGGTAATGCATATGTATAGGTGCTTGTAGAATATTGATAGATTGATTGTATAAATTCAAGACTGCTTTCTGCTTTGGGTATGCACGATAGGTGGAGAGATCCCCCGTGCATCCAGCGCTGCAATAAAGAATATACCACTTAAAGGAATTTTGGCTTCGATCTTTGAATCAATTTGGCGACCCAGATGGGACAACCTCTCTGCCGGACCGCAGGACCCGCTGGGAACAGGACTCCCTAGGGTACCCCCGGGATTTCCCGGAGGGACTCCTCGACTCACCGGATCACTGCGGAGGCAGACAAGGACCCCATCATTGTAAGTGAGTATATTCTTTATTCTGGTTTGGTTTTCTGGTAGACCGGTCATCTGGAACTGTCTGTAAGTCAGAAGGTGATCTTCTGCGAGGCAGTGTTTGGTATATACTTTGTGGTTAGCACCATAAGTACATGTTTGGGGACCTTAAGGAAGGAGCTCGCTTTAAGGTCCATCTGGAATTGTGTTGTCTATTTCGGTTTTCTGACTCATGGAGTATGGTATTTAACTCTGGTTATTGTTACTGCGATTTTGGCTATTTTCCTGGTGGTAATAGTAGGTTCGAGGCATTGTTATAAGAAAGATATCGTTACGGTGTTACACAGTTCGGTTTTCTGACTTATCGCATGTGGAATTTGACTATTGTTACTGTGATTTTGGCAATATTGCTGGTAATAGTAGTTTTGTGGCATCGCTACTGAAAGATATTGCGTGCCCGTATTTTTGTGAGTGATACGTTTTGTGATACGCTTTTGTAAGTAACATGTGTATTCTGAAAGTGTAAACTGGAAACTGGGGGGGCAAACAAGCAGTGAAATTTTAAAGAAAAGTGTGTTAGGATGTGTTTGAAGTCACTGGAAGGATATTGGAGGATCTGCCGGTGGAAGTGTGAACAGGAAAACATTGATAAAATATCGTAATCAGTGGTGGCCGCTTTATAAGCTGGAATGTGGAGAAAAGTGGCCCCTAAATGGAACTTTAAACTATAGTATTTTGCTACAGTTAATGTTGTTTTTTGAGAAGCAGAACAGGATGAAATGTTGTATACTGATGTTTCAGCATCTTGGTGGGAAAAGGTACGGAATTAAGTTGGCCCCTGACTGAACCTTTGATGTTGGCATTAGAGAAGTAGAGGCTGGAGAAAGATAAAGGAAGTGTTAAAAGGGTTGTTGAAAGTGTTAAAGGTGTTTGAAGTTGAATGAGCAGGGAAAGAGGATGTAGGAATGTTAATAGTTCTGCCTCTGCCCGAGGCAGAGATCTTAAAATCATGGGTGTTAGCCCTTTAGGGCAAAGGGACCATGATCGGTCCGAGAGAGTTGTCAGAGAAACAGAAAAGAGGTCAACTCTTCAAACAACCTGAGTTCATGTGCGAGCTCAGATTGCTGATGGGACCGTTCAGGGAACTGTGGACAATTGCATTCCCCTGACCGACCCCCACTAAGACCCGAATCAACCTGAAAATTATGAACGGTTAAGTAAATACTAAAACCTGGATGAATTGGGAATTGAGAATATGCTTCCAACAAGGTCTAAAAGGAAGCCCTATGGAATTTTTGGACCAACTCTGAAATGTAAGGAAAATAAATAAATAAATAAATAAATAAAACAAAACGGTTTGGACCTGGCTTTGGAGGACAAATTGACTAGCCTTTTCCTAGGGTAATCAACCCCTGATTTCAACAGGAATAACGGGGACCTGGGGAATCTACCCTAGCGGATCCTCCACTGGTTATAATGAAGCTAGGGGAGGAATGGAAGTGAAATTTCTTATTGCTCTGGGGCAACGTATTCAGTTCTAAATCAAGCATTAATGCCTTCACAGAATTATTATGTTAGGGTAAAAGGTGTGTCGTGGTTTAACCCGGCCAGCAGCTAAACACCACGCAGCTGTTCGCTCCCCCTCCACCTCCCTCTCTGGGACGGGGGAGAGAAATGGAAAGTGAAGCCTGTGAGTTGAGATAAAGACAGTTTAATAAGACAAAATAATAATAATAATAATAATAATAATAATAATAATAATAATAATAATAATAATAATAATACAATGATGATAATAGTACCACTACTAATAATGTGTACAAACAAGTGATGCACAATGCAATTGCTCACCACCCGCTGACCGATGCCCAGCCTAACCCCGAGCAGTCCGGCCCCCTCCCCCTGGCTAGCCACCCCTATGTATTGTTTAGCCTGACGTCAGATGCTATGGAATACCCCTTTGGCTAGTTTGGGTCACCTGTCCTGGGTGTGTCCCCTCCCAGCTCTTACTGCACCCCCAGCCTGCCTGTTGGCAGGACAGAGCAAGAAGCTGAGATGTCCTTGGCTTGGTATAAGCACTGCTCTGCAACAATTAAAACATCGGGGTGTTATCAGCACTCTTCTCATCCTAAGCCAAAACATAGCATTCTACCAGCTACTAGGAAGAAAATTACCTCTGTTCTAACTGAAACCAGGACAAGGTGTAACCGAAAAGGCTTATTTTTGTGAACCTTTGAAGTACAAGTTAGGGAAACAATGGGGCATACACAGATTTTTATCTATGCCTAGCTCCTCATGGGCACTCTTAGGTAGAGATTTATTAGAGCAAGTAGGAGCAGAAATTGTCTTTGAAAAAGGGAAAATGGAATTAAGAAGAGGAGAAGAACAACTAAGAAATGTGTTAAGCTTGGCACTAATACAAAGTGACCCTAAAAGTGAAATACCTTTAGAGATCACAGATCAAGTATGTCCAGGAGTTTGGGCTACCAAAGTCCCTGGAAGAGCTAAAAATGTGACCTTAATAATTATTAAATTAAAGCCAGGAGAGAAACCCGTTAAGGTTAAGTAATATCCTTTGAGGATAGAAGATAGGAAAGGAATTAAAGAGATAATTGATAAATTTTTACAGTATGGATTATTGCTTGAATGCGAATCAGAATACAATGCACCCATATTGCCAATTAAAAAGGCAGATGAAAAAGCTATAGGCTAGTTCAGGATTTGAGGGCCATAAATAAAATCGCTGAGGATATACATCCAGTAGTGGCAAACCCTTATACTTTGCTGACTAAATTAAAGAATAGTCAAGTCTGGTTTACCGTACTGGATTTAAAAGATGCCTTCTTCTGCCTAGGCTTAGCCACAGAAAGCCAAAACCTATTCGCTTTTGAATGGGAAAATCCCGATTCAGGCAGAAAGACGCAGCTTACGTGGACATTACTACCTCAAGGATTCAAGAATAGCCCCACTATTTTTGGAAACCAATTAGCAAGGGAACTCGAAACATGGATACCTCTGGACACTGAAGGTGCTTTGTTACAATATGTAGATGATCTCTTAATAGCTACCGAGACTAAAGGGAGTTGTATTCAATGGACTATAAGTCGTCTTAATTTTCTGGGTTTAAATGGATCTCAAGTCTCTTGACAGAAAGTCCAGCTGGCTCAACAAAGTGTGACCTATCTGGGATTTGACATTTCGGAAGGACAACGAGAACTAGGAACTGAACATAAGGAAGTCATTTGCCGGACTCCAGAACCTCAAATGGTAAAGGAGCTACAAACCTTTTTAGGAATGACAGGTTGGTGTCGCCTTTGGATTTATAATTATGGACTATTGGTAAAGCCTCTATGTGAATTGATAAAGATTAACCAGTCAAAGTTAGTCTGGACTGGAGAAGCACAAAAAGTCTTTAAACAACTTAAACAAGAATTGATGATTTTGAAATATCAAGCAATATTGGTAGAACAGGACGACGTGGAAATTGTGATAATTAATATTGTGAATCTAGCCTCTTTTCTTAGTGATGCTGCGGCACAACCTGTGATTCACGATTGTTTAGAAACTATAGAGACTGTGTATTCCAGCCGAGCAGACCTTAAGGAGGAGCCCATGGAAGATGCGGAAGAAACTTGGTTCACGGATGGGAGCAGTTTTGTTACGCAAAGACAACGTAAAGCTGGATATGCTATAACAACTACTCAGCAGGTAATCGAGTCTAAGCCTTTACCCCCTGGAACATCAGCTCAAAAGGCGGAGATAGTTGCTCTCACGAGAGCATTGGAACTGGCAGCGGGAAAAAGGGTAACTATTTGGACGGATTCTAAATATACATTCGGCGTGGTACATGCTCATGGAGCAATTTGGAAAGAACATGGATTGCTGACCGCTCAGTGAAAACACAAAGTATGCTGAAGAAATTTTAAAATTGTTAGAGGCTGTAAAACAACCAGAAAAGGTAGCTATCATGCATTGTCAGGGACACCAAAAGGGGAACACCGATTTTGAAATTGGAAAATCGATTGGCAGAGGCTAAGCAGGCAGCTGAAATAACTGAGGTGAAGGCATTGTCTTTGATACCAGACGGTAAAATCCAAACTATATCCAAATTATACAAAAGAAGACTTAAAATTAATTGAAGATTTGAAGGGTAAAATGAAACCAGATGGATGAGTATATTTAAAAGATAATCACATAGTAATACCCTCTAGTTTGACATGGCCCATAGTTCTTACAGAACACAATAAAACGCATTGGGGAGCTGGCACACTGCATAAGAGCCTGAGTCAGACATTAGTGGGACGATATGATAAAACAAGTAACTCAACAATGTAGCATTTGCTTACACAATAACCCCAATACCAAGGATAGAATAAAAATTGGAATAATCGGTAAAGGAAATTATTCGGGGCAACAGTGGCAAATTGATTTTTCAGAACTCCCTAGAAAAGGGGGGTATCATTATTTACTGGTTCTGACTGACACGTTTTCAGGAAGGCCTGAAGCCTTTCCCTGTCGAACAAACAAAGCAAGAGAAGTGGTTCAAGTCTTGTTAAATGAAATAATACCATGCTTTGGGATTCTAGTAGCAATGTCTTCTGATAGAGTTTCACATTTTTGTGCACAGGTGGTAGAACAGATAAGTAAGATTCTAAAGATAGATTGGCAACTGCATACTCCTTATAGACCACAGGCAAGTGGACAGGTAGAAAAAATGAACCATTTAATTAAACAATAAGTAGCTAAAATTGGATAAGAAGCTAATTTGTCATGGCCTCAATCCCTCCCTTTAGCATTACTTGGAATTAGAGTTAAACCTAGAATAAAAGGAAATTTGAGTCCCTTCAAAATCTTAGATGGAAGGCCATAGCAATTTCTATTTAGTGGAGAGGACCTAACGCAGTTAGGATCAGAATATTTATATGCTTATATAACTGAACTTCAGAAACAATTAAATAAAGTACATAAATTTGTTTTAGGGACCAGGGCTAGAGGGTTGGATCAACCAATCCACCCCGTTAAGCTCGGGGATTATATATATATAAAGACTTTTTCAGGACAACCCGTGCAGGAAAAATGGAAGGAAAGTGGATGGGACCATACCAAGTATTTCTGACAACACACACCGCCATTAAGATTAAGAAGCAAGCAGCTTGGATCCACAATTCAAGGGTGAAGAAGGCCCCGGCGAGGATATGGACCACCACTCCAATTGGACCAACAAAATTACGGTTTTCCAGATCCTAATGATTGCAGGGGTGCGGTTCTCGGATTTGGGGTGGGCAACTTGGGATGAGAACTTACACCTGACCTTAATACAAACAATTTCTCAAGTAACTAATAAGACGAACTGTTGGGTATGCACCCATCTGCCACAGCATGGGAATAAGGGTGTATGGTTAATTGGGATTCCCTTGCATGCAAACTTATCTTGGACTAATTTGTGGGAAAACACGTCTTGGGGTCGAAAATATTAAGCAGTCTTGGAACTAGAAGTGAGTAGCTTCATGCCGTTAGAATCCTATTATGTATGTGTACAAAGGTGTAACCCACCTAAGGGTATAGGAAAACAGCATTGTATAAATACGGATACTACTTCTGTGGGAAATCAGACATCTTGTAATTGAACAATTGATATTAGTACGACTAGCGGCTGGGCAAATTCAACCAGCTGGACGGTTCCAGAAGGAAAAGGGTGGTATTGGCTATGCAATGATACAGCCCGTAAGGTCTTGCCTGAGAATTGGAAAGGAACTTGCATTCTTGGAGCGGTAGTCCCCAATATGACAGTACATGATGTAGTGCCTCGAGGTTACTTGAGAAATCATATGCGGAGAATCAGATGAAAAATTAACAATCCATTGGTAGAGAGACACACCCCTTTTCATAGTTTTGTGCGATGGTTTATCCCATGGTTAGGAGTGAGTGAATTGGAAAAGGCAATAGTTAATATTTCTGCAGTTATAGAGAAGTTCGAAAACAAAATTCTGGATGCTATAAAGGCTCAACAAGAAGAGATATCTAGTTTATCACAGGTAGTATTACAAAATCGGATGGCCCTAGACTTGTTACTGGCCACTCAAGGGGGACTCTGTACAGTAATAAACACAAGTTGTTGTAGGTATGTAGGTCAGAGTGGAAGGATCTCTACCGACCTGGAAGAAATATGGAAGCAGACAAGGATCCTCCATGAGATCAGTAAAGATGATCTTTCATGGAGTTTTAGTGAACTATGGAATAAGTTAACCTCCTGGTTGCCCAATTTCCAATGGTTGAAACAAGTATTCATTGCTCTAATCGTATTAGTAGTGTTAGGAATATTTGTGTGCATGTTGTTTAGATGCCTGCTTTGTTGTGTTACTGTAAATAATGAAAGTATCTGATGCAAAAGAATTTGCCTGGGAAAAGAAAAGGGGGGATTGATTAAGGAGGTATTGGGGAGGCAAGGACAATCCCCAGACAAGGACTGTATATCTCGAAACAAGACACTGGAACTCATGATAAGGAAGCGGCAGGCGGACAGAGAAGCGAATGTAAGGACTATAAATCTCGAAACTGGACATTGGAATTCATTATAAAGATACAACAAACGGGAGAATTAGCAACAACCAGCTCTTGCAATTAAGAAACATGCCAATTCAGCAGATTCCTGACCAAAGGTGAAAAGTACACTGTGAGGAAGACTCGGGGTCTTCCTCCCAAAGACCCCTGCCCACGTCCCAAAGACCCCTGCCCACAATTCTTGGAAGGCTCTGCGCAGGCGCAAGGTGCCAAAAGGCTAATTAGCATGAGAAGCGAGGGAAGGTGGGGATAGGTAATGCATATGTATAGGTGCTTGTAGAATATTGATAGATTGATTGTATAAATTCAAGACTGCTTTCTGCTTTGGGTATGCACGATAGGTGGAGAGATCCCCCGTGCATCCAGCGCTGCAATAAAAAATATGCCACTTAAAGGAATTTCGGCTTCGATCTTTGAATCAATTTGGCGACCCAGATGGGACAACCCCTCTGCCGGACCGCAGGACCCGCTGGGAACAGGACTCCCTAGGGTACCCCCGGGATTTCCCGGAGGGACTCCTCGACTCACCGGATCACTGCGGAGGCAGACAAGGACCCCATCATTGTAAGTGAGTATATTCTTTATTCTGGTTTGGTTTTCTGGTAGACCGGTCATCTGGAACTGTCTGTAAGTCAGAAGGTGATCTTCTGCGAGGCAGTGTTTGGTATATACTTTGTGGTTAGCACCATAAGTACATGTTTGGGGACCTTAAGGAAGGAGCTCGCTTTAAGGTCCATCTGGAATTGTGTTGTCTATTTCGGTTTTCTGACTCATGGAGTATGGTATTTAACTCTGGTTATTGTTACTGCGATTTTGGCTATTTTCCTGGTGGTAATAGTAGGTTCGTGGCATTGTTATAAGAAAGATATCGTTACGGTGTTACACAGTTCGGTTTTCTGACTTATCGCATGTGGAATTTGACTATTGTTACTGTGATTTTGGCAATATTGCTGGTAATAGTAGTTTTGTGACATCGCTACTGAAAGATATTGCGTGCCCATATTTTTGTGAGTGATACGTTTTGTGATACGCTTTTGTAAGTAACACGTGTATTCTGAAAGTGTAAACTGGAAACTGGGGGGGCAAACAAGCAGTGAAATTTTAAAGAAAAGTGTGTTAGGATGTGTTTGAAGTCACTGGAAGGATATTGGAGGATCTGCCGGTGGAAGTGTGAACAGGAAAACATTGATAAAATATCGTAATCAGTGGTGGCCGCTTTATAAGCTGGAATGTGGAGAAAAGTGGCCCCTAAATGGAACTTTAAACTATAATATTTTGCTAGAGTTAATGTTGTTTTTTGAGAAGCAGAACAGGATGAAATGTTGTATACTGATGTTTCAGCATCTTGGTGGGAAAAGGTACGGAATTAAGTTGGCTCCTGGCTGAACCTTTGATGTTGGCATTAGAGAAGTACAGGCTGGAGAAAGATAAAGGAAGTGTTAAAAGGGTTGTTGAAAGTGTTAAAGGTGTTTGAAGTTGAATGAGCAGGGAAAGAGGATGTAGGAATGTTAATAGTTCTGCCTCTGCCCGAGGCAGAGATCTTAAAATCATGGGTGTTAGCCCTTTAGGGCAAAGGGACCATGATCGGTCCGAGAGAGTTGTCAGAGAAACAGAAAAGAGGTCAACTCTTCAAACAACCTGAGTTCATGTGCGAGCTCAGATTGCTGATGGGACCGTTCAGGGAACTGTGGACAATTGCATTCCCCTGACCGACCCTCACTAAGACCCGAATCATTCTGAAAATTATGAACGGTTAAGTAAATACTAAAACCTGGATGAATTGGGAATTGAGAATATGCTTCCAACAAGGTCTAAAAGAAAGCCCTATGGAATTTTTGGACCAACTCTGAAATGTAATGAAAATAAATAAATAAATAAATAAATAAAACAAAACGGTTTGGACCTGGCTTTGGAGGACAAATTGACTAGCCTTTTCCTAGGGTAATCAACCCCTGATTTCAACAGGAATAACGGGGACCTGGGGAATCTACCCTAGCGGATCCTCCACTGGTTATAATGAAGCTAGGGGAGGAATGGAAGTGAAATTTCTTATTGCTCTGGGGCAACGTATTCAGTTCTAAATCAAACATTAATGCCTTCACAGAATTATTATGTTAGGGTAAAAGGTGTGTCGTGGTTTAACCCGGCCGGCAGCTAAACACCACGCAGCTGTTCGCTCCCCCTCCCCCTCCCTCTCTGGGACGGGGGAGAGAAATGGAAAGTGAAGCCCGTGAGTTGAGATAAAGACAGTTTAATAAGACAAAATAATAATAATAATAATAATAATAATAATAATAATAATAATAATAATAATAATACAATGATGATAATAGTACCACTACTAATAATGTGTACAAACAAGTGATGCACAATGCAATTGCTCACCACCCGCTGACCGATGCCCAGCCTAACCCCGAGCAGTCCGGCCCCCTCCCCCTGGCTAGCCACCCCTATGTATTGTTTAGCCTGACGTCAGATGCTATGGAATACCCCTTTGGCTAGTTTGGGTCACCTGTCCTGGGTCTGTCCCCTCCCAGCTCTTCCTGCACCCCCAGCCTGCCTGTTGGCAGGACAGAGCAAGAAGCTGAGATGTCCTTGGCTTGGTATAAGCATTGCTCTGCAACAATTAAAACATCGGGGTGTTATCAGCACTCTTCTCATCCTAAGCCAAAACATAGCATTCTACCAGCTACTAGGAAGAAAATTACCTCTGTTCTAACTGAAACCAGGACAAGGTGTAACCGAAAAGGCTTATTTTTGTGAACCTTTGAAGTACAAGTTAGGGAAACAATGGGGCATACACAGATTTTTATCTATGCCTAGCTCCTCATGGGCACTCTTAGGTAGAGATTTATTAGAGCAAGTAGGAGCAGAAATTGTCTTTGAAAAAGGGAAAATGGAATTAAGAAGAGGAGAAGAACAACTAAGAAATGTGTTAAGCTTGGCACTAATACAAAGTGACCCTAAAAGTGAAATACCTTTAGAGATCACAGATCAAGTATGTCCAGGAGTTTGGGCTACCAAAGTCCCTGGAAGAGCTAAAAATGTGACCTTAATAATTATTAAATTAAAGCCAGGAGAGAAACCCGTTAAGGTTAAGTAATATCCTTTGAGGATAGAAGATAGGAAAGGAATTAAAGAGATAATTGATAAATTTTTACAGTATGGATTATTGCTTGAATGCGAATCAGAATACAATGCACCCATATTGCCAATTAAAAAGGCAGATGAAAAAGCTATAGGCTAGTTCAGGATTTGAGGGCCATAAATAAAATCACTGAGGATATACATCCAGTAGTGGCAAACCCTTATACTTTGCTGACTAAATTAAAGAATAGTCAAGTCTGGTTTACCGTACTGGATTTAAAAGATGCCTTCTTCTGCCTAGGCTTAGCCACAGAAAGCCAAAACCTATTCGCCTTTGAATGGGAAAATCCCGATTCAGGCAGAAAGACGCAGCTTACATGGACATTACTACCTCAAGGATTGTCGTGGTTCCGCTCGAGTGGGCAGCCGAGCTCCACCACAGCCGCTCTCTCACTCCCCCTCCTCAAAGAGGAATGGGGAGAAAATATGTGAAAAGGGCTCAAGGATTGAGATAAGGACGAGAAAATCACGCAATAATTATTGTAACGGGCAAAACAGACTCGGCATAAGGAGATAGTAAGATTTATTGCCTACAACTAACAAGCAAGAGAAGTGAGAAAAAAAGGAAAAAAAAACAAAAGCACCTTCCCCCCATCCACCCTCTTCCACCTCCTCCCCCCGAGCGGCGCAGGGGAACGGGGAATGGGGGTTATGGTCAGTCTACAGCACTTCTTCTCTGCCGCTCCTTCTCGGTCACTCTCGTCCCCTGTGCTGTGGGGTCCCACCCACGGGATGCAGTCCTTGATGAACTGATCCGGCGTGGGCTTCCCACAGGCAGCAGCTCTTCCAGAACTGCTCCAGATATGGGTCCGTACCACGGGGTCCATCCCTCAGGAGAAAACTGCTCCAACCTGGCTCCCCTACGGGCAGCAGCTCCTGCCAGATCACCTGCTCCTGCGTGGGCTCCTCTCCACGGGCTACAGGTCCGGCCCAGAATCTGCTCCGGCAGGGGTCTTCCACAGGCGGCAGCCTCCATCGGTGCAGGGCCACCTGCTCCACCGTGGTCTCCTCCACGGGCTGCAGTGTGGAACCCTGCTCCACCGTGGTACTCCATGGGCTGCAGGGGGACATCCTGCTTCACCATGGTCCTCACCACAGGCCGCAGGGGACTTCTGCTCCGGCGCCTGGAGCACCTCTCCCCCTCCTTCTACACTGACCTTGGCGCAAGGCTGTTCCTCGCTCCTCTCACTCTCCCGGCTGCTGTGTGGCGCAGCGTTTTTTCCCTGTCTTAAATATGCTCTCACAGAGGCGAAAAACAACATCGCTTATTGGCTCGGATCTGGAAAACAATGGGGCCCTTCCCAAACATGGGGCAGCTTCTAGATCTTTCTCACAGAAACCACCCCTATGGCTCCCTGCTACCAAAACCTTGCCACGTAAACCCACTACATTCCACCCCTCGCCTCTGTTAAAAGCATATTTAAGACTACTCACAACATACTCTTACTTTACAATTATCACAACAACCTTCACAAACTTCACTTACATCAAAAAGAAAAAGAATTCACCACACCAAAATAAACATAACATCATCACAGCACCGACAAAGTGGACATTTTACACACACACACCACCCCTCGTCCCTTCACCACACTAACATATCACAGTTACTGCTTTCTTAAATTCTTCACAACTTGTACATTCCTAACAATCATCCTGCACATATTTTTGCCCGTTACTTCTACTAACTATCATCCTTATCTCAAATTCCTCGAGCCCCACGTTGGGCGCCAAAAAAGACTGTCGTGGTTCCGCTCGAGTGGGCAGCCGAGCTCCACCACAGCCGCTCTCTCACTCCCCCTCCTCAAAGAGGAATGGGGAGAAAATATGTGAAAAGGGCTCAAGGATTGAGATAAGGACGAGAAAATCACGCAATAATTATTGTAACGGGCAAAACAGACTCGGCATAAGGAGATAGTAAGATTTATTGCCTACAACTAACAAGCAAGAGAAGTGAGAAAAAAAGGAAAAAAAAACAAAAGCACCTTCCCCCCATCCACCCTCTTCCACCTCCTCCCCCCGAGCGGCGCAGGGGAACGGGGAATGGGGGTTATGGTCAGTCTACAGCACTTCTTCTCTGCCGCTCCTTCTCGGTCACTCTCGTCCCCTGTGCTGTGGGGTCCCACCCACGGGATGCAGTCCTTGATGAACTGATCCGGCGTGGGCTTCCCACAGGCAGCAGCTCTTCCAGAACTGCTCCAGATATGGGTCCGTACCACGGGGTCCATCCCTCAGGAGAAAACTGCTCCAACCTGGCTCCCCTACGGGCAGCAGCTCCTGCCAGATCACCTGCTCCTGCGTGGGCTCCTCTCCACGGGCTACAGGTCCGGCCCAGAATCTGCTCCGGCAGGGGTCTTCCACAGGCGGCAGCCTCCATCGGTGCAGGGCCACCTGCTCCACCGTGGTCTCCTCCACGGGCTGCAGCGTGGAACCCTGCTCCACCGTGGTACTCCATGGGCTGCAGGGGGACATCCTGCTTCACCATGGTCCTCACCACAGGCCGCAGGGGACTTCTGCTCCGGCGCCTGGAGCACCTCTCCCCCTCCTTCTACACTGACCTTGGCGCAAGGCTGTTCCTCGCTCCTCTCACTCTCCCGGCTGCTGTGTGGCGCAGCGTTTTTTCCCTGTCTTAAATATGCTCTCACAGAGGCGAAAAACAACATCGCTTATTGGCTCGGATCTGGAAAACAATGGGGCCCTTCCCAAACATGGGGCAGCTTCTAGATCTTTCTCACAGAAACCACCCCTATGGCTCCCTGCTACCAAAACCTTGCCACGTAAACCCACTACAAGGATTCAAGAATAGCCCCACTATTTTTGGAAACCAATTAGCAAGGGAACTCGAAACATGGATACCTCTGGACACTGAAGGTGCTTTGTAACAATATGTAGATGATCTCTTAATAGCTACCGAGACTAAAGGGAGTTGTATTCAATGGACTATAAGTCGTCTTAATTTTCTGGGTTTAAATGGATCTCAAGTCTCTTGACAGAAAGTCCAGCTGGCTCAACAAAGTGTGACCTATCTGGGATTTGACATTTCGGAAGGACAACGAGAACTAGGAACTGAACATAAGGAAGTCATTTGCCAGACTCCAGAACCTCAAATGGTAAAGGAGCTACAAACCTTTTTAGGAATGACAGGTTGGTGTCGCCTTTGGATTTATAATTATGGACTATTGGTAAAGCCTCTATGTGAATTGATAAAGATTAACCAGTCAAAGTTAGTCTGGACTGGAGAAGCACAAAAAGTCTTTAAACAACTTAAACAAGAATTGATGATTTTGAAATATCAAGCAATATTGGTAGAACAGGACGACGTGGAAATTGTGATAATTAATATTGTGAATCTAGCCTCTTTTCTTAGTGATGCTGCGGCACAACCTGTGATTCACGATTGTTTAGAAACTATAGAGACTGTGTATTCCAGCCGAGCAGACCTTAAGGAGGAGCCCATGGAAGATGCGGAAGAAACTTGGTTCACGGATGGGAGCAGTTTTGTTACGCAAAGACAACGTAAAGCTGGATATGCTATAACAACTACTCAGCAGGTAATCGAGTCTAAGCCTTTACCCCCTGGAACATCAGCTCAAAAGGCGGAGATAGTTGCTCTCACGAGAGCATTGGAACTGGCAGCGGGAAAAAGGGTAACTATTTGGACGGATTCTAAATATACATTCGGCGTGGTACATGCTCATGGAGCAATTTGGAAAGAACATGGATTGCTGACCGCTCAGTGAAAACACAAAGTATGCTGAAGAAATTTTAAAATTGTTAGAGGCTGTAAAACAACCAGAAAAGGTAGCTATCATGCATTGTCAGGGACACCAAAAGGGGAACACCGATTTTGAAATTGGAAAATCGATTGGCAGAGGCTAAGCAGGCAGCTGAAATAACTGAGGTGAAGGCATTGTCTTTGATACCAGACGGTAAAATCCAAACTATATCCAAATTATACAAAAGAAGACTTAAAATTAATTGAAGATTTGAAAGGTAAAATGAAACCAGATGGATGAGTATATTTAAAAGATAACCACATAGTAATACCCTCTAGTTTGACATGGCCCATAGTTCTTACAGAACACAATAAAACGCATTGGGGAGCTGGCACACTGCATAAGAGCCTGAGTCAGACATTAGTGGGACGATACGATAAAACAAGTAACTCAACAATGTAGCATTTGCTTACACAATAACCCCAATACCAAGAATAGAATAAAATTTGGAATAATCGGTAAAGGAAATTATTCGGGGCAACAGTGGCAAATTGATTTTTCAGAACTCCCTAGAAAAGGGGGGTATCGTTATTTACTGGTTCTGACTGACACGTTTTCAGGAAGGCCTGAAGCCTTTCCCTGTCGAACAAACAAAGCAAGAGAAGTGGTTCAAGTCTTGTTAAATGAAATAATACCATGCTTTGGGATTCTAGTAGCAATGTCTTCTGATAGAGTTTCATATTTTTGTGCACAAGTGGTAGAACAGATAAGTAAGATTCTAAAGGTAGATTGGCAACTGCATACTCCTTATAGACCACAGGCAAGTGGACAGGTAGAAAAAATGAACCATTTAATTAAACAATAAGTAGCTAAAATTGGATAAGAAGCTAATTTGTCATGGCCTCAATCCCTCCCTTTAGCATTACTTGGAATTAGAGTTAAACCTAGAATAAAAGGAAATTTGAGTCCCTTCAAAATCTTAGATGGAAGGCCATAGCAATTTCTATTTAGTGGAGAGGACCTAACGCAGTTAGGATCAGAATATTTATATGCTTATATAACTGAACTTCAGAAACAATTAAATAAAGTACATAAATTTGTTTTAGGGACCAGGGCTAGAGGGTTGGATCAACCAATCCACCCCTTTAAGCTCGGGGATTATATATATATAAAGACTTTTTCAGGACAACCCGTGCAGGAAAAATGGAAGGAAAGTGGATGGGACCATACCAAGTATTACTGACAACACACACCGCCATGAAGATTAAGAAGCAAGCAGCTTGGATCCACAATTCAAGGGTGAAGAAGGCCCCGGCGAGGATATGGACCACCACTCCAATTGGACCAACAAAATTACGGTTTTCCAGATCCTAATGATTGCAGGGGTGCGGTTCTCGGATTTGGGGTGGGCAACTTGGGATGAGAACTTACACCTGACCTTAATACAAACAATTTCTCAAGTAACTAATAAGACAAACTGTTGGGTATGCACCCATCTGCCACAGCATGGGAATAAGGGTGTATCGTTAATTGGGATTCCCTTGCCTGCAAACTTATCTTGGACTAATTTGTGGGAAAACACGTCTTGGGGTCGAAAATATTAAGCAGTTTTGGAACTAGAAGTGAGTAGCTTCATGCCGTTAGAATCCTATTATGTATGTGTACAAAGGTGTAACCCGCCTAAGGGTATAGGAAAACAGCATTGTATAAATACGGATACTACTTCTGTGGGAAATCAGACATCTTGTAATTGAACAATTGATATTAGTACGACTAGCGGCTGGGCAAATTCAACCAGCTGGACGGTTCCAGAAGGAAAAGGGTGCTATTGGCTATGCAATGATACAGCCCGTAAGGTCTTGCCTGAGAATTGGAAGGGAACTTGCACTCTTGGAGCGGTAGTCAAGGGTGGTATTGGCTATGCAATGATACAGCCCGTAAGGTCTTGCCTGAGAATTGGAAGGGAACTTGCACTCTTGGAGCGGTAGTCCCCAGTATGACAGTACATGATGTAGTGCCTCGAGGTTACTTGAGAAATCATATGCGGAGAATCAGATGAAAAATTAACAATCCATTGGTAGAGAGACACACCCCTTTTCATAGTTTTGTGCGATGGTTTATCCCGTGGTTAGGAGTGAGTGAATTGGAAAAGGCAATAGTTAATATTTCTGCAATTATAGAGAAGTTAGAAAACAAAATTCTGGATGCTATAAAGGCTCAACAAGAAGAGATATCTAGTTTATCACAGGTCGTATTACAAAATCGGATGGCCCTAGACTTGTTACTGGCCACTCAAGGGGGAGTCTGTACAGTAATAAACACAAGTTGTTGTATGTATGTAGATCAGAGTGGAAGGATCTCTACCGACCTGGAAGAAATATGGAAGCAGACAAGGATCCTCCATGAGATCAGTAAAGATGATCTTTCATGGAGTTTTAGTGAACTATGGAATAAGTGAACCTCCTGGTTGCCCAATTTCCAATGGTTGAAACAAGTATTCATTGCTCTAATCGTATTAGTAGTGTTAGGAATATTTGTGTGCATGTTGTTTAGATGCCTGCTTTGTTGTGTTACTGTAAATAATGAAAGTATCTGATGCAAAAGAATTTGCCTGGGAAAAGAAAAGGGGGGATTGATTAAGGAGGTATTGGGGAGGCAAGGACAATCCCCAGACAAGGACTGTATATCTCGAAACAAGACACTGGAACTCATGATAAGGAAGCGGCAGGCGGACAGAGAAACAAATGTAAGGACTATAAATCTCGAAACTGGACATTGGAATTCATTATAAAGATACAACAAACGGGAGAATTAGCAACAACCAGCTCTTGCAATTAAGAAACATGCCAATTCAGCAGATTCCTGACCAAAGGTGAAAAGTACACTGTGAGGAAGACTCGGGGTCTTCCTCCCAAAGACCCCTGCCCACGTCCCAAAGACCCCTGCCCACAATTCTTGGAAGGCTCTGCGCAGGCGCAAGGTGCCAAAAGGCTAATTAGCATGAGAAGCGAGGGAAGGCGGGGATAGGTAATGCATATGTATAGGTGCTTGTAGAATATTGATAGATTGATTGTGTAAATTCAAGACTGCTTTCTGCTTTGGGTATGCACGATAGGTGGAGAGATCCCCCGTGCATCCAGCGCTGCAATAAAGAATATACCACTTAAAGGAATTTTGGCTTCGATCTTTGAATCAATTTGGCGACCCAGATGGGACAACCTCTCTGCCGGACCGCAGGACCCGCTGGGAACAGGACTCCCTAGGGTACCCCCGGGATTTCCCGGAGGGACTCCTCGACTCACCGGATCACTGCGGAGGCAGACAAGGACCCCATCATTGTAAGTGAGTATATTCTTTATTCTGGTTTGGTTTTCTGGTAGACCGGTCATCTGGAACTGTCTGTAAGTCAGAAGGTGATCTTCTGCGAGGCAGTGTTTGGTATATACTTTGTGGTTAGCACCATAAGTACATGTTTGGGGACCTTAAGGAAGGAGCTCGCTTTAAGGTCCATCTGGAATTGTGTTGTCTATTTCGGTTTTCTGACTCATGGAGTATGGTATTTAACTCTGGTTATTGTTACTGCGATTTTGGCTATTTTCCTGGTGGTAATAGTAGGTTCGTGGCATTGTTATAAGAAAGATATCGTTACGGTGTTACACAGTTCGGTTTTCTGACTTATCGCATGTGGAATTTGACTATTGTTACTGTGATTTTGGCAATATTGCTGGTAATAGTAGTTTTGTGGCATCGCTACTGAAAGATATTGCGTGCCCGTATTTTTGTGAGTGATACGTTTTGTGATACGCTTTTGTAAGTAACACGTGTATTCTGAAAGTGTAAACTGGAAACTGGGGGGGCAAACAAGCAGTGAAATTTTAAAGAAAAGTGTGTTAGGATGTGTTTGAAGTCACTGGAAGGATATTGGAGGATCTGCCGGTGGAAGTGTGAACAGGAAAACATTGATAAAATATCGTAATCAGTGGTGGCCGCTTTATAAGCTGGAATGTGGAGAAAAGTGGCCCCTAAATGGAACTTTAAACTCTAATATTTTGCTACAGTTAATGTTGTTTTTTGAGAAGCAGAACAGGATGAAATGTTGTATACTGATGTTTCAGCATCTTGGTGGGAAAAGGTACGGAATTAAGTTGGCCCCTGACTGAACCTTTGATGTTGGCATTAGAGAAGTAGAGGCTGGAGAAAGATAAAGGAAGTGTTAAAAGGGTTGTTGAAAGTGTTAAAGGTGTTTGAAGTTGAATGAGCAGGGAAAGAGGACGTAGGAATGTTAATAGTTCTGCCTCTGCCCGAGGCAGAGATCTTAAAATCATGGGTGTTAGCCCTTTAGGGCAAAGGGACCATGATCGGTCCGGTCCGAGAGAGTTGTCACAGAAACAGAAAAGCAGTCAACTCTTAAAACAACCTCAGTTCATGTGCGAGCTCAGATTGCTGATGGGACCGTTCAGGGAACTGTGGACAATTGCATTCCCCTGACCGACCCCCACTAAGACCCGAATCATCCTGAAAATTATGAACGGTTAAGTAAATACTAAAACCTGGATGAATTGGGAATTGAGAATATGCTTCCAACAAGGTCTAAAAGAAAGCCCTATGGAATTTTTGGACCAACTCTGAAATGTAATGAAAATAAATAAATAAATAAATAAATAAAACAAAACGGTTTGGACCTGGCTTTGGAGGACAAATTGACTAGCCTTTTCCTAGGGTAATCAACCCCTGATTTCAACAGGAATAACGGGGACCTGGGGAATCTACCCTAGCGGATCCTCCACTGGTTATAATGAAGCTAGGGGAGGAATGGAAGTGAAATTTCTTATTGCTCTGGGGCAACGTATTCAGTTCTAAATCAAGCATTAATGCCTTCACAGAATTATTATGTTAGGGTAAAAGGTGTGTCGTGGTTTAACCCGGCCGGCAGCTAAACACCACGCAGCTGTTCGCTCCCCCTCCCCCTCCCTCTCTGGGACGGGGGAGAGAAATGGAAAGTGAAGCCCGTGAGTTGAGATAAAGACAGTTTAATAAGACAAAATAATAATAATAATAATAATAATAATAATAATAATAATAATAATAATAATAATAATAATAATAATAATAATAATAATAATAATAATACAATGATGATAATAGTACCACTACTAATAATGTGTACAAACAAGTGATGCACAATGCAATTGCTCACCACCCGCTGACCGATGCCCAGCCTAACCCCGAGCAGTCCGGCCCCCTCCCCCTGGCTAGCCACCCCTATGTATTGTTTAGGCTGACGTCAGATGCTATGGAATACCCCTTTGGCTAGTTTGGGTCACCTGTCCTGGGTCTGTCCCCTCCCAGCTCTTCCTGCACCCCCAGCCTGCCTGTTGGCAGGACAGAGCAAGAAGCTGAGATGTCCTTGGCTTGGTATAAGCACTGCTCTGCAACAATTAAAACATCGGGGTGTTATCAGCACTCTTCTCATCCTAAGCCAAAACATAGCATTCTACCAGCTACTAGGAAGAAAATTACCTCTGTTCTAACTGAAACCAGGACAAGGTGTAACCAAAAAGGCTTATTTTTGTGAACCTTTGAAGTACAAGTTAGGGAAACAATGGGGCATACACAGATTTTTATCTATGCCTAGCTCCTCATGGGCACTCTTAGGTAGAGATTTATTAGAGCAAGTAGGAGCAGAAATTGTCTTTGAAAAAGGGAAAATGGAATTAAGAAGAGGAGAAGAACAACTAAGAAATGTGTTAAGCTTGGCACTAATACAAAGTGACCCTAAAAGTGAAATACCTTTAGAGATCACAGATCAAGTATGTCCAGGAGTTTGGGCTACCAAAGTCCCTGGAAGAGCTAAAAATGTGACCTTAATAATTATTAAATTAAAGCCAGGAGAGAAACCCGTTAAGGTTAAGTAATATCCTTTGAGGATAGAAGATAGGAAAGGAATTAAAGAGATAATTGATAAATGTTTACAGTATGGATTATTGCTTGAATGCGAATCAGAATACAATGCACCCATATTGCCAATTAAAAAGGCAGATGAAAAAGCTATAGGCTAGTTCAGGATTTGAGGGCCATAAATAAAATCACGGAGGATATACATCCAGTAGTGGCAAACCCTTATACTTTGCTGACTAAATTAAAGAATAGTCAAGTCTGGTTTACCGTACTGGATTTAAAAGATGCCTTCTTCTGCCTAGGCTTAGCCACAGAAAGCCAAAACCTATTCGCCTTTGAATGGGAAAATCCCGATTCAGGCAGAAAGACGCAGCTTACGTGGACATTACTACCTCAAGGATTCAAGAATAGCCCCACTATTTTTGGAAACCAATTAGCAAGGGAACTCGAAACATGGATACCTCCGGACACTGAAGGTGCTTTGTTACAATATGTAGATGATCTCTTAATAGCTACCGAGACTAAAGGGAGTTGTATTCAATGGACTATAAGTCGTCTTAATTTTCTGGGTTTAAATGGATCTCAAGTCTCTTGACAGAAAGTCCAGCTGGCTCAACAAAGTGTGACCTATCTGGGATTTGACATTTCGGAAGGACAACGAGAACTAGGAACTGAACATAAGGAAGTCATTTGCCGGACTCCAGAACCTCAAATGGTAAAGGAGCTACAAACCTTTTTAGGAATGACAGGTTGGTGTCGCCTTTGGATTTATAATTATGGACTATTGGTAAAGCCTCTATGTGAATTGATAAAGATTAACCAGTCAAAGTTAGTCTGGACTGGAGAAGCACAAAAAGTCTTTAAACAACTTAAACAAGAATTGATGATTTTGAAATATCAAGCAATATTGGTAGAACAGGACGACGTGGAAATTGTGATAATTAATATTGTGAATCTAGCCTCTTTTCTTAGTGATGCTGCGGCACAACCTGTGATTCACGATTGTTTAGAAACTATAGAGACTGTGTATTCCAGCCGAGCAGACCTTAAGGAGGAGCCCATGGAAGATGCGGAAGAAACTTGGTTCACGGATGGGAGCAGTTTTGTTACGCAAAGACAACGTAAAGCTGGATATGCTATAACAACTACTCAGCAGGTAATCGAGTCTAAGCCTTTACCCCCTGGAACATCAGCTCAAAAGGCGGAGATAGTTGCTCTCACGAGAGCATTGGAACTGGCAGCGGGAAAAAGGGTAACTATTTGGACGGATTCTAAATATACATTCGGCGTGGTACATGCTCATGGAGCAATTTGGAAAGAACATGGATTGCTGACCGCTCAGTGAAAACACAAAGTATGCTGAAGAAATTTTAAAATTGTTAGAGGCTGTAAAACAACCAGAAAAGGTAGCTATCATGCATTGTCAGGGACACCAAAAGGGGAACACCGATTTTGAAATTGGAAAATCGATTGGCAGAGGCTAAGCAGGCAGCTGAAATAACTGAGGTGAAGGCATTGTCTTTGATACCAGACGGTAAAATCCAAACTATATCCAAATTATACAAAAGAAGACTTAAAATTAATTGAAGATTTGAAAGGTAAAATGAAACCAGATGGATGAGTATATTTAAAAGATAATCACATAGTAATACCCTCTAGTTTGACATGGCCCATAGTTCTTACAGAACACAATAAAACGCACTGGGGAGCTGGCACACTGCATAAGAGCCTGAGTCAGACATTAGTGGGACGATATGATAAAACAAGTAACTCAACAATGTAGCATTTGCTTACACAATAACCCCAATACTAAGAATAGAATAAAATTTGGAATAATCGGTAAAGGAAATTATTCGGGGCAACAGTGGCAAATTGATTTTTCAGAACTCCCTAGAAAAGGGGGGTATCATTATTTACTGGTTCTGACTGACACGTTTTCAGGAAGGCCTGAAGCCTTTCCCTGTCGAACAAACAAAGCAAGAGAAGTGGTTCAAGTCTTGTTAAATGAAATAATACCATGCTTTGGGATTCTAGTAGCAATGTCTTCTGATAGAGTTTCACATTTTTGTGCACAAGTGGTAGAACAGATAAGTAAGATTCTAAAGATAGATTGGCAACTGCATACTCCTTATAGACCACAGGCAAGTGGACAGGTAGAAAAAATGAACCATTTAATTAAACAATAAGTAGCTAAAATTGGATAAGAAGCTAATTTGTCATGGCCTCAATCCCTCCCTTTAGCATTACTTGGAATTAGAGTTAAACCTAGAATAAAAGGAAATTTGAGTCCCTTCAAAATCTTAGATGGAAGGCCATAGCAATTTCTATTTAGTGGAGAGGACCTAACGCAGTTAGGATCAGAATATTTATATGCTTATATAACTGAACTTCAGAAACAATTAAATAAAGTACATAAATTTGTTTTAGGGACCAGGGCTAGAGGGTTGGATCAACCAATCCACCCCGTTAAGCTCGGGGATTATATATATATAAAGACTTTTTCAGGACAACCCGTGCAGGAAAAATGGAAGGAAAGTGGATGGGACCATACCAAGTATTTCTGACAACACACACCGCCATTAAGATTAAGAAGCAAGCAGCTTGGATCCACAATTCAAGGGTGAAGAAGGCCCCGGCGAGGATATGGACCACCACTCCAATTGGACCAACAAAATTACGGTTTTCCAGATCCTAATGATTGCAGGGGTGCGGTTCTCGGATTTGGGGTGGGCAACTTGGGATGAGAACTTACACCTGACCTTAATACAAACAATTTCTCAAGTAACTAATAAGACGAACTGTTGGGTATGCACCCATCTGCCACAGCATGGGAATAAGGGTGTATCGTTAATTGGGATTCCCTTGCCTGCAAACTTATCTTGGACTAATTTGTGGGAAAACACATCTTGGGGTCGAAAATATTAAGCAGTTTTGGAACTAGAAGTGAGTAGCTTCATGCCGTTAGAATCCTATTATGTATGTGTACAAAGGTGTAACCCGCCTAAGGGTATAGGAAAACAGCATTGTATAAATACGGATACTACTTCTGTGGGAAATCAGACATCTTGTAATTGAACAATTGATATTAGTACGACTAGCGGCTGGGCAAATTCAACCAGCTGGACGGTTCCAGAAGGAAAAGGGTGCTATTGGCTATGCAATGATACAGCCCGTAAGGCCTTGCCTGAGAATTGGAAGGGAACTTGCACTCTTGGAGCGGTAGTCAAGGGTGGTATTGGCTATGCAATGATACAGCCCGTAAGGTCTTGCCTGAGAATTGGAAGGGAACTTGCACTCTTGGAGCGGTAGTCCCCAATATGACAGTACATGATGTAGTGCCTCGAGGTTACTTGAGAAATCATATCCGGAGAATCAGATGAAAAATTAACAATCCATTGGTAGAGAGACACACCCCTTTTCACAGTTTTGTGCGATGGTTTATCCCATGGTTAGGAGTGAGTGAATTGGAAAAGGCAATAGTTAATATTTCTGCAATTATAGAGAAGTTCGAAAACAAAATTCTGGATGCTATAAAGGCTCAACAAGAAGAGATATCTAGTTTATCACAGGTAGTATTACCAAATCGGATGGCCCTAGACTTGTTACTGGCCACTCAAGGGGGAGTCTGTACAGTAATAAACACAAGTTGTTGTATGTATGTAGATCAGAGTGGAAGGATCTCTACCGACCTGGAAGAAATATGGAAGCAGACAAGGATCCTCCATGAGATCAGTAAAGATGATCTTTCATGGAGTTTTAGTGAACTATGGAATAAGTGAACCTCCTGGTTGCCCAGTTTCCAATGGCTGAAACAAGTATTCATTGCTCTAATCGTATTAGTAGTGTTAGGAATATTTGTGTGCATGTTGTTTAGATGCCTGCTTTGTTGTGTTACTGTAAATAATGAAAGTATCTGATGCAAAAGAATTTGCATGGGAAAAGAAAAGGGGGGATTGATTAAGGAGGTATTGGGGAGGCAAGGACAATCCCCAGACAAGGACTGTATATCTCGAAACAAGACACTGGAACTCATGATAAGGAAGCGGCAGGCGGACAGAGAAACAAATGTAAGGACTATAACTCTCAAAACTGGACATTGGAATTCATTATAAAGATACAACAAACGGGAGAATTAGCAACAACCAGCTCTTGCAATTAAGAAACATGCCAATTCAGCAGATTCCTGACCAAAGGTGAAAAGTACACTGTGAGGAAGACTCGGGGTCTTCCTCCCAAAGACCCCTGCCCACGTCCCAAAGACCCCTGCCCACAATTCTTGGAAGGCTCTGCGCAGGCGCAGGGTGCCAAAAGGCTAATTAGCATGAGAAGCGAGGGAAGGCGGGGATAGGTAATGCATATGTATAGGTTCTTGTAGAATATTGATAGATTGATTGTGTAAATTCAAGACTGCTTTCTGCTTTGGGTATGCACGATAGGTGGAGAGATCCCCCGTGCATCCAGCGCTGCAATAAAGAATATACCACTTAAAGGAATTTTGGCTTCGATCTTTGAATCAATTTGGCGACCCAGATGGGACAACCTCTCTGCCGGACCGCAGGACCCGCTGGGAATAGGACTCCCTAGGGTACCCCCGGGATTTCCCGGAGGGACTCCTCGACTCACCGGATCACTGCGGAGGCAGACAAGGACCCCATCATTGTAAGTGAGTATATTCTTTATTCTGGTTTGGTTTTCTGGTAGACCGGTCATCTGGAACTGTCTGTAAGTCAGAAGGTGATCTTCTGCGAGGCAGTGTTTGGTATATACTTTGTGGTTAGCACCATAAGTACATGTTTGGGGACCTTAAGGAAGGAGCTCGCTTTAAGGTCCATCTGGAATTGTGTTGTCTATTTCGGTTTTCTGACTCATGGAGTATGGTATTTAACTCTGGTTATTGTTACTGCGATTTTGGCTATTTTCCTGGTGGTAATAGTAGGTTCGTGGCATTGTTATAAGAAAGATATCGTTACGGTGTTACACAGTTCGGTTTTCTGACTTATCGCATGTGGAATTTGACTCTGACTATTGTTACTGTGATTTTGGCAATATTGCTGGTAATAGTAGTTTTGTGGCATCGCTACTGAAAGATATTGCGTGCCCGTATTTTTGTGAGTGATACGTTTTGTGATACGCTTTTGTAAGTAACATGTGTATTCTGAAAGTGTAAACTGGAAACTGGGGGGGGCAAACAAGCAGTGAAATTTTAAAGAAAAGTGTGTTAGGATGTGTTTTAAGTCGCTGGAAGGATATTGGAGGATCTGCCGGTGGAAGTGTGAACAGGAAAACATTGATAAAATATCGTAATCAGTGGTGGCCGCTTTATAAGCTGGAATGTGGAGAAAAGTGGCCCCTAAATGGAACTTTAAACTCTAATATTTTGCTAGAGTTAATGTTGTTTTTTGAGAAGCAGAACAGGATGAAATGTTGTATACTGATGTTTCAGCATCTTGGTGGGAAAAGGTACGGAATTAAGTTGGCCCCTGACTGAACCTTTGATGTTGGCATTAGAGAAGTACAGGCTGGAGAAAGATAAAGGAAGTGTTAAAAGGGTTGTTGAAAGTGTTAAAGGTGTTTGAAGTTGAATGAGCAGGGAAAGAGGATGTAGGAATGTTAATAGTTCTGCCTCTGCCCGAGGCAGAGATCTTAAAATCATGGGTGTTAGCCCTTTAGGGCAAAGGGACCATGATCGGTCCGGTCCGAGAGAGTTGTCACAGAAACAGAAAAGCAGTCAACTCTTAAAACAACCTGAGTTCATGTGCGAGCTCAGATTGCTGATGGGACCGTTCAGGGAACTGTGGACAATTGCATTCCCCTGACCGACCCCCACTAAGACCCGAATCATCCTGAAAATTATGAACGGTTAAGTAAATACTAAAACCTGGATGAATTGGGAATTGAGAATATGCTTCCAACAAGGTCTAAAAGAAAGCCCTATGGAATTTTTGGACCAACTCTGAAATGTAATGAAAATAAATAAATAAATAAATAAATAAATAAAACAAAATGGTTTGGACCTGGCTTTGGAGGACAAATTGACTAGCCTTTTCCTAGGGTAATCAACCCCTGATTTCAACAGGAATAACGGGGACCTGGGGAATCTACCCTAGCGGATCCTCCACTGGTTATAATGAAGCTAGGGGAGGAATGGAAGTGAAATTTCTTATTGCTCTGGGGCAACGTATTCAGTTCTAAATCAAGCATTAATGCCTTCACAGAATTATTATGTTAGGGTAAAAGGTGTGTCGTGGTTTAACCCGGCCGGCAGCTAAACACCACGCAGCTGTTCGCTCCCCCTCCCCCTCCCTCTCTGGGACGGGGGAGAGAAATGGAAAGTGAAGCCTGTGAGTTGAGATAAAGACAGTTTAATAAGACAAAATAATAATAATAATAATAATAATAATAATAATAATAATAATAATAATACAATGATGATAATAGTACCACTACTAATAATGTGTACAAACAAGTGATGCACAATGCAATTGCTCACCACCCGCTGACCGATGCCCAGCCTAACCCCGAGCAGTCCGGCCCCCTCCCCCTGGCTAGCCACCCCTATGTATTGTTTAGCCTGACGTCAGATGCTATGGAATACCCCTTTGGCTAGTTTGGGTCACCTGTCCTGGGTGTGTCCCCTCCCAGCTCTTACTGCACCCCCAGCCTGCCTGTTGGCAGGACAGAGCAAGAAGCTGAGATGTCCTTGGCTTGGTATAAGCATTGCTCTGCAACAATTAAAACATCGGGGTGTTATCAGCACTCTTCTCATCCTAAGCCAAAACATAGCATTCTACCAGCTACTAGGAAGAAAATTACCTCTGTTCTAACTGAAACCAGGACAAGGTGTAACCGAAAAGGCTTATTTTTGTGAACCTTTGAAGTACAAGTTAGGGAAACAATGGGGCATACACAGATTTTTATCTATGCCTAGCTCCTCATGGGCACTCTTAGGTAGAGATTTATTAGAGCAAGTAGGAGCAGAAATTGTCTTTGAAAAAGGGAAAATGGAATTAAGAAGAGGAGAAGAACAACTAATAAATGTGTTAAGCTTGGCACTAATACAAAGTGACCCTAAAAGTGAAATACCTTTAGAGATCACAGATCAAGTATGTCCAGGAGTTTGGGCTACCGAAGTCCCTGGAAGAGCTAAAAATGTGACCTTAATAATTATTAAATTAAAGCCAGGAGAGAAACCCGTTAAGGTTAAGTAATATCCTTTGAGGATAGAAGATAGGAAAGGAATTAAAGAGATAATTGATAAATGTTTACAGTATGGATTATTGCTTGAATGCGAATCAGAATACAATGCACCCATATTGCCAATTAAAAAGGCAGATGAAAAAGCTATAGGCTAGTTCAGGATTTGAGGGCCATAAATAAAATCACGGAGGATATACATCCAGCAGTGGCAAACCCTTATACTTTGCTGACTAAATTAAAGAATAGTCAAGTCTGGTTTACCGTATTGGATTTAAAAGATGCCTTCTTCTGCCTAGGCTTAGCCACAGAAAGCCAAAACCTATTCGCCTTTGAATGGGAAAATCCCGATTCAGGCAGAAAGACGCAGCTTACGTGGACATTACTACCTCAAGGATTCAAGAATAGCCCCACTATTTTTGGAAACCAATTAGCAAGGGAACTCGAAACATGGATACCTCCGGACACTGAAGGTGCTTTGTTACAATATGTAGATGATCTCTTAATAGCTACCGAGACTAAAGGCAGTTGTATTCAATGGACTATAAGTCGTCTTAATTTTCTGGGTTTAAATGGATATCAAGTCTCTTGACAGAAAGTCCATCTGGCTCAACAAATAGGTAATGCATATGTATAGGTGCTTGTAGAATATTGATAGATTGATTGTATAAATTCAAGACTGCTTTCTGCTTTGGGTATGCACGATAGGTGGAGAGATCCCCCGTGCATCCAGCGCTGCAATAAAGAATATACCACTTAAAGAAATTTCGGCTTCGATCTTTGAATCAATTTGGCGACCCAGATGGGACAACCTCTCTGCCGGACCGCAGGACCCGCTGGGAAAAGGACTCCCTAGGGTACCCCCGGGATTTCCCGGAGGGACTCCTCGACTCACCGGATCACTGCGGAGGCAGACAAGGACCCCATCATTGTAAGTGAGTATATTCTTTATTCTGGTTTGGTTTTCTGGTAGACCGGTCATCTGGAACTGTCTGTAAGTCAGAAGGTGATCTTCTGCGAGGCAGTGTTTGGTATATACTTTGTGGTTAGCACCATAAGTACATGTTTGGGGACCTTAAGGAAGGAGCTCGCTTTAAGGTCCATCTGGAATTGTGTTGTCTATTTCGGTTTTCTGACTCATGGAGTATGGTATTTAACTCTGGTTATTGTTACTGCGATTTTGGCTATTTTCCTGGTGGTAATAGTAGGTTCGTGGCATTGTTATAAGAAAGATATCGTTACGGTGTTACACAGTTCGGTTTTCTGACTTATCGCATGTGGAATTTGACTCTGACTATTGTTACTGTGATTTTGGCAATATTGCTGGTAATAGTAGTTTTGTGACATCGCAACTGAAAGATATTGCGTGCCCGTATTTTTGTGAGTGATACGTTTTGTGATACGCTTTTGTAAGTAACATGTGTATTCTGAAAGTGTAAACTGGAAACTGGGGGGGCAAACAAGCAGTGAAATTTTAAAGAAAAGTGTGTTAGGATGTGTTTGAAGTCACTGGAAGGATATTGGAGGATCTGCCGGTGGAAGTGTGAACAGGAAAACATTGATAAAATATCGTAATCAGTGGTGGCCGCTTTATAAGCTGGAATGTGGAGAAAAGTGGCCCCTAAATGGAACTTTAAACTCTAATATTTTGCTAGAGTTAATGTTGTTTTTTGAGAAGCAGAACAGGATGAAATGTTGTATACTGATGTTTCAGCATCTTGGTGGGAAAAGGTACGGAATTAAGTTGGCCCCTGACTGAACCTTTGATGTTGGCATTAGAGAAGTACAGGCTGGAGAAAGATAAAGGAAGTGTTAAAAGGGATGTTGAAAGTGTTAAAGGTGTTTGAAGTTGAATGAGCAGGGAAAGAGGATGTAGGAATGTTAATAGTTCTGCCTCTGCCCGAGGCAGAGATCTTAAAATCATGGGTGTTAGCCCTTTAGGGCAAAGGGACCATGATCGGTCCGAGAGAGTTGTCACAGAAACAGAAAAGCAGTCAACTCTTAAAACACCCTGAGTTCATGTGCGAGCTCAGATTGCTGATGGGACCGTTCAGGGAACTGTGGACAATTGCATTCCCCTGACCGACCCCCACTAAGACCCGAATCATCCTGAAAATTATGAACGGTTAAGTAAATACTAAAACCTGGATGAATTGGGAATTGAGAATATGCTTCCAACAAGGTCTAAAAGAAAGCCCTATGGAATTTTTGGACCAACTCTGAAATGTAATGAAAATAAATAAATAAATAAATAAATAAATAAAACAAAATGGTTTGGACCTGGCTTTGGAGGACAAATTGACTAGCCTTTTCCTAGGGTAATCAACCCCTGATTTCAACAGGAATAACGGGGACCTGGGGAATCTACCCTAGCGGATCCTCCACTGGTTATAATGAAGCTAGGGGAGGAATGGAAGTGAAATTTCTTATTGCTCTGGGGCAACGTATTCAGTTCTAAATCAAGCATTAATGCCTTCACAGAATTATTATGTTAGGGTAAAAGGTGTGTCGTGGTTTAACCCGGCCGGCAGCTAAACACCACGCAGCTGTTCGCTCCCCCTCCCCCTCCCTCTCTGGGACGGGGGAGAGAAATGGAAAGTGAAGCCTGTGAGTTGAGATAAAGACAGTTTAATAAGACAAAATAATAATAATAATAATAATAATAATAATAATAATAATAATACAATGATGATAATAGTACCACTACTAATAATGTGTACAAACAAGTGATGCACAATGCAATTGCTCACCACCCGCTGACCGATGCCCAGCCTAACCCCGAGCAGTCCGGCCCCCTCCCCCTGGCTAGCCACCCCTATGTATTGTTTAGCCTGACGTCAGATGCTATGGAATACCCCTTTGGCTAGTTTGGGTCACCTGTCCTGGGTGTGTCCCCTCCCAGCTCTTACTGCACCCCCAGCCTGCCTGTTGGCAGGACAGAGCAAGAAGCTGAGATGTCCTTGGCTTGGTATAAGCATTGCTCTGCAACAATTAAAACATCGGGGTGTTATCAGCACTCTTCTCATCCTAAGCCAAAACATAGCATTCTACCAGCTACTAGGAAGAAAATTACCTCTGTTCTAACTGAAACCAGGACAAGGTGTAACCGAAAAGGCTTATTTTTGTGAACCTTTGAAGTACAAGTTAGGGAAACAATGGGGCATACACAGATTTTTATCTATGCCTAGCTCCTCATGGGCACTCTTAGGTAGAGATTTATTAGAGCAAGTAGGAGCAGAAATTGTCTTTGAAAAAGGGAAAATGGAATTAAGAAGAGGAGAAGAACAACTAATAAATGTGTTAAGCTTGGCACTAATACAAAGTGACCCTAAAAGTGAAATACCTTTAGAGATCACAGATCAAGTATGTCCAGGAGTTTGGGCTACCGAAGTCCCTGGAAGAGCTAAAAATGTGACCTTAATAATTATTAAATTAAAGCCAGGAGAGAAACCCGTTAAGGTTAAGTAATATCCTTTGAGGATAGAAGATAGGAAAGGAATTAAAGAGATAATTGATAAATGTTTACAGTATGGATTATTGCTTGAATGCGAATCAGAATACAATGCACCCATATTGCCAATTAAAAAGGCAGATGAAAAAGCTATAGGCTAGTTCAGGATTTGAGGGCCATAAATAAAATCACGGAGGATATACATCCAGCAGTGGCAAACCCTTATACTTTGCTGACTAAATTAAAGAATAGTCAAGTCTGGTTTACCGTACTGGATTTAAAAGATGCCTTCTTCTGCCTAGGCTTAGCCACAGAAAGCCAAAACCTATTCGCCTTTGAATGGGAAAATCCCGATTCAGGCAGAAAGACGCAGCTTACGTGGACATTACTACCTCAAGGATTCAAGAATAGCCCCACTATTTTTGGAAACCAATTAGCAAGGGAACTCGAAACACGGATACCTCCGGACACTGAAGGTGCTTTGTTACAATATGTAGATGATCTCTTAATAGCTACCGAGACTAAAGGCAGTTGTATTCAATGGACTATAAGTCGTCTTAATTTTCTGGGTTTAAATGGATATCAAGTCTCTTGACAGAAAGTCCATCTGGCTCAACAAATAGGTAATGCATATGTATAGGTGCTTGTAGAATATTGATAGATTGATTGTATAAATTCAAGACTGCTTTCTGCTTTGGGTATGCACGATAGGTGGAGAGATCCCCCGTGCATCCAGCGCTGCAATAAAGAATATACCACTTAAAGAAATTTCGGCTTCGATCTTTGAATCAATTTGGCGACCCAGATGGGACAACCTCTCTGCCGGACCGCAGGACCCGCTGGGAAAAGGACTCCCTAGGGTACCCCCGGGATTTCCCGGAGGGACTCCTCGACTCACCGGATCACTGCGGAGGCAGACAAGGACCCCATCATTGTAAGTGAGTATATTCTTTATTCTGGTTTGGTTTTCTGGTAGACCGGTCATCTGGAACTGTCTGTAAGTCAGAAGGTGATCTTCTGCGAGGCAGTGTTTGGTATATACTTTGTGGTTAGCACCATAAGTACATGTTTGGGGACCTTAAGGAAGGAGCTCGCTTTAAGGTCCATCTGGAATTGTGTTGTCTATTTCGGTTTTCTGACTCATGGAGTATGGTATTTAACTCTGGTTATTGTTACTGCGATTTTGGCTATTTTCCTGGTGGTAATAGTAGGTTCGTGGCATTGTTATAAGAAAGATATCGTTACGGTGTTACACAGTTCGGTTTTCTGACTTATCGCATGTGGAATTTGACTCTGACTATTGTTACTGTGATTTTGGCAATATTGCTGGTAATAGTAGTTTTGTGACATCGCAACTGAAAGATATTGCGTGCCCGTATTTTTGTGAGTGATACGTTTTGTGATACGCTTTTGTAAGTAACATGTGTATTCTGAAAGTGTAAACTGGAAACTGGGGGGGCAAACAAGCAGTGAAATTTTAAAGAAAAGTGTGTTAGGATGTGTTTGAAGTCACTGGAAGGATATTGGAGGATCTGCCGGTGGAAGTGTGAACAGGAAAACATTGATAAAATATCGTAATCAGTGGTGGCCGCTTTATAAGCTGGAATGTGGAGAAAAGTGGCCCCTAAATGGAACTTTAAACTCTAATATTTTGCTAGAGTTAATGTTGTTTTTTGAGAAGCAGAACAGGATGAAATGTTGTATACTGATGTTTCAGCATCTTGGTGGGAAAAGGTACGGAATTAAGTTGGCCCCTGACTGAACCTTTGATGTTGGCATTAGAGAAGTACAGGCTGGAGAAAGATAAAGGAAGTGTTAAAAGGGATGTTGAAAGTGTTAAAGGTGTTTGAAGTTGAATGAGCAGGGAAAGAGGATGTAGGAATGTTAATAGTTCTGCCTCTGCCCGAGGCAGAGATCTTAAAATCATGGGTGTTAGCCCTTTAGGGCAAAGGGACCATGATCGGTCCGAGAGAGTTGTCACAGAAACAGAAAAGCAGTCAACTCTTAAAACACCCTGAGTTCATGTGCGAGCTCGGATTGCTGATGGGACCGTTCAGGGAACTGTGGACAATTGCATTCCCCTGACCGACCCCCACTAAGACCCGAATCATCCTGAAAATTATGAACAGTTAAGTAAATACTAAAACCTGGATGAATTGGGAATTGAGAATATGCTTCCAACAAGGTCTAAAAGAAAGCCCTATGGAATTTTTGGACCAACTCTGAAATGTAATGAAAATAAATAAATAAATAAATAAATAAATAAAACAAAACGGTTTGGACCTGGCTTTGGAGGACAAATTGACTAGCCTTTTCCTAGGGTAATCAACCCCTGATTTCAACAGGAATAACGGGGACCTGGGGAATCTACCCTAGCGGATCCTCCACTGGTTATAATGAAGCTAGGGGAGGAATGGAAGTGAAATTTCTTATTGCTCTGGGGCAACGTATTCAGTTCTAAATCAAGCATTAATGCCTTCACAGAATTATTATGTTAGGGTAAAAGGTGTGTCGTGGTTTAACCCGGCCGGCAGCTAAACACCACGCAGCTGTTCGCTCACCCTCCCCCTCCCTCTCTGGGACGGGGGAGAGAAATGGAAAGTGAAGCCCGTGAGTTGAAATAAAGACAGTTTAATAAGACAAAATAATAAAAATAATAAAAATAATAAAAATAATAAAAATAATAAAAATAATAAAAATAATAAAAATAATAAAAATAATAAAAATAATAAAAATAATAAAAATAATAATAATAATAATAATAATAATAATAATAATAATACAATGATGATAATAGTACCACTACTAATAATGTGTACAAACAAGTGATGCACAATGCAATTGCTCACCACCCGCTGACCAATGCCCAGCCTAACCCCGAGCAGTCTAGGCTAGGTAGGATGGGGCTTCAGGCACCTCTTCACCTGAGGAAACACACTGCCATCAGGCACCGCTGTGCATGACAAGCTTGTTCTGCTAGAACACCCTACTCAGATGCACTGTGGCATTCAAGTGAACTGCTTTCATGCAAATATAACGACTGATGTTACAACCCACCTTGCCTGTGGCACCTGATGAACAGAAGAGTAAGCCACCGCAGCGCTTCAAAACCATCCCTGCACGTGCCGCTCCTTGTCACTCTCTGGCCTTATCTCATATCCTTATCCACTTCTGTGGAGAGCCTGCCACGGCACCTGCAAAGCAAGACGGACACCTTTCATAGTCACTTTGTGCTACTTGGTCGTTCTGCTCCAACCCAGCTCATGACCAGCCCCTCTTCTTACACAGCTCTTCAGAGTGCAGTTTGCTCCTTTGAGCCTGTGCGAGACACCTGTGAAAGAAAAAGAAACGCATAGGCCGATGCAGCATCCAAAGACACAGCACAACTAGGTAAGTTACTCTCATCTGCTCCCTTACCTCTGCCGCTTACCAGCCCCCGAGGCAGATGCTTCAATCTACCCTCTTCAAACAGCTACAACACCTCTAAAAGACAAAGAGGGGATGCTTAGAGGAACAGTGAGACCTACAACACAACAACTGCTACATCTGTTCCTCACTCACCTTGCCAGAGGCAGCTCTGCGTGTGACGTCCCAGGTTGTACACTGCGTTACCTAACCCTTACCGTAACCCTTACCCTAACCCTTCTCACCCTTACCATTACCCAAATCCTTACCTTTACTTTTTCCTTACCCTTACTCTTTCCTTTAACCATAACCTTACCCTTACCCTATACCTTACTCCAACCTTTCCCCTTACCTTCCCCTTCCCCTTACACTTAACCTAACCCTTACCCTTCTGCTTCCCCTAAAACATATCCTAACACTTTCCCTTACCCTTACACTTACCCTAACCCTTACTATTACCCTTACACTTACTCTTGCCCTAATCCTTGCTTGCACCCTTACACTTATCCTAACCCTTACACTTACTCATGCTCAAACCCTTACTCTAACCCTTACCCTGACCCGTACCCTTACCCTTGCCATTACCCTTATTCATACCATTACCCTTACCCTTAACCTTACCCTTATCCTAACACTTACCCTAACCCTTAACCTTTCTGCTACACTTACCCTTTTCCTAAATCGAAACCTTACCCTTACTCTTACCCTTAACCTAAGCCTAAACCTCAAACCTTACCGTAAAGCTTACCCTTTCTGCTACATTTACCCTTAGCCTAAATCTAAACCTTACACTTACCCTTAGCCTAACCCTCACCCTTACCATTACCCATACCCTTATTCTTACCCTAACCCTTATCTTTACACTTACGGTTACCATTAACCTTACACTTACCCTAACACTTATCCTGAACCTAACCCTTACCCTGACCCTTACATTAACCCTAACCCTTACCCTAAACCTTACACTTACTCTTAACATTAACCTTACCCTTAACCTTTAGCTAATACTTAACCTTACGTTTTTCTCACCCTATCCCTATAATTAACCATAACCATTACCCTAACACTTAACCTTACCCTTACAATAAGCCATACAACAACACTTAAATGTACACTTACGCTTACAGTTACCCTAGGAATTACTCTTTCAATTACTCCTACCCTTACCGTTACACTTACCCTTACCCTTACCCTTCTCCATACCATTACCCTTACCCTAAACCTTACACTTACCCTTATCCTTACCCTAACCCTAACCCTCACCCTTACCATTAACCATACCCTTACTCTTCTCCTTACCCTAAACCTTACCCCAACCCTTACCGTAACCCTTACATTAACCCTAACCCTTAACCTAAACCTTACACTTACTCTTAACCTTAACCTTACCCTTAAACTAATACATACCCGTACATTTCCCTCACCATAACCCTAATTTTAACAGTACCCATTACCCTAACACTTATCCTTACCTAACCCTAACCCTTACCCTGACCTGTACCCTTACACTTACCCTTACCCTTACCCTTACCCTTATCCTTACCATTACCCTTATCCTTAACCTAACCCTTATCCTAACACACTTACCCTAATCCTACACCTTTCTGCTACACTTACCCTTAGCCTAAATCTAAACCTTACACTTACCCTTACCCTCACCCTTACCATTACCCATATCCTTACTCTTACCCTTACCGTAAACCTTACCCTTCCTTTTACCGTTATCATTAACATTAACCTTACCCTATCCCTTACAATTATCCTGGTCCATACAACTTACCCTTACCCTAACACTTACCCTTAACCTAACTCTAAACCTAAACCTTACCTGAAACCTTACCCTGACCCTTACATTAACCCTAACCCTTATCCTAAACCTTACACTTACTCTTAACCTTAACCTTACCCTTTAACCTTAACCTAATCCTTACCCTTACGTTTCCCTCACCATAAGCCTAGAACTTACCCTAACCATTACTCTAACACCCTTACCCTAACCCTTACTCTAACCCTTACAATGACCCAGACCCTTACACATACACTTACACTTACTCTTACCCTAAACCTTACCCTTACCCTAACACTTACCCTTATCGTAAACCTTACGCTTTCTGCTACACTTACCATTAGCCTAAATGTAAATCTTACACTTACCCTTACCTGAACCGAATACTTACCCTTACGTTTCCCTCACCCTAACCCTAAAATTAACCCTAACCATTATTCTAACCCTTACCCTGACCCATACCCTTACACTCACCCTTACCCTTACATTACCCTAACTCTTACCCATACCATAACCCATACCCTAACACATATTTGTACCCTTAACCTTACCGTTACCCTTACCCTTACTCTATCCGTTACCCTTACGCTTACCCTTAACATAAACATTACCATTAATCTTACCCTTACGCTAACCCTTACCCTTACCCTATCCCTTACACTTATCCTTATCCATACCCTTAACCTTACCCCAACCCTTACCCTTAAGCTGAACCTAACCCTAAACCTTACCCCAAACCTTTCCCTGAACCTTACATTAACACTAACCCTTAACCTAAACCTTACACTTACTCTTAACCTTAACCTTACCCTTAACCTTAAGCTAGTACTTAACCTTACATTTTTCTCACCCTAATCCTAAAATTAACCCTAACCATTACCCTAACACTTAACCGTTACACTTACCCTTATTCTATCCGTTACCCTTACGCTTTCTTTTAACATAAACCTTACCCTTGACCTTACCCTTACCATAAGCCATACAACAACACTTACATGTACACTTACGCTTACACTTACCCTAGCAATTACTCGTACAATTACCCTTACCCTTAACCTAAGCCGAAACCTTAAACCTTACAGTAAACCTTACCCTTTCTGCTACACTTCCCCTTAGCCTAAATCTAAACCTTACACTTATCCTTACTGTAACCCTCACCCTTATCATTACCAATACCCTTACTCTTACCCTTACCCTAACCCTTACTCTAACCCTTACAATTACCCGTACTTTTACACATACCCTTACACTTACCCTTAAACTTACACTAACCCTTACCCTTAACTAAATCTAACCCTTACACTAAACATCATCCTTACCCTTACCATTATCCCTTCTCTTACCCTTATCCTAAACATTTCCCAAACCCTTACCCTTACATTAAACCTAACCCTTACCATAACTCTTAACCTTATCCTTAAACTTAACCTAATACTTACCCTTACGTTTCCCTCACCCTAAACCTAAAATTAGCCTAACCACTACCCTAACACTTACCCTTACTCTAACCCTTACCCTGAACTGTACCCTTACACTTCCACTTACCCACTTAAGTGTAAGAGTTAGGATAACGTTAACCTTAAGGGTGACCCTTTAGCTTATCCTTAATGTTTATGGTTAGGTTAAGGGTAAGGGTAATGGTTTGGTAAGGGTAAGGTTAAGGGTAATTGTACGAGTAATTGCTAGGGTAAGTGTAAGCGTAAGTGTACATGTAAGTGTTGTTGTAGGGCTTATGGTAAGGGTAAGGTCAAGGGTAAGGTTTATGTTAAGGGTAAGCGTAAGGGTAATGGATAGAGTAAAAGTAAGGGTAAGGTTAAGGGTAACGGTAAGGTTAAGGGTACAAATATGTGTTAGGGTATGGGTTATGGTATGGGTAAGAATTAGGGTAAGTATAAGGGTAAGGGTAAGTGTAAGGGTACAGGTCAGGGTAAGGGTTAGAGTAAGGGTTAGGGTTAGGGTAAGGTTAAGTGTTAGGGTAATGGTTAGGGTTAGTTTTAGGGTTAAAGTCAGGAAAACGTATGCGTAAGTATTAGGTTAATGTTAAGGGTAAGGTTAAGAGTAAGTGTAAGTTTTAGGGTAAGGGTTAGGGTTAATGTAAGGGTCAGGGTAAGGGCTGGGGTAAGGTTTAGGGTTAGGGTTAGGTTAAGGGTAAGGATTAGGGTAAGGGTAAGGGTATGGATAAGGATAAGTGTAAGTGTTAGGGTAAGGGTAATGTTAAAGGTAACAGTAAGTGTAAGGAGAAGGGTTAGGGTAAGGGCAAGAGTAAGGGTATTGGTAATGATAAGGGTGAGGGTTACAGTAAGGGTAAGTGTAAGGTATAGATTTAGGCTAACGGTAAGTGTAGCAGAAAGGGTAAGGTTTACTGTAAGGTTTAAGGTTTCGGCCTAGGTTAAGGTTAAGGGTAAGGGTAAGGGTAATTGTACGAGTAATTGCTAGGGTAAGTGTAAGTGTACATGTAAGTGTTGTTGTATGGCTTATGGTAAGGGTAAGGTCAAGGGTAAGGTTTATGTTAAGTGTAAGCGTAAGGGTAACGAATAGAGTAAGGGTAAGGGTAAGGTTAAGGGTAACGGTAAGGTTAAGGGTACAAATATGTGTTAGGGTATGGGTAAGAATTAGGGTAAGTGTAAGAAAAAGGGTCAGGGTAAGGGTTAGAGTAAGGGTTAGGGTTAGGGTAAGGGTAAGTGTTAGGGTAATGGTTAGGGTTAGTTTTAGGGTTAAAGTCAGGAAAACATATGCGTAAGTATTAGGTGAATGTTAAGGGTAAGGTTAAGGTTAAGAGTAAGTGTAAGGTTTAGGGTAAGGGTTAGGGTTAATGTAAGGGTCAGGGTAAGGGTTGGGGTAAGGTTTAGGGTAAGGGTTAGGTTAAGGATAAGTGTTAGGGTAAGGGTAAGGTTAATGGTAACCATAAGTCTAAAGGTAAGGGTTACGGTAAGGGTAAGAATAAGGGTATGGGTAATGGTAAGGGTGAGGGTTAGGCTAAGGGTAAGTGTAAGGTTTAGATTTAGGCTAAGGGTAAGTGTAGCAGAAAGGGTAAGGTTTCCGGTAAGGGTAAGTGTTAGGATAAGGGTAAGGTTTCGGGTTAGGTTAAGGGTAAGGGTAAGGGTAAGGGTAAGGGTAAGGGTAAGGGTAAGGGTAAGGGTAAGGGTAAGGGTAAGGGTAAGGGTAAGGGTAAGGGTAAGGGTTACGGTAAGGGTAAGAGTTATGGTATGGATACGGGTACAGGTAGAAGTATGTGTTAGAGTATGGGTTATGGTAAGTGTAAGGGTTAGGGTAAGGGTAAGTGTTGAGGTAATGGTTAGGGTTAATTTTAGGGTTAGGGTGAGGGAAAAGTAAGGGTAAGTATTAGGTTAAGGTTAAGGGTAAGGTTAAGGTTAAGTGTAAGTTTTAGGGTAAGGGTTAATGTAAGGGTCAGGGTAAGGGTTCAGGTAAGGTTTAGGCTTAGGGTTAGGTTAAGGTTAAGTGTTAGGGTAAGCGTAAGTTGTATGGATAAGGATAAGTGTAAGGGATAGGGTAAGGGTAAGTGTTAGGGTAAGGGTAAGGTTAATGGTAACCGTAAGTGTAAGGGTAAGGGTTAGGGTAAGGGGAAGAGTAAGGGGAAGGGGAAGGGGAAGTCTAAGGGTCCGGGTCAGGGTAAAATTTAGAGTAAGGGTTAGGGTTAGGGTTCGGTAAGGATAAGTGTTAGGGTAATGGTTACGGTTAATTTTAGGGTTATGGTGAGGGAAACGTAAGGGTATGTATTAGTTTAAGGGTAAGGTTAAAGTTAAGATTAAGTGTAAGGTTTAGGTTAAGGGTTAGGGTTAGAGTAAGGGTTAGGGTTAGGGTTAGGATTAGGGTAAGGGTTAGGGATAATGTAAGGGTCAGGGTAAGGGTTGGGGTAAGGTTTAGGTTAAGGGTAAAAGTAAGTATAATGGTAAGGGTAAGAGTGAAGGTTAGGGTAATGGTTAGATTTAGGTAAGGGTGAGGGTTAGGGAAAGGTTTAGAATTAGGCAAAGGGTAAGTGTAGCAGAAAGGGTAAGGTTTAGGATAATGGTAAGTGTTAGGATAAGGGTAAGGTTTAGGGTTAGCTTAATAGTAAGGTTAAGGGTAATTGTACGAGTAATTGCTAGGGTAAGTGCAAGCGTAAGTGTACATGTAAGTGTTGTTGTATGGCTTATGATAAGGGTTAGGTTAAGGTTAAGGTTTATGTTAAGTGTAAGTGTAAGGGTAACAGAGACAGTAAAGGTACGGGTAAGGGGAACCTTAAGGTTAAGGCTACAAGTACGTGTTAGGGTATGGGTTATGGTAAGGGTAAGGGTTAGGGTAAGGGTAAGTGTAAGGGTACGGGTCAGGGTAAGGCTTAGAGTAAGGGTTAGAGTTACGGTTAGGGTTAGGTTAAGGTTAAGTGTTAGGGTAATGGTTAGGGTTAGTTTTAGGGTTAAAGTCAGGAAAACGTATGCGTAAGTATTAGGTTAATGTTAAGGGTAAGTGTAAGGTTTAGGTTAAGGGTAAGGGTTAATGTAAGGGTCCTGGAAAGGGTTCAGGTAAGGTTTAGGGTTAGAGTTAGGTTAGGGTTACGTGTTAGGAAAAGGGTAAGTTGTATGTATAAGAATAAGTGTAAGAGTAAGTGTATTGGTAATGATAAGGGTGAGGGTTAAGGATAAGGTATAAGGATAAGGGTATTTTAATTTTTTAATTCAATTAATTTTAAATTAAATTTTTTTAATTTAATTAATTAATATTTTTATTGTACGAGTAATTGCTAGGGTAAGTTTAAGCGTAAGTGTACATTTAAGTGTTGTTGTATGGCTTATTTTAAGGGTAAGGTTAAGTGTTAGCATAATGGTTATGGTTAATTATAGGGTTAGGGTGAGAAAAACGTAAGATTAAGTATTAGCTAAAGGTTAAGGGTAAGGTTAATGTTAAGAGTAAGTGTAAGGTTTAGGGTAAGGGTTAGGGTTAATGTAAGGGTCAGGGTAAGGGTTGGGGTAAGGTTTAGGGTAAGGGTTAGGTTAAGGATAAGTGTTAGGGTAAGGGTAAGGTTAATGGTAACCATAAGTCTAAAGGTAAGGGTTACGGTAAGGGTAAGAATAAGGGTATGGGTAATGGTAAGGGTGAGGGTTAGGCTAAGGGTAAGTGTAAGGTTTAGATTTAGGCTAAGGGTAAGTGTAGCAGAAAGGGTAAGGTTTACGGTAAGGTTTAAGGTTTAGGGTAAGGGTAAGGGTAAGGGTAAGGGTAAGGGTAAGGGTAAGGGTAAGGGTAAGGGTAAGGGTAAGGGTAAGGGTAAGGGTAAGGGTAAGGGTAAGGGTAAGGGTAAGGGTAAGGGTAAGGGTAAGGGTAAGGGTAAGGGTAAGGGTAAGGGTAAGGGTAAGGGTACGGGTCAGGGTAAGGGTTAGAGTAAGGGTTTGAGTAAGGGTAAGGGTAAGGGTTAGGATAAGTGTAAGGGTGCAAGCAAGGATTAGGGCAAGAGTAATTGTAAGGGTAATAGAAAGGGTTAGGGTAAGTATAAGGGTAAGGGAAAGTGTTAGGATATGTTTTAGGGGAAGCAGAAGGGTAAGGGTTAGGTTAAGTGTAAGGGGAAGGGGAAGGTAAGGGGAAAGGTTGGAGTAAGGTATAGGGTAAGGGTAAGGTTATGGTTAAAGGAAAGAGTAAGGGTAAGGAAAAAGTAAAGGTAAGGATTTGGGTAATGGTAAGGGTGAGAAGGGTTAGGGTAAGGGTTACGGTAAGGGTTAGGTAACGCAGTGTACAACCTGGGACGTCACACGCAGAGCTGCCTCTGGCAAGGTGAGTGAGGAACAGATGTAGCAGTTGTTGTGTTGTAGGTCTCACTGTTCCTCTAAGCATCCCCTCTTTGTCTTTTAGAGGTGGTGTAGCTGTTTGAAGAGGGTAGATTGAAGCATCTGCCTCGGGGGCTGGTAAGCGGCAGAGGTAAGGGAGCAGATGAGAGTAACTTACCTAGTTGTGCTGTGTCTTTGGATGCTGCATCGGCCTATGCGTTTCTTTTTCTTTCACAGGTGTCTCGCACAGGCTCAAAGGAGCAAACTGCACTCTGAAGAGCTGTGTAAGAAGAGGGGCTGGTCGTGAGCTGGGTTGGAGCAGAACGACCAAGTAGCACAAGGTGACTATGAAAGGTGTCCGTCTTGCTTTGCAGGTGCCGTGGCAGGCTCTCCACAGAAGTGGATAAGGATATGAGATAAGGCCAGAGAGCGACAAGGAGCGGCACGTGCAGGGATGGTTTTGAAGCGCTGCGGTGGCTTACTCTTCTGTTCATCAGGTGCCACAGGCAAGGTGGGTTGTAACATCAGTCGTTACATTTGCATGAAAGCAGTTCACTTGAATGCCACAGTGCATCTGAGTAGGGTGTTCTAGCAGAACAAGCTTGTCTGGCACAGCGGTGCCTGATGGCAGTGTGTTTCCTCAGGTGAAGAGGTGCCTGAAGCCCCATCCTATCTAGCCTGCACACAATTATCTGAGAATGAAAGCTGCTTTCCAGTAATTCAGAAAGCCAAGTTACGTCTCAGCCTTGAGCATCTCGGGCTTTTGGGCCTGTCAGTAACATTTGGCACCAGCACTAATACTTTTTTTGGCATATGTTTAGCGTTTGGGGCCTGTGTCTGGGATTTGGGCCCTGTCTCGAACCACTGGGGCTTTGTCCTGGGTTTTGGAGCCTGCCTCTAGAGTTCAGGGCCTGTGATTAGGCTTTTGGGGTCTGTGTCTGGGGGCCGGTATCTGGGGGCAAGGGGGGAGCTGCTTGTAGACCCTTGGGGCCAGCATTGAGGGGGTTGGGAGCTGACTCTACACCTTTGGGGCCTGCTTCTGGGGGCGGGGGGGGGTTGAGACCAGCATCTGGGGGAGGGGTGGGAGCTCTTTGTATTCCTTTGGAGCCTGTGTCGGGGGGGGGGGGGGGGGGGGGGGGGGGGGCGGGGGGGGAAGGGGAGGGTTGGTTGGGAGCTGCTTGTACACTGTTGGAGCCTGGGTTGAGGGAGGAGGTTTGGAGCTGCTTCTACACCTTTGGGCCTGGCATCGGGGGTAGGGGGTTGGGTGCTGGTTGTAGGGGCCTGTGTTTGGGGGGGGGCTTGGGACCTGCGTCTGGGGGAGGGGTGGGAGCTGCTTGTACACCTTTGGGGCCTGCATCTGTGGGGGGTCAGGGCCTGTGTCTAGCGGGCTGGGAACTGCTTGTACAATGTAGGAATCTGTTTCTGCAGGGTGGCTGGGAGCTGTTTGTACAACTTTGGGGCCAGCATCTGGGGGTGGCTGGGAGCTGCCTGTACACTGTAGGGGCCTGTGTTTGTGGGGGGCTTGGGGGCCTCCCTCGGGGGGGGGGGAGGGTTGGGAGCTGCTTGTATAGGGTAGGGGGCCTGCCTGGCAGGGGTTGGGAGCTGCTTGTAGAATTTGGGTCGCTGTGTCTGGGGGGGCGGTTGGGGCCTGTGTCTCAGGGGTGTTGGGAACTGGTTGTACACCTTTGGGTCCTGTCTCTGGGGGGGAGCTACTTGTACACTTTTGGGGTTTTTATTTGAGGGGGGTTGGGAGCTGCTTGTGCACTTTTGGACCTAGGTTTAGGGGGGTTGGGAGTTGCTCATGCATTCTAGGTGCCTCCCTTTTGAGAAGGGTTGGGGCCTGCATCTGTGGGTGGTTGGGAGCTGCTTGTACACTATAGGGGCCATGGTCTTGGAGGGGGGTCTGGGCTGTTTATACACCTTTGTGGCCTGTGTTTGGGGGGGGGGGGGTGGGCCTGTGCCTGGGGAAGTTGGGAGGTGCTTGTTCACTCTAGGAGCCTCCATTTGGGGGTCTTTGGGGCCTCCCTTTGAGGGGGAGGGAGTTGGGAGTTGGTTGTACACCTCCGCATCCCATGTCTTGGGGGAGGTGGGGGGAGTGGGACCGGTCTCTGAAGGGGCGGGTTGTGAGCTGCTTGTACACCTGTGTCGGGGGGAGGGTAGGGGGGTTGGCGGGGGGCGGGCCCGGGTCTTGGGCCAGTGTCTGGGTGGAGTCCAGTTCTTGGGAGGGGGTGGTGGGGTAGGAGCTGCTTGTGGGCAGTTGGGATCTTCATCTGGGTGTGGTTGGTGCCTGCTTCTGTTGGCAGTTTGGGGCCTGCTTGTAGACTTGTGCAGCCTGGGTTTGGGGGCTTTTCTGTAACGTTTGGGGCCTGCATTTTTGCTTTGGGATGCATCTTGAGCTTTTGAGGCCTAGCAGTAGCATTTGGGGCCTGCATCTGGGGCTTTTCTGTAGCATTTTGGTTGCGTATTTGTGATTTGGGGCCTGTATCGTGGGTTTTGCCTTTTTTGTAGTTTCTATCTTTGGGTGTGTGTGTTTCGTTGTTGGTTGTCTGGGGTTAGGGGCAGTTTGGGGTTTGGATTAAGGTCAGTGTCATTAGCGTTAGGGGGTTGATAATAAGGGTTAGGGTTGTGGTTAGAGTTGTTAGGTTTAAGGGGAGTAAGGCTTTCAGGGTAAGGGGATCAAGGTTGTGGGAATAAAAATGTTGGTTTTGCGCAGTTACATCCTGTAGAGGGAAGGAAGGTGGTATTGAGATATGCTTGCAGTGATAAGACAGCTTAACAGTGTGAAATGAGTTCATCTGATTCGTGTCAATATGGACCAATGCTAGGGCCGCATGATATGATGAAAAGTCTGAGAAATCAGAGTGGTTAATGGATATAGTTCTTGTATCTTGCAAAGGAATGGTCCAGCAATTCGGGTCAATAGGGGATAAGAGAACAAAGGGGTTTCAGAATAACTGCTAACTATTACAACTGTTGCATGGGACACTATGCAAGTGTCTGCCATCCAGCCAAGATGGACAAAGGAGATGGACAAGAGAAAAGCCTGGGAGGAAGACTACGAGCCTTCAGTACGAGTGGACTCCAGAGGGGCCACCGGAGACTGATAACGCCTGCACCAGTGGGAGGGTTTGGATTCTGGGAACTAATTAGAATAACCCTGCCTTTTGTAGAAGTAGTAATGAATATGTATTAGCCTAGCAGCATAAAAACCAGCCGCCTGATGTAACTTGTGTGCGTCTTGGTGGAGCAGAGACTCCTGGCACACCCAGCGCTGCTTGCTTCCCTCTATTCCTTTAATAAATTGTAAATTTCAATTGCAATCCTATTTGGGACCCAGTCATTTATTACAAGTGGGCGCTCGTCCGGGAGGGCTTTGGTTCCTGATTTCTGGTTTGATCTAGGAGAGGCACCCCCACCATTTGGTGGCTGCTGTTTGAGTCAGGTCGGAACTAATGGCATCTTAAACCTGAATAAAGGTAAGCAAAGTTTCTGATTCTTTTTTTCAGCTCCTCGCCAGCTGCAGCACTATATTTTGCCCGTAATTGTGTGTGTGAAGATCCGAACAAAGATGACGGAGTCGTAAGCATTTAAAGCGTATACCGTTCGGTTGGGTGGGGTTCGGTTGCCTGTGTGTGTAAGAGTGTGACTGAGATGGAACTTAGTTCCGAAGCGATTGTGAAGGTCTTCTAACCGCGTTTTCAATCTCCCACGAGGGACGTGGCCGGTGAAGGACCGAAGGGATTTAGGATACCTATAGGATTTGTGGGTGTGTGATAGGTCCTCGACCCCCTGCAAGACACTCTTACTAAGGTAACCAAGGGCTGTGGGAATTGCCATAGTAAAATTCCTAGATGGGTCAGACAAAATCGAAGACCAGAGACCAGAAGAAAGGGAGCAAATTACCAGTCATACCACCAGAAAGTCCATTAGGAATAACGATTAGAAATTGGAATGATAGGGACCCCAGAAATGGAAAAAGTAAATTAAAAATGGTCCAGTATTGTGTGACAGAATGGCCAAAGGAGCCTTTAAGACTACATGTCTTTTGGCCTGTTTTTGGATCCTTCGAAGACTGGATTTGCCAGGCCTTAAATATCCATGTTAATTCAAAGGAACCTTTTAGCCAGGAAGAAAGTGATTATGCAGGATTATGGATCAGGAGGACTTCACGTCCTTTTCCAGCCTCAATATTTACACTAAAAGCAGGTAAGAAATTTGAAGAACAAGAAGAACATGAAAAAGAAAAAGAAGATAAACGTGAGCCATTGGATAAGCTACCACCTCCATATCCTAACAATCCACCCCCGGCGGCTCCCCCTCCGGTGGCTGTGGTATCGCCACCAGTACCACCGTTGCCCCAGCTTCCACCACCAACAGCACCAGAATTAGACCGACCTCCGGCCGTATGCACAAGAAGTAGGACTGACGTATCTGAGAGGGCTTCTCTATATCCCTTAAGGGAGGTAACTGGTGTATAACTGGTGCGCGTCTTGGTGGAGCAGAGACTCCCGGCGTACCCAGCACTGTTTGCTTACCTCTATTCATTCAGTGAATTGTAAACTTTGATTGTAATCCTATTTGGGACTTTTATTTATTATAACAGACAACCTTGTAAAACGCAGACAACCAGAATCCTTACAGCAATTAGGTGGAAATCACGGCGTAAGAAACATTACCACCTCAAAGAGTAAAAACCTCAAAAGAAATGTGACTTGTAACAGGCCAGCAGCTGTGTATTTTCTGTGAAGCACCAGCTAGATTATGAACCTTGAATAGCACAGTTAAAGGGGAAACAGGGGAGGGTCCTGGTCCTCGGCAGAAAAAAAAAGTGTATAAACTGTGTATAAAAACAGTTTTTATTTTTTATTAAAAAATAAAAGTGTATAAACTGTGTAGTAGGCACCCTCCTGCTTGTGGGACACCCGCCATTGTAATCTCAAATAATAAAGCTACTGTACTGAGATCCTCGACTCAGCCTATGCTATTTGCTACAGATTGATTCAGGGTTTTAAGGTTTCAGGGATTGAGCACTAGGGTTGGGTTTCAGGGTAAGGGGTTTCAGGGTTTATGTTTAGGATTTTAAGGTTTTTAGGGTTGGAGTTTTAACAGTTAGGGTTTTAAGGATTTGGGGGTTAGGGTTTTAAGGGTTTCAGGGTTAGCGTGTTAGGGTATTAGAGTTTTTTGGGTTGTAGTGTTGATATGTTTTTTAGGGTTAGAGTCTTAAGGTTTTATTTTTGGTCAGTTATTTACGGTTAGGGTTTTAAGATTTTTTTTTGTTTTGTTTTGTTTTTTTTTTCAGGTTAGGTTCTCCAGGTCCAGGGTTTTGAGTATCCTAATTTTGGGGTTTTGGATTTTGAGCATCTTAATTTTGGGGGTTAGGCTTTTGTGTGCCCTAATTTTTTGGGATCGGCTTTCAAGCATCCTAAGTAGTTGGGTTAGGGTTTTGAGCATCTTAATATTTTGGGTCTGGGTAATGAGCATCCTCAGTTTTCAGGATAGGGTTTTGAGCATCTTAATGTTTCCAGGATAGGGTTTGGAGTGTCCTAATGTTTTGGGTTGGGGCTTTGAGTGTCCTAATGTTTTTGGGTTAGGGGTTTTAGGCATAGGTCTTCAGGGGTTTAGTGTGGTAAATAGTTTGGGTTAGGCCTGTAGGGGTTTCGAGTTTTTTTTGCATGTTAGGGCTTGAGGCTTTTTTTGTAAGGGCGGTGAGGGTTCCAGTGAGTGCTGGTAAATGCAGTTCTCGAGCACTCGGCCTGTGATTGGCCATGCTGGCTGTGCGGGGAATGCTGGTAGGTGTAGTTTTCCGGCACTGGAAGGCCATGTTGTGTGCCCAGAGCATGCCGGGAGATGTAGTTCTCGGGACTCCGGACTTCCGGGAGGCCATGTTGCATACCCAGAGTATACCGGGAAATGTAGTTGTCGGATTCGGGACTTCCGGGAGGCCATGTTGAATGCCCAGAGCATACCGGGAGATGTAGTTCTCGGGAACTCGGGTTAGGGTTAGGGGCTAGGGCTGGGGCTAGAGTTAGGGTTTTGGGTGAGGGTTGGGGTTGGGGGTTTTTGTTAGGGTTAGTGCTTTAGGGTTAGGCTTAGGGGGTTAGAGTTAGGGGTAGGTTTAGAGGGTTAGGGTAAGGGTTAGGCGTTAGGGGCTAGGGGTTGGGGGTTGTGGTTAGGGTTAGGGTAAGGCTTAGGGTGAGAGTATTAGGGTTAGGGTTCGGGTTCAGATTAGGGTAAGGGTAGGGTAAGGATTAGGATAAGGGTAATGCTTAGGGTTAGGGTTAGGGTTAGGTTTAGGGTAAGAATAAGGGTAAGCTAATGGTTAGGATAAGGGTAAGGGTTAGGGTAAAGGTTTTCATTTGTTAAAGCTGAAACGCAGTATGCAATCTGGGACGTCACAGCCAGAGCTGCCTATGGCAAGGTGAGAGAGGAAAAGATGGAGCAGATGTTCTACTCTTATTTTTTTCTTTATACATAAATAAAAGTTTGAGCTAATTCCAGTTGCAAGAGTTCCAATTACTTGCTTGGTCATAATGTCTTTTAATATTGAAAGCTGCAGCAAAAGCATGGGGATTTTTGCTTCTAGAAACACCCTAGTTCTCTTGTCTGCACTATGCACGCTTTTGAGCTAAAACTGATTAAAAAATAGAAAGAAAAATCACACACACACAGAAAAAAAAAAAAAAAAAAAAAAAAAAAAACACACCACAGCTGCTGCTGCTCTCTTCCTACTTCCTTGTGCTTTGCCCCTACCCTTCCCAGGTGATTGGGTTTGGGTGCTAGTCGGGGCCAAATGGTATATGAGTCCCAGGCATCCCCTCAGAGAGCTCATTCTGCTTGGGCTGCTCTTTGGGGTGTTTGTTTTTCCTTCGGTCAGTTGCAGGCTTCTTCAGGTGGATGAGCGTTTACGGACTGATGCGTTTCCAAGTAGCGAGGGGTACGCACATCTTTTTGAGGTAACAGCTAGTAGGATCTGTTAGAATAAACTAATGTAGTATTGATGCCTTTATTGCATGCAGTTCTTTATCAGGTGAGTAACTGTTGCGAGTAACTGAAGACAATGTTACTTGGTGTGTTTGCTATGCAGTGCCTGTGCGGACTATTGCACGAGACACAGCTTTCTGACATCTGGCCCAGCAACTACTAAATAAGGGGAGGGGAGAAGCTGAAGAACGACCAAAGGACAAAGCCTGGGAGGAAGACTACGAGCCTTCAGTACGAGCGGCCCCCAGAGGGGCCACCGGAGACTGATAACGCCTGCACCAGCGGGAGGGTTTGGATTCTGGGAACTAATTAGAATAACCCTGCCTTTTGTAGAAGTAGTAATGAATATGTATTAGCCTAGCAGCATAAAAACCAGCCGCCTGATGTAACTGGTGTGCGTCTTGGTGGAGCAGAGACTCCTGGCGCACCCAGCGCTGCTTGCTTACCTCTATTCCTTTAATAAATCATAAACATTAATTGTAAGCCTATTTGGGACTCGGTCATTTATTATAAGTGGTACCTCCCGATGGGTGGCAGCTGTCGGGATAGCTCGGGATGCTGAGGCGTGGTGCTGCAAGGAGGTTGGTGGTCGGTGGCGCCCTGGGGCAGGCCGAATTGGGAGGGGGCGAGGCGGCGGGTGGTCGGTGGCTTCTGTGGAAAAGGCGCTTGTATGGGGGGCTGCGCGTTCAGAGGAACTTTGACAGGCTGCAGATAGGGGCAGGCAGGAACCTTTTGAAGTTCAGGAGAGGGAAATGCCAAGCCCTACCCCTAGGGAGAAACACCTCTGTTTACCAGCACTGGCTAGCTCGATACTGAATAAGCATTTCTTCATGGAAGGGGTGCTTTGCTATTAGAACAGGCTGCCCGGGGAAGTGGTAAGAGACCCGATCCTTAAAAGTATTGACGAGACATGTGGACATAGCCCGGGAGTCCGGCCTCCGGCAGGGCAGGAGCTGGCTCTTCCGAGCCCCTGTGCTCCGGTCTTGTGCGATGCGTTTGCAAGCAGCACCGGGTGCCGGGTCCGACATCGGACGGTTTGGTGTCGGTGATTCCGGGGCCATCGGATAGCGGGGGCCGGCTATGTCGTGTCCCGGGGATCCGAATTCAGGGGGCGTGGGGGCCGGCCGTGCAGTGAAGCGGGGGGCTGGCGTCCGCCGGCTTCCCAGAGAGCGGGCTTTCGGTCCCGTGCGGTTCGGTGGCCGGCCGTCCCGAAACCCTGGGCACCGGTCTTGTGCTAGACTCAGCGGGGTCCGGGGCCGAACTCGGCTTCTCGGGGACGGCGGTCCCAGTGTCCAGGTGTCCCGCCTCGGGCGGCGCGGGGCCAGCTGTCCCTAGCTGCTGGGCTCCAAAGAGCTTCTGGGCTCCCAAGCGTCGCCCAAGACCGGATCCCAGAGAATCGGGACGGCCGGCCACACCGCTGCGACTAGCACAAGCGTCTCCCGACAACGGAGCCCAGGGGCTTGCGAGGGTCAGATTCCGCGCCCCGGGATAGAGAAACGGGGAGCGCGGGTCGGCTGGCCGCAGCTTCGCACGGGACCGAACCCCCTGTCTCCGGCACGGCCGGACCCCGAGCCGGCAGACAGCAGCCTCCCGCTTCACGGCACAGTCGGCCCCCAACCCGTCCGAGTTCTGATCCCCGGGACATGGGACAGCCGGCCGCGCCGCCCGAGGCCGGACACCTGGAGCCCGGGACCGCCGTCCCTGACAAAGCCAAAGTCGGACCCGGACCCCGGTGCGGCTAGCACACGCGTCGCCCAGGACAGCAGCCCAGGACCTCGGGAGGGTCGCATCCCGCGCCTCCGGCAGGAGCTACGCGGGAGGGCAGGACGGCCTGCCGCAGCTCCGCAAGAGACCGAACCTGCTGGATTCCGGGACGGCCAGAGCCCGAGCCGGTGGGCAGCAGCCTCCCGCTTCACGGCTCGGCAGGCACCCACGTCGCCTGACTTCGGACCCACGGGACAGGCGGTCGGTCACGCGGGCCCCGGGACCATCGTCCCCGAGCCTCCCGAGGTCGGATCCGGACCCCGTGTGTTGGGGCTGTCTGAGCTGGTGTCACCTTTTCCCTGCAGCAGCCCGCACAGTGCTGTACTCTGCACTCGTAGGTGGAACAGCACTGATATCACTCCAGTGTTGTGTCTATTGCTGCATAGTGCTGGCACAGCATCAGGACTCCTTCCAAGCCCCCAAGAGCCAGCAGGCTGGGGGTGGGCAAGTGATGGGGAGGGGACATTGCTGGGGCAGATGACCTGAACCAATCAAAGGGATATTCCATAACACCTGATGTCACACTCGGCAATAAAAGGGGGGGCTCTCGTGGGGGAGGGGGCTGTTCCTCCTGAACAACCACTATGCATTTGAGGCCCTGCTTCCCAGGACGTGGCCGAACACGGCTCGCTGATGGGAAGTAGAGAATAATTTTTTTCTCTCTCTGTGCTTCCGCGCGGACTGATTGCTTCTTTTGTCTCTGTTTTTTCCTCCCCATTCCCTTTCCCTTTAATTAAACCTTTCTTATCTCAAACCTCGAGTTCTCTGTGTTGTATTTTCTCCCCCTTCCTCTTTGAGGAGAGGGAGAGTGAGGGAGCAGTTGTGGTGGAGCTCGGCTGCCCACCTGAGTAAAACCACCACAGTCCTTTTTGGCGCCCAACGTGGGGTTGGAGGGTAGAGATAACAATAGTGTTGATTGAAGTATTTACAACTAACATATTGGTTGTCATAATGCTCGGTATTCTGGTAATACTTTTCTGTGTGGATATGTTGTATGTAGCCCACTCTCTGTTTTCTTTTTTCCTTTACATCCGATCGGAGAAAATGTTGAAGTCTGTGCTTGTTTTTTTTTATCATATTGTGCTGTAACATTCTGGCCTTCAGTTTTGTTTGGTATTCAAGCCGGGCATTGTTATCCTCCTGGTCTCCTGGAGATTATCTTATTGAAAAGATTAAGAATTACAGTGCCTTCTTTTTTGCCCCCAGCAGTCAATCAGTGAATAATATCGGGTGTGGTGCCTTCTACTTTTCTCCCTGTGGGCTAATTACAGCAGCCTTTCAGTATCTTGGATACCCCTGGTGAGATATTATCCTCCTTTTACTAGGTCTAGTGTTTGTCTTCTTCCCCAAGGCAAAGCAGTTTATTAAGAATATTATCCAAGGACCTGTCCCCAGACAAAGTTGTGGGTGGCAAGGTGTGTGGGGGGATTTGGGCAGGTACCTATCACGGTTTTCTCCTCCAATGGTTCTAAATTTCACCCCTGAACAAGTACAAAATCCAAGAAAGCTGGTAGAATGTTTGAAAGATGTATGCCCTGACCCTGGCAATACTAGAGAACTCCACTAGCTGGCTGCACTCTGCTGGGGTCTGGCTTACACCTATCAGATGTCAATTAACATTGCCCAGCACCCTCAAGGGGATAGAGAGGTTCTTGAATTTGATGATGAGACAGTACACACTGTGACCACCCCAGAGGACCGACCATCTTTGGTATCAGTCGCCCCTCTAGTAAAGACGAAACAGTGGAAACGGAGATCAGGTCGTTTAGTAAGGGAAGGAGCTCCTCCTATGGATGAGGGAGAAGAGGAAAAGACAAGCTGCTCTAAAGCAGCGTTGTCACAGCAACATCACGAAGAAGAGACTGAAATCATAGATGAATCAGAAACTACTCGGTCTCTATCCTTGAGTGAGCTGCGAGAAATACGAAAAGACTTCAGTCGCCGTCCAGGTGAGCACATCCTCACTTGGCTGCTTCGATGCTGGGATAGTGGGGCCAATACCCAACAGCTAGAAGGCAACGAAGCCAAGCAGCTGGGATCCCTTTCTAGAGAAAGGCTCATTGACAGTAATTGGAAGAGAGGCACAAGTTATTAGCCTCTGGAAGCGAATCCTAACAGCTGTGAAAGAAAGGTATCCCCACAAAGAGGACATTGCCTACCAAGTAAACAAATGGACCACTATAGGGACCACTATGGATATGGATAAGATTCCAGCAGCTGCGGGAATTAGCTGTGCTGGAGATGCTTTATAGTGATTTAAACAACGCGCAGGCACCTAAAGACCCCGATGAAGTCCAATGCACAGCGTCCTTGTGGCGGAAGTTTGTACGGGCTGCACCCCCAACACACTGGCAGTCATGGTTGGGACGAGGGGATGGGGCCAACTGTGGACAACGTGTCCAATCAACTTCATAAATATGAAGAAAATCTCTCTGCCCCGGTACGGGGCTGCATTTCAGCTGTGGAGAGACTGTCCCAACGGTTAGATGAACACATAGCTTCGTCCTCACCTAGACAGAAAAATCTTTCGGCCTTCAAGCACCAGCAGTCCCTGGCTCAAACAAGGGAGAATCCGGGAAGCACACCGCGAGGTACCTTGTTGTTTTATTTACGTGACCACGGGGAAGATAGGAGGAAGTGGGACGGTGAACCGACCTCGGCCCTAGCTGCTCGGCTACGTGAGCTACGGAAAGATACAGCAGCAATAAAGAGGGCCCCTAGGAGGATTGCTGCCCCAGTTTCTGTTGAACAGTCCCCCAGAGGCAGTAGAAGGAATAGTATTACTCCTGACCCTGCTGAAGAGATTTCTGCTTCACGTTTGGGAGAAATAATTGATAGATACTCCAACCAGGACTAGTGGGGCCCTGCCTTTGGCCAGGTAGAGGAGAGGGACAACCGGATTTACTGGACTGTGTGGATTCGATGGCCTGGCACACCGGAACCGCAAAAATAGAAAGCTTTAGTGGACACAGGCGCACAGTGTACCCTAATGCCGTCAGGCCACCAAGGGGCAGAACCCATCTCTATCTCCGGAGTGACGGGGGGATCCCAAGAGCTAACCATATTGGAAGCTGAAGTGAGTCTAACTGGGAATGAGTGGCAAAAGCACCCCATCGTGACTGGCCCAGAGGCTCCGTGCATCCTAGGCATTGACTACCTCAGGAAAGGGTACTTCAAGGATCCAATTGGCATAGCTGCCTTAAGCACAGAGAAGATTAAGCAGCTGTCTACCCTGCCAGGTATCTCCCAAGACCCTTCTGCTGTAGGATTGCTGAGGACTGAAGAACAGCAAGTGCCAATTGCGACTACAATTGTGCACCGGTGGCAATAGTGCACCAACCGAGAATCCCTGATTCCTCTCCATGAGTTAGTTCACCATCTGGAGAGGCAAGGAGTGATAAGCAAGACTCACTCACCTTTTAACAGTCTTATATGGCCAGTGCGAAAGTCCAATGGCGAGTGGAGGCTAACAGTGGACTATCGGGGCCTGAATGAAGTCACACCACCACTAAGTGCAGCAGTGCCAGACATAGTGCCAGACAGAGTCGGACAATGGGAGTCACTTCCGAAACAATTTGATCACTTTCTGGGCCAAGAGATATGGCATTGAATGGGTGTATCACATCCCTTATCACCCACAAGCCTCTGGGAAGGTTGAGAGGTACAATGGACTGTTAAAAACTATGCTGCGAGCATTGGGTGCTGCGACATGGAAACATTGGGATATAAATCTACCAGAGGCCACTTGGCTAGTTAACAACAGGGGGTCTGAAAGCCGTGCTGGTCCTGCTGAAACAAAACCCCTACACATGTGGGAGAAGCTAAAGTCCCTGTAGTGCATGTGGGGAAGTGGATGGGGAAGGCGGTGTGGGTTGCCCCTGCCATGGGAAAAGGCAAACCCACTCGTGGGATTGTCTTTGTCCAGGGTATACCTGGTGGGTGATGCAGAAAGATGGGGATATCAAGTGTGTGCCTCAAGGAGATTTAACACTGGGAGAAAATTAATCTGTCATCCAAGTTATGTGTTGTAGGAGGACACTGCAGAACCAATGAAAGGACAACTTTGCAAGGAACCAGGCAAGTGCAACAGTGATGTGAGCTAAGCTGGTGCTGGTGTCAAGAAAACAAATTTCGCCTGCCCTGAGTGACCACTTTGACAGATCAACAGTTTTTATGAGCATTTTGGGAAAAGACCTATAAAATAAAGAGAAGTACAGACATAAAAATGCTTCAATGGACAGAAAACTATGGTGATGAGACCATCTATATACTAAACTGTACCTGATTGTGACACAAATGTTATGGAATAAGGGGTGGAAGTTGTGTTGGGTCTGTCTGAGCTGGAGTCACCTTTTCCCTGCAGCAGCCCGCACAGTGCTGTACTCTGCACTCGTAGCTGGAACAACACTGAAATCACTCCAGTGTTGTGTCTATTGCTGCATAGTGCTGGCACAGCATCAGGACTCCTTCCAAGTCCCCAAGAGCCAGGCAGGGGTGCCGGCTGTCCCGTGTCCCGTGGGTCCGAACTCGGGCTGCGTGGGGTCCGGCCATCACACTTCCCAGGGCTCCGGTCTTTGGCGACGCCTGTGTCAACCGCACCGGGTTCCCGGTACGACCTCGGACGGCTCTGGAGCTGTCTGTCCCTAGAACCTGTGCTCCGGTCTTGGGCGAGGCGTGTGCCAGACGCAGAGAGGTCCGGAGCCGACTTCGGGCGCTTTGAGGACGGTGATCCCCCCGGGGCACGGGATTCTGTCCTCCGGCGGCGCGGGTGCCAGTTGTCCCGTGTCCCCGAACTCGGGCTGCGTGTGGCACGGCCATCCTGCACCCCTGGGCGCCGTTCTTGGGCGACGCATGTTCCAACCACACCGGGTTCACGGTCCGACCGCGGGCGGCGTGGGGTTGGCTGATCCTATAATCTGGGCTCCGGTCTTTGCGATGCGTGTGCTGGACACACCAGAGAGCGTGTGTGACTTCGGGCGGTTCGGGGATGGCGATACCGAGGCCCGTGTGTCCGGCCTCCGGCGGCGCGGAACCGCCTGTCCCGTGGGTCCGAAGCCAGGCGACGTGGGTGCCTGCCGAGCCGTGAAGCGGGAGGCTGCTGTCCACCGGCTCGGGGTCTGGCCGTCCCGGAATCCAGCAGGTTCGGTCTCTTGCGGGGCTGCGGCAGGCCGTCCTGCCCTCCCGGGTAGCTCCTGCCGGAGGCGCGGGATGCGACCGTCCCTAGGTCCTGGGCTGCGGTCCTGGGCAACGCGTGTGCTAGCCGCACCGGGGTCCGGGTCCGACTTTGGGTTTCTCAGGGACGGCGGTCCCGGGGTCCAGGTGTCCGGCCTCTGGCGGCGCGGCCGGCTGTCCCGTGTCCCGGGGATCAGAACTCGGGCGAGTTGGGGGCCGACTGTGCCGTGAAGCGGGAGGCTGCTGTCTGCCGGCTCGGGGTCCGGCCGTGCCGGAGACAGGGGGTTCGGTCCCATGCGAAGCTGCGGCCAGCCGACCCGCGCTCCCCGTTTCTCTATCCCGGGGCGCGGGATCTGACCCTCGCAAGCCCCTGGGCTCCGTTGTCGGGAGACGCTTGTGCTAGTCACACCGGTGTGGCCGGCTGTCCCGATTCTCTGGGATCCGGTCTTGGGCGACGCTTGGGAGCCCAGAAGCTCTTGGGAGCCCAGCTGCTAAGGACAGCTGGCCCCGCGCCACCCGAGGCGGGACACCTGGACACTGGGACCGCCGTCCCCAAGAAGCCGAGTTCGGCCCCGGACCCCGCTGAGTCTAGCACAAGACCGGTGCCCAGGGTTTCGGGACGGCCGGCCACCGAACCGCATGGGACCGAAAGCCTGCTCTCTGGGAAGCCGGTGGACGCCAGCCCCCTGCTTCACTGCACTGCCGGCCCCCATGCCCCCTGAATTCGGATCCCCGGGACACGACATAGCCGGCCCCCGCTATCCGACGGCCCCGGAATCACCGACACCAAACCGTCCGATGTCGGACCCGGCACCCGGTGCTGCTTGCAAACGCGTCGCACAAGACCGGAGCACAGGGGCTCGGAAGAGCCAGCTCCCGCCCTGCCGGAGGACGGACTCCCGGGCTATGTCCACATGTCTCGTCAATACTTTTAAGGATCGGGTCTCTTACCACTTCCCCGGGCAGCCTGTTCTAATATCAAACCACCCCTTCCACGAAGAAATGCTTATTTAGTATCGAGATATCCAGTGCTGGTGAACAGAGGTGTTTCTCCCTAGGGGGTAGGGCTTGGCATTTCCCTCTCCTGAACTTCAAAAGGTTCCTGCCTGCCCCTATCTGCAGCCTGTCAAGGTTCCTCTGAATGCACAGCCCCCCATACATTCTGTGGCCTTTTCCACAGAAGCCACCGACCACCCGCCGCCTCGCCCCCTCCCAATTCGGCCTGCCCCAGGGCACCACCGACCACCAACCTCCTTGCAGCACCACGCCTCAGCATCCCGAGCTATCCCGACAGCTTCCACCCATCGGGAGGTCCCAGTTGTAATAAATGACCGAGTCCCAAATAGGCTTACAATTAATGTTTATGATTTATTAAAGGAATAGAGGTAAGCAAACAGCGCTGGGTGCGCCAGGAGTCTCTGCTCCACCAAGACGCACACCAGTTACATCAGGAGGCTGGTTTTTATGCTGCTAGGCTAATACATATTCATTACTACTTCTACAAAAGGCAGGGTTATTCTAATTAGTTCCCAGAATCCGAACCCTCCCGCTGGTGCATGCGTTATCAGTCTCCGGTGGTCCCTCTGGGGGCCGCTCGTACTGAAGGCTCGTAGTCTTCCTCCCAGGCTTTGTCCTTTGGTCGTTCTTCAGCTTCTCCCCTCCCCTTATTTAGTAGTTGCTGGGCCAGATGTCAGAAAGCTGTGTCTCGTGCAATAGTCCGCACAGGCACTGCATAGCAAACACACCAAGTAACATTGTCTTCAGTTACTCGCAACAGTTACTCACCTGATAAAGAACTGCATGCAATAAAGGCACCAAGTACTACATCAGTTTATTCTAACAGATCCTACTAGCTGTTACCTCAAAAAGATGTGCGTACCCCTCGCTACTTGGAAACGCATCAGTCCGTAAACTCTCATCCACCTGAAGAAGCCTGCAACTGACCGAAGGAAAAAAAAAAACACCCCAAAGAGCAGCCCAAGCAGAATGAGCTCTCTGAGGGGATGTCTGGGACTCATATACCATTTGGCCCCGCCTAGCACCCAAACCCAATCACCTGGGAAAGGGTAGGGGCAAAGCACAAGGAAGTAGGAAGAGAGCAGCAGCAGCTGTGGTGTGGTTTGTTTTTTTTTTTTGTGTGTGTGATTTTTCTTTTTATTTTTTAATCAGTTTTAGCTCAAAAGCATGCATAGTGCAGACAAGAGAACTAGGGTGTTTCTAGAAGCAAAAATCCCCATGCTTTTGCTGCAGCTTTCAATATTAAAAGACATTATGACCAAGCAAGTAATTGGAACTCTTCCAACTGGAATTAGCTCAAACTTTTATTTACGTATAAAGAAAAAAATAGGAGTAGAACATCTGCTCCATCTTTTCCTCTCTCACCCTGCCATAGGCAGCTCTGGCTGTAACGTCCCAGATTGCATACTGCGTTTCAGCTTTAACAAATGAAAACCTTTACCCTAACCCTTACCCTTATCCTAACCATTAGCTTACCCTTATTCTTACCCTAAACCTAACCCTTTCCCTAAACCTTATCCTCACCCTAAGCCTTACCCTAAAACTTACCTTTGCCCTAACCCTTACCCTTACCCTAATCTGAACCCGAACCCTAACCCTAATACTCTCACCCTAAGCCTTACCCTAACCGTAACCCTAACCCCTAACCCCTAACGCCTAACCCTTACCCTAACCCTCTAAACCTACCCCTAACTCTAACCCTCTAAGCCTAACCCTAAAGCACTAACCCTAACAAAAACCCCCAACCCTCACCCGAAACCCTAACTCTAGCCCCAGCCCTAGCCCCTAACCCTAACCCTAGTTCCCGAGAACTACATCTCCCGGTATGCTCTGGGCATTCAACATGGCCTCCCGGAAGTCCCGAATCCGACAACTACATTTCCCGGCATACTCTGGGTACGCAACATGGCCTCCCGGAAGTCCGGAGTCCCAAGAACTACATCTCCCGGCATGCTCTGGGCATTCAACATGGCCTCCCGGAAGTCCCGAATCCGACAACTACATTTCCCGGCATACTCTGGGTACGCAACATGGCCTCCCGGACGTCCAGAGTCCCGAAAACTACATCTCCCGGCATGCTCTGGGCACACAACATGGCCTCCCACTGCCGGAAAACTACACCTACCAGCATTCCCCGGACAGCCATCATGGCCAATCACAGGCCGAGTGCTCGAGAACTGCAGTTAGCAGCACTCACTGGAACCCTCACCGCCCTTACAAAAAAAGCCTCAAGCCCTAACATGCAAAAAAAACCTCAGAACCCCTACAGACCTAACCCAAACTATTTACCACACTAAACCCCTGAAGACCTATGCCTAAAACCCCTAACCCAAAATCTTAGGATGCTCAAAACCCAAACCCAACCGAAAACGTTAGGAATGCTCAAAGCCCTAGCCCAAAAACTTAGGGCGCTCCAAACCCTAACCCCAAAACATTAAGACGCAAAAAACCCTAACCCAAAAACTTAGTGTAATACACCATAAATGTTTGTTCATTGTCTTTTGAATTATAAAAAGAAGGAGTTCTGTTTGAGGAGCGGGAGTTGCAAAAGCTCCCTGCTGAAGTAAGGAGCTGCATAATGCTTGCCTAGACACTATGAAAATTCTTTTGCTTAATTTTCTTTTTAAAGAGATTTAAATTCTTAAAAATTCTTTTGCGCGCAACAGTGCGTGCAGTCGCAGAATATACCAGGATGTGCTGCGTAATCCCGGAATTACCAAGATATAAAAAGGGACCCTGGCGGGGGTGAGGTGCGTGCCGTTGGCGGAGCTGAGACTCCCCGGCCGCCCAGTGCTGTTTTGCTTGATGTTTGCTCACTCAATAAATTCCTTTCTATGATTAATACAATGCTCTCTGAAAATTAATTAAGGGGGCAACTTATAACACTTTGGATGCTCAAAACCCAAACCCAAAACATTAAGACGCTCCAAACCCTATCCGGAAAACATCAGGAAGCTCAAAGACCTATCCCGAAAACTTAGGATGCTCAAAACCCTATCCTGGAAACATTAGGATGCTCAAAACCCTAACCTAACTACTTAGGATGCTTAAATGCCTATCCCAAAAAATTAGGGCGCACAAAAGCCTAACCCCCAAAATTAAGATGCTCAAAATCCAAACCCCCAAAATTAGGATACTCAAAACCCTGGCCCTGGAGAACCTAACCTGAAAAAAAAAAAAAAAAAAAAAAAAGATCTTAAAACCCTAGCCGTAAATAACTGACCGACAATAAAACCTTAAGACTCTAACCCTAAAAAACATATCAACACTACAACCCAAAAAACTCTAATACCCTAACACGCTAACCCTGAAACCCTTAAAACCCTAACCCCCAAATCCTTAAAACCCTAACCGTTAAAACTCCAACCCTAAAAACCTTAAAATCCTAAACATAAACCCTGAAACCCCTTACCCTGAAACCCAACCCTAGTGCCCAATCCCTGAAACCTTAAAACCCTGAATCAATCTGTAGCAAATAGCATAGGCTGAGTCGAGGATCTCAGTACAGTAGCATTATTATTCGAGATTACAATGGCGGGTGTCCCACAAGCAGGAGGGTGCCTACTAATTCCATACACAGTTTATACACTTTTTTTTTCTGCCGAGGACCGGGACCCTCCCCTGTTTCCCCTTTAACTGTGCTATTCAAGGTTCATAATCTAGCTGGTGCTTCACAGAAAATACACAGCTGCTGGCCTGTTACAAGTCACATTTCTTTTGAGGTTTTTACTCTTTGAGGTGGTAATGTTTCTTACGCCGTGATTTCCACCTAATTGCTGTAAGGATTCTGGTTGTCTGCGTTTTACAAGGTTGTCTGTTATAATAAATAAAAGTCCCAAATAGGATTACAATCAAAGTTTACAATTCACTGAATGAATAGAGGTAAGCAAACAGTGCTGGGTACGCCGGGAGTCTCTGCTCCACCAAGACGCGCACCAGTTATACACCAGTTACCTCCCTTAAGGGATATAGAGAAGCCCTCTCAGATACGTCAGTCCTACTTCTCGTGCATGCGGCCGGAGGTCGGTCTAATTCTGGTGCTGTTGGTGGTGGAAGCTGGGGCAACGGTGGTACTGGTGGCGATACCACAGCCACCGGAGGGGGAGCCGCCGGGGGTGGATTGTTAGGATATGGAGGTGGTAGCTTATCCAACGGCTCACGTTTATCTTCTTTTTCTTTTTCATGTTCTTCTTGTTCTTCAAATTTCTTACCTGCTTTTAGTGTAAATATTGAGGCTGGAAAAGGACGTGAAGTCCTCCTGATCCATAATCCTGCATAATCACTTTCTTCCTGGCTAAAAGGTTCCTTTGAATTAACATGGATATTTAAGGCCTGGCAAATCCAGTCTTCGAAGGATCCAAAAACAGGCCAAAAGACATGTAGTCTTAAAGGCTCCTTTGGCCATTCTGTCACACAATACTGGACCATTTTTAATTTACTTTTTCCATTTCTGGGGTCCCTATCATTCCAATTTCTAATCGTTATTCCTAATGGACTTTCTGGTGGTATGACTGGTAATTTGCTCCCTTTCTTCTGGTCTCTGGTCTTCGATTTTGTCTGACCCATCTAGGAATTTTACTATGGCAATTCCCACAGCCCTTGGTTACCTTAGTAAGAGTGTCTTGCAGGGGGTCAAGGACCTATCACACACCCACAAATCCTATAGGAATCCCTTCGGTCCTTCACCGGCCACGTCCCTCGTGGGAGATTGAAAACGCGGTTAGAAGACCTTCACAATCGCTTCGGAACTAAGTTCCATCTCAGTCACACTCTTACACACACAGGCAACCGAACCCCACCCAACCGAACGGTATACGCTTTAAATGCTTACGACTCCGTCATCTTCGTTCGGATCTTCACACACACAATTACGGGCAAAATATAGTGCTGCAGCTGGCAAGGGAGCTGAAAAAAAGAATCAGAAACTTTGCTTACCTTTATTCAGGTTTAAGATGCCATTAGTTCCGACCTGACTCAAAGAGCAGTCACCAAATGGTGGGGGTGCCTCTCCTAGATCAAACCAGAAATCAGGAACCAAAGCCCTCCCGGACGAGCCCCCACTTGTAATAAATGACTGGGTCCCAAATAGGATTGCAATTGAAATTTGCAATTTATTAAATGAATAGAGGTAAACAAGCAGCGCTGGGTGCGCCAGGAGTCTCTGCTCCACCAAGACGCACACAAGTTACATCAGGCGGCTGGTTTTTATGCTGCTAGGCTAATACATATTCATTACTACTTCTACAAAAGGCAGGGTTATTCTAATTAGTTCCCAGAATCCAAACCCTCCCACTGGTGCAGGCGTTATCAGCCTCTGGTGGTCCCTCTGGGGGCCGCTCGTACTGAAGGCTCGTAGTCTTCCTCCCAGGCTTTTCTCTTGTCCTTCTCCTTTGTCCATCTTGGCTGGATGGCAGACACTTGCATAGTGTCCCATGCAACAGTTGTAATAGTTAGCAGTTATTCTGAAACCCCTTTGTTCTCTTACCCCCTATTGACCCGAATTGCTGGACCATTCCTTTGCAAGACACAAGAACTATATCCATTAACCACTCTGATTTCTCAGACTTTTCATCATATCATGCGGCCCTAGCATTGTTCCATATTGACACGAATCAGATGAACTCATTTCACACTGTTAAGCTGTCTTATCACTGCAAGCATATCTCAATACCACCTTCCTTCCCTCTACAGGATGTAACTGCGCAAAACCAACATTTTTATTCCCACAACCTTGATCCCCTTACCCTGAAAGCCTTACTCCCCTTAAACCTAACAACTCTAACCACAACCCTAACCCTTATTATCAACCCCCTAACGCTAATGACACTGACCTTAATCCAAACCCCAAACTGCCCCTAACCCCAGACAACCAACAACGAAACACACACACACAAAGACGGAAACTACAAAAAAGGCAAAACCCACGATACAGGCCCCAAATCACAAATACGCAACCAAAATGCTACAGAAAAGCCCCAGATGCAGGCCCCAAATGCTACTGCTAGGCCTCAAAAGCTCAAGATGCATCCCAAAGCAAAAATGCAGGCCCCAAACGTTACAGAAAAGCCCCCAAACCCAGGCTGCACAAGTCTACAAGCAGGCCCCAAACTGCCAACAGAAGCAGGCACCAACCACACCCAGATGAAGATCCCAACTGCCCACAAGCAGCTCCTACCCCACCACCCCCTCCCAAGAACTGGACTCCACCCAGACACTGGCCCAAGACCCGGGCCCGCCCCCCGCCAACCCCCCTACCCTCCCCCCGACACAGGTGTACAAGCAGCTCACAACCCGCCCCTTCAGAGACCGGTCCCACTCCCCCCACCTCCCCCAAGACATGGGATGCGGAGGTGTACAACCAACTCCCAACTCCCTCCCCCTCAAAGGGAGGCCCCAAAGACCCCCAAATGGAGGCTCCTAGAGTGAACAAGCACCTCCCAACTTCCCCAGGCACAGGCCCACCCCCCCCCCCCCCAAACACAGGCCACAAAGGTGTATAAACAGCCCAGACCCCACTCCAAGACCATGGCCCCTATAGTGTACAAGCAGCTCCCAACCACCCACAGATGCAGGCCCCAACCCTTCTCAAAAGGGAGGCACCTAGAATGCATGAGCAGCTCCCAACCCCCCTCAAATACAGACCCCAAAAGTGTACAAGTAGCTCCCCCCCAGAGACAGGACCCAAAGGTGTACAACCAGTTCCCAACACCCCTGAGACACAGGCCCCATCCCCCCCCCCAGACACAGGGACCCAAATTCTACAAGCAGCTCCCAACCCCTGCCAGGCAGGCCCCCTACCCTATACAAGCAGCTCCCAACCCTCCCCCCCCCCCCCCCGAGGGAGGCCCCCAAGCCCCCCACAAACACAGGCCCCTACAGTGTACAAACAGCTCCCAGCCACCCTGCAGAAACAGATTCCTACATTGTACAAGCAGTTCCCAGCCCGCTAGACACAGGCCCTGACCCCCCACAGATGCAGGCCCCAAAGGTGTAGAAGCAGCTCCCACCCCTCCCCCAGACGCAGGTCCCAAGCCCCCCCCCCAAACACAGGCCCCTACAACCAGCACCCAACCCCCTACCCCCGATGCCAGGCCCAAAGGTGTAGAAGCAGCTCCAAACCTCCTCCCTCAACCCAGGCTCCAACAGTGTACAAGCAGCTCCCAACCAACCCTCCCCTTCCGCCCCCCCCCGACAATGGCTCCAAAGGAATACAAAGAGCTCCCACCCCTCCCCCAGATGCCGGTCTCAACCCCCCCCCGCCCCCAAAAGCAGGCCCCAAAGGTGTAGAGTCAGCTCCCAACCCCCAAGAGTCTACAAGCAGCTCCCCCCTTGCCCCCAGATACCGGCCCCCAGACACAGACCCCAAAAGCCTAATCACAGGCCCTGAACTCTAGAGGCAGGCTCCAAAACCCAGGACAAAGCCCCAGTGGTTCGAGACAGGGCCCAAATCCCAGACACAAGCCCCAAACGCTAAACATATGCCAAAAAAAGTATTAGTGCTGGTGCCAAATGTTACAGACAGGCCCAAAAGCCCGAGATGCTCAAGGCTGAGACGTAACTTGGCTTTCTGAATTACTGGAAAGCAGCTTTCATTCTCAGATAATTGTGTGCAGGCTAGATAGGATGGGGCTTCAGGCACCTCTTCACCTGAGGAAACACACTGCCATCAGGCACCGCTGTGCCAGACAAGCTTGTTCTGCTAGAACACCCTACTCAGATGCACTGTGGCATTCAAGTGAACTGCTTTCATGCAAATATAACGACTGATGTTACAACCCACCTTGCCTGTGGCACCTGATGAACAGAAGAGTAAGCCACCGCAGCGCTTCAAAACCATCCCTGCACGTGCCGCTCCTTGTCGCTCTCTGGCCTTATCTCATATCCTTAGTCACTTCTGTGGAGAGCCTGCCACGGCACCTGCAAAGCAAGACGGACACCTTTCATAGTCACCTTGTGCTACTTGGTCGTTCTGCTCCAACCCAGCTCATGACCAGCCCCTCTTCTTACACAGCTCTTCAGAGTGCAGTTTGCTCCTTTGAGCCTGTGCGAGACACCTGGGAAAGAAAAAGAAACGCATAGGCCGATGCAGCATCCAAAGACACAGCACAACTAGGTAAGTTACTCTCATCTGCTCCCTTACCTCTGCCGCTTACCAGCCCCCGAGGCAGATGCTTCAATCTACCCTCTTCAAACAGCTACAACACCTCTAAAAGACAAAGAGGGGATGCTTAGAGGAACAGTGAGACCTACAACACAACTGCTACATCTGTTCCTCACTCACCTAGCCAGAGGCAGCTCTGCGTGTGACGTCCCAGGTTGTACACTGCGTTACCTAACCCTTACCGTAACCCTTACCCTAACCCTTCTCACCCTTACCATTACCCAAATCCTTACCTTTACTTTTTCCTTACCCTTACTCTTTCCTTTAACCATAACCTTACCCTTACCCTATACCTTACTCCAACCCTTCCCCTTACCTTCCCCTTCCCCTTACACTTAACCTAACCCTTACCCTTCTGCTTCCCCTAAAACATATCCTAACACTTTCCCTTACCCTTATACTTACCCTAACCTTTTCTATTACCCTTACACTTACTCTTGCCCTAATCCTTGCTTGCACCCTTACACTTATCCTAACCCTTACCCTTACCCTTACTCAAACCCTTACTCTAACCCTTACCCTGACCCATACCCTTACACTTACCCTTACCCTAACTCTTACCCTTACCATAATCCATACCCTAACACGTACTTGTAGCCTTAACCTTACCGTTATCCCTAACCTTACTTTTACTGTCTCCATAACCCTTACACTTACACTTAACATAAACCTTAACCTTAACCTTACCCTTATCATAAGCCATACAACAACACCTACATGTACACTTACGCTTGCACTTACCCTTGCAATTACTCGTACAATTACCCTTAACCTTACTATTAAGCTAACCCTAAACCTTACCTAAGGTTTAGTAACACTTACCCTTATCCTAACACTTACCCTTATCCTAAACCGTACCCTTTCTGCTACACTTACTCTTTGCCTAATTCTAAACCTTACCCTAAACCTCACCCTTACCTAAATCTAACCATTACCCTAACCCTCACCCTTACCTTAACCATTATACTTACTTTTACCCTTAACCTAAACCTTACCCCAACCCTTACCCTGACCCTTACATTAACCCTAAGCCTTTAACCCTAACCCTAACCGTAACTCGAACCCTAACCCTTAACCTAAACCTTACACTTAATCTTAACTTTAACCTTACCCTTAAACTAATACATACCCTTACGATTCCCTCACCATAACCCTAAAATTAACCGTAACCATTACCCTAACACTTATCCTTACCTAACCCTAACCCTTACTCTAACTTTTACCCTGACCCGGACCCTTAGACTTCCCCTTCCACTTACCCTTACTCTTCCCCTTACCCTAACCCTTACCCTTACACTTAGGGTTACCAATAACCTTACACATACCCTAACACCCTTACCCTATCCCTTACACTTATCCTTATCCATACAACTTACGCTTACCCTAACACTTAACCTTAACCTAACCCTAAGCCTAAACCTTACCTGAACCCTTACCCTGACCCTTACATTAACCCTTACCCTAAAACTTACACTTAACCTTAACCTTACTCTTAACCTTAACCTAATACTTACCCTTACTTTTCCCTCACCCTAACCCTAAAATTAACCCTAACCATTACCGCAACACTTACCCTTACCGTAACCCTTACTCTAACCCTTACCCTTACCATAACCCATACTCTAACACATACTTCTACCCGTACCCTTACCCTTACCGTAACCCTTACCCTTACTGTTACAGTTACCCTTACCCTTACCCTTACTGTTATCGTTACCCTTACCCTTACCCTTAGCCTTAGCCTTAGCCTTAGCCTTACCCTTACCCTTACCCTTACCCTATCCCTATCCCTATCACTTACCCTTAACCTAACCCTAAAACTTACCCTTACCCTAACACTTACCCTTACCGCAAACCTTCACCTTTCGGCTACACTTACCCTTAGCCTAAATCTAAACCTTACACTTACCCTTAGCCTAACCCTCGCCCTTACCATTACCCATACCCTTATTCTTACCCTTACCGTAACCCTTACCTTTACACTTACGGTTACCATTAACCTTACCCTTATCCTAACACTTATCCTTATTCTAACCCATACCCTAAACCTTACCCCAGCCCTTACCCTGACCCTTACATTAACCCTAACCCTTACCCTTAACCTTACACTTACTTTTAACCTTAACCTTACCCTTAACATTCACCTAATAATTACGCATACGTTTTCCTGACTTTAACCCTAAAACTAACCCTAACCATTACCCTAACACTTAACCTTACCCTAACCCTAACCCTAATCTTTACTCTAACACTTTCCCTGACCTGTACCCTTACCCTTACCCTTATACTTACCCTAATTCTTACCCATACCATAACACATACCCTAACACATATTTGTACCCTTAACCTTACCGTTACTCTTAACCTTACCCTTACACTTACCCTTACTCTATCCATTACCCTTACGCTTACCCTTAACATAAACCTTACCCTTGACCTTACCCTTACGATAAGCCATACAACAACACTTACATGTACACTTACGCTTGCACTTACCCTAGCAATTACTCGTACAATTACCCTTACCCTTACCCTTAACCTAAGCCTAAACCTTAAACCTTACAGTAAACCTTACGCTTTCTGCTACACTTACCCGTAGCCTAAATCTAAACCTTACACTTACCCCTACTGTAACCCTCACCCTTATCATTACCAATACCCTTACTCTTACCCGTACCCTAACCCTTCTCCTTACACTTACTGTTACCTTTAACATTACCTTTACCCTAACACTTACAAATATCCTTATCCATACCCTTACCCTTACCCTAATCCTTACCCTTAACCTAACCCTAACCCTAAACCTTACCCCAGCCCTTACCCTGACCCTTACATTAACCCTAACCCTTACCCTAAAACTTACACTTACTCTTAACCTTAACCTTACCCTTAACCATTACCCTAACACTTCCCTTACGTTTCCCTCACCCTAACCCTAAAACTAACCCTAACCATTGCCCTAACACTTACCCTTACCCTAACCCTAACCCTAACCGTAACTCTAACCCTTACTCTAACCCTTACCCTGACCCGTACCCTTACACTTACCCTTACCCTAACCCTTACCCTTACCATAACCCATACCCTAACACGTACTTGTAGCCTTAACCTTACCGTTCCCCTTACCCTTACCTTTACTGTCTCCGTTACCCTTACACTTACACTTAACATAAACCTTAACCTTAGCCTTACCCTTATCATAAGCCATACAACAACACTTACATGTACACTTACGCTTGCACTTACCCTAGCAATTACTCGTACAATTACCCTTAACCTTACCATTAAGCTAACCCTAAACCTTACCCTAATCCTAACACTTACCCTTATCCTACACCTTACCCTCTCTGCTACACTTACCCTTTGCCTAATTCTAAACCTTACCCTAACCCTCACCCTTACCTAAATCTAACCATTACCCTAAACCTCACACTCACCCTTATCTTTATACTTACTTTTACCCTTAACCTAAACCTTACCCCAACCCTTACCCTGACCCTTACATTAACCCTAACCCTTACCCTAACCCTAACCCTAACCGTAACTCGAACCCTAACCCTTAACCTAAACCTTACACTTAATCTTAACTTTAACCTTACCCTTAATCTTAACTTTAACCTTACCCTTAAACTAATACATACCCTTACGATTCCCTCACCATAACCCTAAAATTAACCGTAACCATTACCCTAACACTTATCCTTACCTAACCCTAACCCTTACTCTAACTTTTACCCTGACCCGGACCCTTAGACTTCCCCTTCCACTTACCCTTACTCTTCCCCTTACCCTAACCCTTACCCTTACACTTACGGTTACCATTAACCTTACCCTTACCCTAACACCCTTACCCTTATCTTAACACTTACCCTTACCGTAAACCTTGACCTTTCTGATACACTTACCCTTAGCCTAAATCTAAACCTTACACTTACCCTTAGCCTAACCCTCACCCTTACCATTACCCATACCCTTATTCTTACCCTTACCCTAACCCTTACCCTTAATCTAAACCTAAACCTTAAACCTTACTGTAAACCTTACCCTTTCTGCTACACTTATCCTTAGCCTAAATCTAAACCTTACACTTACCCCTACTGTAACCCTCACCCTTATCATTACCAATACCCTTACTCTTACCCTTACCCTAACCCTTCTCCTTACACTTACTGTTACCTTTAACATTACCCTTACCCTAACACTTACACTTATCCTTATCCATACCCTTACCCTTACCCTAATCCTTACCCTTAACCTAACCCTAACCCTAAACCTTACCCCAGCCCTAACCCTGACCCTTACATTAACCCTAACCCTTACCCTAAAACTTACACTTACTCTTAACCTTAGCTTTACCCTTAACCATTACCCTAACACGTACCCTTACCCTAACCCTAACCCTAACCGTAACTCTAACCCTTACTCTAACCCTTACCCTGACCCGTACCCTTACACTTACCCTTACCCTAACCCTTACCCTTACCATAACCCATACCCTAACACGTACTTGTAGCCTTAACCTTACCGTTCCCCTTACCCTTACCTTTACTGTCTCCGTTACCCTTACACTTACACTTAACATAAACCTTAACCTTAGCCTTACCCTTATCATAAGCCATACAACAACACTTACATGTACACTTACGCTTGCACTTACCCTAGCAATTACTCGTACAATTACCCTTAACCTTACTATTAAGCTAACCCTAAACCTTACCCTAATCCTAACACTTACCCTTATCCTACACCTTACCCTCTCTGCTACACTTACCCTTTGCCTAATTCTAAACCTTACCCTAACCCTCACCCTTAACTAAATCTAACCATTACCCTAAACCTCACACTCACCCTTACCTTTTGTGGTGGTTTTACCGTGCTGGGCAGCTAAACCCCACAACCGCTCTCTCACTCCCCCTCCCTTAGATAAGGAGGGGGAGAAGTAAAGCAAAGAACAACTCACGGGTTGAGATAAGGATAATTTAATTAAAGGGAAATAATTATAATAATTAAATAAAGACTACCATGAACTAAACAATTTAACTAAGGGGAAATAAAAGGGAAAGGGGAAAAAGGGAGGAAAACAAACAAACAAAATAAATGAAAGCGATATGGAAGTGCAGAGGAAAGAAATTACTCTCTACTTCCCACAAATGAGCGATGATTGACCACGTCCTTGAAGCAAGGCCTCAACGCACGCAGCCGGTGTTCGAGAGGAGGACCGACGTCTTCTCAACGAGAGCCCACCCCTCCCCTCTTCTTCCTGTTTCCACCTTTTATTGCTGAGTGTGACACCACATGGTATGGAATATCCCTTTGATTGGTTTAGGTCAGCTGCCCTAGTGATGTTTCTCTCCTCACTTTTTTGCCCACCCCCTAGGAGGGTTAGAGAAAGGCCCAATGCTGTGCCACTGCTGCTCAGCAGTAGACACAACACTGGTGTGATAACACTGCTGTTCCAGCTACAAGTACAGAGTACGGCACTGAATGGGCTGCTGCCGGGAAAGTTAACATTCCAGCCAGACCCAGTACAACCTCCACCCCTTATTCCATAACATTTGTGTCACACTCAGATCCCCATACTTTAGCATACAAGCATTCTCATCATTATCCCTTGTCCTTTAACAGGACAAGGATTTAACAGGACAGGATTAATAGGCAGATGTATCTTTTCATTCCATAGGTCTTTCTTGGAAAATGTTCATACGAACTGTTGATGATTAGGTCTTCATCTGCCAAAGTGGCCACTCAAGGCAGGCGGAGTTGGATGTCTGGACACCAGCACCAGCTTAGCTCAAGTCCTTGTTGCACTGCCCGGCTCCTTGCAAAGTTGACCTGTCGTTGATCCTACAGCATCTTCCTACAACATATAACTTAGATTATAGATTAGTTTTCTCTCAATGTCAAATCTCCTTGAGGCACACACTTGATATCCCCATTCTTTTGCATGACCCACCAGGTATACCCTGGTCCTTGGGCGAAGACAATCCCACGAGTGGGTTTGCCTTTTCCCGAGGCAGGAGCAACCCACACTGCCTTCCCCATCCACCTTCCTATATGCACTACGGGAACCTTAGCTCCTTTCACAGTGTGTAGGGGTTTTGTTTCGGCAGGACCAGCACGGCTGTCAGACCCCCTATTGTTAACTAGCCAAGTGGCTTCTGGTAGATTTGTGTCCCATTGTTTCCACGTCCCAGCACCTAATGCTCGTAACATAGTCTTCAACAGTCCATTGTACCTCTCAACCTTCCCAGAGGCTTGTGGGTGGTAAGGGATGTGGTACACCCACTCAATACCATGCCTCTTTGCCCAGGAGGTAACAAGATTGTTTCGGAAATGACTCCCATTGTCAGACTCAATTCTCTCTGGTGTACCATGACGCCACAATACTTGTCTTTCCAGGCCCAAGATAGTGTTTCGGGCTGTGGCATGGTTTACAGGGTATGTTTCCAGCCACCCAGTAGTTGCTTCTACCATGGTGAGTATGTACCGTTTGCCTTGGCGAGTTTTTGGGAGTGGTCCGATATAGTCAATTTGCCAGGCCTCACCATATTGAAACCCTAACCATCTCCCCCTGTTCCAGGGAGATTTTACCTTCATGGCTTTCTTGATTGCAGCACAGGTCTCACACTCATGGGTAACCTGTGTGATGGCCTCAATGGTCAAGTCCACCCCTCGATCACGAGCCCATCTGTAAGTGGCATCTCTCCCCAGATGTCCTGATGTTTCATGGGCCCATCGAGCTACAAACAGCTCACCCTTACGTTCCCAGTCTAGGTCCACCTGAGCCACTTCAATTTTCGAAGCTCGATCCACTTCTTTGTTGTTCTTATGTTCTTCAGTAGTGCGACTCTTGGGCATGTGGGCATCTACATGACGTACTTTAACATCCAGGTTTTCTACCCAGGCAGCAATATCTTGCCACAGGGTAGCAGCCCAGATAGGCTTACCTCTGCGCTGCCAGTTGCTCTCTTTCCATTGCTGCAGCCACCCCCACAGAGCATTTGCCACCATCCATGAGTCAGTATAAAGATACAATACTGGCCAATTTTCTCTTTCGGCGATATCTAGGGCTAGTTGTATGGCTTTTACTTCTGCATACTGACTCGACTAACAAAGCCATTATTATTAACAGGGCAAGGAACATGGTTACTAGCAAGCAAGTGTGTTAGTTGTATGCGTTTAATCAATTCTATTGTTATCTCAACCCTTCGAGCCCCACGTTGGGCGCCAAAAAGGACTGTGGTGGTTTTACCGTGCTGGGCAGCTAAACCCCACAACCGCTCTCTCACTCCCCCTCCTTTAGATAAGGAGGGGGAGAAGTAAAGCAAAGAACAACTCACGGGTTGAGATAAGGATAATTTAATTAAAGGGAAATAATTATAATAATTAAATAAAGACTACCATGAACTAAACAATTTAACTAAGGGGAAATAAAAGGGAAAGGGGAAAAAGGGAGGAACACAAACAAACAAAATAAATGAAAGCGATATGGAAGTGCAGAGGAAAGAAATTACTCTCTACTTCCCACAAATGAGCGATGATTGACCACGTCCTTGAAGCAAGGCCTCAACGCACGCAGCCGGTGTTCGAGAGGAGGACCGACGTCTTCTCAACGAGAGCCCACCCCTCCCCTCTTCTTCCTGTTTCCACCTTTTATTGCTGAGTGTGACACCACATGGTATGGAATATCCCTTTGATTGGTTTAGGTCAGCTGCCCTAGTGATGTTTCTCTCCTCACTTTTTTGCCCACCCCCTAGGAGGGTTAGAGAAAGGCCCAATGCTGTGCCACTGCTGCTCAGCAGTAGACACAACACTGGTGTGATAACACTGCTGTTCCAGCTACAAGTACAGAGTACGGCACTGAATGGGCTGCTGCCGGGAAAGTTAACATTCCAGCCAGACCCAGTACAATCTCCACCCCTTATTCCATAACATTTGTGTCACACTCAGATCCCCATACTTTAGCATACAAGCATTCTCATCATTATCCCTTGTCCTTTAACAGGACAAGGATTTAACAGGACAGGATTAATAGGCAGATGTATCTTTTCATTCCATAGGTCTTTCTTGGAAAATGTTCATAAGAACTGTTGATGATTAGGTCTTCATCTGCCAAAGTGGCCACTCAAGGCAGGCGGAGTTGGATGTCTGGACACCAGCACCAGCTTAGCTCAAGTCCTTGTTGCACTGCCCGGCTCCTTGCAAAGTTGACCTGTCGTTGATCCTACAGCATCTTCCTACAACATATAACTTAGATTATAGATTAGTTTTCTCTCAATGTCAAATCTCCTTGAGGCACACACTTGATATCCCCATTCTTTTGCATGACCCACCAGGTATACCCTGGTCCTTGGGCAAAAACAATCCCACGAGTGGGTTTGCCTTTTCCCGAGGCAGGAGCAACCCACACTGCCTTCCCCATCCACCTTCCTATATGCACTACGGGAACCTTAGCTCCTTTCACAGTGTGTAGGGGTTTTGTTTCGGCAGGACCAGCACGGCTGTCAGACCCCCTATTGTTAACTAGCCAAGTGGCTTCTGGTAGATTTGTGTCCCATTGTTTCCACGTCCCAGCACCTAATGCTCGTAACATAGTCTTTAACAGTCCATTGTACCTCTCAACCTTCCCAGAGGCTTGTGGGTGGTAAGGGATGTGGTACACCCACTCAATACCATGCCTCTTTGCCCAGGAGGTAACAAGATTGTTTCGGAAATGACTCCCATTGTCAGACTCAATTCTCTCTGGTGTACCATGACGCCACAATACTTGTCTTTCCAGGCCCAAGATAGTGTTTCGGGCTGTGGCATGGTTTACAGGGTATGTTTCCAGCCACCCAGTAGTTGCTTCTACCATGGTGAGTATGTACCGTTTGCCTTGGCGAGTTTTTGGGAGTGGTCCGATATAGTCAATTTGCCAGGCCTCACCATATTGAAACCCTAACCATCTCCCCCTGTTCCAGGGAGATTTTACCTTCATGGCTTTCTTGATTGCAGCACAGGTCTCACACTCATGGGTAACCTGTGTGATGGCCTCAATGGTCAAGTCCACCCCTCGATCACGAGCCCATCTGTAAGTGGCATCTCTCCCCAGATGTCCTGATGTTTCATGGGCCCATCGAGCTACAAACAGCTCACCCTTACGTTCCCAGTCTAGGTCCACCTGAGCCACTTCAATTTTCGAAGCTCGATCCACTTCTTTGTTGTTCTTATGTTCTTCAGTAGTGCGACTCTTGGGCATGTGGGCATCTACATGACGTACTTTAACATCCAGGTTTTCTACCCAGGCAGCAATATCTTGCCACAGGGTAGCAGCCCAGATAGGCTTACCTCTGCGCTGCCAGTTGCTCTCTTTCCATTGCTGCAGCCACCCCCACAGAGCATTTGCCACCATCCATGAGTCAGTATAAAGATACAATACTGGCCAATTTTCTCTTTCGGCGATATCTAGGGCTAGTTGTATGGCTTTTACTTCTGCATACTGACTCGACTAACAAAGCCATTATTATTAACAGGGCAAGGAACATGGTTACTAGCAAGCAAGTGTGTTAGTTGTATGCGTTTAATCAATTCTATTGTTATCTCAACCCTTCGAGCCCCACGTTGGGCGCCAAAAAGGACTGTGGTGGTTTTACCGTGCTGGGCAGCTAAACCCCACAACCGCTCTCTCACTCCCCCTCCTTTAGATAAGGAGGGGGAGAAGTAAAGCAAAGAACAACTCACGGGTTGAGATAAGGATAATTTAATTAAAGGGAAATAATTATAATAATTAAATAAAGACTACCATGAACTAAACAATTTAACTAAGGGGAAATAAAAGGGAAAGGGGAAAAAGGGAGGAACACAAACAAACAAAATAAATGAAAGCGATATGGAAGTGCAGAGGAAAGAAATTACTCTCTACTTCCCACAAATGAGCGATGATTGACCACGTCCTTGAAGCAAGGCCTCAACGCACGCAGCCGGTGTTCGAGAGGAGGACCGACGTCTTCTCAACGAGAGCCCACCCCTCCCCTCTTCTTCCTGTTTCCACCTTTTATTGCTGAGTGTGACACCACATGGTATGGAATATCCCTTTGATTGGTTTAGGTCAGCTGCCCTAGTGATGTTTCTCTCCTCACTTTTTTGCCCACCCCCTAGGAGGGTTAGAGAAAGGCCCAATGCTGTGCCACTGCTGCTCAGCAGTAGACACAACACTGGTGTGATAACACTGCTGTTCCAGCTACAAGTACAGAGTACGGCACTGAATGGGCTGCTGCCGGGAAAGTTAACATTCCAGCCAGACCCAGTACATCCCCCTGTCACTCCAGAGATACAAGTGAGTTCTGTCCCTTGGTAGCCTGATGGCATTATGGTACATTGTGCGCCAGTGTCCACTAAAGCTTTGTATTCCTGTGGTTCTGATGTTCCAGGCCATCGGATCCACACAGTCCAATAAATCCGGTTATCCCTCTCCTCTACCTGGCCAGAGGCAGGGCCCCTCTAGTCCTGGCTGGAGCGTCTGCCACTTAATTCTTGCAAATGCACAAATTCTGGCAAATGAGAGGTAGAGGTCCCTTCATCGTGGTCAAGAATAACATCAGCTCTTCTACTGCCTCTGGGGTACTGCCCAATAGAAACTGGAGCAGCATTTCTCTTAGGAGCCCCTCTTCTTGCTGCTGTATTTCCTTTCAGTTCACGTACCCGAGCAGCTAGGGTTGAAGTAGGTACACCATCCCATTTCCTCATATCTTCCCCATGGTCACGCAGATAAAACCACAAGGTGCCACGTGGTGTACGTCTTGGGTACTCCCTCTCTTGAGCAGGCGAATGCTGATTCTTAGTGGCTGAAGTATCACTCTGTCTAGATGAGGGGGAATATACTTTCTCCACAAGCTTGTCAAGTCCTTTAGACAATTTCTCCACAGCTGAGACACAGGACTGTAGTGGAGCAGAGAGATTGTCTTCATATTTTTGAAGTTGGCAGGAGACATCATACATTGTTGGTCCCATCCCCTCATCCCAGTGAATTGCTGCCAGGGTACTGGCATGTGCTGCTGGTGCACTCCGCACAAATTTACGCCACATGGATGTTGTGCACTGGACTTCATCGGGGTCTTGAGGTGTCTGGGCATTGTCCAAATCACTATAAATCATCTCCCGCACAGCTAATTCCCGCAGATGTTGGAGACCTTTATCCACAGTGGTCCACTTGCCTATGTGATATACAATATCTTCCTTATGGGGATATCTTTCTTTGATAGCTGCCAGGAGTCGTCTCCAGAGGCTGAGGGCCTGTGCTCCTCTCCCGATTACTTTGTCGATTACCCTTTCTCTAGAGAGGGATCCCAGCTGCTTGGCTTCATTGCCTTCTAATTGTAGGCTACTGGCCCCAGCATCCCAGCATCGGAGCAGCCAAGTGAGGATGTGTTCACCTGGGCGTCGACCATAATCCTTTCGTATTTCTCGCATCTCACTCAGGGATAAGGATCGAGTGATTTCTGATTCCTTTATGATTTCCGTCTCGTCTTCCTGCTGTTTTTGTGATGGCTCTGCTTCAGAGGTGCCTGCCAATTCCCCTTCTCCCTCCTTCTTAGGAGAGCCTTCTTCCCTTACTAAACGAGCTGACCTCCGTTTCCATTGTTTTGACTTGACTATGGGGGCGACTGATACCATAGTTGGTTGGTCCTCTGGGTCAGCCACAGCATGTGTTACTTGGTCATCAGATTCAGAGACTTCCTCCCTCTCTTCAAGTTGCTGGATGATGTTAAACAGTGTTTGATAGGAATAAACCAGGACCCAGCACAATGCTGCAAGCTGTTGTTCTCCGGCATTATCAGGGTCAGGACATACAACTCTCAAACATTCTACCAAGTTTTTAGGATTTAGCACTTGCTCAGGGGTGAAGTTCAAAACTATTGGAGGAGACACTCGTGACAGGTATCTGCTAACATCATCCCACACACCGTGCCACTCACCACGAGACTGTTTCGGGACAGGTTCCCAAATAAGGTTTCTAAACAATCGACTAATCTTAGAGAGAAAATGAAACCTGTTATTCAGAATTAGAAATAGCAATACATGGGTTACAGATGGATCTTCAAAATACTCCCAAACTGTTGTAATTAGCCCACTGTGAAAGAAGGGAAAGGTACCATTCCTGATATTATTAATAAACTGGTGTCCAGATGAGAAAAGGAAGGCAGTGTAGTTCTGAATATTCTCTGAAAGATAGTTTCCATGGGACCCAAATGATAACAGCGCAGAGCCTGAATTCCAGAGTAAAACCAAGGTCAGTGCTTGGCAGCACAACGAATTAAAAAAAGTGAACACAGATTGTAGCACTTTGTCGGATCGGATATATAGGAGAAAGGAGAATATGACACGAATTGCATGACATATGAACAAAGCCATTATTATTAACAGGGCAAGGAACATGGTTACTAGCAAGCAAGTGTGTTAGTTGTATGCGTTTAATCAATTCTATTGTTATCTCAACCCTTCGAGCCCCACGTTGGGCGCCACAAAGGACTGTGGTGGTTTTACCGTGCTGGGCAGCTAAACCCCACAACCGCTCTCTCACTCCCCCTCCCTTAGATAAGGAGGGGGAGAAGTAAAGCAAAGAACAACTCACGGGTTGAGATAAGGATAATTTAATTAAAGGGAAATAATTATAATAATTAAATAAAGACTACCATGAACTAAACAATTTAACTAAGGGGAAATAAAAGGGAAAGGGGAAAAAGGGAGGAACACAAACAAACAAAATAAATGAAAGCGATATGGAAGTGCAGAGGAAAGAAATTACTCTCTACTTCCCACAAATGAGCGATGATTGACCACGTCCTTGAAGCAAGGCCTCAACGCACGCAGCCGGTGTTCGAGAGGAGGACCGACGTCTTCTCAACGAGAGCCCACCCCTCCCCTCTTCTTCCTGTTTCCACCTTTTATTGCTGAGTGTGACACCACATGGTATGGAATATCCCTTTGATTGGTTTAGGTCAGCTGCCCTAGTGATGTTTCTCTCCTCACTTTTTTGCCCACCCCCTAGGAGGGTTAGAGAAAGGCCCAATGCTGTGCCACTGCTGCTCAGCAGTAGACACAACACTGGTGTGATAACACTGCTGTTCCAGCTACAAGTACAGAGTACGGCACTGAATGGGCTGCTGCCGGGAAAGTTAACATTCCAGCCAGACCCAGTACACCTTTATACTTACTTTTACCCTTAACCTAAACCTTACCCCAACCCTTACCCTGACCCTTACATTAACCCTAACCCTTACCCTAACCCTAACCCTAACCCTAACCCTTACTCTAACCCTAAAGCTTAACCTAAACCTTACACTTAATCTTAACTTTAACCTTACCCTTAAACTAACACATACCCTTACGATTCCCTCACCATAACCCTAAAATGAACCGTAACCATTACCCTAACACTTATCCTTACCTAACCCTAACCCTTACTCTAACTTTTACCCTGACCCGGACCCTTAGACTTCCCCTTCCACTTACCCTTACTCTTCCCCTTACCCTAACCCTTACCCTTACACTTACGGTTACCATTAACCTTACCCTTACCCTAACACCCTTACCCTTATCTTAACACTTACCCTTACCGTAAACCTTGACCTTTCTGATACACTTACCCTTAGCCTAAATCTAAACCTTACACTTACCCTTAGCCTAACCCTCACCCTTACCATTACCCATACCCTTATTCTTACCCTTACCCTAACCCTTACCCTTAATCTAAACCTAAACCTTAAACCTTACTGTAAACCTTACCCTTTCTGCTACACTTATCCTTAGCCTAAATCTAAACCTTACACTTACCCCTACTGTAACCCTCACCCTTATCATTACCAATACCCTTACTCTTACCCTTACCCTAACCCTTCTCCTTACACTTACTGTTACCTTTAACATTACCCTTACCCTAACACTTACACTTATCCTTATCCATACCCTTACCCTTACCCTAATCCTTACCCTTAACCTAACCCTAACCCTAAACCTTACCCCAGCCCTTACCCTGACCCTTACATTAACCCTAACCCTTACCCTAAAACTTACACTTACTCTTAACCTTAACTTTACCCTTAACCATTACCCTAACACTTACCCTTACCCTAACCCTAACCCTAACCGTAACTCTAACCCTTACTCTAACCCTTACCCTGACCCGTACCCTTACACTTACCCTTACCCTAACCCTTACCCTTACCATAACCCATACCCTAACACGTACTTGTAGCCTTAACCTTACCGTTCCCCTTACCCTTACCTTTACTGTCTCCGTTACCCTTACACTTACACTTAACATAAACCTTAACCTTAGCCTTACCCTTATCATAAGCCATACAACAACACTTACATGTACACTTACGCTTGCACTTACCCTAGCAATTACTCGTACAATTACCCTTAACCTTACTATTAAGCTAACCCTAAACCTTACCCTAATCCTAACACTTACCCTTATCCTACACCTTACCCTCTCTGCTACACTTACCCTTTGCCGAATTCTAAACCTTACCCTAACCCTCACCCTTACCTAAATCTAACCATTACCCTAAACCTCACACTCACCCTTACCTTTATACTTACTTTTACCCTTAACCTAAACCTTACCCCAACCCTTACCCTGACCCTTACATTAACCCTAACCCTTACCCTAACCCTAACCCTAACCGTAACCCTTACTCTAACCCTAACCCTTAACCTAAACCTTACACTTAATCTTAACTTTAACCTTACCCTTAAACTAATACATACCCTTACGATTCCCTCACCATAACCCTAAAATTAACCGTAACCATTACCCTAACACTTATCCTTACCTAACCCTAACCCTTACTCTAACTTTTACCCTGACCCGGACCCTTAGACTTCCCCTTCCACTTACCCTTACTCTTCCCCTTACCCTAACCCTTACCCTTACACTTACGGTTACCATTAACCTTACCCTTACCCTAACACCCTTACCCTTATCTTAACACTTACCCTTACCGTAAACCTTGACCTTTCTGATACACTTACCCTTAGCCTAAATCTAAACCTTACACTTACCCTTAGCCTAACCCTCACCCTTACCATTACCCATACCCTTATTCTTACCCTTACCCTAACCCTTACCCTTAATCTAAACCTAAACCTTAAACCTTACTGTAAACCTTACCCTTTCTGCTACACTTACCCTTAGCCTAATTCTAAACCTTACCCTAACCCTCACCCTTACCTAAATCTAACCATTACCCTAAACCTCACACTCACCCTTACCTTTATACTTACTTTTACCCTTAACCTAAACCTTACCCCAACCCTTACCCTGACCCTTACATTAACCCTAACCCTTACCCTAACCCTAACCCTAACCGTAACTCTAACCCTAACCCTTAACCTAAACCTTACACTTAATCTTAACTTTAACCTTACCCTTAAACTAATACATACCCTTACGATTCCCTCACCATAACCCTAAAATTAACCGTAACCATTACCCTAACACTTATCCTTACCTAACCCTAACCCTTACTCTAACTTTTACCCTGACCCGGACCCTTAGACTTCCCCTTCCACTTACCCTTACTCTTCCCCTTACCCTAACCCTTACCCTTACACTTACGGTTACCATTAACCTTACCCTTACCCTAACACCCTTACCCTTATCTTAACACTTACCCTTACCGTAAACCTTGACCTTTCTGATACACTTACCCTTAGCCTAAATCTAAACCTTACACTTACCCTTAGCCTAACCCTCACCCTTACCATTACCCATACCCTTATTCTTACCCTTACCCTAACCCTTACCCTTAATCTAAACCTAAACCTTAAACCTTACTGTAAACCTTACCCTTTCTGCTACACTTATCCTTAGCCTAAATCTAAACCTTACACTTACCCCTACTGTAACCCTCACCCTTATCATTACCAATACCCTTACTCTTACCCTTACCCTAACCCTTCTCCTTACACTTACTGTTACCTTTAACATTACCCTTACCCTAACACTTACACTTATCCTTATCCATACCCTTACCCTTACCCTAATCCTTACCCTTAACCTAACCCTAACCCTAAACCTTACCCCAGCCCTTACCCTGACCCTTACATTAACCCTAACCCTTACCCTAAAACTTACACTTACTCTTAACCTTAACTTTACCCTTAACCATTACCCTAACACGTACCCTTACCCTAACCCTAACCCTAACCGTAACTCTAACCCTTACTCTAACCCTTACCCTGACCCGTACCCTTACACTTACCCTTACCCTAACCCTTACCCTTACCATAACCCATACCCTAACACGTACTTGTAGCCTTAACCTTACCGTTCCCCTTACCCTTACCTTTACTGTCTCCGTTACCCTTACACTTACACTTAACATAAACCTTAACCTTAGCCTTACCCTTATCATAAGCCATACAACAACACTTACATGTACACTTACGCTTGCACTTACCCTAGCAATTACTCGTACAATTACCCTTAACCTTACTATTAAGCTAACCCTAAACCTTACCCTAATCCTAACACTTACCCTTATCCTACACCTTACCCTTTCTGCTACACTTACCCTTTGCCGAATTCTAAACCTTACCCTAACCCTCACCCTTACCTAAATCTAACCATTACCCTAAACCTCACACTCACCCTTACCTTTATACTTACTTTTACCCTTAACCTAAACCTTACCCCAACCCTTACCCTGACCCTTACATTAACCCTAACCCTTACCCTAACCCTAACCCTAACCGTAACCCTTACTCTAACCCTAACCCTTAACCTAAACCTTACACTTAATCTTAACTTTAACCTTACCCTTAAACTAATACATACCCTTACGATTCCCTCACCATAACCCTAAAATTAACCGTAACCATTACCCTAACACTTATCCTTACCTAACCCTAACCCTTACTCTAACTTTTACCCTGACCCGGACCCTTAGACTTCCCCTTCCACTTACCCTTACTCTTCCCCTTACCCTAACCCTTACCCTTACACTTACGGTTACCATTAACCTTACCCTTACCCTAACACCCTTACCCTTATCTTAACACTTACCCTTACCGTAAACCTTGACCTTTCTGATACACTTACCCTTAGCCTAAATCTAAACCTTACACTTACCCTTAGCCTAACCCTCACCCTTACCATTACCCATACCCTTATTCTTACCCTTACCCTAACCCTTACCCTTAATCTAAACCTAAACCTTAAACCTTACTGTAAACCTTACCCTTTCTGCTACACTTACCCTTAGCCTAATTCTAAACCTTACCCTAACCCTCACCCTTACCTAAATCTAACCATTACCCTAAACCTCACACTCACCCTTACCTTTATACTTACTTTTACCCTTAACCTAAACCTTACCCCAACCCTTACCCTGACCCTTACATTAACCCTAACCCTTACCCTAACCCTAACCCTAACCGTAACTCTAACCCTAACCCTTAACCTAAACCTTACACTTAATCTTAACTTTAACCTTACCCTTAAACTAATACATACCCTTACGATTCCCTCACCATAACCCTAAAATTAACCGTAACCATTACCCTAACACTTATCCTTACCTAACCCTAACCCTTACTCTAACTTTTACCCTGACCCGGACCCTTAGACTTCCCCTTCCACTTACCCTTACTCTTCCCCTTACCCTAACCCTTACCCTTACACTTACGGTTACCATTAACCTTACCCTTACCCTAACACCCTTACCCTTATCTTAACACTTACCCTTACCGTAAACCTTGACCTTTCTGATACACTTACCCTTAGCCTAAATCTAAACCTTACACTTACCCTTAGCCTAACCCTCACCCTTACCATTACCCATACCCTTATTCTTACCCTTACCCTAACCCTTACCCTTAATCTAAACCTAAACCTTAAACCTTACTGTAAACCTTACCCTTTCTGCTACACTTATCCTTAGCCTAAATCTAAACCTTACACTTACCCCTACTGTAACCCTCACCCTTATCATTACCAATACCCTTACTCTTACCCTTACCCTAACCCTTCTCCTTACACTTACTGTTACCTTTAACATTACCCTTACCCTAACACTTACACTTATCCTTATCCATACCCTTACCCTTACCCTAATCCTTACCCTTAACCTAACCCTAACCCTAAACCTTACCCCAGCCCTTACCCTGACCCTTACATTAACCCTAACCCTTACCCTAAAACTTACACTTACTCTTAACCTTAACTTTACCCTTAACCATTACCCTAACACTTACCCTTACCCTAACCCTAACCCTAACCGTAACTCTAACCCTTACTCTAACCCTTACCCTGACCCGTACCCTTACACTTACCCTTACCCTAACCCTTACCCTTACCATAACCCATACCCTAACACGTACTTGTAGCCTTAACCTTACCGTTCCCCTTACCCTTACCTTTACTGTCTCCGTTACCCTTACACTTACACTTAACATAAACCTTAACCTTAGCCTTACCCTTATCATAAGCCATACAACAACACTTACATGTACACTTACGCTTGCACTTACCCTAGCAATTACTCGTACAATTACCCTTAACCTTACTATTAAGCTAACCCTAAACCTTACCCTAATCCTAACACTTACCCTTATCCTACACCTTACCCTTTCTGCTACACTTACCCTTTGCCGAATTCTAAACCTTACCCTAACCCTCACCCTTACCTAAATCTAACCATTACCCTAAACCTCACACTCACCCTTACCTTTATACTTACTTTTACCCTTAACCTAAACCTTACCCCAACCCTTACCCTGACCCTTACATTAACCCTAACCCTTACCCTAACCCTAACCCTAACCGTAACTCTAACCCTAACCCTTAACCTAAACCTTACACTTAATCTTAACTTTAACCTTACCCTTAAACTAATACATACCCTTACGATTCCCTCACCATAACCCTAAAATTAACCGTAACCATTACCCTAACACTTATCCTTACCTAACCCTAACCCTTACTCTAACTTTTACCCTGACCCGGACCCTTAGACTTCCCCTTCCACTTACCCTTACTCTTCCCCTTACCCTAACCCTTACCCTTACACTTACGGTTACCATTAACCTTACCCTTACCCTAACACCCTTACCCTTATCTTAACACTTACCCTTACCGTAAACCTTGACCTTTCTGATACACTTACCCTTAGCCTAAATCTAAACCTTACACTTACCCTTAGCCTAACCCTCACCCTTACCATTACCCATACCCTTATTCTTACCCTTACCCTAACCCTTACCCTTAATCTAAACCTAAACCTTAAACCTTACTGTAAACCTTACCCTTTCTGCTACACTTATCCTTAGCCTAAATCTAAACCTTACACTTACCCCTACTGTAACCCTCACCCTTATCATTACTAATACCCTTACTCTTACCCTTACCCTAACCCTTCTCCTTACACTTACTGTTACCTTTAACATTACCCTTACCCAAACACTTACACTTATCCTTATCCATACCCTTACCCTTACCCTAATCCTTACCCTTAACCTAACCCTAACCCTAAACCTTACCCCAGCCCTTACCCTGACCCTTACATTAACCCTAACCCTTACCCTAAAACTTACACTTACTCTTAACCTTAACTTTACCCTTAACCATTACCCTAACACTTACCCTTACCCTAACCCTAACCCTAACCGTAACTCTAACCCTTACTCTAACCCTTACCCTGACCCGTACCCTTACACTTACCCTTACCCTAACCCTTACCCTTACCATAACCCATACCCTAACACGTACTTGTAGCCTTAACCTTACCGTTCCCCTTACCCTTACCTTTACTGTCTCCGTTACCCTTACACTTACACTTAACATAAACCTTAACCTTAGCCTTACCCTTATCATAAGCCATACAACAACACTTACATGTACACTTACGCTTGCACTTACCCTAGCAATTACTCGTACAATTACCCTTAACCTTACTATTAAGCTAACCCTAAACCTTACCCTAATCCTAACACTTACCCTTATCCTACACCTTACCCTCTCTGCTACACTTACCCTTTGCCTAATTCTAAACCTTACCCTAACCCTCACCCTTACCTAAATCTAACCATTACCCTAAACCTCACACTCACCCTTACCTTTATACTTACTTTTACCCTTAACCTAAACCTTACCCCAACCCTTACCCTGACCCTTACATTAACCCTAACCCTTACCCTAACCCTAACCCTAACCGTAACTCTAACCCTAACCCTAACCCTTAACCTAAACCTTACACTTAATCTTAACTTTAACCTTACCCTTAAACTAATACATACCCTTACGATTCCCTCACCATAACCCTAAAATTAACCGTAACCATTACCCTAACACTTATCCTTACCTAACCCTAACCCTTACTCTAACTTTTACCCTGACCCGGACCCTTAGACTTCCCCTTCCACTTACCCTTACTCTTCCCCTTACCCTAACCCTTACCCTTACACTTACGGTTACCATTAACCTTACCCTTACCCTAACACCCTTACCCTTATCTTAACACTTACCCTTACCGTAAACCTTGACCTTTCTGATACACTTACCCTTAGCCTAAATCTAAACCTTACACTTACCCTTAGCCTAACCCTCACCCTTACCATTACCCATACCCTTATTCTTACCCTTACCCTAACCCTTACCCTTAATCTAAACCTAAACCTTAAACCTTACTGTAAACCTTACCCTTTCTGCTACACTTACCCTTAGCCTAATTCTAAACCTTACCCTAACCCTCACCCTTACCTAAATCTAACCATTACCCTAAACCTCACACTCACCCTTACCTTTATACTTACTTTTACCCTTAACCTAAACCTTACCCCAACCCTTACCCTGACCCTTACATTAACCCTAACCCTTACCCTAACCCTAACCCTAACCGTAAGCCTTACTCTAACCCTAACCCTTAACCTAAACCTTACACTTAATCTTAACTTTAACCTTACCCTTAAACTAATACATACCCTTACGATTCCCTCACCATAACCCTAAAATTAAGCGTAACCATTACCCTAACACTTATCCTTACCTAACCCTAACCCTTACTCTAACTTTTACCCTGACCCGGACCCTTAGACTTCCCCTTCCACTTACCCTTACTCTTCCCCTTACCCTAACCCTTACCCTTACACTTACGGTTACCATTAACCTTACCCTTACCCTAACACCCTTACCCTTATCTTAACACTTACCCTTACCGTAAACCTTGACCTTTCTGATACACTTACCCTTAGCCTAAATCTAAACCTTACACTTACCCTTAGCCTAACCCTCACCCTTACCATTACCCATACCCTTATTCTTACCCTTACCCTAACCCTTACCCTTAATCTAAAGCTAAACCTTAAACCTTACTGTAAACCTTACCCTTTCTGCTACACTTATCCTTAGCCTAAATCTAAACCTTACACTTACCCCTACTGTAACCCTCACCCTTATCATTACCAATACCCTTACTCTTACCCTTACCCTAACCCTTCTCCTTACACTTACTGTTACCTTTAACATTACCCTTACCCTAACACTTACACTTATCCTTATCCATACCCTTACCCTTACCCTAATCCTTACCGTTAACCTAACCCTAACCCTAAACCTTACCCCAGCCCTTACCCTGACCCTTACATTAACCCTAACCCTTACCCTAAAACTTACACTTACTCTTAACCTTAACTTTACCCTTAACCATTACCCTAACACGTACCCTTACCCTAACCCTAACCCTAACCGTAACTCTAACCCTTACTCTAACCCTTACCCTGACCCGTACCCTTACACTTACCCTTACCCTAACCCTTACCCTTACCATAACCCATACCCTAACACGTACTTGTAGCCTTAACCTTACCGTTCCCCTTACCCTTACCTTTACTGTCTCCGTTACCCTTACACTTACACTTAACATAAACCTTAACCTTAGCCTTACCCTTATCATAAGCCATACAACAACACTTACATGTACACTTACGCTTGCACTTACCCTAGCAATTACTCGTACAATTACCCTTAACCTTACTATTAAGCTAACCCTAAACCTTACCCTAATCCTAACACTTACCCTTATCCTACACCTTACCCTCTCTGCTACACTTACCCTTTGCCGAATTCTAAACCTTACCCTAACCCTCACCCTTACCTAAATCTAACCATTACCCTAAACCTCACACTCACCCTTACCTTTATACTTACTTTTACCCTTAACCTAAACCTTACCCCAACCCTTACCCTGACCCTTACATTAACCCTAACCCTTACCCTAACCCTAACCCTAACCGTAACTCTAACCCTAACCCTTAACCTAAACCTTACACTTAATCTTAACTTTAACCTTACCCTTAAACTAATACATACCCTTACGATTCCCTCACCATAACCCTAAAATTAACCGTAACCATTACCCTAACACTTATCCTTACCTAACCCTAACCCTTACTCTAACTTTTACCCTGACCCGGACCCTTGGACTTCCCCTTCCACTTACCCTTACTCTTCCCCTTACCCTAACCCTTACCCTTACACTTACGGTTACCATTAACCTTACCCTTACCCTAACACCCTTACCCTTATCTTAACACTTACCCTTACCGTAAACCTTGACCTTTCTGATACACTTACCCTTAGCCTAAATCTAAACCTTACACTTACCCTTAGCCTAACCCTCACCCTTACCATTACCCATACCCTTATTCTTACCCTTACCCTAACCCTTACCCTTAATCTAAACCTAAACCTTAAACCTTACTGTAAACCTTACCCTTTCTGCTACACTTACCCTTAGCCTAATTCTAAACCTTACCCTAACCCTCACCCTTACCTAAATCTAACCATTACCCTAAACCTCACACTCACCCTTACCTTTATACTTACTTTTACCCTTAACCTAAACCTTACCCCAACCCTTACCCTGACCCTTACATTAACCCTAACCCTTACCCTAACCCTAACCCTAACCGTAACTCTAACCCTAACCCTTAACCTAAACCTTACACTTAATCTTAACTTTAACCTTACCCTTAAACTAATACATACCCTTACGATTCCCTCACCATAACCCTAAAATTAACCGTAACCATTACCCTAACACTTATCCTTACCTAACCCTAACCCTTACTCTAACTTTTACCCTGACCCGGACCCTTAGACTTCCCCTTCCACTTACCCTTACTCTTCCCCTTACCCTAACCCTTACCCTTACACTTACGGTTACCATTAACCTTACCCTTACCCTAACACCCTTACCCTTATCTTAACACTTACCCTTACCGTAAACCTTGACCTTTCTGATACACTTACCCTTAGCCTAAATCTAAACCTTACACTTACCCTTAGCCTAACCCTCACCCTTACCATTACCCATACCCTTATTCTTACCCTTACCCTAACCCTTACCCTTAATCTAAACCTAAACCTTAAACCTTACTGTAAACCTTACCCTTTCTGCTACACTTATCCTTAGCCTAAATCTAAACCTTACACTTACCCCTACTGTAACCCTCACCCTTATCATTACCAATACCCTTACTCTTACCCTTACCCTAACCCTTCTCCTTACACTTACTGTTACCTTTAACATTACCCTTACCCTAACACTTACACTTATCCTTATCCATACCCTTACCCTTACCCTAATCCTTACCCTTAACCTAACCCTAACCCTAAACCTTACCCCAGCCCTTACCCTGACCCTTACATTAACCTTAACCCTTACCCTAAAACTTACACTTACTCTTAACCTTAACTTTACCCTTAACCATTACCCTAACACGTACCCTTACCCTAACCCTAACCCTAACCGTAACTCTAACCCTTACTCTAACCCTTACCCTGACCCGTACCCTTACACTTACCCTTACCCTAACCCTTACCCTTACCATAACCCATACCCTAACACGTACTTGTAGCCTTAACCTTACCGTTCCCCTTACCCTTACCTTTACTGTCTCCGTTACCCTTACACTTACACTTAACATAAACCTTAACCTTAGCCTTACCCTTATCATAAGCCATACAACAACACTTACATGTACACTTACGCTTGCACTTACCCTAGCAATTACTCGTACAATTACCCTTAACCTTACCATTAAGCTAATCCTAAACCTTACCCTAATCCTAACACTTACCCTTATCCTACACCTTACCCTCTCTGCTACACTTACCCTTTGCCTAATTCTAAACCTTACCCTAACCCTCACCCTTACCTAAATCTAACCATTACCCTAAACCTCACACTCACCCTTACCTTTATACTTACTTTTACCCTTAACCTAAACCTTACCCCAACCCTTACCCTGACCCTTACATTAACCCTAACCCTTACCCTAACCCTAACCCTAACCGTAACTCTAACCCTAACCCTTAACCTAAACCTTACACTTAATCTTAACTTTAACCTTACCCTTAAACTAATACATACCCTTACGATTCCCTCACCATAACCCTAAAATTAACCGTAACCATTACCCTAACACTTATCCTTACCTAACCCTAACCCTTACTCTAACTTTTACCCTGACCCGGACCCTTAGACTTCCCCTTCCACTTACCCTTACTCTTCCCCTTACCCTAACCCTTACCCTTACACTTACGGTTACCATTAACCTTACCCTTACCCTAACACCCTTACCCTTATCTTAACACTTACCCTTACCGTAAACCTTGACCTTTCTGATACACTTACCCTTAGCCTAAATCTAAACCTTACACTTACCCTTAGCCTAACCCTCACCCTTACCATTACCCATACCCTTATTCTTACCCTTACCCTAACCCTTACCCTTAATCTAAACCTAAACCTTAAACCTTACTGTAAACCTTACCCTTTCTGCTACACTTATCCTTAGCCTAAATCTAAACCTTACACTTACCCCTACTGTAACCCTCACCCTTATCATTACCAATACCCTTACTCTTACCCTTACCCTAACCCTTCTCCTTACACTTACTGTTACCTTTAACATTACCCTTACCCAAACACTTACACTTATCCTTATCCATACCCTTACCCTTACCCTAATCCTTACCCTTAACCTAACCCTAACCCTAAACCTTACCCCAGCCCTTACCCTGACCCTTACATTAACCTTAACCCTTACCCTAAAACTTACACTTACTCTTAACCTTAACTTTACCCTTAACCATTACCCTAACACGTACCCTTACCCTAACCCTAACCCTAACCGTAACTCTAACCCTTACTCTAACCCTTACCCTGACCCGTACCCTTACACTTACCCTTACCCTAACCCTTACCCTTACCATAACCCATACCCTAACACGTACTTGTAGCCTTAACCTTACCGTTCCCCTTACCCTTACCTTTACTGTCTCCGTTACCCTTACACTTACACTTAACATAAACCTTAACCTTAGCCTTACCCTTATCATAAGCCATACAACAACACTTACATGTACACTTACGCTTGCACTTACCCTAGCAATTACTCGTACAATTACCCTTAACCTTACTATTAAGCTAACCCTAAACCTTACCCTAATCCTAACACTTACCCTTATCCTACACCTTACCCTCTCTGCTACACTTACCCTTTGCCTAATTCTAAACCTTACCCTAACCCTCACCCTTACCTAAATCTAACCATTACCCTAAACCTCACACTCACCCTTACCTTTATACTTACTTTTACCCTTAACCTAAACCTTACCCCAACCCTTACCCTGACCCTTACATTAACCCTAACCCTTACCCTAACCCTAACCCTAACCGTAACTCTAACCCTAACCCTTAACCTAAACCTTACACTTAATCTTAACTTTAACCTTACCCTTAAACTAATATATACCCTTACGATTCCCTCACCATAACCCTAAAATTAACCGTAACCATTACCCTAACACTTATCCTTACCTAACCCTAACCCTTACTCTAACTTTTACCCTGACCCGGACCCTTAGACTTCCCCTTCCACTTACCCTTACTCTTCCCCTTACCCTAACCCTTACCCTTACACTTACGGTTACCATTAACCTTACCCTTACCCTAACACCCTTACCCTTATCTTAACACTTACCCTTACCGTAAACCTTGACCTTTCTGATACACTTACCCTTAGCCTAAATCTAAACCTTACACTTACCCTTAGCCTAACCCTCACCCTTACCATTACCCATACCCTTATTCTTACCCTTACCCTAACCCTTACCCTTAATCTAAACCTAAACCTTAAACCTTACTGTAAACCTTACCCTTTCTGCTACACTTATCCTTAGCCTAAATCTAAACCTTACACTTACCCCTACTGTAACCCTCACCCTTATCATTACCAATACCCTTACTCTTACCCTTACCCTAACCCTTCTCCTTACACTTACTGTTACCTTTAACATTACCCTCACCCTAACACTTACACTTATCCTTATCCATACCCTTACCCTTACCCTAATCCTTACCCTTAACCTAACCCTAACCCTAAACCTTACCCCAGCCCTTACCCTGACCCTTACATTAACCTTAACCCTTACCCTAAAACTTACACTTACTCTTAACCTTAACTTTACCCTTAACCATTACCCTAACACGTACCCTTACCCTAACCCTAACCCTAACCGTAACTCTAACCCTTACTCTAACCCTTACCCTTACCATAACCCATACCCTAACACGTACTTGTAGCCTTAACCTTACCGTTCCCCTTACCCTTACCTTTACTGTCTCCGTTACCCTTACACTTACACTTAACATAAACCTTAACCTTAGCCTTACCCTTATCATAAGCCATACAACAACACTTACATGTACACTTACGCTTGCACTTACCCTAGCAATTACTCGTACAATTACCCTTAACCTTACTATTAAGCTAACCCTAAACCTTACCCTAATCCTAACACTTACCCTTATCCTACACCTTACCCTCTCTGCTACACTTACCCTTTGCCTAATTCTAAACCTTACCCTAACCCTCACCCTTACCTAAATCTAACCATTACCCTAAACCTCACACTCACCCTTACCTTTATACTTACTTTTACCCTTAACCTAAACCTTACCCCAACCCTTACCCTGACCCTTACATTAACCCTAACCCTTACCCTAACCCTAACCCTAACCGTAAGCCTTACTCTAACCCTAACCCTTAACCTAAACCTTACACTTAATCTTAACTTTAACCTTACCCTTAAACTAATACATACCCTTACGATTCCCTCACCATAACCCTAAAATTAACCGTAACCATTACCCTAACACTTATCCTTACCTAACCCTAACCCTTACTCTAACTTTTACCCTGACCCGGACCCTTAGACTTCCCCTTCCACTTACCCTTACTCTTCCCCTTACCCTAACCCTTACCCTTACACTTACGGTTACCATTAACCTTACCCTTACCCTAACACCCTTACCCTTATCTTAACACTTACCCTTACCGTAAACCTTGACCTTTCTGATACACTTACCCTTAGCCTAAATCTAAACCTTACACTTACCCTTAGCCTAACCCTCACCCTTACCATTACCCATACCCTTATTCTTACCCTTACCCTAACCCTTACCCTTAATCTAAACCTAAACCTTAAACCTTACTGTAAACCTTACCCTTTCTGCTACACTTATCCTTAGCCTAAATCTAAACCTTACACTTACCCCTACTGTAACCCTCACCCTTATCATTACCAATACCCTTACTCTTACCCTTACCCTAACCCTTCTCCTTACACTTACTGTTACCTTTAACATTACCCTTACCCTAACACTTACACTTATCCTTATCCATACCCTTACCCTTACCCTAATCCTTACCCTTAACCTAACCCTAACCCTAAACCTTACCCCAGCCCTTACCCTGACCCTTACATTAACCTTAACCCTTACCCTAAAACTTACATTTACTCTTAACCTTAACTTTACCCTTAACCATTACCCTAACACGTACCCTTACCCTAACCCTAACCCTAACCGTAACTCTAACCCTTACTCTAACCCTTACCCTGACCCGTACCCTTACACTTACCCTTACCCTAACCCTTACCCTTACCATAACCCATACCCTAACACGTACTTGTAGCCTTAACCTTACCGTTCCCCTTACCCTTACCTTTACTGTCTCCGTTACCCTTACACTTACACTTAACATAAACCTTAACCTTAGCCTTACCCTTATCATAAGCCATACAACAACACTTACATGTACACTTACGCTTGCACTTACCCTAGCAATTACTCGTACAATTACCCTTAACCTTACTATTAAGCTAACCCTAAACCTTACCCTAATCCTAACACTTACCCTTATCCTACACCTTACCCTCTCTGCTACACTTACCCTTTGCCTAATTCTAAACCTTACCCTAACCCTCACCCTTACCTAAATCTAACCATTACCCTAAACCTCACACTCACCCTTACCTTTATACTTACTTTTACCCTTAACCTAAACCTTACCCCAACCCTTACCCTGACCCTTACATTAACCCTAACCCTTACCCTAACCCTAACCCTAACCGTAACTCTAACCCTAACCCTTAACCTAAACCTTACACTTAATCTTAACTTTAACCTTACCCTTAAACTAATACATACCCTTACGATTCCCTCACCATAACCCTAAAATTAACCGTAACCATTACCCTAACACTTATCCTTACCTAACCCTAGCCCTTACTCTAACTTTTACCCTGACCCGGACCCTTAGACTTCCCCTTCCACTTACCCTTACTCTTCCCCTTACCCTAACCCTTACCCTTACACTTACGGTTACCATTAACCTTACCCTTACCCTAACACCCTTACCCTTATCTTAACACTTACCCTTACCGTAAACCTTGACCTTTCTGATACACTTACCCTTAGCCTAAATCTAAACCTTACACTTACCCTTAGCCTAACCCTCACCCTTACCATTACCCATACCCTTATTCTTACCCTTACCCTAACCCTTACCCTTAATCTAAACCTAAACCTTAAACCTTACTGTAAACCTTACCCTTTCTGCTACACTTACCCTTAGCCTAATTCTAAACCTTACCCTAACCCTCACCCTTACCTAAATCTAACCATTACCCTAAACCTCACACTCACCCTTACATTTATACTTACTTTTACCCTTAACCTAAACCTTACCCCAACCCTTACCCTGACCCTTACATTAACCCTAACCCTTACCCTAACCCTAACCCTAACCGTAAGCCTTACTCTAACCCTAACCCTTAACCTAAACCTTACACTTAATCTTAACTTTAACCTTACCCTTAAACTAATACATACCCTTACGATTCCCTCACCATAACCCTAAAATTAACCGTAACCATTACCCTAACACTTATCCTTACCTAACCCTAACCCTTACTCTAACTTTTACCCTGACCCGGACCCTTAGACTTCCCCTTCCACTTACCCTTACTCTTCCCCTTACCCTAACCCTTACCCTTACACTTACGGTTACCATTAACCTTACCCTTACCCTAACACCCTTACCCTTATCTTAACACTTACCCTTACCGTAAACCTTGACCTTTCTGATACACTTACCCTTAGCCTAAATCTAAACCTTACACTTACCCTTAGCCTAACCCTCACCCTTACCATTACCCATACCCTTATTCTTACCCTTACCCTAACCCTTACCCTTAATCTAAACCTAAACCTTAAACCTTACTGTAAACCTTACCCTTTCTGCTACACTTACCCTTAGCCTAATTCTAAACCTTACCCTAACCCTCACCCTTACCTAAATCTAACCATTACCCTAAACCTCACACTCACCCTTACCTTTATACTTACTTTTACCCTTAACCTAAACCTTACCCCAACCCTTACCCTGACCCTTACATTAACCCTAACCCTTACCCTAACCCTAACCCTAACCGTAAGCCTTACTCTAACCCTAACCCTTAACCTAAACCTTACACTTAATCTTAACTTTAACCTTACCCTTAAACTAATACATACCCTTACGATTCCCTCACCATAACCCTAAAATTAACCGTAACCATTACCCTAACACTTATCCTTACCTAACCCTAACCCTTACTCTAACTTTTACCCTGACCCGGACCCTTAGACTTCCCCTTCCACTTACCCTTACTCTTCCCCTTACCCTAACCCTTACCCTTACACTTACGGTTACCATTAACCTTACCCTTACCCTAACACCCTTACCCTTATCTTAACACTTACCCTTACCGTAAACCTTGACCTTTCTGATACACTTACCCTTAGCCTAAATCTAAACCTTACACTTACCCTTAGCCTAACCCTCACCCTTACCATTACCCATACCCTTATTCTTACCCTTACCCTAACCCTTACCCTTAATCTAAACCTAAACCTTAAACCTTACTGTAAACCTTACCCTTTCTGCTACACTTATCCTTAGCCTAAATCTAAACCTTACACTTACCCCTACTGTAACCCTCACCCTTATCATTACCAATACCCTTACTCTTACCCTTACCCTAACCCTTCTCCTTACACTTACTGTTACCTTTAACATTACCCTTACCCTAACACTTACACTTATCCTTATCCATACCCTTACCCTTACCCTAATCCTTACCCTTAACCTAACCCTAACCCTAAACCTTACCCCAGCCCTTACCCTGACCCTTACATTAACCTTAACCCTTACCCTAAAACTTACATTTACTCTTAACCTTAACTTTACCCTTAACCATTACCCTAACACGTACCCTTACCCTAACCCTAACCCTAACCGTAACTCTAACCCTTACTCTAACCCTTACCCTGACCCGTACCCTTACACTTACCCTTACCCTAACCCTTACCCTTACCATAACCCATACCCTAACACGTACTTGTAGCCTTAACCTTACCGTTCCCCTTACCCTTACCTTTACTGTCTCCGTTACCCTTACACTTACACTTAACATAAACCTTAACCTTAGCCTTACCCTTATCATAAGCCATACAACAACACTTACATGTACACTTACGCTTGCACTTACCCTAGCAATTACTCGTACAATTACCCTTAACCTTACTATTAAGCTAACCCTAAACCTTACCCTAATCCTAACACTTACCCTTATCCTACACCTTACCCTCTCTGCTACACTTACCCTTTGCCTAATTCTAAACCTTACCCTAACCCTCACCCTTACCTAAATCTAACCATTACCCTAAACCTCACACTCACCCTTACCTTTATACTTACTTTTACCCTTAACCTAAACCTTACCCCAACCCTTACCCTGACCCTTACATTAACCCTAACCCTTACCCTAACCCTAACCCTAACCGTAACTCTAACCCTAACCCTTAACCTAAACCTTACACTTAATCTTAACTTTAACCTTACCCTTAAACTAATACATACCCTTACGATTCCCTCACCATAACCCTAAAATTAACCGTAACCATTACCCTAACACTTATCCTTACCTAACCCTAGCCCTTACTCTAACTTTTACCCTGACCCGGACCCTTAGACTTCCCCTTCCACTTACCCTTACTCTTCCCCTTACCCTAACCCTTACCCTTACACTTACGGTTACCATTAACCTTACCCTTACCCTAACACCCTTACCCTTATCTTAACACTTACCCTTACCGTAAACCTTGACCTTTCTGATACACTTACCCTTAGCCTAAATCTAAACCTTACACTTACCCTTAGCCTAACCCTCACCCTTACCATTACCCATACCCTTATTCTTACCCTTACCCTAACCCTTACCCTTAATCTAAACCTAAACCTTAAACCTTACTGTAAACCTTACCCTTTCTGCTACACTTACCCTTTGCCTAATTCTAAACCTTACCCTAACCCTCACCCTTACCTAAATCTAACCATTACCCTAAACCTCACACTCACCCTTACCTTTATACTTACTTTTACCCTTAACCTAAACCTTACCCCAACCCTTACCCTGACCCTTACATTAACCCTAACCCTTACCCTAACCCTAACCCTAACCGTAAGCCTTACTCTAACCCTAACCCTTAACCTAAACCTTACACTTAATCTTAACTTTAACCTTACCCTTAAACTAATACATACCCTTACGATTCCCTCACCATAACCCTAAAATTAACCGTAACCATTACCCTAACACTTATCCTTACCTAACCCTAACCCTTACTCTAACTTTTACCCTGACCCGGACCCTTAGACTTCCCCTTCCACTTAACCTTACTCTTCCTCTTACCCGAACCCTTACCCTTACACTTACGGTTACCATTAACCTTACCCTTACCCTAACACCCTTACCCTTATCTTAACACTTACCCTTACCGTAAACCTTGACCTTTCTGATACACTTACCCTTAGCCTAAATCTAAACCTTACACTTACCCTTAGCCTAACCCTCACCCTTACCATTACCCATACCCTTATTCTTACCCTTACCCTAACCCTTACCCTTAATCTAAACCTAAACCTTAAACCTTACTGTAAACCTTACCCTTTCTGCTACACTTATCCTTAGCCTAAATCTAAACCTTACACTTACCCCTACTGTAACCCTCACCCTTATCATTACCAATACCCTTACTCTTACCCTTACCCTAACCCTTCTCCTTACACTTACTGTTACCTTTAACATTACCCTTACCCTAACACTTACACTTATCCTTATCCATACCCTTACCCTTACCCTAATCCTTACCCTTAACCTAACCCTAACCCTAAACCTTACCCCAGCCCTTACCCTGACCCTTACATTAACCCTAACCCTTACCCTAAAACTTACACTTACTCTTAACCTTAACTTTACCCTTAACCATTACCCTAACACTTACCCTTACCCTAACCCTAACCCTAACCGTAACTCTAACCCTTACTCTAACCCTTACCCTGACCCGTACCCTTACACTTACCCTTACCCTAACCCTTACCCTTACCATAACCCATACCCTAACACGTACTTGTAGCCTTAACCTTACCGTTCCCCTTACCCTTACCTTTACTGTCTCCGTTACCCTTACACTTACACTTAACATAAACCTTAACCTTAGCCTTACCCTTATCATAAGCCATACAACAACACTTACATGTACACTTACGCTTGCACTTACCCTAGCAATTACTCGTACAATTACCCTTAACCTTACTATTAAGCTAACCCTAAACCTTACCCTAATCCTAACACTTACCCTTATCCTACACCTTACCCTTTCTGCTACACTTACCCTTAGCCTAATTTTAAACCTTACCCTAACCCTCACCCTTACCTAAATCTAACCATTACCCTAAACCTCACACTCACCCTTACCTTTATACTTACTTTTACCCTTAACCTAAACCTTACCCCAACCCTTACCCTGACCCTTACCCTAACCCTAACCCTAACCGTAACCCTTACTCTAACCCTAACCCTTAACCTAAACCTTACACTTAATCTTAACTTTAACCTTACCCTTAAACTAATACATACCCTTACGATTCCCTCACCATAACCCTAAAATTAACCGTAACCATTACCCTAACACTTATCCTTACCTAACCCTAACCCTTACTCTAACTTTTACCCTGACCCGGACCCTTAGACTTCCCCTTCCACTTACCCTTACTCTTCCCCTTACCCTAACCCTTACCCTTACACTTACGGTTACCATTAACCTTACCCTTACCCTAACACCCTTACCCTTATCTTAACACTTACCCTTACCGTAAACCTTGACCTTTCTGATACACTTACCCTTAGCCTAAATCTAAACCTTACACTTACCCTTAGCCTAACCCTCACCCTTACCATTACCCATACCCTTATTCTTACCCTTACCCTAACCCTTACCCTTAATCTAAAGCTAAACCTTAAACCTTACTGTAAACCTTACCCTTTCTGCTACACTTGTCCTTAGCCTAAATCTAAACCTTACACTTACCCCTACTGTAACCCTCACCCTTATCATTACCAATACCCTTACTCTTACCCTTACCCTAACCCTTCTCCTTACACTTACTGTTACCTTTAACATTACCCTTACCCTAACACTTACACTTATCCTTATCCATACCCTTACCCTTACCCTAATCCTTACCCTTAACCTAACCCTAACCCTAAACCTTACCCCAGCCCTTACCCTGACCCTTACATTAACCCTAACCCTTACCCTAAAACTTACACTTACTCTTAACCTTAACTTTACCCTTAACCATTACCCTAACACGTACCCTTACCCTAACCCTAACCCTAACCGTAACTCTAACCCTTACTCTAACCCTTACCCTGACCCGTACCCTTACACTTACCCTTACCCTAACCCTTACCCTTACCATAACCCATACCCTAACACGTACTTGTAGCCTTAACCTTACCGTTCCCCTTACCCTTACCTTTACTGTCTCCGTTACCCTTACACTTACACTTAACATAAACCTTAACCTTAGCCTTACCCTTATCATAAGCCATACAACAACACTTACATGTACACTTACGCTTGCACTTACCCTAGCAATTACTCGTACAATTACCCTTAACCTTACTATTAAGCTAACCCTAAACCTTACCCTAATCCTAACACTTACCCTTATCCTACACCTTACCCTTTCTGCTACACTTACCTTTTGCCTAATTCTAAACCTTACCCTAACCCTCACCCTTACCTAAATCTAACCATTACCCTAAACCTCACACTCACCCTTACCTTTATACTTACTTTTACCCTTAACCTAAACCTTACCCCAACCCTTACCCTGACCCTTACATTAACCCTAACCCTTACCCTAACCCTAACCCTAACCGTAACTCTAACCCTAACCCTAACCCTTAACCTAAACCTTACACTTAATCTTAACTTTAACCTTACCCTTAAACTAATACATACCCTTACGATTCCCTCACCATAACCCTAAAATTAACCGTAACCATTACCCTAACACTTATCCTTACCTAACCCTAACCCTTACTCTAACTTTTACCCTGACCCGGACCCTTAGACTTCCCCTTCCACTTACCCTTACTCTTCCCCTTACCCTAACCCTTACCCTTACACTTACGGTTACCATTAACCTTACCCTTACCCTAACACCCTTACCCTTATCTTAACACTTACCCTTACCGTAAACCTTGACCTTTCTGATACACTTACCCTTAGCCTAAATCTAAACCTTACACTTACCCTTAGCCTAACCCTCACCCTTACCATTACCCATACCCTTATTCTTACCCTTACCCTAACCCTTACCCTTAATCTAAACCTAAACCTTAAACCTTACTGTAAACCTTACCCTTTCTGCTACACTTATCCTTAGCCTAAATCTAAACCTTACACTTACCCCTACTGTAACCCTCACCCTTATCATTACCAATACCCTTACTCTTACCCTTACCCTAACCCTTCTCCTTACACTTACTGTTACCTTTAACATTACCCTTACCCTAACACTTACACTTATCCTTATCCATACCCTTACCCTTACCCTAATCCTTACCCTTAACCTAACCCTAACCCTAAACCTTACCCCAGCCCTTACCCTGACCCTTACATTAACCCTAACCCTTACCCTAAAACTTACACTTACTCTTAACCTTAACTTTACCCTTAACCATTACCCTAACACTTACCCTTACCCTAACCCTAACCCTAACCGTAACTCTAACCCTTACTCTAACCCTTGCCCTGACCCGTACCCTTACACTTACCCTTACCCTAACCCTTACCCTTACCATAACCCATACCCTAACACGTACTTGTAGCCTTAACCTTACCGTTCCCCTTACCCTTACCTTTACTGTCTCCGTTACCCTTACACTTACACTTAACATAAACCTTAACCTTAGCCTTACCCTTATCATAAGCCATACAACAACACTTACATGTACACTTACGCTTGCACTTACCCTAGCAATTACTCGTACAATTACCCTTAACCTTACTATTAAGCTAACCCTAAACCTTACCCTAATCCTAACACTTACCCTTATCCTACACCTTACCCTTTCTGCTACACTTACCCTTTGCCTAATTCTAAACCTTACCCTAACCCTCACCCTTACCTAAATCTAACCATTACCCTAAACCTCACACTCACCCTTACCTTTATACTTACTTTTACCCTTAACCTAAACCTTACCCCAACCCTTACCCTGACCCTTACATTAACCCTAACCCTAACCCTAACCCTAACCGTAACTCTAACCCTAACCCTTAACCTAAACCTTACACTTAATCTTAACTTTAACCTTACCCTTAAACTAATACATACCCTTACGATTCCCTCACCATAACCCTAAAATTAACCGTAACCATTACCCTAACACTTATCCTTACCTAACCCTAACCCTTACTCTAACTTTTACCCTGACCTGGACCCTTAGACTTCCTCTTCCACTTACCCTTACTCTTCCCCTTCCCCTAACCCTTACCCTTACACTTACGGTTACCATTAACCTTACCCTTACCCTAACACCCTTACCCTTATCTTAACACTTACCCTTACCGTAAACCTTGACCTTTCTGATACACTTACCCTTAGCCTAAATCTAAACCTTACACTTACCCTTAGCCTAACCCTCACCCTTACCATTACCCATACCCTTATTCTTACCCTTACCCTAACCCTTACCCTTAATCTAAACCTAAACCTTAAACCTTACTGTAAACCTTACCCTTTCTGCTACACTTACCCTTTGCCTAATTCTAAACCTTACCCTAACCCTCACCCTTACCTAAATCTAACCATTACCCTAAACCTCACACTCACCCTTACCTTTATACTTACTTTTACCCTTAACCTAAACCTTACCCCAACCCTTACCCTGACCCTTACATTAACCCTAACCCTTACCCTAACTGTAACCGAAACTCTAACCCTAACTCTTAACCTAAACCTTACACTTAATCTTAACTTTAACCTTACCCTTAAACTAATATATACCCTTACGATTCCCTCACCATAACCCTAAAATTAACCGTAACCATTACCCTAACACTTATCCTTACCTAACCCTAACCCTTACTCTAACTTTTACCCTGACCTGGACCCTTAGACTTCCTCTTCCACTTACCCTTACTCTTCCCCTTACCCTAACTCTTACCCTTACACTTACGGTTACCATTAACCTTACCCTTACCCTAACACCCTTACCCTTATCTTAACACTTACCCTTACCGTAAACCTTGACCTTTCTGATACACTTACCCTTAGCCTAAATCTAAACCTTACACTTACCCTTAGCCTAACCCTCACCCTTACCATTACCCATACCCTTATTCTTACCCTTACCCTAACCCTTACCCTTAATCTAAACCTAAACCTTAAACCTTACTGTAAACCTTACCCTTTCTGCTACACTTATCCTTAGCCTAAATCTAAACCTTACACTTACCCCTACTGTAACCCTCACCCTTATCATTACCAATACCCTTACTCTTACCCTTACCCTAACCCTTCTCCTTACACTTACTGTTACCTTTAACATTACCCTTACCCTAACACTTACACTTATCCTTATCCATACCCTTACCCTTACCCTAATCCTTACCCTTAACCTAACCCTAACCCTAAACCTTACCCCAGCCCTTACCCTGACCCTTACATTAACCCTAACCCTTACCCTAAAACTTACACTTACTCTTAACCTTAACTTTACCCTTAACCATTACCCTAACACTTACCCTTACCCTAACCCTAACCCTAACCGTAACTCTAACCCTTACTCTAACCCTTACCCTGACCCGTACCCTTACACTTACCCTTACCCTAACCCTTACCCTTACCATAACCCATACCCTAACACGTACTTGTAGCCTTAACCTTACCGTTCCCCTTACCCTTACCTTTACTGTCTCCGTTACCCTTACACTTACACTTAACATAAACCTTAACCTTAGCCTTACCCTTATCATAAGCCATACAACAACACTTACATGTACACTTACGCTTGCACTTACCCTAGCAATTACTCGTACAATTACCCTTAACCTTACTATTAAGCTAACCCTAAACCTTACCCTAATCCTAACACTTACCCTTATCCTACACCTTATCCTCTCTGCTACACTTACCCTTTGCCTAATTCTAAACCTTACCCTAACCCTCACCCTTACCTAAATCTAACCATTACCCTAAACCTCACACTCACCCTTACCTTTATACTTACTTTTACCCTTAACCTAAACCTTACCCCAACCCTTACCCTGACCCTTACATTAACCCTAACCCTAACCCTAACCGTAACTCTAACCCTAACCCTTAACCTAAACCTTACACTTAATCTTAACTTTAACCTTACCCTTAAACTAATATACACCCTTACGATTCCCTCACCATAACCCTAAAATTAACCGTAACCATTACCCTAACACTTATCCTTACCTAACCCTAACCCTTACTCTAACTTTTACCCTGACCTGGACCCTTAGACTTCCTCTTCCACTTACCCTTACTCTTCCCCTTCCCCTAACCCTTACCCTTACACTTACGGTTACCATTAACCTTACCCTTACCCTAACACCCTTACCCTTATCTTAACACTTACCCTTACCGTAAACCTTGACCTTTCTGATACACTTACCCTTAGCCTAAATCTAAACCTTACACTTACCCTTAGCCTAACCCTCACCCTTACCATTACCCATACCCTTATTCTTACCCTTACCCTAACCCTTACCCTTAATCTAAACCTAAACCTTAAACCTTACTGTAAACCTTACCCTTTCTGCTACACTTACCCTTTGCCTAATTCTAAACCTTACCCTAACCCTCACCCTTACCTAAATCTAACCATTACCCTAAACCTCACACTCACCCTTACCTTTATACTTACTTTTACCCTTAACCTAAACCTTACCCCAACCCTTACCCTGACCCTTACATTAACCCTAACCCTTACCCTAACCCTAACCCTAACCGTAAGCCTTACTCTAACCCTAACCCTTAACCTAAACCTTACACTTAATCTTAACTTTAACCTTACCCTTAAACTAATACATACCCTTACGATTCCCTCACCATAACCCTAAAATTAACCGTAACCATTACCCTAACACTTATCCTTACCTAACCCTAACCCTTACTCTAACTTTTACCCTGACCTGGACCCTTAGACTTCCCTTTCCACTTACCCTTACTCTTCCCCTTACCCTAACCCTTACCCTTACACTTAGGGTTACCATTAACCTTACCCTTACCCTAACACCCTTACCCTTATCTTAACACTTACCCTTACCGTAAACCTTGACCTTTCTGATACACTTACCCTTAGCCTAAATCTAAACCTTACACTTACCCTTAGCCTAACCCTCACCCTTACCATTACCCATACCCTTATTCTTACCCTTACCCTAACCCTTACCCTTAATCTAAACCTAAACCTTAAACCTTACTGTAAACCTTACCCTTTCTGCTACACTTATCCTTAGCCTAAATCTAAACCTTACACTTACCCCTACTGTAACCCTCACCCTTATCATTACCAATACCCTTACTCTTACCCTTACCCTAACCCTTCTCCTTACACTTACTGTTACCTTTAACATTACCCTTACCCTAACACTTACACTTATCCTTATCCATACCCTTACCCTTACCCTAATCCTTACCCTTAACCTAACCCTAACCCTAAACCTTACCCCAGCCCTTACCCTGACCCTTACATTAACCCTAACCCTTACCCTAAAACTTACACTTACTCTTAACCTTAACTTTACCCTTAACCATTACCCTAACACTTACCCTTACCCTAACCCTAACCCTAACCGTAACTCTAACCCTTACTCTAACCCTTACCCTGACCCGTACCCTTACACTTACCCTTACCCTAACCCTTACCCTTACCATAACCCATACCCTAACACGTACTTGTAGCCTTAACCTTACCGTTCCCCTTACCCTTACCTTTACTGTCTCCGTTACCCTTACACTTACACTTAACATAAACCTTAACCTTAGCCTTACCCTTATCATAAGCCATACAACAACACTTACATGTACACTTACGCTTGCACTTACCCTAGCAATTACTCGTACAATTACCCTTAACCTTACTATTAAGCTAACCCTAAACCTTACCCTAATCCTAACACTTACCCTTATCCAACACCTTACCCTTTCTGCTACACTTACCCTTAGCCTAATTCTAAACCTTACCCTAACCCTCACCCTTACCTAAATCTAACCATTACCCTAAACCTCACACTCACCCTAACCTTTATACTTACTTTTACCCTTAACCTAAACCTTACCCCAACCCTTACCCTGACACTTACATTAACCCTAACCCTAACCCTAACCGTAACTCTAACCCTAACCCTTAACCTAAACCTTACACTTAATCTTAACTTTAACCTTACCCTTAAACTAATACATACCCTTACGATTCCCTCACCATAACCCTAAAATTAACCGTAACCATTACCCTAACACTTATCCTTACCTAACCCTAACCCTTACTCTAACTTTTACCCTGACCTGGACCCTTAGACTTCCCTTTCCACTTACCCTTACTCTTCCCCTTACCCTAACCCTTACCCTTACACTTAGGGTTACCATTAACCTTACCCTTACCCTAACACCCTTACCCTTATCTTAACACTTACCCTTACCGTAAACCTTGACCTTTCTGATACACTTACCCTTAGCCTAAATCTAAACCTTACACTTACCCTTAGCCTAACCCTCACCCTTACCATTACCCATACCCTTATTCTTACCCTTACCCTAACCCTTACCCTTAATCTAAACCTAAACCTTAAACCTTACTGTAAACCTTACCCTTTCTGCTACACTTATCCTTAGCCTAAATCTAAACCTTACACTTACCCCTACTGTAACCCTCACCCTTATCATTACCAATACCCTTACTCTTACCCTTACCCTAACCCTTCTCCTTACACTTACTGTTACCTTTAACATTACCCTTACCCTAACACTTACACTTATCCTTATCCATACCCTTACCCTTACCCTAATCCTTACCCTTAACCTAACCCTAACCCTAAACCTTACCCCAGCCCTTACCCTGACCCTTACATTAACCCTAACCCTTACCCTAAAACTTACACTTACTCTTAACCTTAACTTTACCCTTAACCATTACCCTAACACTTACCCTTACCCTAACCCTAACCCTAACCGTAACTCTAACCCTTACTCTAACCCTTACCCTGACCCGTACCCTTACACTTACCCTTACCCTAACCCTTACCCTTACCATAACCCATACCCTAACACGTACTTGTAGCCTTAACCTTACCGTTCCCCTTACCCTTACCTTTACTGTCTCCGTTACCCTTACACTTACACTTAACATAAACCTTAACCTTAGCCTTACCCTTATCATAAGCCATACAACAACACTTACATGTACACTTACGCTTGCACTTACCCTAGCAATTACTCGTACAATTACCCTTAACCTTACTATTAAGCTAACCCTAAACCTTACCCTAATCCTAACACTTACCCTTATCCAACACCTTACCCTTTCTGCTACACTTACCCTTAGCCTAATTCTAAACCTTACCCTAACCCTCACCCTTACCTAAATCTAACCATTACCCTAAACATCACACTCACCCTTACCTTTATACTTACTTTTACCCTTAACCTAAACCTTACCCCAACCCTTACCCTGACCCTTACATTAACCCTAACCCTAACCCTAACCGTAACTCTAACCCTAACCCTTAACCTAAACCTTACACTTAATCTTAACTTTAACCTTACCCTTAAACTAATACATACCCTTACGATTCCCTCACCATAACCCTAAAATTAACCGTAACCATTACCCTAACACTTATCCTTACCTAACCCTAACCCTTACTCTAACTTTTACCCTGACCCGGACCCTTAGACTTCCCCTTCCACTTACCCTTACTCTTCCCCTTACCCTAACCCTTACCCTTACACTTACGGTTACCATTAACCTTACCCTTACCCTAACACCCTTACCCTTATCTTAACACTTACCCTTACCGTAAACCTTGACCTTTCTGATACACTTACCCTTAGCCTAAATCTAAACCTTACACTTACCCTTAGCCTAACCCTCACCCTTACCATTACCCATACCCTTATTCTTACCCTTACCCTAACCCTTACCCTTAATCTAAACCTAAACCTTAAACCTTACTGTAAACCTTACCCTTTCTGCTACACTTACCCTTAGCCTAATTCTAAACCTTACCCTAACCCTCACCCTTACCTAAATCTAACCATTACCCTAAACCTCACACTCACCCTTACCTTTATACTTACTTTTACCCTTAACCTAAACCTTACCCCAACCCTTACCCTGACCCTTACATTAACCCTAACCCTAACCCTAACCGTAACTCTAACCCTAACCCTTAACCTAAACCTTACACTTAATCTTAACTTTAACCTTACCCTTAAACTAATACATACCCTTACGATTCCCTCACCATAACCCTAAAATTAACCGTAACCATTACCCTAACACTTATCCTTACCTAACCCTAACCCTTACTCTAACTTTTACCCTGACCCGGACCCTTAGACTTCCCTTTCCACTTACCCTTACTCTTCCCCTTACCCTAACCCTTACCCTTACACTTAGGGTTACCATTAACCTTACCCTTACCCTAACACCCTTACCCTTATCTTAACACTTACCCTTACCGTAAACCTTGACCTTTCTGATACACTTACCCTTAGCCTAAATCTAAACCTTACACTTACCCTTAGCCTAACCCTCACCCTTACCATTACCCATACCCTTATTCTTACCCTTACCCTAACCCTTACCCTTAATCTAAACCTAAACCTTAAACCTTACTGTAAACCTTACCCTTTCTGCTACACTTATCCTTAGCCTAAATCTAAACCTTACACTTACCCCTACTGTAACCCTCACCCTTATCATTACCAATACCCTTACTCTTACCCTAACCCTAACTCTTCTCCTTACACTTACTGTTACCTTTAACATTACCCTTACCCTAACACTTACACTTATCCTTATCCATACCCTTACCCTTACCCTAATCCTTACCCTTAACCTAACCCTAACCCTAAACCTTACCCCAGCCCTTACCCTGACCCTTACATTAACCCTAACCCTTACCCTAAAACTTACACTTACTCTTAACCTTAACTTTACCCTTAACCATTACCCTAACACTTACCCTTACCCTAACCCTAACCCTAACCGTAACTCTAACCCTTACTCTAACCCTTACCCTGACCCGTACCCTTACACTTACCCTTACCCTAACCCTTACCCTTACCATAACCCATACCCTAACACGTACTTGTAGCCTTAACCTTACCGTTCCCCTTACCCTTACCTTTACTGTCTCCGTTACCCTTACACTTACACTTAACATAAACCTTAACCTTAGCCTTACCCTTATCATAAGCCATACAACAACACTTACATGTACACTTACGCTTGCACTTACCCTAGCAATTACTCGTACAATTACCCTTAACCTTACTATTAAGCTAACCCTAAACCTTACCCTAATCCTAACACTTACCCTTATCCTACACCTTACCCTTTCTGCTACACTTACCCTTAGCCTAATTCTAAACCTTACCCTAACCCTCACCCTTACCTAAATCTAACCATTACCCTAAACCTCACACTCACCCTTACCTTTATACTTACTTTTACCCTTAACCTAAACCTTACCCCAACCCTTACCCTGACCCTTACATTAACCCTAACCCTAACCCTAACCGTAACTCTAACCCTAACCCTTAACCTAAACCTTACACTTAATCTTAACTTTAACCTTACCCTTAAACTAATACATACCCTTACGATTCCCTCACCATAACCCTAAAATTAACCGTAACCATTACCCTAACACTTATCCTTACCTAACCCTAACCCTTACTCTAACTTTTACCCTGACCCGGACCCTTAGACTTCCCCTTCCACTTACCCTTACTCTTCCCCTTACCCTAACCCTTACCCTTACACTTACGGTTACCATTAACCTTACCCTTACCCTAACACCCTTACCCTTATCTTAACACTTACCCTTACCGTAAACCTTGACCTTTCTGATACACTTACCCTTAGCCTAAATCTAAACCTTACACTTACCCTTAGCCTAACCCTCACCCTTACCATTACCCATACCCTTATTCTTACCCTTACCCTAACCCTTACCCTTAATCTAAACCTAAACCTTAAACCTTACTGTAAACCTTACCCTTTCTGCTACACTTATCCTTAGCCTAAATCTAAACCTTACACTTACCCCTACTGTAACCCTCACCCTTATCATTACCAATACCCTTACTCTTACCCTTACCCTAACCCTTCTCCTTACACTTACTGTTACCTTTAACATTACCCTTACCCTAACACTTACACTTATCCTTATCCATACCCTTACCCTTACCCTAATCCTTACCCTTAACCTAACCCTAACCCTAAACCTTACCCCAGCCCTTACCCTGACCCTTACATTAACCCTAACCCTTACCCTAAAACTTACACTTACTCTTAACCTTAACTTTACCCTTAACCATTACCCTAACACTTACCCTTACCCTAACCCTAACCCTAACCGTAACTCTAACCCTTACTCTAACCCTTACCCTGACCCGTACCCTTACACTTACCCTTACCCTAACCCTTACCCTTACCATAACCCATACCCTAACACGTACTTGTAGCCTTAACCTTACCGTTCCCCTTACCCTTACCTTTACTGTCTCCGTTACCCTTACACTTACACTTAACATAAACCTTAACCTTAGCCTTACCCTTATCATAAGCCATACAACAACACTTACATGTACACTTACGCTTGCACTTACCCTAGCAATTACTCGTACAATTACCCTTAACCTTACTATTAAGCTAACCCTAAACCTTACCCTAATCCTAACACTTACCCTTATCCTACACCTTACCCTTTCTGCTACACTTACCCTTAGCCTAATTCTAAACCTTACCCTAACCCTCACCCTTACCTAAATCTAACCATTACCCTAAACCTCACACTCACCCTTACCTTTATACTTACTTTTACCCTTAACCTAAACCTTACCCCAACCCTTACCCTGACCCTTACATTAACCCTAACCCTAACCCTAACCGTAACTCTAACCCTAACCCTTAACCTAAACCTTACACTTAATCTTAACTTTAACCTTACCCTTAAACTAATACATACCCTTACGATTCCCTCACCATAACCCTAAAATTAACCGTAACCATTACCCTAACACTTATCCTTACCTAACCCTAACCCTTACTCTAACTTTTACCCTGACCCGGACCCTTAGACTTCCCCTTCCACTTACCCTTACTCTTCCCCTTACCCTAACCCTTACCCTTACACTTACGGTTACCATTAACCTTACCCTTACCCTAACACCCTTACCCTTATCTTAACACTTACCCTTACCGTAAACCTTGACCTTTCTGATACACTTACCCTTAGCCTAAATCTAAACCTTACACTTACCCTTAGCCTAACCCTCACCCTTACCATTACCCATACCCTTATTCTTACCCTTACCCTAACCCTTACCCTTAATCTAAACCTAAACCTTAAACCTTACTGTAAACCTTACCCTTTCTGCTACACTTATCCTTAGCCTAAATCTAAACCTTACACTTACCCCTACTGTAACCCTCACCCTTATCATTACCAATACCCTTACTCTTACCCTTACCCTAACCCTTCTCCTTACACTTACTGTTACCTTTAACATTACCCTTACCCTAACACTTACACTTATCCTTATCCATACCCTTACCCTTACCCTAATCCTTACCCTTAACCTAACCCTAACCCTAAACCTTACCCCAGCCCTTACCCTGACCCTTACATTAACCCTAACCCTTACCCTAAAACTTACACTTACTCTTAACCTTAACTTTACCCTTAACCATTACCCTAACACTTACCCTTACCCTAACCCTAACCCTAACCCTAACCGTAACTCTAACCCTTACTCTAACCCTTACCCTGACCCGTACCCTTACACTTACCCTTACCCTAACCCTTACCCTTACCATAACCCATACCCTAACACGTACTTGTAGCCTTAACCTTACCGTTCCCCTTACCCTTACCTTTACTGTCTCCGTTACCCTTACACTTACACTTAACATAAACCTTAACCTTAGCCTTACCCTTATCATAAGCCATACAACAACACTTACATGTACACTTACGCTTGCACTTACCCTAGCAATTACTCGTACAATTACCCTTAACCTTACTATTAAGCTAACCCTAAACCTTACCCTAATCCTAACACTTACCCTTATCCTACACCTTACCCTTTCTGCTACACTTACCTTTTGCCTAATTCTAAACCTTACCCTAACCCTCACCCTTACATAAATCTAACCATTACCCTAAACCTCACACTCACCCTTACCTTTATACTTACTTTTACCCTTAACCTAAACCTTACCCCAACCCTTACCCTGACCCTTACATTAACCCTAACCCTTACCCTAACCCTAACCCTAACCCTAACCCTAACCGTAACCCTTACTCTAACCCTAACCCTTAACCTAAACCTTACACTTAATCTTAACTTTAACCTTACCCTTAAACTAATACATACCCTTACGATTCCCTCACCATAACCCTAAAATTAACCGTAACCATTACCCTAACACTTATCCTTACCTAACCCTAACCCTTACTCTAACTTTTACCCTGACCTGGACCCTTAGACTTCCTCTTCCACTTACCCTTACTCTTCCCCTTACCCTAACCCTTACCCTTACACTTACGGTTACCATTAACCTTACCCTTACCCTAACACCCTTACCCTTATCTTAACACTTACCCTTACCGTAAACCTTGACCTTTCTGATACACTTACCCTTAGCCTAAATCTAAACCTTACACTTACCCTTAGCCTAACCCTCACCCTTACCATTACCCATACCCTTATTCTTACCCTTACCCTAACCCTTATCCTTAATCTAAACCTAAACCTTAAACCTTACTGTAAACCTTACCCTTTCTGCTACACTTACCCTTAGCCTAATTCTAAACCTTACCCTAACCCTCACCCTTACCTAAATCTAACCATTACCCTAAACCTCACACTCACCCTTACCTTTATACTTACTTTTACCCTTAACCTAAACCTTACCCTGACCCTTACATTAACCCTAACCCTAACCGTAACTCTAACCCTAACCCTTAACCTAAACCTTACACTTAATCTTAACTTTAACCTTACCCTTAAACTAATACATACCCTTATGATTCCCTCACCATAACCCTAAAATTAACCGTAACCATTACCCTAACACTTATCCTTACCTAACCCTAACCCTTACTCTAACTTTTACCCTGACCTGGACCCTTAGACTTCCTCTTCCACTTACCCTTACTCTTCCCCTTACCCTAACCCTTACCCTTACACTTACGGTTACCATTAACCTTACCCTTACCCTAACACCCTTACCCTTATCTTAACACTTACCCTTACCGTAAACCTTGACCTTTCTGATACACTTACCCTTAGCCTAAATCTAAACCTTACACTTACCCTTAGCCTAACCCTCACCCTTACCATTACCCATACCCTTATTCTTACCCTTACCCTAACCCTTACCCTTAATCTAAACCTAAACCTTAAACCTTACTGTAAACCTTACCCTTTCTGCTACACTTACCCTTTGCCTAATTCTAAACCTTACCCTAACCCTCACCCTTACCTAAATCTAACCATTACCCTAAACCTCACACTCACCCTTACCTTTATACTTACTTTTACCCTTAACCTAAACCTTACCCCAACCCTTACCCTGACCCTTACATTAACCCTAACCCTTACCCTAACCCTAACCCTAACCGTAAGCCTTACTCTAACCCTAACCCTTAACCTAAACCTTACACTTAATCTTAACTTTAACCTTACCCTTAAACTAATACATACCCTTACGATTCCCTCACCATAACCCTAAAATTAACCGTAACCATTACCCTAACACTTATCCTTACCTAACCCTAACCCTTACTCTAACTTTTACCCTGACCTGGACCCTTAGACTTCCCCTTCCACTTACCCTTACTCTTCCCCTTACCCTAACCCTTACCCTTACACTTACGGTTACCATTAACCTTACCCTTACCCTAACACCCTTACCCTTATCTTAACACTTACCCTTACCGTAAACCTTGACCTTTCTGATACACTTACCCTTATCCTAAATCTAAACCTTACACTTACCCTTAGCCTAACCCTCACCCTTACCATTACCCATACCCTTATTCTTACCCTTACCCTAACCCTTATCCTTAATCTAAACCTAAGCCTTAAACCTTACTGTAAACCTTACCCTTTCTGCTACACTTATCCTTAGCCTAAATCTAAACCTTACACTTACCCCTACTGTAACCCTCACCCTTATCATTACCAATACCCTTACTCTTACCCTTACCCTAACCCTTCTCCTTACACTTACTGTTACCTTTAACATTACCCTTACCCTAACACTTACACTTATCCTTATCCATACCCTTACCCTTACCCTAATCCTTACCCTTAACCTAACCCTAACCCTAAACCTTACCCCAGCCCTTACCCTGACCCTTACATTAACCCTAACCCTTACCCTAAAACTTACACTTACTCTTAACCTTAACTTTACCCTTAACCATTACCCTAACACTTACCCTTACCCTAACCCTAACCCTAACCCTAACCGTAACTCTAACCCTTACTCTAACCCTTACCCTGACCCGTACCCTTACACTTACCCTTACCCTAACCCTTACCCTTACCATAACCCATACCCTAACACGTACTTGTAGCCTTAACCTTACCGTTCCCCTTACCCTTACCTTTACTGTCTCCGTTACCCTTACACTTACACTTAACATAAACCTTAACCTTAGCCTTACCCTTATCATAAGCCATACAACAACACTTACATGTACACTTACGCTTGCACTTACCCTAGCAATTACTCGTACAATTACCCTTAACCTTACTATTAAGCTAACCCTAAACCTTACCCTAATCCTAACACTTACCCTTATCCTACACCTTACCCTTTCTGCTACACTTACCCTTAGCCTAATTCTAAACCTTACCCTAACCCTCACCCTTACCCAAATCTAACCATTACCCTAAACCTCACACTCACCCTTACCTTTATACTTACTTTTACCCTTAACCTAAACCTTACCCCAACCCTTACCCTGACCCTTACATTAACCCTAACCCTTACCCTAACCCTAACCCTAACCGTAACTCTAACCCTAACCCTTAACCTAAACCTTACACTTAATCTTAACTTTAACCTTACCCTTAAACTAATACATACCCTTACGATTCCCTCACCATAACCCTAAAATTAACCGTAACCATTACCCTAACACTTATCCTTACCTAACCCTAGCCCTTACTCTAACTTTTACCCTGACCCGGACCCTTAGACTTCCTCTTCCACTTACCCTTACTCTTCCCCTTACCCTAACCCTTACCCTTACACTTACGGTTACCATTAACCTTACCCTTACCCTAACACCCTTACCCTTATCTTAACACTTACCCTTACCGTAAACCTTGACCTTTCTGATACACTTACCCTTAGCCTAAATCTAAACCTTACACTTACCCTTAGCCTAACCCTCACCCTTACCATTACCCATACCCTTATTCTTACCCTTACCCTAACCCTTACCCTTAATCTAAACCTAAACCTTAAACCTTACTGTAAACCTTACCCTTTCTGCTACACTTATCCTTAGCCTAAATCTAAACCTTACACTTACCCCTACTGTAACCCTCACCCTTATCATTACCAATACCCTTACTCTTACCCTTACCCTAACCCTTCTCCTTACACTTACTGTTACCTTTAACATTACCCTTACCCTAACACTTACACTTATCCTTATCCATACCCTTACCCTTACCCTAATCCTTACCCTTAACCTAACCCTAACCCTAAACCTTACCCCAGCCCTTACCCTGACCCTTACATTAACCCTAACCCTTACCCTAAAACTTACACTTACTCTTAACCTTAACTTTACCCTTAACCATTACCCTAACACTTACCCTTACCCTAACCCTAACCCTAACCCTAACCGTAACTCTAACCCTTACTCTAACCCTTACCCTGACCCGTACCCTTACACTTACCCTTACCCTAACCCTTACCCTTACCATAACCCATACCCTAACACGTACTTGTAGCCTTAACCTTACCGTTCCCCTTACCCTTACCTTTACTGTCTCCGTTACCCTTACACTTACACTTAACATAAACCTTAACCTTAGCCTTACCCTTATCATAAGCCATACAACAACACTTACATGTACACTTACGCTTGCACTTACCCTAGCAATTACTCGTACAATTACCCTTAACCTTACTATTAAGCTAACCCTAAACCTTACCCTAATCCTAACACTTACCCTTATCCTACACCTTACCCTTTCTGCTACACTTACCTTTTGCCTAATTCTAAACCTTACCCTAACCCTCACCCTTACATAAATCTAACCATTACCCTAAACCTCACACTCACCCTTACCTTTATACTTACTTTTACCCTTAACCTAAACCTTACCCCAACCCTTACCCTGACCCTTACATTAACCCTAACCCTTACCCTAACCCTAACCCTAACCCTAACCCTAACCGTAACCCTTACTCTAACCCTAACCCTTAACCTAAACCTTACACTTAATCTTAACTTTAACCTTACCCTTAAACTAATACATACCCTTACGATTCCCTCACCATAACCCTAAAATTAACCGTAACCATTACCCTAACACTTATCCTTACCTAACCCTAACCCTTACTCTAACTTTTACCCTGACCTGGACCCTTAGACTTCCTCTTCCACTTACCCTTACTCTTCCCCTTACCCTAACCCTTACCCTTACACTTACGGTTACCATTAACCTTACCCTTACCCTAACACCCTTACCCTTATCTTAACACTTACCCTTACCGTAAACCTTGACCTTTCTGATACACTTACCCTTAGCCTAAATCTAAACCTTACACTTACCCTTAGCCTAACCCTCACCCTTACCATTACCCATACCCTTATTCTTACCCTTACCCTAACCCTTATCCTTAATCTAAACCTAAACCTTAAACCTTACTGTAAACCTTACCCTTTCTGCTACACTTACCCTTTGCCTAATTCTAAACCTTACCCTAACCCTCACCCTTACCTAAATCTAACCATTACCCTAAACCTCACACTCACCCTTACCTTTATACTTACTTTTACCCTTAACCTAAACCTTACCCTGACCCTTATATTAACCCTAACCCTTACCCTAACCCTAACCCTAACCGTAACTTTAACCCTAACCCTTAACCTAAACCTTACACTTAATCTTAACTTTAACCTTACCCTTAAACTAATACATACCCTTATGATTCCCTCACCATAACCCTAAAATTAACCGTAACCATTACCCTAACACTTATCCTTACCTAACCCTAACCCTTACTCTAACTTTTACCCTGACCTGGACCCTTAGACTTCCTCTTCCACTTACCCTTACTCTTCCCCTTACCCTAACCCTTACCCTTACACTTACGGTTACCATTAACCTTACCCTTACCCTAACACCCTTACCCTTATCTTAACACTTACCCTTACCGTAAACCTTGACCTTTCTGATACACTTACCCTTAGCCTAAATCTAAACCTTACACTTACCCTTAGCCTAACCCTCACCCTTACCATTACCCATACCCTTATTCTTACCCTTACCCTAACCCTTACCCTTAATCTAAACCTAAACCTTAAACCTTACTGTAAACCTTACCCTTTCTGCTACACTTACCCTTTGCCTAATTCTAAACCTTACCCTAACCCTCACCCTTACCTAAATCTAACCATTACCCTAAACCTCACACTCACCCTTACCTTTATACTTACTTTTACCCTTAACCTAAACCTTACCCCAACCCTTACCCTGACCCTTACATTAACCCTAACCCTTACCCTTACCCTAACCCTAACCCTAACCGTAAGCCTTACTCTAACCCTAACCCTTAACCTAAACCTTACACTTAATCTTAACTTTAACCTTACCCTTAAACTAATACATACCCTTACGATTCCCTCACCATAACCCTAAAATTAACCGTAACCATTACCCTAACACTTATCCTTACCTAACCCTAACCCTTACTCTAACTTTTACCCTGACCTGGACCCTTAGACTTCCCTTTCCACTTACCCTTACTCTTCCCCTTACCCTAACCCTTACCCTTACACTTACGGTTACCATTAACCTTACCCTTACCCTAACACCCTTACCCTTATCTTAACACTTACCCTTACCGTAAACCTTGACCTTTCTGATACACTTACCCTTAGCCTAAATCTAAACCTTACACTTACCCTTAGCCTAACCCTCACCCTTACCATTACCCATACCCTTATTCTTACCCTTACCCTAACCCTTACCCTTAATCTAAACCTAAGCCTTAAACCTTACTGTAAACCTTACCCTTTCTGCTACACTTATCCTTAGCCTAAATCTAAACCTTACACTTACCCCTACTGTAACCCTCACCCTTATCATTACCAATACCCTTACTCTTACCCTTACCCTAACCCTTCTCCTTACACTTACTGTTACCTTTAACATTACCCTTACCCTAACACTTACACTTATCCTTATCCATACCCTTACCCTTACCCTAATCCTTACCCTTAACCTAACCCTAACCCTAAACCTTACCCCAGCCCTTACCCTGACCCTTACATTAACCCTAACCCTTACCCTAAAACTTACACTTACTCTTAACCTTAACTTTACCCTTAACCATTACCCTAACACTTACCCTTACCCTAACCCTAACCCTAACCCTAACCGTAACTCTAACCCTTACTCTAACCCTTACCCTGACCCGTACCCTTACACTTACCCTTACCCTAACCCTTACCCTTACCATAACCCATACCCTAACACGTACTTGTAGCCTTAACCTTACCGTTCCCCTTACCCTTACCTTTACTGTCTCCGTTACCCTTACACTTACACTTAACATAAACCTTAACCTTAGCCTTACCCTTATCATAAGCCATACAACAACACTTACATGTACACTTACGCTTGCACTTACCCTAGCAATTACTCGTACAATTACCCTTAACCTTACTATTAAGCTAACCCTAAACCTTACCCTAATCCTAACACTTACCCTTATCCTACACCTTACCCTTTCTGCTACACTTACCCTTTGCCTAATTCTAAACCTTACCCTAACCCTCACCCTTACCCAAATCTAACCATTACCCTAAACCTCACACTCACCCTTACCTTTATACTTACTTTTACCCTTAACCTAAACCTTACCCCAACCCTTACCCTGACCCTTACATTAACCCTAACCCTTACCCTAACTGTAACCGTAACTCTAACCCTAACCCTTAACCTAAACCTTACACTTAATCTTAACTTTAACCTTACCCTTAAACTAATACATACCCTTACGATTCCCTCACCATAACCCTAAAATTAACCGTAACCATTACCCTAACACTTATCCTTACCTAACCCTAGCCCTTACTCTAACTTTTACCCTGACCCGGACCCTTAGACTTCCTCTTCCACTTACCCTTACTCTTCCCCTTACCCTAACCCTTACCCTTACACTTACGGTTACCATTAACCTTACCCTTACCCTAACACCCTTACCCTTATCTTAACACTTACCCTTACCGTAAACCTTGACCTTTCTGATACACTTACCCTTATCCTAAATCTAAACCTTACACTTACCCTTAGCCTAACCCTCACCCTCACCATTACCCATACCCTTATTCTTACCCTTACCCTAACCCTTACCCTTAATCTAAACCTAAACCTTAAACCTTACTGTAAACCTTACCCTTTCTGCTACACTTATCCTTAGCCTAAATCTAAACCTTACACTTACCCATACCCTAACCCTCAATCTTACAATTACCCATACCCTTACTCTTACCCTTACCCTATCCCTTACACTTATCCTTATATATACAACTTATCCTTTCCCTAACCCTTACCCTTAACCTAACCCTAAACCTAAATCTTACCTGAACCCTTACCCTGACCCTTACATTAACCCTTACTCTTACCCTAAACCTTACACTTACTCTTAACCTTAACCTTACCCTTAACCTTAACCTAATACTTACCCTTACGTTTCCCTCACCGTAATCCTAAAATTAACCCTAAACATTACCCCAACACTTACCCTAACCCTAACCCTAACCCTAACCCTAACCCGAACCCTAAACCTAAACCTAACCCTAAACTGAACCCGAATCCGAACCCTCACCCTAAGCCTAACCCTAAACTGAACCCGAATCCGAACCCTCACCCTAACCCTAACCCTAACCTGAACCCGAATCCGAACCCTAACCTGAACCCGAATCCAAACCCTAACCCTAACCCTAACCCTTAACTGACCCTAAAACTAACCCTAACCCTAACCTGAACCCGAATCCGAACCCTAACCCTTAACTGACCCTAAAACTAACCCTAACCCTAAAGCAACCCTAACCCTAACCTGAACCCGAATCCGAACCCTCACCCTAACCCTAAACCAACCCTAACCCGAACCCGAACCCGAACCCGAACCCTAACCCTAACCCTAACCCTAACCCTAACCCTAACCCTAACCCTAACTCTAACCCTAACCCTAACCCTAAGACCCTAACCCTAAGACCCTAACCCTAACGCTAAACCTAACCCTAATCCTAACACTAACCCAACCCTAACCCTAAACCAACCCTAACCCTAATCCTAACCCTAACCCTAACCCTAACCCGAACCCTAACCCTAACCCGAACCCTAACCCTAACCCTAAACCAAACCCTAACCTGAACCCGAACCCTAACCCTTACCCTAACCCGAACCCTAACCCTAACCCTGTAGGCTGTGGTCTCTGTTTATCAGCACTGGCATATTTGCCTACCTGAAGCCCCCCTCCATCTCATTCCCATCCATGGATCTTGTTGTGGCAGTTCTGTATTCCGTGGTACCTCCAATAGTGAACGCCCTCATCTACAGCATGAGGAACCAGGAGCTCAAGGATGCAGTAAGGAAACTCTTTGGAAACCTGCTTTTTTGGAATCAAAAATGACTGTGAGTTCCCTGATTGTTTCAGGAACTGCAAAGGAAAAATAATTGTTCCATTTCTCTAAAATATTTTCTTCAAATTATTTCTTTTGATTTAAATAATGTTATCCTTAACCTGCTACCTGATTTTTTTTTCATTTAAAATACCCAATCTTCTAATTACCTAAAGAAGCAGGCTTACCATGTAGAGAAACACACAGAAAAAGAAAAACTAAAACAAAAACAAACATGAGAACCACATTGTTATCAGTTACCATCTCTTCCCATCTCCTCTGGAGCTGGGGGAGCAGCCCCAGCATTCAGGATGGGCTCTGGACCAGGAGCCCTGTTGTCACATGGAGGTTGGGTCAGGGCTGCTGCTTCCCTGGAGCCAGGGCCATGGCCAGCAGCAGAACGTGGCCTTTTCAGTGCTACTCTCTTTTGGTCTCCACATTTTTTTCCTCTTCTCTTTTATTTGGATAAGCCATCAGATCTCGTGTACCTTAGTGACAGTCCTGTTGTCTCTACAGTGGCATCCCTGTGGCTGCAGGAAGCAGCAAGTACAGTGCAGCCCTGGGTCACAGCTGGCCTCCCTGCTAGCACCACAGTAACAAGAGGGCCTTGCTCAGGGCAAACCCAGAAGCCCAGACGCCTCTTCCAAAGCTGCTGCCAGGAACACAGCCAAGGGGCTGAGATCATCTTAGATCATTTTCAGCATCCACATTTTTTTCTCATGAATCAAGACTCCACGCTTTCATTTTACCCAGAACAAGCAGTAATAAACTGGGTATGTTTTGACTCATGATTGGAAACTAAGTCTGCGTTTATATTCACCACTTTTTATCAGCCTGTTCTTTTTAATAACATGCATCTGTTTTTGGGCTGCTGCTGATGTTTGCTGTCAACACCCCCTCCTTAGCCAGCTTAGAGAGACAGCTTCCAGCCAATTTCAGCCTGAGCCTGGAGGATGAGTTTCTCTAAGATGAATTCATGGAAGCTGTGCCCAGTGCCCACTACTCAGTCTCAGCTGGCTGCAGCACAGCTCCTCAGCTCCTGAGCAAGGACAGTTTAAGCAGTCATCACCACCATTAGGCATGTTTCATTTTGCAGCAGCAGGACATCAGATTCACCAGAGGGTGGGGGCACATTATGTTGACAGTTATTTGGAACTTCCCTGCATTTCTTTTGTGGCTCATTTTCTAGTTTCTTTCACTCGTCAAGAGAAAGTTTGAAATGAACTCTAGGTAAATATACTTGTTTTTTGAGCTAGAGACACAACAGAGTTTTCCGGTGTTCATGAAGGATGAAGTTCCCCCACACAGAGAGCAGACTCAAAGCCTTCATGTGGGTTACATACCATTTGTGTGGCAGAAATTGAGCCCAGGTACAGCTGAGAGGGTCAGCTTTGTGCTGGCTTTCTGCAAAGTTGTGGGTCTTATGCACTGAGTCTTTTTAGAGGAACCTCACAGAATCACAAAATCGTAGAATAGCCTGTTGTAAGGGTCCCACAAGGATCACTGGGTCCAACTCCTGGCTTCACACAGGAACACCCAAAAATCAGACCTCTGATCATAGCTGAGAAAAAAATATATGTATGAGAATGTTGTCCAAGCACTTCCTGAACTCTGGTAGGCTCAGTGCCATGACCACATCCCTGGGGAGCCTGTCTCAGTGCCCAACCACCCTCTGGGTGCAGAACCTTTCCCTAACATCCAGCCTGACCCTCCCCTGTCCCAGCTCCATGCCATTCCCTTAGGTCCTGTCGCTGTCCCCAGAGAGCAGAACTCTGCACCTGCCCCTCTGCTCCCCTCAGGCCACCATGAGGCCTCCCCTCAGCCTGCTCTGCTCAGGGCTGAACAATGTGACCTCATACATCTTCCCATCTAGACCTTTCACTTCCTTTGGTCATTCTTTAAGATTTTTATGTTCTCCTTACATTGTGGTGCCCAAAACTACTCACAGTGCTTGAGGTGAGGCCACACCAGTGCAGAGCAGGGGGTACACAATTGTTTAGTCTGGACTCCCCCCTCGTGAACCCACTTTGTCTGAGACTAATGACTGCATTATCTTTCAGGAATTTTTCAATAACTCCCAGAAAAATCTTCTCCATACTAACCCCCACTCATACAGAATAGTGCATTCAAAAATTCTTGGTAAAAGGCAAGATAACTATTTAATGCTAGCAATTTAGGTAGTCCTGGCAACTTGGGTGAAACCCTGCAGTGAATTTTTAGATGTATTTCCTAGGCTTGTCTCTGTTCCTAAGCTTTCACAGATTTTGGAGCCAATCTTCTCTTTCTGGGGCATTTCCACAGCAGAACCTCTCAGGTGATTCAGGCCATGGGAACATGAGCCAGGAAGGCCCCTGGGCACCATGAGGATCAGTTTTACCAAATGAGTGTGAGAAGTGCTACCCTCGTTTAAGTTGAACCATGAACGACTACCACTGCTCTACCCCTGTGAAGGACAGGCCCTTGGCTACTTTCTTAGGCACTTGTCCTGAGGAAGTGCCTTATACTGTGAGAGGCCCAGTTCCTCTGCCGCCCCTCCCCGTGGGTTTCAGTGGGCAGCCACCAGCTTTGTTGTTTATCTGTCTCCGCTGACGCATTTTGCTTATCACTGCAGAACCTGCCTGCCACGCTAAAGCCGCCGCAACCACAAGGCCCAGTATCGCATGCACAGTCATTTCCTTCCTGCATCCCCCGCAGCAAAGGGGAGCCGTGGCTGCCTGCTTACATGGGGCCAGCACAGGCCCCATGCAACCACCCTTGCACCCCTGGAGCTCTGCCCCAAACCTGGCCGGGGTGCCAGTCCTTGCTGGCCATGTGTGTGCGTGCTGCAGGGGTGCCTTCCAGCCTGCCAGCTGGTTGTTTTTTACGCTGCTCCCCTCCTACGTCGCAGCCTGTTGGGGCCACCTGTTTCTTTCATATCCTTGTCCTGTTTTCATGCACCGATACAAGGGAGGAGGCTGGTGGAGGTTTGGCAGCCCTGAAGTCTTCTCTCTTTCTCTTTCATGCCTGGGAAGGGATAGAGGAATGGCTCTCAGTGTGGTCAATGCTTCGTGAGTATGCCAGTGATGGGGAATCCAGAGCTCTGAAGAGACCAGGGCAGCAGAGCTGATTTATGAACAAGGCCAGGCCTGAACGCAGTAATATCCTGCCTCTGACAGCCTGTGCCAGAGGCTCAGACACCATAACAAACCTCCTGGGCCTCAGGTTCGTCTCCCACCCTGAGATCCCCCAGTGCTGCAGGGGTCTTCAGCCTGCTCCTGCCACACTGGGCTTCCCCTTGCAAGCTCCTCATCTGGGATGGCAGCCCACAGAGGTGCAGGCTGTGCCTCACAGGCTGGTTTAGGTTACATCTATTGATCACCTAGTTGTGGTTAGGTGAGATCCATATTGTGTCCTGTTGGGATCATAAATGCCGGGGCTTTCTCTCCATACATAGCAATGGCCAGTCCTTCAGACCATGGCCCGTACCATGAGCATATCTCAATTCATGTACTAAGCGCAGTTTATTTCTTTACAAAGTTTACCAGGGATTCAGCAACAGCATCTATTATTTAATTTATTTTTTGTTTAAGGCTAAGATGAAGAGATTTACTTTTTATCAGGCAGGGAAGTGAAGCATGTTTCTAAAGCAACTGCAAGCAACTCATTGCATCCTCCTACTCGTCTAACATTTCTTCCTACTCCTCTAGCTTTCACTGCCAAGACTGCTTAAGACTTCACTGTGGTTAGCACATCCTGGACTTTGCAGCAGGGAAGCTCAGATGCAGCTGGTACCCTGGAACATTTAGAGCATACACATGAGGGGGCAGACTTCTGGTGCTTTGGCAAATCCAGGTCCAACATCTACCTCTCACAGAGATCTCACGGATCTCAGCATCTCACATCTGTCTTCTTTATGTAACCTCTCACCCAAATTATATCCAGGCTGACAGTAAAACTCACAGATATAAGCCAGGAAAATTATGAATCAACATTTATTGACGATCTGTACAGAAGAGGTACAACACTTACAATCTTACAATTGGTCGCTTTTAAGAGGGGGAAGGAGTATCAGGAGCAGGCAGTGCACAGTCCCACAGCATGTGATTCACACTGAAACATCGTAGGAGGACTCACCGAGAAGGATACTTCCCATGCTTTAAGGCCTAATTTTGATCTTTTTCCACTTACGGGGGATGAACATTATATATTTATGAGAACCAGGCTCAGGTTCCCTGGGCATGATCCAGATTTTTTTTTCTTGCTGTCTCAAAATCTTTCAGAACCACCTTCAGTTTTTGCCCACAAAAAAAAAAGTAATTTTCTTACAGATTATAGCCCTGATTTCAGAATAACTTTGCCACTGAATACGTATGTCTGTTTTATTATCTATTTTATGATAAGACATACTTCTTGTATATAACAGGCATCCTGGACATCAACTACAGTAGCTTGAGAAGCACTTAGCTTTACACTTAATTTCCAGTAGCTATCAATATCCTCTTCTAACAATGTCAGAAGCCCATGAGTCTGTGCATTTTCCTTACAGTCTGTTCCTACCAAGGGGACACAGCAGGGGCTGGTGCTCCAGAGAGGACAGGCAGACACTTGCTGCCCGCAGCATGCAGCATGCTGCGCAAGTAGCAGACAGGGTATCCAGCATAGGGCAGCTAGATTGATTTCCCCCTTGCTCATTGTGCTAATTTAAGCAGTGACTTACTGAACTTCTGGTGGTAGAGTCCCAACGCATCAGACAAACAAGACATAAAACAAAACATAAACTAATCATTCTGTGCGTGCATTAATTTTTAGTGTCATAACAAATGTACTCATGAGGAACACATCTATGCTGGCATCACTTTCGCTCACTGCCAGGGACGCACACCCATGCAGGTACTAGCACGTACCATGCTGGTTAGAGACCTGAAAACTAAAACCAATGTATTTACAGTAACTTGACTGAATACATTATTCTGAATGTTATCAGAACAGGATAGCCCATAATTGAAAGATAAAGCAGTTACTGAACTACGTAATTGACTCAGTTGAATGGCTAGAAGGAAAACAAACTCAGACAAAAGAACAAAATCCAAAAGTAGAACAGAATTTTAAAAGATGGCCTAATTTTATGCTATGGTTCAATACACACCAACGAGTAAAATTAAATTAAAGCACCACTACCCATACTGTATACACCATTTCACTGAAATTACACATTGATCTACACTAAGTACAGAGAGGCACTGGACATCATGCTTCAACAAAATGTCAAAACTGGTATAAATAAGGTTTTACAAATATTAGTGACTCACTTAACTCTATTCTACCTGCAGTTCCTATTAAGATAATACCTGGTAAAACTGATTTAAAATACAAGAAAGAGATTAAAACACAAGGGTACATCAACACACTTCCTACATGTATATCTACCAGAAATTTAGTCTCCAAAACCTCAGCACAATAACACACACCACAGATTTCTGAATAGGTGAAGAGATGCCCGGTTATCAGTCACACTGGGATAGCAATATTTGCTGTTCAATATTTTCTTCATTTTTAATCACGATCAAGGAACTTGTTGACCATAAGGGAACCTTTCTGTGATGTAAATGTTATTAATATTTATATTAAGTCATGTTTATTCCTCTCCAAACAGTACTTTGTTCATTAAATAAAATTATTGTAGCCATGGCCTTAATGCCAACAGGTATTTGCCTAATGGGAACAGACGACCATAAAAGAGAAGCAACCTTTACTTGTCCAGGTCAAAAAAATAGTGTTTGATCTCTTTAAAATACATAAGAATGCAGGAGGTATTTGTACAGATGCTACCCAATTGCAGTGGTCCCATGGTGGTTCTGTTGGTCCCCTTTCAAGAAGGCAAAGCTTGGTGGCCAAGTCATGAAGTCTTTCTGCAGGCTAAACTCAAGTACATTACATTATAGCAAGATGGACTAGGTAACTGACAACCTATGTTTTGCCTACCCAGATCTCCAATTTTCTTTCATCAGCAGTCTGAGTGAGTCAATTACACATGATCAGGTCCTAAGAAAGAACTGCAAGACTTGGCAAAGGTAATACCAGGAAAAATGACAAAAATGAGGGGCAATTACCCAAGACAGTCAATCTAGAAGATTGTTCAGGTTATTATAACATTGTTCTGTAATGAACTGCAGCATTTCAATTTAATATCAAACAAGATCGGGGGAAAAAATGAGGGAGGCACCCCTTCTGCAGTGTACCGTAACGGGGGTCCTGATGTAGGCATGAGGAACTGCAGAGCCTGCATTAGGTTTAGGGAAGAGCCACAGCCTCTGTGTCTGCCAGGAAGAAAGATTAATGGCTTTGGAAAGAATACGGATTTAATACATTGTTTGGGGTAAATTGTGAACAAGAACATAACACTTTAAAAAGTAACATGGTGAAGCTGAACACTTTGTTTACAGCTGGCTGCCTTCTCTGGCAGTTCAGCGTTGTAATTCCTCCTCTCCCCCCAAAATAAAATAAATAAATAAATAAATCCTTATTTTACAGGTATTCAGATAAATATTTGGGAAAATATTTTTCCTTAAAAGTCATTGATAGCATTGGAGAAAAGAAAATCACTCTGTTCAGAGAGGGCTTTCTGGCAGGAGCAGGAGCCTCCACACAATATTATGCAGGAATGCAAGCAGAGTGATTGCCGAGGTGAACTGGCCCAGTGGACCATAAACCTACTCTAATGACTAGTATGAAAAATATCTTATTATTATCGTGTCCTTAGAAGTCACAGTAACAAAAACAAGGATAGTCTTCTGGCTCATAACAGACTAATATTACAGTACATTTTTTTATAAAGTGCCCTTATTTACCCTTCTGTAAATGAACTCAAATGCAGCAATAAAAATAGATGAATGGAACTAATGAAAAGAGAAACAGTTATACCATTAAGTCTCCAGAAAAGCATTTCTCTGAGCCTGATACTAAAGCTCAGAGCTTTCTTAAACTTATTTAAAGAAGTGGATGTCAGAGGTGAGGTTTTGTTTTTTTTGTTTTTTTTTTTAGGGATTTGTGCGATTGCTGCTGTGTTGCTACAACAAGTCTGCAACAACACAAGAGGTGAGGAAGCAAAGAAAAATGAGGCAGTTGCCAGAACAAATTTGTTCAAGCACTGCTGCTGCAGCTTCTCAGATGAGCAGTCTGCTCTTCTGAGTGTTGACTACCAGAATTGCAATGAACCTGGTAGTGCTGGAAAACAAATCAGAAATCCATATTACTCACATCTTACTCACACATCTTAGAGTGGCACAATGTTTGTAATTCCACGTGCTTTGAGAAAGAAATGGAGGTTAGCTGTATCTCACGGACAGAACAGAAAAGGAAAAAAAAAAAGAAATAAAAACTTAATGACAGCAATCCTTATTTTTGTGTTGAGTTTTAAATTCATTGCTGGATTTGTACAGCATAGAAACAACTAGGCCAAACAACAAGAAGCATCTTGGCAAAAACCTTGAGGGTGTGAGAATCACCTTCATTTTAAGCAGCAGACAAAGACTACTGACTCAGACAGGATTTTGAAACACCTTATTACTTAGTGGAGACAGGAAGAGATCTGACCTTTCCTGACACTTTTGTGACTCCCCTGGATTTCAGTGGGACTTTCGTGTAGCCAGAGCATTGCTGGCCCAGGTTTCACTACAGCAAACATAGCTTTTCAAAGATGTAATGAGTTTCTCACTGATTCAAACGGAGGGCATGCATATCAGCATGGTTCACATGGCTTGTCCCCTACCTATCTGAAGCATCTTCCTGTGTAAGAACCACATGTGCATCTTACAGTGGCACAGCCTTTGTTTTCTGAGGGAAGCAGTGAAGAAGAAAACTCAGTAGGAAAGTGCTCCACCTCTTCTTTAGCTTCAGCATGCAGTGTGCTTTAGTTTCAATGAACAGGTAACACGAGAATGCCGACCTAGCTTCAGCAGTGAATGCACAAAGTAAATACATATGTACTTAATTAGTCATGCAGTTAACTGAGTCTTTGCCTGGTTTAGACTTTTCCATGTGCCAGAGTGCTTCCAATAATGTAAAGGGCAAAGGGTATCACAGCTGCACAGACAACGGTGGGGGGACAGGCAGAGCAGCACATGAGGTGAACATAAGAAAGAAACGTTAATTCCTCCAGGAACTGCACAGAAAGCAAATCGCTTTCTACTCTGCTTTTCCTTTAACTTTGCCACCCCAGTCCTGGAAACAAGCACAAAATGTTTGCCACATGCAAATGAATGCAGCAACATTCCTAGTGAAACTAAAAAGAGACTAGTCAGTGAACAGCCCTGCCTGCTGAAACGTGAACTTGTATTAGCTGAAGTGGCCAGGCCCTGGGTTAGTTTCTGTTTATTTAGTTAAGTAGCAACCCGGCCTCATGTGGAATGAGAAAATTGAGAAATGCAAGCCAAGAGTGAGTTACATTTTCCCAGTGAAATTGAAAGCTTTTTGATGGTTAAATACAGTGATGTGCTGGAGTAACAGTATATTAAATATTCAGCCAGGCTAAAAGCAGAGGCGTTTACCAAAAACAACATTTCTCGTTCTCCCACATCCACATTTAAGTCGAGAAATGCCTCCGTAATTATCTTTTGAAACTTCCCTGAGTTACTGTATCTACAGGATTACCATTTGAAAATCACAGTCTGCTATTTCAGTCCTATCAAAAGGCCCAAATATATTTTCTGTTGTGTGGGTGGAGTTTTTCTAGCATCTCATTCCTTCCTCCCCTAGTCTCCATCTGAAGAATCACTCTCCAAAGGACAGCACGTCCCAGGCGGGTAAGCATATCATAAGTGTTTCTCAATATATAATTTTGTGCAGGTGCAATTGTTATCCAAAATGTGGACAAAAATCACGGGATGTTGCCATGGGGTGGTGACACGGTACTGCCATAGGAAACACAAGGCCATGTAACTATAGGAAGTGTAAGATTGTTGCCATGCCAACCATGGAGTTCTGTTGCCATGGAAACCACAGTTTTGTGTTGCCATGGCAACCATGGGGTCCTGTTTCCATATTAGCCATGGGGTTGTGTTGCCATGGTAACTATGTGGTTGTGTTGCCATGGCAACAATGGTGTGTTACCCTGGTGTGGTGACACCTTAGTGCCATAGGCAACACAAGGCCATGTTACTATAGGAAGTATAGGATTGTTGCCATGGCAACCATGGGGATGTGTTGCCATGGCAACCATGGGGTTTTGTTGCCATGGTAACAATGGGGTTGTGTTGCCATGGCAACCATGGGGTTGTTTTGCAATGGGAATCATGGGGTTGTGCTATATGGTGGTGACACGGTAGTGCCATAGGCAACACAAGGCCATGTTACTATAGGAAGTGTAAGATTGTTGCCATCGCAACCATGGGGTTGTGTTTCCATGGTAGCCATGTGGTTGTGTTGCCATGGCGACCATGGGGTGTTGCCATGGGGTGGTTGCACCTTAGTGCCATAGGCAAAACAAGGCCATGTTACTAGAGGAAGTGTAAGATTGTTGCCATGGCAACCATGGGGATCTCTTGCCGTGGCAACCATGGGGTTGTGTTGCTATGGTAACCATATGTTTGTGTTGCCATGGTAACCATGGGGTTGTGTGGCAATGGTAACCATGGTTTTGTGTTGCCATTTTAACCATAGGGTTGTGTTGCCATGGCAACCATGGAGTTCTGTTGCCATGGCAACCATGGGTTTTTGTGTTGCCATGGCAATTATTGGTTTGTGTTTCCATGGCAACCATGGGGTTCTGCTGCCATGGTAACCATGTTTTTGTGTTGCCATGGCAACCATGTATTTTTGTTGCCATGGCAACCATGGGGTTGTGTTGCCATGGTAACCATGGGGTTCTGTTGCCATGGCAACCATGGGGTTGTGTTCCCATGGTAACCATGCGGTTGTGTTGCCATGGCAACCATGGGGTTGTGTTTCCATGGTAACCATGGAGTTGTGTTGGCATGGCAACCATGGGCTTGTGTTGCCATGGTAACCATGGTGTTGTGTTGCCATGGAAACAATGGGGTTGTGCTGCCATGGCAACCATGGGGTGTTTCATGGGGTGGTGACACCATAGTGCCATAGGCAACACAGGACCATATTACTACAGGAAGTGTAGGATTGTTGCCATGGCAACCATGGGGTTCTGTTGCCATGGTATCCATGTTTTTGTGTTGCTATGGCAACCATGGGCTTGTGTTACCATGGCAACCATGGCGTTGTGTTTCCATGGTAACCATGGAGTTGTGTTGGCATGGCAACCATGGGCTTGTGTTGCCATGGTAACCATGGTGTTGTGTTGCCATGGAAACAATGGGGTTGTGCTGCCATGGCAAACATGGGGTGTTGTCATTGGGTGGTGACACTATAGTGCCATAGGCAACACAAGGCCATGTTACTATAGGAAGTGCAAGATTGTTGCTGTGGCAACCATGGGGTTCTGTTGCCATGGCAACCATAAAGTTGTATTGCCATGGTAACCATGGGGTTGTGTTGCTATGGCAACGATGGTGTTGTGTTGTCAAGGTAACAATGGGGTTGTTTTGCCATGCTAACCATGGTGTTGTGTTGCCATGGCAACCATGGGGTTGTGTTGCCATGGCAAACATGGGGTGTTGCCATTGGGTGGTGACACTGTAGTGCCATAGGCAACACAAGGCATTGTTAGTATAGAAAGTGTAAGATTGTTGCCACGGTAACCATGGGGTCCTGTTGCCATGGCAACCATGGGGTTTTGTTGCCAAGGCAACCATGGTGTTGTGTTGCCATTGTAACCATGGAGTTGTGTTCCCATGGCAACTATGGGTTTCTGTTGCCACGGCAACCATGGAGTTCCGTTGCCATGGCAACCATGGGGTTGTATTGCCATGGCAACCATGGGGTTGTGTTGCCATGGCAACGACGTGGTTGTGTTGCGATAGCAACCATAGGCTTGTGTTGCCATGGTAACCATGGGGTTGTGTTGCCATGTACCCATGGGGTTGTGTTGCTATGGTAATCATGGGGTTGTGTTGCCATGGCAACCATGGGGTTGTATTGCTATGGTAACTATGGGGTTCTGTTGCCATGGCAACCATGGGTTTGTGTTTCCATGGCAACCATGGTGTTGTGTAGCAAGGGACACCATGGGGTGTTGCCATGGCAACCATGGGGTTGTGTTGCCATGGTAAAAATACGGTTGTGTTGCCATGGCAACCATCTGGTTTTGTTGCCATGGTAACTATGGGGTTGTGTTGCTATGGTAACCATGGGGTAGTGTTGCCATGGAAACCATGGGGTTTTGTTGCCATGGCAACCATGGGGTGTTGCAATTGGGTGGTGACACCGTAGTGCCATAGGGAACACAAGGCCATGTTACTATAGGAAGTGTAGGATTGTTGCCATGGCAACCATGGGGTTGTCTTGCCGTGGTAACCATAGGGTTGTGTCCATCGTAACCATGGGGTTCTGTTGCCATGGCAACCATGTGTTTTTTTTTTGCCATGGCAACCATGTATTTGTGTTGCCATGGCAACCATGGAGTTCTGTTGCCATGGTAACCATGGGGTTCTGTTGCCATGGCAACCATGGGGTTCTGATGCCATGGTAACCATGGGGTTGTGTTGCCATGGCAAACATAGGGCAAACATGGCAAAACTCGATGTTACTGCTTTCACACCTCCTACAACCATTCATCAAATGGTTTATGAAACTAACATTTTGGTGTGCCACAATACTGCAGCAAATATGTTTGGAAGTGTCTGGGTTAGCATACTGGCTGCAGAAGCTCCCAACAGGAAACATGGAAGACAACAGGAAGGACTGTCCAGTAGCAAGGTTTTGGAAATGCTGGACCCACAGTAGAAATGTGTCTTTCTCCCCCTCCTCCCAGACATGAATAAAAGCTTTTGGTTAACACTGACAATCCCAACATGATATAGCAGCACTATCAGCAATGGTAGACGTGTTCATAGTATTGCTCCTTTTGTTACCTGTAAACACAACACACACTGATGAGTGTTTGGTTTAGGAGTTAAAGCACCACTCGAGTGCTGTTCAAGCATCAGCCAACTGTTCTCACAAGCAGGCTGCAGCTTTGTGCATAGGAAGCTGCAAAATCTCTTCTGTCTCCCATTTTAGTTGGCTTTCTGCCAAAAAGCATTTCAGAACATTAAGAACAGGATTCAGTAACAACTTGATCCACAACTGCAAAGTTAAATATCACTGGATTTCCCCCAGTGTCAAGACGAGCTGTAATTCAAGATTATGCACTGGCTCTCAGCGTACTTAGGTTTAGGCTTGGGTTTAGAGCCCTCCATGGAGGCACCCTGATCCAGAGGGCACACACCACATGCTAGGCTGACATCACTGTCAGGAACAACATGGAATGGTCCTGTACTTTCTAAAGGAGAAAATAAATTACGAAGGGAAATGCAGAAAGTCAGCCCAGCAGAAGTGAAAAACGACAGCTGGTGGCAGTGAAACACAGCAGAGAAATAAAGTACCAGACAAGAATTTCATTGGAAAGGAAAGATCTTTAGGCAGCTAGATAGCAACAAAGAATGCCTCAGAGCAAAGGGGCTTGGAAAAAAGCAGAGCAAGGTGTGTATAAGGGTAGTAGAAAGTGAAACAGGGCCAACACGCAAAGAAAACATTACACTGGGAACAATGACTAGGCCATCCTGGGCAGATCAGAATCTTCCCAAACAACCTGAGGGTCTACTTCTTTGCATTTCAGACAAAACAAAACAAAACAAAACAAAACAAAACAAAACAAGAAACACTTCCAAAAAGGTACAGATGCTACCCCTACCAACCACCCATATTCCCTCCCCACCATCCCTCACCTACCAGTAATTCCAGGTCATTAGCACCAAGGTCCAACTGTTCTAACTTGACAAGGAATGAGAGTGAACTGCAAGATACAGGGAATAGAAAGGGGAAAAGAGAGGAAAGGAAAGGAAAGGAAAGGAAAGGAAAGGAAAGGAAAGGAAAGGAAAGGAAAGGAAAGGAAAGGAAAGGAAAGGAAAGGAAAGGAAAGGAAAGGAAAGGAAAGGAAAGGAAAGGAAAGGAAAGGAAAGGAAAGGAAAGGAAAGGAAAGGAAAGGAAAGGAAAGGAAAGGAAAGGAAAGGAAAGGAAAGGAAAGGAAAGGAAAGGAAAAACTAATAATACTGTGTACAAACAAGTGATGTACAATGCACCTGCTGACTGATGCCCAGGCTATCCCTAAGCAGCCAGACCCCCCACCCCGTCCAGCCCCCCATATAATTGTTCAGCATGACGCCATATGGTATGGATTAACCCTTTGGCCAATTTGGGTCAGCTGTCCTGGGTTTGTCCCCTCCCAGCTTCTTCTTCACCCCAGCCTGCCTGCTGGCAGGACGGCGCAAGAACCTGAGAAGTCCTTGGCTTAGTGTAAGAACTGCTCTGCAACAATTAAAACATCAGGGTGATACCAATGTTAGTCTCATACTAAATCCCAAACACAGCTCTGTAACCTGCCCTGATACTGACATCAGGCTGACGGGCCTGTAATTCCCTGCAAAGTCCTTCCAGCCCTTCCTGTTGCCTGGAGGCACGTCTGCCAGCCTGCAGTCCGCTGGGGCCTCCCTCATCACAGTGGGCAGCAGAAGAGACCTGCTGCGCTCCTCCCTTGCCACGGGAGCCCCACGGCTCCCACTGTCCCCCCAGGCCACAGTGAGCTCCACAGCCCTTCCAAGGAGGCAGGAGCAGCTGGTGCAGCAAGGCTGCCTCTGCCCTCCGCAAGCAACCTTAGGGCCCCATATACAACAGCCTGGCAGCATGGCTCTTACCCTCCAAACCGTCACACAGGTAGTCATTGTGGGCTTACATATGATGTTACAAGCACCCGGAAGTCCATAGCACTAATATCTACCTCTCTGTGAATATAACAGGCCATCAAATTATGGTCCCTTCATTTCGTATTTCATGTTAACAGTTAATATGTCACTCAGTAGTCATGTAACTTATTTCTCTTGAGAACTAAGACAATATTAAATTACATCTCATGCTTCTTCTATATTTGTCAAGGTGGGTGATTTATGGACTAATGAACACATTTCATGTGAACTTTTACAATATTCACCTCAGTTTCATTTCCATACTCAATATGATGTTCATGAAGGTGCATGACTACAGGATTGCTTTTCTCCAGTTAATTAGAATTCAGAGCATTTCTCTAGGTTAAAAGCAAAGAGTATGCAGCCACTTATGTTAAAATTGTTGCCCTGATTTTCACTGCTAGTGATTTCAAATTCTTTTCAGGCTAATCGGTCTGCTTTTCACATTACTTAGCTTTCATCATCCCTTTGCACTTCATTTATAACATATTCATTTTTTATATATCAGAATCCTACTCACTGCACTTTAGAAAACAGTCTTCCTGGCAGGGTGTCCTGGTTTCAGTTAGAACAGAATTAATTTTCTTCCTAGTAGCTGGTGGAATGCTGTGTTTTGGCTTAGGATGAGAAGAGTGCTGATAACACCCCGATGTTTTAATTGTTGCAGAGCAGTGCTTATACCAAGCCAAGGACATCTCAGCCTTTCGCTCTGTCCTGCCAACAGGCAGGCTGGGGGTGCAGTGAGAGCTGGGAGGGGACAGACCCAGGACAGGTGACCCAAACTAGCCAAAGGGGTATTCCATACCATCTGATGTCATGCTAAACAATATATAGGGGTGGCTAGCCAGGGGAAGGGGGCCGGACTGCTCGGGGTTAGGCTGGGCATCGGTCAGCGGGTGGTGAGCAATTGCATTGTGCATCACTTGTTTGTACATACTATTATTACTTTCCTATTATCACCATTGTATCATTATTATTATTATTGTTATTATTATTTTGTTATTATTATTTTCCTGTCTTATTAAACTGTCTTTATCTCAACTCACGGGCTTCACTTTCCATTTCTCTCCCCCGTCCCAGAGAGGGAGGGGGGAGGGTGAGCGAACGGCTGCGTGGTGTTTAGCTGCTGGCCAGGTTAAACCACGACAGTCTTTTTGGCGCCCAACGTGGGGCTCGAAAGGTTGAGATAACGGCAGATCTGACCAGAGTGTGTTAAACTAAAATTGGTGTATGTATTAGACCTGCTTAATAGTCACTTGTCATAATGCTGATTGCTTTAATCTCAACTCTGCTGCGCCTGTTTTCCAAATTGAGTATTATAGTACATTATTTTCCGTATTTGCTCTCTGTCATGTTGTTTATCCTCTCCGGGCCCTGGTTTCAGATCATTATGGTACTGAGTGTTGTAGCAATGGCTTATGAGACGATGAGATATCTGGTCATGACTCTAACTTGGTATTTGTACTCAGTAACATCGTCGACTCTGTATTTTGGAAACTGTATCTTGGAAACTATTAGCAATTATACCTATTGTTTTTTTCCATTAGGGAGTCAATCTGGGGAGGGGAAAGGGGAAGATATTTTTTCTTACTTGATTACTCTCCCTTTCTCCTTCACCACCCCTGTATCCTCCTGGATCACTATGCCTTCCTCCTTCACCACCCTCTTACCCTCCGAGCTTGCTACAATAGCTCTCCAAGATATTGAATATCCTTGGGATACTCAGACCAGCATAGTCTTGTTGTTCTGCCTCCTGAATGCACTTCAGGTTCTGCTTAAAGTTAAACAACTACTTAGGAAGCTCATCCGGAGATCTGCCTGGAGGCAGTATAGTTGTGGGTGGCAGGGAGTATGGGAGGATATGGGCAGGCATCTAGAGCAGTTGGCACCCCCAGTGTTTTGGAAATTCACCCCTGAACAACTGCAAAATCCTCAAAAACTGGCAGAATGCTTGAGAAAAAGGTGTCATGATTCTGGCAGTTCCAAAGTAACACAAATCATTGTAACATGCTGGGGCCTGGCTCATGCCTATCGAGCTGCCATTGATACTGCTATCAACTTAGTGACAGACCCTGCAGAGGGTATTCCAACCCCTGTGGCAGACCCTGTAACAAGGTCAGAGAAACGAGCTGTAGCAGTGCAAGTTGACCCTGCAGAGGGTATTCCAACCTCTGTGGCAGACCCTGTAACAAGGTCAGAGAAACGAGCTGTAGCAGTGCAAGCTGCCCCTGTAGAGAAGGTGAAAAAATGGTATAGAGATTCAGGTCATTTAGAACGCAGAAAGTCTTCTGCCAAATCTAGGTATAGAGACAACGGAGACGACGACGACGCTGGGCCATCAAGGGTTCAGGAAGAGGAAGATGAGGATGCCGAAAAATCAACAGTAACTACCCGAAGCCTAAACGAGCGTGAGTTATGAGATGTGTGAAAAGATTTTGGTTGCTGTATAGGTGAGCAGCTTGTCACCTGGCTGCTCCGATGCTGGGACTCTGGAGCCAATTGTGTGGAATTAGACGGCAGGGAAGCCAAGCGACTGGGATCCCTTGCTAGAGACGCAGGCATTGACAAAGCAATTGCAGATGGAGCACAATCTCACAGCCTCTGGAGGCGTCTCCTCTCAGCTGTGAGGGAAAGGTATCCCTTCAAGGAAGAACTTCTATGTCTACCAGGCAAGCGGACCACTATGGAGAAGGGAATCCAATACCTGAGGGAATTAGCCATACGGGAAGTGATTTATGAGGATCCAGACCTCAGACAAACATCCAAAGATCCAGATGAAGTCAGGTGTACATGACCCATGTGGCGGAAGTTTGTACGGAGTGCACCATCATCATATGCCAGCTCATTGGCAATAATGGCCTGGAAAGAGGATGAGGAACCCACAGTGGATGAAGCGGCTAAACAACTCCAGCAGTACGAAGGAAGTCTCTCCTCTTCCTTACAGGCCTGCATCTCAGCTGTGGAGAAACTTTCTTAAAAGGTTCACCAACTTGAAGAGAATCTATCATCCTCCCCACCTGAACCAACCAGTGTCCACCGACCAAAAGAGAACACTTGGGAGAAACTTTCTGAAAAGGTTCACCAACTTGAAGAGAGATTATTCTCCTCCGCACCTGTACAAAGCAGTGTCTCAGCTATCAGGGGTAGGCGTTCATCCACACAAGGAAGACGATATGGTGGGTACTCACCCCGTGCCACCCTGTGGTTTTACTTACGAGACCATGGAGAGGACATGAGAAAATGGGATGGAAAATCTACTGCGACCCTAGAGGCATGGGTACGTGAGTTGCAAAAGAAAACAATCAAGAAAAAGGGATTCTCTGAAAAGTTTGCTGCTCCAACTTCCAGCAGACAGTCCTTCAAACACAGAAATGAAGAAGATTCTGACCAGGATTAGGGGGGCCCTGCCTCCAGCCAGGGGGAGGAAAGGGACAATCTAGTTTATTGGACTGTGTGGATTCGATGGCCTGGCACGTCAGACGCACAGAAGTATAAGGCTTTAGTAGACACCGGTGCACAATGTACTATAATGCCATCGAGATATAAAGGACCAGAGCCCATCTATATTTGTGGAGTGACAGGGGGATCTCAGCAGTTGACTGTATTGGAGGCTGAAGTGAGTCTGACTGGGAATGAGTGGGAAAAGCACCGCATTGTGACTGGCCCGGATGCTCCATGTATCCTTGGCATAGATTATCTTAGAAGAGGATATTGCAAGGACCCAAAAGGGTTCCGGTGGGCTTTTGGTATAGCTGCCTTAGAGACAGAGGGCATTAAACAATTATCTACCTTGCCTGGTCTCTCAGAGGACCCCTCTGTTGTGGGGTTGCTGAGGGTCGAAGAACAGCAAGTGCCAATCGCTACCACAACTGTGCACCAGCGGCAATATCGCACTAACCGGGACTCCCTGATTCCCATCCATAAGCTAATTCATCAATTGGAGAGCCAAGGAGTGATCAGCAAGACTCATTCACCTTTCAATAGTCCCATATGGCCAGTGCGAAAGTCTAATGGCGAGTGGAGACTAACAGTGGACTATCGTGGCCTGAACGAAGTGACGCCACCACTGAGTGCTGCAGTGCCGGACATGCTGGAACTTCAGTATGAACTTGAATCGAAGGCAGCCAAGTGGTACGCCACAATTGATATCGCTAATGCATTTTTCTCCATCCCTCTAGCAGCAGAGTGCAGGCCACAATTTGTCTTCACTTGGAGGGGAGTCCAATATACTTGGAATCGGCTGCCCCAGGGGTGGAAACACAGCCCTACCATTTGCCATGGGCTGATCCAGTCTGCGCTAGAGCAGGGGGAAGCTCCTGAACACCTGCAGTACATCGATGACATTATTGTGTGGGGTGACACAGCAGAGGAAGTTTTTGAGAAAGGGAAGAAAATAGTCCAAATCCTTCTGAAAGCCGGTTTTGCCATAAAACAAAATAAAGTCAAAGGACCTGCACGAGAGATCCAGTTTTTAGGAATAAAATGGCAAGATGGACGTCGTCAAATCCCAATGGATGTGATCAACAAAATAACAGCTATGTCTCCACCAACTAACAAAAAAGAAACACAGACGTTCCTAGGTGTTGTGGGGTTTTGGAGAATGCACATCCCAAATTACAGTCTGATTGTAAACCCGCTCTACCAAGTAACCCGTAAGAAGAATGAGTTTGAATGGGGCCCTGAACAACGACAAGCGTTTGAACAAATCAAGCAGGAAATAGTCCATGCAGTAGCCCTTGGGCCAGTTCGAGCAGGACCAGATGTAAAGAATGTGCTCTACACTGCAGCCGGGGAGAACGGCCCCACCTGGAGCCTCTGGCAGAAAGAACCTGGGGAAACTCGAGGTCGGCCCCTGGGGTTTTGGAGTTGGGGATACAGAGGATCTGAGGCCCGCTATACTCCAACTGAAAAGGAGATATTGGCAGCATATGAAGGAGTTCGATCTGCTTCGGAGGTGGTCGGTACTGAAGCGCAGCTCCTCTTAGCACCCCGATTGCCGGTACTAGGCTGGATGTTCAAGGGAAGGGTCTCTTCTACGCATCATGCAACTGATGCTACATGGAGCAAGTGGGTTGCACTGATTACTCAGCAGGCTCGAATAGGAAACCCCAGTCACCCAGGAATATTGGAAATGATTATGGACTGGCCAGAAGGCAAATACTTTGGGATATCATCAGAGGAGGAGGTGGGTCGTGCTGAAGAAGCCCCACTGTACAACCAGTTACCAGAGAATGAAAAGAAATATGCCCTGTTCACTGATGGGTCCTGTTGTATTGTGGGGAAGCATCGGAGATGGAAGGCTGCTGTATGGAGTCCTACGCGACGAGTTGCAGAAGCTGCTGAGGGAGAAGGTGAATCGAGTCAGTTTGCAGAAGTGAAAGCCATTCAGCTGGCTTTAGACATTGCTGAATGAGAAAAATGGCCAGTTCTCTATCTCTACACCGATTCATGGATGGTAGCTAATGCCCTGTGGGGATGGTTACAGCAATGGAAGCAAAACAACTGGCAGCGTAGGGGCAAACCCATCTGGGCTGCTGCTTTGTGGCAAGACATTGCTGCTTGGGTAGAGAACCTGGCTGTGAAAGTACGTCACGTAGATGCTCATGTGCCCAAGAATCGGGCTACTGAAGAACATCAAAACAACCAGCAGGTGGATCAGGCTGCTAAGATTGAAGTAGCTCAGGTGGACCTGGATTGGCAGCATAAAGGTGAATTATTTATAGCCCGATGGGCCCATGACACCTCAGGCCATCAAGGTAGAGATGCAACATACACATGGGCTCGTGATCGAGGGGTGGACCTGACCATGGATGCTATAGCACAGGTTATTCATGACTGTGAAACATGTGCTGCAATCAAGCAAGCCAAACAGTCAAAGCCTCTTTGGTATGGAGGACGATGGCTGAAATATAAATATGGAGAGGCCTGGCAGATTGATTACATCACACTCCCTCAAACTCGCAATGGCAAGCGCCACGTACTTACAATGGTGGAAGCAACCACCGGATGGCTGGAAACATACCCTGTGCCTCATGCCACCGCCCGGAACACTATCCTGGGCCTTGAAAAGCAAGTCCTATGGCGACATGGCACCCCAGAAAGAATAGAGTCAGACAATGGAACTCATTTCCGAAACAACCTTATAGACACTTGGGCCAAAGAACATGGTATTGAGTGGGTGTATCACATCCCCTATCATGCACCAGCCTCCGGGAAAGTTGAACAATACAACGGACTGTTAAAGACTACATTGAAAGCAATGGGCGCTGGGACATTCAAAAATTGGGATACGCACTTGGCAAAGGCCACCTGGTTAGTCAATACTAGGGGATCTGCCAACCGAGCTGGACCTGCCCAATCAAACCTGTTACGTACTGTAGATGGGGATAAAGTTCCTGTAGTGCGTGTAAGAAATATACTGGGTAAAACAGTCTGGGCTAATCCTGCCTCAGGAAAAGGCAAACCTATTCGTGGAATTGTTTTCGCTCAGGGACCTGGATACACTTGGTGGGTGATGCAAAAGAACGGAGAGGTCTGGTGTGTACCTCAAGGAGATTTAATACTGGGTGAGAATAGCCCATGAACTGAATTGTACCATGTTAATTACTATATAATACTGTATGTTACCACTACCATGACTACTATAGGTGACTAATTAGAATGTATGGAAAAGAGTGTAACCTGAGCATGACATAAATGGTATGGAATAAGGGGTGGATAGATGTCCTGGTTTCAGTTAGAATTAATTTTCTTCCTAGTAGCTGGTGGAATGCTGTGTTTTGGCTTAGGATGAGAAGAGTGCTGGTAACACCCCGATGTTTTAATTGTTGCAGAGCAGTGCTTATACCAAGCCAAGGACATCTCAGCCTTTCGCTCTGTCCTGCCAACAGGCAGGCTGGGGGTGCAGTAAGAGCTGGGAGGGGACAGACCCAGGACAGGTGACCCAAACTAGCCAAAGGGGTATTCCATACCATCTGATGTCAGGCTAAACAATACATAGGGGTGGCTAGCCAGGGGAAGGGGGCCGGACTGCTCGGGGTTAGGCTGGGCATCGGTCAGCGGGTGGTGAGCAATTGCATTGTGCATCACTTGTTTGTACATATTATTATTACTTTCCTATTATCACCATTGTATCATTATTATTATTATTGTTATTATTATTTTGTTATTATTATTTTCCTGTCTTATTAAACTGTCTTTATCTCAACTCACGGGCTTCACTTTCCATTTCTCTCCCCCGTCCCAGAGAGGGAGGGGGGAGGGTGAGCAAACGGCTGCGTGGTATTTAGCTGCTGGCCAGGTTAAACTATGACACAGGGGAGAAGGAACAGAGGTCTATGAAATAGGATATAGCTAATGATGTAATTAGCAGTATACCAAGCTAGTACCAGACCCAAAGGATTATAAATTTTATAAATGTTTATAAATCTAGTTATCTGATTAATTTTATATTTTGGCTTTTGGTTTTGGTTGGATGGTTTATTGGTTGGTTTGGTTTGGTTTGGCTTGGCTTGGTTTTGTTGTTGTTTTGTTTTGTTTTTGAGAAAGCCTGAGAAAGTCATAATTTTGATGAGGCTGAAACTCATGAGTGGTATATGGATAACTTTTCAGCCCAGGGAGGTTTGCATCTCTTTTTCCAGTGAGCTATTCATTCAAGAATAGCTCTAGAATAGTTGAGCTATTGATCAGCATCCAGGTGATTTTTTATATTGTTTTTGCAGATGTGGAGGGATGAGGCATGTGCTACAGGGTAATGGATGCAGTGGAGTTCTCTGTAAAGGTGATCTAATGTATAGTGTTGGAGAGAAGGCACTACAGTTGGTGACTACATGGAAATAGTTTTTGCTTGTTTGGAAGCTCTCTACAGGTACCTCAAAGGAGGCTGTAGCAAGGTGGGGGTTGGTCTGTTCTCCCACGTGCCTGGTGACAGGACGAGGGGGAATGGGCTAAAGTTGAACCAGGGGAGTTTTAGGTTGGATCTTAGGAAGAACTTCTTTACTGAAAGGGTTGCTAGACATTGGAACAGGCTGCCCAGGGAAGTGGTGGAGTCACCACCCCTGGAAGTCTTGAAAAGACGTTTAGATGTAGAGCTTAGGGATATGGTTTAGTGGGAACTGTTAGTGTTAGGTCAGAGGTTGGACTCGATGATCTTGAGGTCTCTTCCAACCTAGAAATTCTGTGATTCTGTGTGATTCTGTGAAGATGCAAAGCAGGGCATGAAGTGGAATGTCAGCACCAGAGCCTACCTGAGCAAGTTAAGTGATGACCATCATGTTGAAACAGAGGTTATTTATTTGAGGGACTGGTGTGGCAGTTTTAAGTATTTCCCGTTTGGGTATTACAGGTGATGCCCAGTCCTCAGTGTGGGAGAATTATCCTTGGGGCAGGTGAATGGTTTGGGTAAAGGAGTGGGAGAGAGGAATCGCGGGAGGTAGATGCAGAGAATAGTCAGACTTGCTAGTGTCTCTGATAAGCACTGGCCTTGGGCAAGGTGGGAGTTGAGCAGCCTGCTTCCACTTCTCTCTTATACAGATGTTGTGGATGGAGGTCTGTAGGCTTGGTATGAGAGGCTACTGAGGGACGGTGTCTTGCCATATGAGGATGGTCCTTATCTGGCAGCAGAAGAGAATCTTGAAGGCCATGGTGCCTGGAGTGAAACCTTTCATTTGATTATTTGTAAAATGAATCTTAATGAAATACATGCTAAACATACATATCTTTACTATTTGACTCTCCACACAAATCATGCTAGACATCACTCCAGGGAAGGGAACAGATAATGTAAGGATATAAAGGAAATGGTTTTAGTGTTAGGAAAAAGCGTTGGTGTTAGCATTAGTTGATAAAGTGAGAGGAATGTCATAAAAGAGCTGGGGGGAGAAAGAAGAGATTGGAAAGCTGGAAGAGGTAGGTGAAAGGCTGGGCTCCTTCGTCTCCACCAAGACAGGGATGCCTTGTTGGTAAGCTCTGCACCTTCATCTTTTGGAGAGGAATACCTGAGATAGCATTTTGCTAGCACTGTTATCAGATATGAGCGCTATTGCAGAAAGGGTGTTTATCAAAAGCAATTCCAAATCTCATATAGAAAATAGAATCATAGAATCATCCAGGTTGGAAAACACCTCTAAGATCATCTAGTCCAGTCCCATCTGTCACCTTATTAGAAGTTTTCAACTTTGTGAAACTGTCTCAGTGAAAGTTGTTGGCAGGGCTCTTAAACAGGCAAGTGTTTGACTTTGATAGGCACCTTTCAATGTGACACAGATCCTACTCCCACTCCACCTAGGTCTCCCACAAAAAGTTATTTACAACAGAAGCCATTTTATATCTCATGGTATATCTCTACTTCCTTTGGCAGTGTGAGAAAAATCTCAATTAATTTTCTTCAGACAGGATCTTCTGCAAAGCTATTTTATTTGTGATTGGAATGGCGGAAGTCCTGTCAATTAAGAGTGCATTTTAGTAAACAAATCATAACCTTTTATTCCCTATTACCCGACGCCTGATCACCTCCCCTGTTTCCTCATTGACTGAGTACTACAGGTTCACAATCTACTCAACACTCCTCTATAGCATATATGTACAATTTTCCTTTCTTTCTTTTTTTTTTTTTTTTTTCCAACCCTTTAATTTCTCCTTTCTTATGTTTTGAGAATTTGTGATCTTTGTTTTACTATTCTCACACTGCTCATCCTATTTTTCTCAAGCTTCTACCTTGTTCTGGAACAGTGAGGGGCCTTCTACTGTCCACTTACCTACTTTGCATTTCTCCTTGTTATGACTCCACAACTACCTTTGAATACAGAAAACTAGTTCTCTACTGCAAAAACACAACTTAGTTTCTCACAGCAGCCTTTTCACACACTCACTCACAACGGAAGTCTGTACTCTCTCTGTCTCCAAATCCTAACCCTAACTCTGAACTTTCTGTGAAACAAAACAATTTGTGGACTTTGACTGATTCCAAAGTGCTGCCCATACAGCAGGGCCCCACGTGCCCCAAGGCTCCAAGAGCCCTGCTGGCATATCATAGTGGGACTGGCTCTGGTCTGCACTCAGCTCACAACCACAAGATGTGTGCTGCTGTGTCCCCAACCCCAAAGGCACATCCTTTGAAAGTCCCTTCACAGTCACACTAACAATGGGAGTCTGTGTTTTCTCTCTCTCCAAACCCTAAGCCTAACTCTAGACAGTGCCCAGGTCCAACACACACCACACACAGCACTTCCATGAAATGCTGCTTGCAGTGGAAGCAATTTATTTAGTAGCCCTTGATTTCCTTTGGCAGCCTTTTAATGAAATTGCTCACAATGGGAGTCTGGACTTTCTCTGTCTCTCTCTAAACCCTAACCCTAGCCCTAGACATTGCCTAGATCCAAGAAACATTGCACCTAGTGCTCCCAAGAAAAATTGCTCGCAACAGAATCTTTTGGTAGCCCTCCACTTGCTTTGGCAGCACTCTCACAACTTCAGTCACAAGGGGAGTCTGTGCTTCCTTTCTTTCCAAACATAAGGACAGGGCTAAGACAGCTCCCAGGTCAAACATTCGTCCTAGCAAGAGCTCCCATGAAAAAGTGTTCACATCTGAAGCATTTGGTAGCCCTCAACTTCCTTTGGCAGCCCTTTCACAACCGTAGTCCTAGAGAGAGTTTGACCTTTCTCTCTCAAAACCTTAATCCTAACCCTAGGCAGTGCCCTAGTCAACACCCTCTTCCAATACCCACCCCACCTAGGCTCCCATAAAATAGTGCTCACAACAGAAACCTCTTGATAGTCCTTGACCTTCTTTGGCAGAATTTTCACAAACCCACTCAAAAAGGGAATCTAGCTTAGAGCTTGGGGATATGATTTAGCGGAGGACTGTTACTGTTAGCTCAGAGGTTGGACTCGATGATCTTGAGGTCTCTTCCAACCTAGAAATTCTGCGATTCTGTAAATATTAATTCGGAGAAGTTTTAGCATCTTCCCCATCTCAGTAGCACATATGAAGCAAGGAGTGTTGCCTACATATTCATTCTTAATCCATTGCTCTCTAATTTCTAATCCCATGTTTCACAACGAGGAGCAGCCCAACGATCAAGCGCAGCAAGGACCTGGGCCAGCACCCCGGAGCCCATGTGGCCGCCTGGCACCGCAGAACTACAGCTCCCAGCATGCCTCGGGACGGAGCAGCCCACCTGACCCTGCGGGGACTCTGGAACGCCCCCCCACCGTGGCCCTCCCCTCCTCTGCTCGCTCTGCACTATGGCAGCTTCCACCGTCCCAAACTGCCCATGCTGTCTCTCTCCAGGTGCCCACACAGGTTCCGAGGGAGCCTTCAGACCGCCTCCCTGGTAAGGCAGCTTGTGCTGACGGGCCTGCTTCAGTGCCCCGCGTCTCTTGCTGGGGGAGCAAGCTCTCCTTTTCTGAGAAGAACTTGCTTCTTATTTCCAACCTGAACCTTCCCTGGCAAGGCCTGACAACCACCACCATAAGAGAACAGATGTTTTACTAAGACACACTGAGAAAAGCAGGGATGGAAAGTCAGTTGTCGGGGTGGGAGTCTTCTTCCTGAGAGGAGTCCATTCTCCTGTCCACGTTGGCTTTCATGCGAGCTGCCAGGCGGGAGAACCTCCGTCCTGCTGATGTGCCCTCCAGGCTGTAGAGGTGCCCCAGTAAGGAGAGGCAGCGGGTCTGCTGAAGCATCCAGGCTAGCTTCTTCCTCCTGACACACAAGAGAAACTGCTGAGCCCAGAGGCGCGGCTGTAGAGCACCAAACCAGACTGGGCAGGGGAAAGTGGGGTGGCAGCTGAGACACGTACACCTCCTCAGAGGAAGGGAGCTGGTGCTGGAAGGGCTGCCGGCACGGAAGTGGGCAAATGAAGAAGTGCTGCCAGGGGCAGCCAACCGCTACAGAGGGTGTGCTGGCACTACAGCATGGGGGGGGGGGGGAAGTGATGCCAGGCACCAGCAGGAGAAGGACTATCGCAACTCTGAGCCTTCTCCTCATCACGCCCTTCCCCCTCAACCTTAACCCAACCCCATCCCATCCCTTGAGGTCACTTCCTTCCTTCCCCTGTTAAGCCCGTCCTCCCTGTTCACATCTCTTCTCTGTTCCCAGCCACCCCAGCCTCATCCGAAACGTGCCAGCAGGTGCATCCCTCGGCACAAGCTGCTTTCTACGCAAAGGCCCAGGGACTGCACAGGGGGGCAGCGTGAGGCTGCACTGGCCCCTGTTTGACCCACATGTCGTGCCTTAATGCCTCGGTCCTGCTAATGAGCTATGCAACAGCTTAGGCGTGGCCTGAAGTCCAGGCAGGCCTGGGCCTGAATGCCTGGCACCAGAATACTCTTCCTTTCCCACGCTCTCCCTTCTGCTGCTTACCGAGCCTCTAGCGGAAGAGAGGGTGTTCTTCTGTTTGTGGCACAAAGAGCACCCTGAAACCTTTCCCACAGAGACTTGACAAAGGCTCCAGCGCGTGTCTGAGGGAATCGCTTTTTCAGAAGGCTCAGCGCCTGCCTGGTCGTTTTCTTGGCCAGCCCCACGCGTCCTAGATTACAGCAGACCTGCACAGGAAGAGGAAGCCATGTAGACATGGACCGCTTTCCCAAGCCTCTCCTCCTGCAGAGGCTGCAGAAATGTATAAGGGGCTGGCCATAGCAGGGACACCCCCTGCAAGAAGGGCGTCACCCTGCCGCTTTACCTCCGCTTTGAGGCTGAAGAAGGTCGCCTCCTCAAAGCAGTCTAACACAGTTGCTGTCTTCCCCATGGAGTTCCTCAGGACCTCCGCTTCGTTGAGCTTCATAAGGGCCTTTGAGCAAGCACACAGGCAGCAGGTGAGCATCGGTGCAGAGCCCCCAGCTAGCTCCACCCTTCCCTCTTGCCTCCTGTGGCACCTGCCTTAGGAGGGCCCGCATCTCCCCATGTGATCCCTGCCCTAGCACAGTGCCCCGTGGGCTCAGAGCTCAGGCACCAAGGGAGCCTTCAGACTGCCTCCCAGGTACTGCAGCTTGTGCTGACGGGCCTGCTTCAGTGCCCCGCGTCTCTTGCTGTGGGAGAGGCAAAGCGCAGGAAACAGTCCGGCTCTGCCCCCACTGTTTCTTTTGGGAGGCCCCTCAGCGGGTGTGTCCTGTTGCAGTGGACTCCAGGTGCAATGCGTGCTGGCAAGCAGGGTCACTCACCATGTAGCTGTTGGAGACGTGCAGGTAGGCAGCCGCACACTCCAGCAGGTAGTAGAAGGCTCGGGAAGCATTGCCTGTTGCCACATAGTGGCGAGCCAAAGGCATAAGCACTGATTCAATGACGGCTTCGCATTTGCAGGAACACTCGCCACCGTCCTTCTCTTTGGTCCTGCTGGGCTGCGCACTTGTCCATTTGCCCTCTGGTGGAAACCGCTCTGACGCTCTGGTCAGAGGCAGGTTGCCAGGAAAAGAAGAGAGCAAAGAGCAGATGAGCATCACCTGAGATGACCCTGCTCTCCCTACGGGTAGCAACAAACCCCTATTTCCTGCTGTCTCATCCCAGCTCCCACCCCACAGCCAGCCTCCTCCTCCCAAAGCTGGAGTCCCAGCCAGCAGCCAAATGGCAGAGCTCCATCTGTCTCCTCTGGAGCTCGCTCGTTTCCACAATCATCAGAACCTTGTCTCCTCACCTGAACTCCTCCTCCGAGAAAGCCTGCTGCGGCTGCAGGGCATTTGCACTACCTGGGAAGAAGAGAGCGTGTCAAGGGACTCCCCACGTAGCCCGGGCTAAGAGCTGCAGGCTTGCAAGGGTCCTGTCGAGCAGACCCAGGGCACAAGAGCTGCGGTGATCGTCCTTGTCCCCTGGCTTATCCCTGGTGTTGGGGACCCGGTGGGCCCCAGCCTGCACGGGCCTGGACTTCCAGAGGGAGGGGGCTCCGCTGCACGGCACACAGCCTACCTTCAGGGATGTGAGTCCTGTCCTTCTTCAGGTGTTCTCCAGCGAGCACCAAGGCCTCCCAGCTGTGCCAGTCATCCTCGTCAGCAGAGCCCTGGCAGTTTTCCCCATCCTGGGGACTGGGGACGGCGAAGCGGTGGAAGGCCACAAAGTCCCCTCCGTGGCAGCTCCGGCATTTGTGCGCGTGCTTCTCCAGGAAGGCAGCACACTTGCGCTGCGTGCTGGCCCTCTGTCTCTTGGGCCACAGCTCGTAGGCTGCCTCCTGCAGCAGCGGGGCACAGAAGGCCAGAACGCCAGCCTGCTGCTCCGTGGTCTCCTTGCTTGTAGACGGCCTCTCCGCCCCTGCAAGGCAACGGATGGTGGCCTCAGCCAGAGTGGTAGAGACATTCCCAACAGCCGCTGGGAATTTCCCTCTGCACAAAGCTGGTGGGGGAAGGCCTCCTTCAGCTACAGCGCTCCTGGGTCTACGTTACTGCCACCACTTACCGCTCCCTGCCTGCTGAGAGGTGGCCGGCCCCTCTCGAGCATCTTGGATGTCTCTGGGCACCCCTGTGTCCTTCAGCCACTTAAGGATGTTGTCGCTCACCAGCATGTCCAACAAATAATTCATCTGCTGCCTGGTGCAACTGGGAAGGATGTGAGCCAGCAGCTGGGTGGTAAACACTGGCCCTATGATGGCTGCAAACTTCAAAACCATCTGCTTCTGCAGCGTGATCTGGTCCAGCTCAGCCAGTGCAATATCTGTCAAGAAGAAGCAAATCGTCTCTCTCTTTTGTGTCCCGGAGCCTGAGCTTGGAGAGGCTGGACAGTTCCACCACAGGAAACAGGGTAGACTTTGGCCTCTCTTCCTCAGGATGGCACCTGGTGGGCAATTGGAGCCCAGGGGAATGTCTTCAAGATGGCTCCACTCCTCTTGCAACCACAGGCCACAAGGCCCAGGGATAAGAGCTCCTCCACCACGGATGGGGAGGGCACGATCCTGCGGGTACATGCGACCCGTGATGCGACCTACCGGAGCTGAACTAGGCTGATGCCCAGCAGCGCACACAGAGAGCAGAGAGCGCTTTCAGCACCTCAGAGCTGGACTTGGAGCTCCCCACAACTGCTGTGGGCCTCACAGCCGGCCCACAGCCCGGAGGGGGACATCTGTGTCCTTAAGCACAGAGCTCTGTCTGCTCAGACCAGAGTCGCCTTCCTGGCAGGGCCCCCCAGGCTGAGAGGGTGCTTCTGCAGCATGCTGATGCCCAGCCCCTCTCTCACATGCACCCCAGGAAAGGACCCCAGCACAGCCGCGAACTCAGCCCCTCACCTTTCAAGGCAGCCGGCAGCACGGTGGTCTCCAGGCTGACATCTGCTCTGACGGTGCAGACCCTGCCACTGTTATTCCCAGCACTGGAGCTTGAGGTGGCTGAGACAATGGGTGAAGCCTCGACTGCAGAAGCTGGGAAGAGAGAGAGAGAGAGCATGAACAGGGTGGGGCAAGTCCAACCTGTCACGGTTGGGTGCGCTTCATGGCCCGCACCGAATGCGGTCAGTGAGCAGGGCAAACCGGTTTCCACTGCAATGGTTTTGTCTGCATTGCCCTTGCAACTCTTTTTCTGCCTTTGGACCAGCTGCCCAGCTGTACTGAACGAATATCCCGCAACAGAACGCAGCGGTTGCTACCTTTGACAGCGCTCCCTCCCACAGCCAGGGAAATTGCCAGTGATAATCCAAAAGGCAAAGCCCATGCAGGCTGTCCCCAGGGCAACAGCACTCTGCTTGGCATTGCTCTTGCAATTACTGCTCTTGCGTTACTGCCAAGCTCCTCAGTTCCCAGCGCCTTTGCGGGCATTTCTGGTTTTGGATTACACTTTCCCAGGTCTGACCCTCTCCTGCAGAAGGGCTTTCTTCTCGAGGGAGCTGGTGGCTTGCCAAGGTGACAGCAAGGTGTGCAGGAGCCCACACCTCAGCCAGATCAAGTTCTGTCCTGCTGCCAGATCGGACTCTGCCCAGACTCACTGGAAAGCCACAGGACACGGTCGTGTGTGTGTGTGTGTGTGGGTGGGGGGTGACGTGCAACAGCATCTAGCCAGTCCGCAACAAGAGTGCTTACCGATCAAGCCCTCCCAGTTGTCCTCTACTATTTTGTCCTGCCTCCCAGTGCTGAACAAGAGCATGTTGTTGCGACGCAGGCAGCGCAGCAGTTCCTCACAGTAATATGGGATGCCAGAGCTTCTTTGGATCAGGAACCTGGGCAGGAGCAGACCCAGCAGTGACCAACACCAGGGAAGTATGGTGCAACACAGTTCTGATGGGCAGGTGGCGAGTCACTCAGGCCTCACAGGGTAACCAGCCTCTTTGTCACAGCTACGGCTCACTTCAGAAGGGGGCGGTCCTCCCACTGGCTTGGGCGTTTGGGACCCCTGACCCTACACTGTTTGCTGGAGTCCATGGGGAAATGGTCGTGGGCAATGTCCAAAGCACAACACAGCAAGCCTGATCTTCCCTGTCCTCAGGAGCCCAGATCTGCTCTGGCAGCTGGCTGGACCCCTGCTCCTGGGAATCCCTACTGCAGCCTGGCTACATTGGTCAAAGCCTTTTTCACACCTCAGCCACGCTGAGGCTTGGGTACCCATCTCCCTCTGCTCTCCTCTCTCCTCTTCTCTCCCTTTTCCTCCCTGCCTTGCCCTCCCTCCTCTGCAACAGCAAAGGGCTGTCACTGCCCACGTGCTGCGTCCTGGGAGCTACCTATTTTTAGCTCACACCTGCTGTGGTGAGTCTTAAGGAGAAACCCAGGTCCTTGCTGGAGTCAAGGATGCTGCCAGAAGGCCCCGTGCTTCCTTTCCTGCGGGGCGACTTCCTTCCGTGGCAGCATAGGTCCAACCCCTCCGGAAGAGCTCCGTGGCCTGCAACATACCTTGCTAGATCCCTGGGGATGCTGACCACTCCAAGGTCCTGGCAGACTTTCTGCACCACAGCTGCAGGTTTCAGCTCTTCCAGATGAAGACAGCTGATTCTCTGGGACGTTGTGCTGTCTGCTGCAGCTTTGAAAAAGCTCTCCGTTCTCTCGTGGCCAGGAGCTAAGCTCATCACCATAAAGAGCGTGACGCTTTGGAGCACGGGCCACATGACAGTCCAGGAGGCAGGGTCAATGAAGTGGGCGTTGTCGATGACAAATATGCCAAATTCTCCTCCAAGGATCTGAAAAAAGCAGATGGATCTGTGTGGAGTCTGGCGGATTCTCAAGCATCCTCTAGGGGAGGAGATGCAGTCTCTCTCTCTGGAGACGGAGAATACTCAGAAGTCTCTCCCCAGCCGCTTCCCTCTTCAGAAGCTTACTGGCTTTTCATTTCTGCGAGACTTTAAGGCCTCCTGGAACATCACTTGCCCTTCTGAAGAAGGGAGCTTGGGCAAAGGAATGCAGAAGGCGTCAATCCTCCTCCAGGGCACATACCCTCCAACTTAACAGGAGGCGAGCTACGACGAGGCATATGGGGAGGGCATGAGAGGGGCTTCTGGGAGGAGGGGCTCCTGGGCCCTGAAGGGCGGTGACCCTGGCACATCGTCCTGCTGCCCACTCAGGCTGTTCTGATGTGGAGCCTGCAGCGGGCAGGGTTGTTTTCTTTCTCTGACCCAGGTAGAAGGAGGAACGCTCACCTTCTGTAGCACTTTCCTACAAGTCTTCTGCAACTCCCTTTTCCTTTGAAGGTCATGCATCTTGCAAACCTCGTCTGAGATGGCAAACTGGACAGGAAAGCAGAGTCAGAAAGAAACATCATCCTGGGACCAGGCATGCCTATCCACCAAGCTAGACGGCAGAGCAAAGCGCCTCTGCTTTTGCATGAGGTCAGCGCAAGCCTCTCTTCACTGGCCTTTCCAGGGCGCTGACCAAGACACCTGGCACATGCACAGGACATGAAGTCACCACAGACAAGGAGCCTCCCTGGACCCAGGAATCAGAACGGGGTGCTATGAGCACTGCAACTCCCAGCACAGCAGAACACCCAAACAACCACCAGACTACCTCAGGAGGCCTCCCTCTCGCTCTCACCTTGACGAGGAAAATGTTGTTGAGGAGGCAGTAACTGCTCTCTTCTATCGCCCCTTGGAGCTTGGCCTGCAGGGTGCGCTGCCGGTCCTTGCACGTTTCACCCGCCTGCAGTCCCAGGGCCCTGGCCACCAGCATACAGACGGCAGAGAAGGGCTGCCTCATGTTGGCCTTGGTCAGTTCCATGGTGACAACCCTGCGGTGCAAAAGCAAAAGGCAGTTGAGCTGCAGAAAAGGCCCCCAGTAGCCCACGCCTGCCAAGACAGGAGAGTTAGAGACTCACGCTGCCTGGTTCTTACTGCAAAGGAACGCAGGGTACACAGTCCCGGGGGTGTGGGCGGAGGGCCAGGCACAGGGCAGAGGCATCGCAGTCTTCCACGAACGTCAGGGGACGGGCATGGGAAGGGTCTCAAAAAACCCACTTACCTGTGCCCAGTGGCCTGGCCCAGAAAGGCCAGCTCAGTAAGTAAGTGGCTCTTTCCAGAGCCCAGAATGCCTGCGTACGCCAGGATGCGCGGCTGTCCCAAAGTCTCATAGGCCTTCAAGCTGCGTTCAAAGAGGTCAATCTCCACCTCCCGACCTGTGAAGACCAACCAGGAAACAAGCTGTTGCAGCATGCTGAAAAGCAGGGCAGCATTCCCTTTTGCTGGCACGGCGGCTTCCCTCCACCACGTCAGCAAGCCTGCCTACACCCAGGCCTCCTTCCAAGCCCCTCATCTCAGAGCCGCCTGCCTGCTGGCCACACGGCGCAGCTCCTAGGAGCTCTTTCCCCTCCGCTTCTCCTCCCACAGGCAATGAGATTCAGCCAGCTGGACGCAGCTCCCCACACTGATCCAGCCCAAGACTGGAGGGCACACTTTGAGGCACTGCAGGCAGCTGCGCCCAAAAGGCATGCCAAACATCTCACTGCACCCTGAGCCCCAGAGCTCTTGCCAGCACCCTGTAGCTAAGGTGGCGTCTTCGGGCCTGTTGTGGTTTTGGCTGCGATACAGCTCCTTGTCTTCACAGGAGCTTGGAGTGTGCTGTGATGTGGTGGACTTGCCACCAAAGGAACGCCGAGAACACACTGAACTCTTGCCGAGCAGTGCTGGCACAGTGTCAAGGCCTCTGCAGTTTCTCATGCTGCCCCACCAGCCAGCAGGCTAGAGGAGGGAGGAAGGGAGCGAGCGGCTGTGTGGGGCTCAGCTGCCTACCGGGGTTAACCTCCAGCAAGGTGCACTGCTTTGGGCAAAGGGAAGCAGCTGGGGTTCTGAAGAGCGAGGACTTCTCTACCTACCCAGCAAGGGGCCATAGTCCGACCTCTTCTTGGTAAGACCCATGTCAAAGATGCTAGAAGCGGGAGAAGACAAAACATGAGTTTCACTTAGTTGTTCAGAAGCCAGGGAATATAGAGCCTGCTGTGTTAGGGGAGGAGACCCGCCACAGGTAACTGCTTTTCTTTCCAGCAGCATGCTGTCCGGAGCATGCTCCCCGGCCAACGTTCGAGTGGACATGCCAGGACAGCTTCAAGCACGAAGAAGGCCAGCAGCCATGGCGGGACAGCAGAAGGTGTTGGGAGTCCCTCGCCAGAGGCCAAAACCAAAGAAAGCCCAGATGCGGCAAAGAAGCCAGGGTGTGCTGTTGGCTAGTAGACTGCTCTGCCACCCTGGACAAGCAAAAGAAGCCTCTTGGAAAGGAGGACCTGTGTCACTTAGTGGCTCAGGACACCAAGCACCTGGCACCTTTGGCTCAAGTCTTTTGATAGTTTTCAAGAGACAGCAACGTTAACATCCAAAAGGTCCTCCAACCCTGGCCCGGAGGGACAGCTGAGAACTGAGCAGGCAGACAGGAGGAAGAGTGGCCCAGTGGCCCACCTTTCCCCAAGGCGACATGACTGACCCAAAGCTTCCTGCGCAGAAGGAGCTGGGAAAAAATTCCTCCTTGCATCAGAACGACCTCTGCCTTAGCCTTGCACATAGTGGAGCAAACACAGGGCAGGGAGGGAGCCCAGCGGAAAGCCGCTTGGACAAAGCCTGCATGGCTAGCGTGCGTCTCCAAAGCCAGGACAACCTTCTGCACCCCACTGGCGTCACTCGCAGCTCTCTTAGCAGCAGGAGACACAAGGGCAGAAAGGCACAAAGCAGACCCATGCCAGGCCTTTGGATCTTCTTGGCCACAGGGAAGGGATGTCTGTGGGAGGCCAGGCTGGTCTCTTGCTGCACAGCTCCTCTTTACCGGTCAAGGTTGCACCCTTGGCTTCCCCTTGTGGCCCCATCCAGATGGCTCAGAAGACACTCACCACTTGTCGGTGATCCCCACATATTGATAGATAGCGCCGGGATCTGTAACACCTTTCAACTTTGTCTTCGGCAACTCCTTGAAGAGGTAACTGGGCAGGCGAGAGGCCTTGTAGGTGTCTTCATCACAGGACACCAGCCTGGGGTAGTGCACCATCAAGCGGGCACCCAAATTCACCTTATGGCCAATCACTGCCGTGGAGAGAGAACACATTGACATGGTTAGGAAAGCAGCCTTGCCCCACCCTTTAAGGCCAAGGGCTACTTCCCCTTGTTGTCCATAGGTGCATGCCTAGTGCACTGCACCAATGAGCACACACAGCAAAGATCTTTTAATTAATTCATTATATAAATATATATATATTATATAATTAAATATTTTATTATATAACTCTGCAGAGTCAGGTGCTTGGCGATCTTCCGCAAAGCCAGCACACCTCTGACTTGAATCACCGTTACTTGTACACAGCAAACTTGTGAAAGCTATCTCTTTGGGTACTTCTGATTGGCTATTACAGCTCACCTAACTTATGTCTCCTGAGTTTGCACATTACAGAGAAAGAGTGGGGGCTGGGGAAGTGGGGACACATCAAATCCCACATTAGCATACGTTAGCATTTTGATGGGTACGATTTTTAATACGTTTATGACCCTTAATGAGCAAAAGGTTACTACAGATTAGTCTGGAGCTGTTGTTCTCCTCCTTGTTTTCACCTTTTGTCCCTTATCTCCCTTGCTGCTGCTAGCTCAAGGCTACCTGTCTCTCTGTTCCCTTATTCTCTCACCTAAAAGACTATACAAGCTATAGAAATACTACACAAGCTACAGGACTCTCTATATTCTTCAAGGTTTCCTTGTTTTCCCCAGCTTTGGGACTACACCCTCAGGCACAGGTCAACCCCGCAGCAGGGCAAGCTGACCCAGCGGGAACCGCAAGTCTCTGAGCCCATTCTCCCACCTCAGGTCGAGACCTGTGACATCTGGGCCGCTCTCGGCAGGCTGTAGCATATGTGCTTGCCCCAGCCTTCCCATCTCTTCATGACTGATGTGTGTGTGACAGGTGTGCTTAAGCACACCCACGCCAGCCTCCCACTCTTCAGACTAAGGTGCGGTACCTGTATGTTCAGCCCTCTCCGGATGGCCACAGAGGCCGTAGAACATCGTCCCGCTGGTGACCCCAATAGACATTGCCCTGGCACACAGGGAGAGAAGTGCAAATTCAGTGGTGCCCCAGGCGCAGTCCTGCTCGCCCCGCTCTGCCACTTCCCACGTCTCCCCTTGGCACCAACCAGGGACACCTGCTGTCCCACAGCCGGTGTGTGCCTCGGGGACTTGGAGAGCTTGGGGCACCACACACAAGGGACGTGGGGAGGGTGCACGCAAGACGGCTTGGACCCTTCCCCTGAGGCCCGATGGCTGTGACCTGCAGCAGGCCACAGCCCCTCTCACTAGTGGAGGAAAGCAGGTGCTACCCACAGAGCACCTACAATGCCAGCGACTTTGAGATTAGGCCAGAGCCCTGTTCCTGGCAGGCTGTGCTTGGAGGGACTGCGCCTGGCTGCCGTGAGCTAAGCCCAGGGGCCACCTGCTGCCTCTCAGGGTGCTGCCTCAATCCTGCCAGGGACAAAGGAGGCCAAGCCAGGAGGCCACGTCTCTTGCTGGTCAGCCCCCTTGCGCTGTCCCAGGCAGCACGCATGCCCTGCAACACCGCCACACACTCACTCAAGTTTCCTCAATGATCTGGAGCACGTGCTGAAGATCTGAAGAGCGCTGTCCAAGGCATGGGTGCTCTCGTCACGCAGCTTTGCTCCAGACATTCCGAACACACAGAGGAATGTACAGCCCTGCAGAGGACAGATGCAACACATCTGGTTACAGTGCCTATGGCCAGCAGCTAATGCCATTCCATTGCAGTCGCCAGGGAGACCAGTAGAGCTGCAGGTCAACACAAAGCCACAGAGGACTGATCCCACCAGCAAGGCAGAGCTGCTCCTCAGTCCCTCTCCACTAAACAGACACAGGCCACCCTCTGGGGGTGGGATTGCTCCCCCACGCTCACCTTATCAAACAGAAGGCTTTTGTTGATTTCACCCCCGTGAGGACTGATGATTGTTGAAATCATCCTGTTGGCATCACGGAGGCCCCTCTGAAGATCCAGTAACCTGGCCTCTGCAGAAAACTGCAGCTGGATAAAGAGGCTGGTGACTGGCCGTAGCTCAGACCACAGGTGCAGCGGCATATCCACGTCCAGCTGGAAGTGAAGAGCACGACAGCTTTCTGGCGGCTAGCAAACGTGACGCCCATCTACAAGAAGGGCCGGAGGGCAGACCCGGGAAACTACAGGTCTGTCAGTTTGATCTCAGTGCCAGGAAAGCTCATGGAGCAGATCCTCCTGAGAGTCATCACGCAGCACTTGCAGGGGAAGCAGGCGATCAGGCCCAGTCAGCATGGCTTTATGAAAGGCAGGTCATGCCTGACGAACCTGATCTCCTTCTATGACAGAGTGACGCGCTGGGTGGATGAGGGAAAGGCTGTGGATGTGGTCTACCTTGACTTCAGCAAGGCTTTTGACACCGTCTCCCACAGCATTCTCCTCAAGAAACTGGCTGCTCTTGGCTTGGACTGGCGCACGCTTCGTTGGGTTAGAAACTGGCTGAATAGCCGGGCCCAAAGAGTCGTGGTGAATGGAGCCAAGTCCAGTTGGAGGCCAGTCACTAGTGGCGTCCCCCAGGGCTCGGTGCTGGGGCCGGTCCTCTTTAATATCTTCATCGATGATCTGGACGAGGGCATCGAGTGCACCCTCAGTAAGTTCGCAGATGACACCAAGTTAGGTGCGTGTGTCGATCTGCTTGAGGGTAGGAAGGCTCTGCAGGAGGATCTGGATAGGCTGCACCGATGGGCTGAGGTCAACTGCATGAAGTTTAACAAGGCCAAGTGCCGGGTCCTGCACCTGGGGTGCAATAACCCCAAGCAGAGCTACAGGCTGGGAGAGGAATGGTTGGAAAGCTGCCAGGCAGAGAAGGACCTGGGAGTGATGGTGGATAGTCGGCTGAATATGAGCCAGCAGTGTGCTCAGGTGGCCAAGAAGGCCAACGGCATCCTGGCTTGTATCAGGAACAGCGTGACCAGCAGGGCTAGGGAGGTGATCGTCCCCCTGTACTCAGCTCTGGTGAGGCCGCACCTCGAGTACTGTGTTCAGTTTTGGGCCCCTCGCTACAAGAAGGACATCGAGGTGCTTGAGCGGGTGCAGAGAAGGGCGACGAAGCTGGTGAGGGGCCTGGAGAACAAGTCCTACGAGGAGCGGCTGAGGGAGCTGGGCTTGTTCAGCCTGGAGAAGAGGAGGCTCAGGGGTGACCTTATCGCTCTTTTTAGGTACCTCAAGGGAGGCTGTAGCGAGGTGGGGGTTGGCCTGTTCTCCCACGTGCCTGGTGACAGGACGAGGGGGAATGGGCTTAAGTTGCGCCAGGGGAGTTTTAGGTTAGATGTTAGGAAGAACTTCTTTACTGAAAGGGTTGTGAGGCACTGGAACAGGCTGCCCAGGGAAGTGGTGGAGTCACCATCCCTGGAAGTCTTCAAAAGACGTTTAGATGTAGAGCTTAGGGATATGGTTTAGTGGAGGGCTGTTAGCGTTAGGTTGGAGGTTGGACTCGATGACCTTGAGGTCTCTTCCAACCTAGAAAATTCTGTGATTCTGTGATTCTGTGATTTGCCAGCCTGTTCTCCCGGCGGTTCCTCTGGGCCCGTGCCACGTACCGAGGGAGAGCAGGCATGTTGGCAATACCAGGTACTACTGGAGGAAGGGTAAGTCCCCTGCTCGGTGCCAATCGCAGGCCAGCCTGCGGCAGGCAGGTCATAGCAGAGTCATAGCACAAACAACAGAGGGGAATGTTCCAGCAACACTGCATCTTGTGGCAAGTACGGATGCGAGGGGCGACCCTCTGGCACGTCCCAGGGACTTGAGCAGACTCGCCCCCTTGTCCTCGCCTCGTGCCCACAGCACGTCCAGAGCAAGAGTCATGGAAAAGACAGAGGGAAGTCCACCTCCTGCCACCCGTGCCTCTTTGAGGAGCAGCACAAAATGGGCAGTTGCCTGGCACGTGCAGCGCCAGTAAGCCTGGCATCAGGTCCCCTGGGTTCCCGCCCCAGGGTGCTTTTTCTACCATTTGTCTGTTTTCACGAGAGCTCCACCCATGCAATGCACACCTTCTTCTGCCCTCCCAAAATGCAGCCTCCAGCAGCAGTGGCCTTACCTTCCTGAGAGGAGCTGCTGGTATGTACTTCTGCATCTCTGCTGCCACTTTAGGACCATTGGACACGAGAAAAGCTGGCCTTAGGTGCCCTAAGGGAAGCAAACACAGGCCTTCACTGGCAGGACGGGACTACAAGGGGGTTGAAAGACGGGGCTGGCACTGGGCAAAGCAGAGCAAAGATTCTTTGGCGTTTCCTCCTGCTCCCCTCTGCAGCTGCTTGGCCAGAGCCATCCCCTGGAAGGAGGGGATGGCAGCGACAGCCTCAGCTGAAGCACAGGAGGGACAAAGGCACGAATGCTGACTGAAAGGTGGAAGAGGGCAGGGGGAGCTCCTCCCTGGAACTCTGAAGCAGGCAGGCCCCATTTTTCCAGCCAGTCTCAGAACACGGTGAAGCAGGGACTCACCTATCCTTTCCAAACGCTGCATCTTCGCGTGTTGCTCAAGCTGGCCTGCAGCATCTTGGCGTTCTGATCCAGACATGTGCTCCATCCTCTGAACCTGCAGACACGCAGAACAAAAGTACTGCCACTGGCCTCCCCAAGGAGCCCCGGGAGACACAGCCCGCCCCTCCACTCTCACTTTCCAGAGAAGGGCAGAACCTCTTGGTGCAGCAAGCCCACCTCTCTGGATTTTCAGCTGGGACAGAAGTGCCTCTTCAGAAGGACCAGAGCCACGCAGGCATCACCCAAGCATGCCCCAGCTCTCCAGGACAGCTGCGCGACCCACGGGGGACATTGCTGGTGGGGCCCACACCCTTCCTGTGCTTCCCTTGGCCAGTCACACCAAGCAAGCACTACCCAGAGCTACCCCTGAGGTGGAAGGGCAACTGCTTCAGCTCTCTACCAACCCTTACAGCTACAACTCTCTCCACGTCCAGCGCCTCAGCCTTCTGGCATCTGCCTCCTTCCCTCTCAGGTGCAGGTCTTCAGAGAGGCTCTAGAGGCCAACCTGTCCACCTACCTTCAGAACCCGTTTGCCACCAAGAAGCCTGGTCTGGATCTTTTCCTGCTCACACAGCTTCCAGCAGGTGGGCGAGACAATCACTTCACTTTTAACTGCAAGGTTTTGGGCGTTCATAACTTCCTCCAGGGCCTGGCTGCAGATGAAGTACTGCTGATGGTACCCGTCTCCAGCAGCCAGTACGGTCATTTGCCCTGCGGAGATCCCTGGGGAGAGAGCAAGAAGCAGCATTGACACCGGGGAGCAGAAGCAGTCAGCAGCACTGGAGATTGCCAGGGCTGTGCACGTGGCACAGCTGACCCTGCAGCGCCCATACCTATCTTCAGGTGGAGCTTCTGACCCACGTGTGTGTCACGACTGCCATGCTTCTTCTGGATTTGTTGGCAACACTGCAGCACCAGGCTGATGGTCTGAGGCAGCTGAGCTTCTGATGCTCTCCACAGCACCAGCACAGCATCCCCTGGGGAAAGTGAGGGGAAGGGGAAGGCTCTCCTGAGGGACAGCAGCAAGTGGCCAGCCGGCGTGCAGAGGAGGACGGGCTTGTGGGAGGGCATCCTCCTGAAGGACAGCACCCTGGCCACAGGGACCCCTCCCCTCTGCCAGACCAGCCACAGCACCAGCCAGGGCAGCAGGGCAAGAGGGTGGGTGGCGGGGGGACCCTCTGCCCAGCACTCCTCCGCAGCTGCAGCAGCCCAGGGACACCACCGGAGGGATTGCTGCGTGGCCAGAGAGCTGCTCCATCAGGCCAGAGCACAGAGCAAGCGGCTCCCGCGGGAAACACTGCACAGCAGCAGGACATGGAAGCAGCCTCCTCCTAAGGACATACCTCCAAACTTCAGGATGTCTCCTCCGAAATCCAGCACAACTGTGGAGAAAGAAGGGAAGGCAGAGTTATGGGGCACCTTCTTCTGGAATCCGTGGGGCAAGCCACCTGTAGCCACAGCCCTGGCCCCTGTACAGCGAGTTGGGAGGCCACACAAGCACAGTACGGTGCAAGCTGGAAGGCACCTCTGGAGAGTATCTGCTCCAGTCCCGCACCCCATCTCCACTCAAGCCGAGCCACTCAGAGCCACCTGCCCGGGGCCACGTCCAGACGCCTGGTGAAGATCTCTGAGCGGGGACACTTGCAAATGCTGCCAAAGTGGTGGCCACCACATGCTCACGGTCAGAGACGTCCCCCAGGATAAGGGGCTCAGGAGGGCCACACACAGATGTCAGTGCGAGCCTCCCTAGGTCACTGGCACGCTGGCACTCACTGGATGCCCCCAGCCTGCCTGCGGTCCTAATGGCACCAAAGCGGTGTTCCATCGTGGAACTGCAACGGTCTCTCTGCAAGCACAGAGACAGATGCTGAGAAAGCAGGTGTCCCCTTGCTCATACGATCAGAGAATGATCTAGGCTGGAAAAGGCCTTCAAGATCATCAAGTCCGACCATCCACCTAGCCTACTGAGTCCCCATCACTAAACCATCTACCTTAGTGCCATGTCCACACATCTCTTAAATAGCTGCAGGGACTGGGACTCCATCGCTTAACTGGGCAGGCTGCTCCAGTGCTCAACCACAACCTCCTTGAAGAAATTCTTCCCAGTACCCAACCCAAGCACAGCCTGCCCCAAATCGAGAGCCTTTCCTCATGGCCTCTCTCTTGTCACCTGAGAAAAGAGACCGACTGCCTCTGCGCTGCAGCCTCCTTGCAGGGAGGTGGGAAGCGCAATGAGGTCTCCCCTCAGCCTCCTCTTCTCCAGACTAAACAACCACAATGCCCTCAGCTGCTCCTCGTAACTCTTATTTTCTAGACCCTTCAGCAGCTTTGATGATCTTCTCTGTACACACGCAAGCAACTCAGACATCCTTCTTGTGGTCAGGGGCCCCGAACTGAATGCAATATTCGAGGTGTGGGCTCACCACTGCCGTGTCCAAGAGCTATCACTTCCCTAGCCCTGCTGGCCACACTAGTTCTCATGCAGGCCAGAATGCCATTGGCCTTTCTAGAGACCTGGGCACGCTGCTTGCACATGTTCAGCTGGCCGCCAAGCAGCAACCCCACATCCTTTTCTACTGGGCACATTTCCAGCCACCCTTCCCCCAGGCCTATGTGGCTGCATTAGGTTGCTGTGTGCCAAGCGCAGGACCCACCACTTAGCCTGGTTCAGTGGCATGTGACTGGACTTGGCCCAGCCTACCTCAGCAAAGCCTTCCCACCCTCAAGCCAGTCAACCGTCCCGCCTAACTTGGAATTGTCTGCAAACTTACTGATGGAGGGTGCATTCAATCCCCTCCTCCCTCCTGGTCACTGATGAAAATGTTAAACAAAAAAGGCCCTGGTAGAGTGCCCTGGAGAAGGCCACTGGTGTCCAGACACCAACTGGATTGAACTCCGCTTGCTAGGACTCCTTGAGCCCAGCCGTCCAGCCACTTCTTTACCCAGCAAACAGTATGTCTGCCCAAGCCCTGAGCAGCCAGTCTCTCTGGGAGAATACTGTGGGCAGCAGTGTCAAACGCTTTATAAAAAGCCAGGCAGACAATGACCAGAGCCTCTCCCTCCTCTACCAAGTGGGTCACCTTGTCGTAGGAGATCAGGGTAGTCAGGAGGCACCTAGCCTTCAAAATCCCACGCCAGCTGCTTCTGATCCCTCCATTGGAGGCATGTGCCATGTCACAGCACTCAGGATCACCTGCTCCGTAACCTGCCCTGATACTGACATCAGGCTGACGGGCCTGTAATTCCCTGCAAAGTCCTTCCAGCCCTTCCTGTTGCCTGGAGGCACGTCTGCCAGCCTGCAGTCCGCTGGGGCCTCCCTCATCACAGTGGGCAGCAGAAGAGACCTGCTGCGCTCCTCCCTTGCCACGGGAGCCCCACGGCTCCCACTGTCCCCCCAGGCCACAGTGAGCTCCACAGCCCTTCCAAGGAGGCAGGAGCAGCTGGTGCAGCAAGGCTGCCTCTGCCCTCCGCAAGCAACCTCAGGGCCCCATATACAACAGCCTGGCAGCATGGCTCTTACCCTCCAAAACGTCGCTCATGTAGTCATTGAGTGTTTGTGCCAGCTCGTCAGCACCTCTGTCTGTGCCGCTCTGCTGGACACACTTCTCTGACAAAGAAGTGAAACCTGCAGGAAGAACAGGCAGAAATCAGGACATGTCTACGTGGGCCACAGGGCCTGGCAGCCAGTCCCATGCTGCCAAGCCTAAGCGCCTGTCAGTCGCTGCATCGCAAGAGAAGCCAATCCGTGCTCTCTTTAGCCATCACAGCAGGAGTCCTCAAGAGCGACAAGATAGCTGTGCCATCTACGGGCCAGGGCCCCCGAGGGCCTGGTGTGTCCCAATGGCTCGTTTCCGGGGGGGCTCTACCGTGCCCAACCCACCTGAAAAATCCGCTAAGAACAGCACTCCCACGATAAGCCTGGGGATCTGGCTGTCCCAGGTGAAGTCCTCAGAAAGAAGATCGGGGAGGAGCACGCTCCTGTTCTCCATCTCAGAGTACGGGTACTTCCCCTCCCAGGCAGATGCTATGGTCAGTGCCCTGTGGTACCGGGGTACCTCAGCAGAAGACAACCATGCCCAGCTGGGAGGGAGGAGATGAAGACCCCTCAGCACCGGACGGTGCAGTGAGCCTGGGGCCTTCTTGAAGGACTGTTTGGTCTCTGCCACCATGGGTCATCACAATCACCTGGTTGGTAGGTGATGACCTGGTTCATAGGTCATCGCTTAGTGGCTGCCCTCCAGCAACACGGTGGGCTAACAGTGCCATCCTCCATAGATCAATGCCGGCTGAGCAGCAGCCGCTGTGACCCCGTACAAATGTATAGAGCTACTTCTTCCAATGAGGTTATTAAAAAAAAAAGAAAAAAAGTACAAATAGGATTAAGACTGGAAGAGGGTAAAGAACATTCATATATTCATGACAACATTCACCACCAGAACCTTCCAGAATGGTTGCTCAGTTCTTCTGTTCTGGGGGGGTGGTTAGGGGCTGGTGGCAGGGAATGCAGGCTGCTGGTCAGATAAGTCAGCGGACCACTGACACAACCAGAATGAAGAATGCTAACACATAAATAAAATTCAGAAATTATTCTATTCTGGCTAGAAAAGTTGTTTCATGTTGTTCCATCCATCCAAGAGGAAAGGTTGAAAACAACAGTGGCAACGTGAAGTTTAAGAGAAGAAGAGATAAGGAGTGAAGGATGGAGGATGAGGATGGTAACATAAGCAGCAAACGGTGGTTAGTAATTAACCTCTTAGAAGATCACTAGAAAAGAGATATTTAAGTAGGAGATTTGTTTTGTTTTGAAAACACTGGCTTGTGCTTTTAAGGGTCACCGATTACCTGAACTGTTTGCAAGGTCACTGCTTGAAAACTGGAAAACTTGTTCAATAAAATTAACAATTCTGTATTTTGAAAATGGTATGGTTTAAATATTGAACTTCATAAATGTTCTAATTTGGGTATTGCATTTATGAATCCAGTAGTTTTTAACTGAAAACAACCAAATGTTTTAATTAAGGTTTAATAGGAAATAAATGCATTTCAACTTTCCAAACTCGTTTTTCAGCAAATTTAGCCTACTGTAATTCCAATTACTTGATTCAAATCATGCTTCAGTCTGGTGTAACAACAAAATCAAGTTTAACTTTCATTATTCCATTATTGCCTAACATTTTCCCAGAGTAAATGTAATTTAGATGGATATAAAAGACACCGCATGTAACCAGCACAAAAACAGTCACTTCATTTTAAATGTGCATAAAAAAAAAAAAAAAACACAACAACAAACCACACAGAAACCCAAACACATGAATGGTTAACTTTTTGTTCCCTTTTTCTCAGACAAAACCTTTGTCTTACTTCGGAGAGCAATGTCTTGATATCTGAAGGAGCTCCCTCCTTGAAGTCATCCATTCCTAGAGTCAAAACGATCAGTAATTCATCTACTCACAAGCATCTTTTCTGCTCTGCTTCCACAAATTATGTCTCATCTCAGAGCAGAGCCATGCTACTCTACCATGTTATTATACCTTCAGCTGGGATTTACATGGCTGGGATTGGTGTGCTTTTAGACCAGCAAAGATCATTCAATACATTCGTTTGACCTCCTGCGTGCTACAAACCACAGAGTTTCACCTCAACATTCCCACATCAACCCTGCAGCTCCCAGTTCAGCTATTTTATGGTTTATGATTATATATATTGTAACTATATATAGTTACAATTCCAAGGACAGCTTGCAACATAATTATTCAATTCAAATTACAAATAGGTTCTCGGGCCCCCATACTACCTCATTCCGGTTCCAGGTAGCTGGTCCATAATGCTGTATGATTCTTTCAGGAGGCCATTCATTCTCTCCCCCTTCTTGGGCACTACGCCCAGCTAAGGAAGCATCAATAGATCGTTTTACTCTATTCAGATAAAAACAAACAAACAAAAAACTCTTTTCAGCTGGAATTAGCTCAAACCTTTCTTTACATAGAAAGAAAAATCTAGGAGCGTAACAGAATGACACCAGGCAGAATGACAACTCCCAGAGGGAAGCCCTACAGTGACAGCGAGTCAGAACAGATGATCTGTGGCCACCCCAGGGACAGACTCAAATGCCATGACCTGCGACTGAAAGTGACCGCCAGAACTGGGATGATGGACGCATAGAATGCTTGCCTTTAAGACAAGAGACCGGAAGGATGGGCAGTGCAAACCCCTTAAGAATAACGCTTCAGAAATGAATTCCCAAGCCTGAGCTCCTGGTGAAGCCCAGATGACTTCCACAACAGCGACAATGGAAACAGACACAATCTGAAACCAAATATGCACAAGACCCAAAACGCATCTGCTCTTTAAGCTGTGACTGCAAGACAAGAAGTGCTTGGATCAGCCCTATGATCACAGAATCACAGAATTGATGACGAAACAAGCATTTAGGGCCTTTAGTGTGGCTACCAAGTTGCCCATCTAATCTGTCCAGTGGAAGAAGGCGATGAGGATATCAAAACCTGAGGAGCGCGTAACACATAATGATCATATCAGGAAACATTCGATACAAAATAAAAGTTACACGCACGGAAGAAGTGATCCCTTTAAGCTCCGACTGCAAGACAAGAGGTGCTCAGCTCCCGGTTGAACATCAGCATTATTCCGATGAGGTCAAGTGTTCAATACCCTCAGGATGGCTTCCCCAGGGCCTGCCGAGCACCAAGAGCAACAGCACAGCACAGACAACAAGCTGGGACTGCCCTGCCTGGCACGTGTTCACGCTGTACGTGACAGAACTCCCCACACATCATCTCTGCCTGACCTGATCAATCCTGAAAGGCCCCATCCGCTGCAATGACTTACAAGCACAGACCCTTGCCCTATGGGTCCATTCACAACCCCGACTCAAACATAGCACTTGCCCCCCCCAGCTTAGCTTGGGAATGCTGGGAGGCAGGTTCCATCCTCATCAAGGAACACAAAGGCTAGCCAGGACACTGCTTCAAGCCTAAGGCTCCTCTTCACCTGCAGAAATAAAGTGCCATCAGGCACCAGCACGCCAGCCAAACTTCTTCCAGGGAAGCACCCTCCTCAGAAACAAAACAGTAGTCAACTGACCTGCTCTGCTACTGAAATCAGATAGACACCCCCTAGACAACTCCCTGCCTCCCCCTGCCAACACACAAGATTTGCCCCTGAACTTAATTCTCAGGGCTCAGAATCCATCCTCAATGTGGACCACAGAGACCAGCTAGGATGTTCCCAGTACCTTCTTCATCCCTGGAAAAGAGGAGTCACCCAGAGGTGGACCAATAGACTACCAAACCAAAAACAATGCCCGTTTTCCAACTTTTCTCCACTCACCTTCCCAACCCACACCCAGCGCTTCCATTCACTGTGCCAAGCCAAGCCCGCGGGGCTTAGATCAAGGAGAAAGAACAGACAAACGTGACAATCCATAAAACGGTCTATACCCACTCCTCTTCGTTCATCCCCTACTGCAAGAGCCAAGACGCCCCAGACCCGTGTTCCCCAGCCCAGTATCACCGCTTCGCCCACCTAACACCCCAAAGAGATGCATCTCCAGCATTTCAGGAACTAGAACTGCTGACGTCTGGCGCGCCTCAGAAACGTGGCAGGAGATGTACTCTGCTGTCGCAAGGTAGTTTGCCCAACAGGCAAAGCAGACTAACACAGTCCACTGACCAACTCAGGGCCCACACTGCTGTCCACTCACCCTTGTGCTTCGTTCAAGTTTCCGTGCCCATGCCCTGGGCTACAAGAAACAAAGAGAGAAGGTCGTGCCCACGATGGACACGCAAACAGTACAGCTTCTTGCAGAGGACTCAAACACAGAGACCAGAGCCAGAAAAAAAAAACACACCCTCGAGTCCACAAATGCCAAAAAGCCATGAATGCACAGCAGTCCCAGCAGGGGTAATTACAGACTTATCCTTTACAGATGAAAAAGGTGACCCTGCTCAGTCTCTTCGTACTACTGCGCTTATGCAGTCGAGCCCCTTGCAATGCGTGCTGAAGCTCTTTGTGAATCCTCTGGACAGTGACACAAATGGCTTGATATATCTAGAGATTAAAATGTAACCCCAAAAAAAGGAACCGTACCCCATGATTTCCCAAAAACAAATTAGCCAGCAACCCCTCCTAAGCATTCCTCTTCTAAGTGAATTCCAAGCTCTTAAAATCTAGAAGGCTGCAAGGTCTAAAGACTCAACAGCCAGCAAAACCACAGGCAAAAGCTGCAGAAATATAACAAACTGTCCCTAACCCTGAACAAGATTACACCTTACATGCCTACTGCTGCTGGTTTCAGATACATGCTTACACAGGGAGCTTTGACAATACCTTTCTCCTAAACCCTGCTCCCTCACTTTGCCACCAAGGTTGTAACTTTGATAATATTTGACATACAGGCAAAGACTTACAGTAAGCCCCGTAATCCTGCAAAAATCCTGAGGGACCCAGAACCACTAAGCAAACACACAAACTAACATTATTGTCCTATCCATGAACATGCCATAACAATGACTCACCTGAGAAAGAACTGCATGCAATAAAGGCACCTAGTACTATATCAGTTGCTTTACTCTACCAGATCCTACTAGTTGCTACCTTAAAAAGATGTGCGTACCGCTCTCTACTTGGAAACGTATCAGTCCGTAGACTCTGACCCACCTAAAGAGCCCTGCAACTGACTGAAGGAAAAACAAAGCACTTACCCCAAAGAGCAGCCCAGGCAGATGGAGCTCTCTGATGGCATACCTGGGGCTCATATACCGTTTGGCCGCGCCCAGCACCCAAGCCCAATCACCTGGGAAAGGGAAGGGGCAAAGCACAAGAAAGAGAGCAGAGAAGAAAAAAAAAAAAAAAAAAAACAGGCAAACAGCATGGTGTCAGTGCCTAGCTATTCAGAAAGAGGCAGACCGCTGCCAGACTGCCAGAGAACAATCCTACAATACTGAGAGCACAAGTGATAAAGTGAAAAGTAAATGTCTGACGTACATAAACATAGCTCTCCTGGTAAGTTGATCACGCCTTGATTTTTACAATTATGAGCTCTAACTCACAACATGCCGTAATATTTCTGAGGCTGCACTGGCTTTATGCTGCAAGGTTTTGTTGAGGGGAGCTGCAGGGGCGCCCTCTGTGAGCATAGCCCAGCAGCTGCCCCATGTCAGCTCAGAGCCAGCTCCAGCTGGCTTCACAAGGGACCCACCACTGGCCAGAGCTAGGCCATGAACGACTTTGGTTGGGTTTCTGGGACAGTGTGTTTTTTGCCCCCTTCTTAGGGCAAGAAAAACACTGCATTGCCGCAGTTGGGAAAGAGGAGTGAGCAACCAAGAGAGAATGAATCCTGCAGCCACCCATGTCAGTGAAGAAGGAGTGGCAGAAACAAAACATCCTGGACTGACCACAGCCTCCATTCCTTTTTCCCCCTGTGCTGCTTGCGGGGAGGAGGTAGAAGCAGGTGCATGACAGGAAGGTGGTTTTAGGATGCTTTTAGTTCTCACTGCTTGTCTGGTAGTAATTGGCAATAAATTAATCTTTCCGATGATTATTTTGTCCATGATGGTAATTGAAGAGCAACCTCCCCTTCCTTGCCTCAACCCATGAGCTTGACATCGTATTTTCTCCCCCCTGTTGTGGAGGGGGAGTGAGAGAACGGCTGTGTGGTGCTTGGCTACCTGTTGGTGTTAAACCACGACAGCATCATATATAGTCACTGCTAAGTAACAATCAAGGAAAAAAATTAGAATAAATCAGATTTGCAGGAAGAGATTGGAACACACCACTTCTCCTCACTGCATAAATGCACCTTTTGCCTTGATCTTGAATGCTGCAGGCAACCCTGCTCTAGTCCACCAAACAGGTTCCAGAAGAAATGGAAAAAACACGGGGAGATACAAACAGCACAGAACAGCCTTCATTTAAGTAACGAAAATGTAAACTAGGATTCTTGCACTTGAGGAAGTCCTAATTGAAGGTACACATGATTCAGGTGTATAAAACTGAGTGCCAGGGAGAAAGTAAACAGAAGTTAATGGTTTGTTGTCTCTCGTTTAAATAAAATAAAATAAAATAAAATAAAAAATAGAGAACATCACATTAAGCTCACAAGTTTTAAAAACCTTCTTAAATATACCTGGAAAAACAATTTTGCTGTGGAACTCTGCCACATGAGGTGCAGTTACTGAAGCTTAAATGAGCTCAAAAACTGACCAAATCCAGGTGCAAAAGATGTCTGTCTCAGGTGATTATACCCAAATCTGTAGCAAGTGGGAGACTAATGAAAGAGGATCGGTAAATAGTTCCCTTTTCTTACATACCTCTGAAAGCACCTGGCACAGGTTGCCTCAGTAATAATATTTGTAACATTGGAATGGACTGCCCAGGGAAGTAGAGCCCCCGTCCCTCAAGGTTATTTAGGAGATGTGTGGATGTGGCACTAAGGGACATGGTTTAGTGATGGGACTCAGTAGGCCAGGCAGATGGTTGGGCTTGATGATCTTACAGGCCTTCTCCAACCTAGACCATTTTATGATTATAAAATAAAATCAAATCATTAATGTCAGTTAAAACAAACACTAATGCCAAGAATTGCAGCTCCTCCATCAACAAGAACGCTTGGCAGCATTAAATACCACCATCAGTGCTTTCAGATTCCTCCTCTGCCCCTTCCCAGCCTCAAACGCAAAAGAAAAGGCAAATGGCACAAGGCAAACTGCAGCCTAATGGCTACACAAAATACACTTTCCCCAAAATAAAGCAGAACACAAACTTACTACACTCTTATCAGAAAAGCACCCACGTTAAGAAAAAAAATAAATCTTCATTCTGACCAACCTGATATTATTTACACAATCTTCATGAGCTTCAGAGAGAGTTTTGATGTGCTTTGAAGATATTGGGTCAAAAAGCAGCACTTCAGTCTGTTCACAAGCAACAGTCAACACAGACCTGAAGAGAAGCAGAGCAAAACAGAAACATTTGCCTTTGGTAAAAGAACACAACACTTGTGCACGCTCAACTAATCTTCAATCCCTTCATTCATAGAAACACAGCTTTGTAATTATTTAGCTTGGCTTTCTCTTCACATTGCACAGAACCTACAACAGTGTTGTAAGTGACTGCTCTCAGACATCACATTACTAACCAAAAGAAAAGTGAGTTCTCTGACGAAAGGTGTTTTCTGAATGCGGTAGTATTGTTACCATCAACAGAAGTGATAGTCAAGGACATCAAAAGCAAGGCACTGGCACCAGTCTAACTTTGGTGTTAGCAGAGACTCGGCTGGGAGAGCAGAGAGGCTGTTATCCATGTTGTCAAATTAATCTTAAAAAAACAGCCATTGAATCAGGCTGCCGTTACTAAAATAAGGACATTCAAAAGTCTGGAGCAAGACTTACTATCTTGTTGTATCAACTAATTCATTTTCTGGGAACAGGACAACTGTTATGAACTGCAATATGAGGGACTTACTTTACTCAGTCTAAAACAAACAAAAAGAAATCCTTTTCTTCTGCATATAAGACCTCCATTTATCCACCCACAGCTTGTCATGGAGATGAAAATCAAAGACCTTTTCCACATTACGCATTATTTATGAATGAGATCAGAAAAGTTTGCAGTAAGTTCAGAGGCCCCATATAGGCACTGAAAACATCACCTGATTTCAATTTTGGCAGGTTGTCTAGTTTTCCATTAGCCTGTTCTAAGTTATCGATATTTATTTCTGTCGTATACATGGAAAGTCTGATTTTAAATACGGTAACACCACAGCAACAGTGAAGTTTGTCTTGAAAATTAATGAGCTAAATTAGTGAAGGCGACCTCCACAAAAGCTGTGATGTTCCCCCAGCTCAGCAACAACTCCGACCAGTTACAGGAAGGGGGCAGAGTACCCCAGCAGTCCATGGCCAGCAAAGCAAGAGCCTGAACAGCAGCACCCCATGGGGAGGCCAGATCTAGCTGAAACTGCACGGCCAGTCCACAGGGTCAGATCCTTGCCCACCTCCTGGAGTAGTATTTTGAGGAGCCAGAATCCAACAGCACGTGCAAGCAACGGGAGCACAGCACAGCTCACCACAGTTGGCTCTGCTGAGGGAGGCTAAAAAGGAATCAGAAGTCACCAAGGCACAGAGGTGTTCTGGTCAGCACAGGTCAGAGCAGGTCTGCAACGAACCGTCTGACAATTAGGCAAGCGTAAACAAGGCTTAGGCTGCTTCACCTGATATTAAGGTAACTGAGGTCCAGCGCCAGTTTATGCCCAACACCACTTGTGGCACACTGGGACAGGGAAGATGTCCCTGCGTAACCACACCCTTTTGGCTGGATTTGGCTTTGGACAAGAAAGATCTCTGCTTTAGCTACAGGGCAGCCTCTCAAGCACCAGATACAGGGGGCAAGAAGAATGCAGAATTGCACCTTGTGCCAGAGTCCTGCACAAATAACCTTAAATCGTAGTGCAGTTGTACAACTACCGCAGGTGAAACTGCTGACACTGCTATAGGAAACCTCTGTGTGGGTATTTTTCATATCACATCGCCGTGGCTAAGCCAGAACTTTCTCAGCTAACTGCTTTACCCTGCAGAGAGGTGATGGTAGAACCTCGCATTGTGGGAAGTCTGCGCACAACCTGCTGAGGATCTACAGAAGACGTTGGCTTCCATCAAGACAGTCTCTCAGGACTAGTTTTGATAATTGTGGGAGCTTAACTTTACCTTCTCAGAGTAACAGAGGGGTCGATAAGGAGGCAAATTGTGGCACTACAGCGCCATCATGGCAAAACTGCCGCGAGGTCAGGTGCTCAAGGGAACCGGAACGCGGCTCCAATTAAAACTGGCTGAGCACAGAAGAAGGGACTGGCTATCGCCGGTGAGGCGGATTTCTCATAGGTGAGTCTGCACACCGAGGACGCCACCGAGGTCACCGTGTGAGGTGATCTCAGTCCCTCTCCATGCCAAGGAAACGCAGCGTGAAAGCCCCCCGCCAGGCGGGATCCCGCAGAGCTCCTGGGATGGGCCGGCTCCCCCCAGCCGGACCCCGAGGCCTTTGCCCCTTCCTGCAGCAGCTGCCCCGGCTCTGCCCCCCCGCCCCGCAGGCGCCGGCGCGGCCCCTACCCGTCGGGCGAGTACTCGAGGTTGAAGACGGCGCCGTGCGTGCGGGTGCTGAGGTACACGGAGTCTGCGGGCTGGATGGAGCCGTACAGCGCCGTCATGGCGCGGAAGCTGTCCCGCGCCGGGTCCACGGCGGCGCTGCGGCCCAGGCAGCGCCCGCGCAGCCACCCGAACAGCCCGGGGCCGGGGCCGGCCGCCGGCGGCTCCATGGCGCCCAGCGGCGGTGGCGGGGGGGGGGGGGCCGGGCCCGGAGGGGGCCGCGGCGCTGCGGGGCGGCTCCGGCTCCGCGCTCATCCCGCGCCGCGCCGCGCCCGCCGCCCCCCGCCCCGCCCCGCGCCTGCGCCGCGCCCCCTCCCCGCGTGACGCGCGCCCCCCAGTGACGAGGCCGGGAGGCGGGGCGGGGGCCGGGCGCGCTCATGTTGTCGGGGCCGCGCGGCCGCGGCCCAGCGCGTGGAACTCGGCGTTGGGGCGCAGCGCCAGGCAGTGCGCCAGCCGGTTGGCCATGGCGAAGAAGGCGGCGACGGCGCCGATGTCCCAGGCGTCCTCGCGGTCGAAGCCGTGCGCCGCCAGCCTGGCGAAGCGCTGCTCCGTGATGCTGTCGGCTCGGCAGACGGCGAGCGCCAACTCCAGCATCGCCCGCTCGCGGGCGCCCAGCTCGGCCAGCTCCCAGTTGACGGCCACCTGCGGGGCGCAGCGCGTCAGGCAGGCAGGCAGGCACCCGCCCCACTGCCCCTTCGCCCTGCAGCTGCTCGAGGGGACGCCTGCCACCCTGAGGATGCTGCCCCCCCCAAAAAAACGGAAGGGCCATGCGGAGGAGGTGCAGCACGTCCTGCTGACACCACGCTCACCTGGTCTGCCAGCTCTGGCTGCTTGGAGTATATCCGGTGAAGCGCTCCATGTGCAATCACGCAGTAGGGACACCTATTCGCAGCACTGGTAGCCACGATTATGAGCTCTTTGTCTGCCTTGCTGAGTTGCCCTAAGGGGAAAGCAAAAGATTTGGGAGGCTTTCTTATCAAAAATATCCACCACAGTACCATTGAGGCAACAGGGAGGCGAGGGCTCTGCGTGCTGGCTGCATGCAGCACAGCCCTGCAGACAGACCTCCAGAGAGCACGCAGGGAAATGCCGCAGCCAGTCCCTAGCGGCCATCCAGGCCACCAGCTAACCTCGACTGCTGCTTCTGACGCAGCTACTGAGGATGAGGGGCACGACAGGGTAACAAGGATTGTACATGATACGAGAATTCAGAGAACAATGACTTTTTTTGTCAGGCAGAACGCTCAGCCAGTACTTTTCTGTACCTGTCTCTGCAGCACGTGGCTCAGGGCAGGGGGTGATCTGTTCTTTCCCTGACACATACTTTATTGGTTCTTTTACAGGAAAGGGCAGCGTTCTAGAATTTGCTAGGTAGGCTTAAACAAGTAAACAACTTTTGAAGTTAGAGAGAAGAAAGCAGACAGGAGCAATGAGATACCCTAGGACTGCGGCTTTGAGAACTTCTAGGAACCACAGGTTCGTCAGTGTCTAGCCCTGTGCCTTCTCCAAAGAAGCTCTGCAGAAGATGGCTGTACTTTGTTAGAATCAACACTAATCATTTTGACAAACAGCTTCACAACAGGACTGTGCACAGGACTGGAGTAACTTACCCGGCTATCAGCACTCTCATTCTTTGCCCTTTTTATCACATAATTAGAAACTGAGTATTTTGAAACCACACTTCACAGTGAAGGCCAAGGTCCCTATTCCTCTCCACAAAACCTATGCTTTACTGGACCTTGCAAATACTTCCATAAAACAAGTGTCTTGCAAGAAAGAGTGTGAAAGATGCTAATAAAACCTCTTGGATGAAGAGGAATCAGAAGAGAACTTCTTGCTCTGAAATGGGGTAGTGCCAGAAGGTGGCAACTCTGTGATACTTCCAGAGAGATGCTGAAAAGAAAAGGGAATGATGCAAGATAGTACTAGCATCCTGAGCCAAACAGGATGGAAGCATGGGAATGAGAAGGGAAAAAATATGACTCTTGTATAGTTGGCAGCATGGCTTCACTCCAGCAGCACCCCCAGAGAAGAAAGCTTCATGCATAGACTGTACGTATGACTGGGTGATCCGTAAGGTTCCACTCCTTGCTGTCCACAAAGACCCTGCCTGCAAACCCTCATCTCCTCTAAGCAAGAGTCTAACTCATGACAGCGTATTTTACACAATCCTGATCTTCCTTATGCACCTGTACAACAAAAACAATGAGAACAGGCACCTCAGTGGCCCACAGCACAGGAAACAGGAGGGGGGATGAAGCAGTCCTCAAACTCTGTTTTCTCAAGGGTTAGAAAGCTGCGCAACGTTCCCTACATGAAGCCCAGCCCGAGCTGCACTGCAGCAACCAGCCCTCCATTACCTTCTACTCCAAGGACACCCAAATCTCCCAGACTGTATGGAAGCAGCATCGGCTTCTTCCTGCTTCTACTGGATATGTTCAACAACATGGGTTTGGAAATCCACGGCAGTGTGTCAGGGCCCACAGAGTACATCCTCTCTCACACAAATTTTCTGTACGGCTGATGGCCAGTTCATTGGGAAGAACTGTTGTGAATAAAGAGCAGCAGGAAGCCTCAGCAAGGACCTTGGAACATCTCCCTTTACCTGGAAGCTGTTTTTATGCTGCGCCCTTAACTATAGCTCCCATCTGACCTACGTGGCAGCTGCAGTGTCTGGACACGTAACCGTGCTGATCTGGAACTTGACGCAGACACAGACCAGCTTTCTGCCTCGATCTTGGATCCACCTCATCTCTATGGCCATGTCTGGGGAATCTGGACTCTTGGCAGACTCTGGTCACCGCTGGCAGACCTACTCTGTTCACCTCGCTCAGGTAGTGAGACACTGTAGCACTGTCCATGTGCCTCTGCCTGTGCTCTACTCATGCTCTACTCCTGACACCTATTCCCATAGGCAGCCACCTCTCCTTTTCTGTTGAGACACAGAGCATGGTGTAGCAAAGTAGCTCAGTGTGGCTTCAGAGCTGCTTTTTAACCACAGGATTAAGTATGAAGATTTACACAACATGAGAAAGCCATAAGTACCTACACAATTCTTAACTCTGACAGTTGTTATTATGAGGTGAGACAAGGCTGGTGAGGGAATAAAACTGACAATGTCAGAAATGCTGCTTCTAGGACTTTTTACATCTATAAAGAGAAGGGCAGTTTTGAGGTGGTTGTATGGTTTACCTGTCTCCTTGTTCATAATGACATTGTAATAAGCAAAAAAAGCTCTGAACTCGTCAGGTGGGTGAGACAAGGCTTTGAAGACATTGGGCAGAAATCCAGTCTGTTCAAGGAAAAAGATAAACCAGTCAAGAACTGTAACTTAACAGAGAACAGCAGGCCACATTAAGCTTAGAGAATAATTAATTAGCACAGCAGTACTGAGCAATCTCCACAGACCCAATCTCTTTGTGCTTTGCACCCATTTATACATGACTAAAAATGTAGTGACGTTGTCCTTAACTAAGTGTTGCTGCAGTTTCATAGCAGGGCTGATTGCCTTGCTCACTTCAGACACACCAGTATTGCCTTGGGGCAATATGACAAACTCCTTTTCAAAGAGAAACATTATCATCTGTTTCATCTCCCTGCTCAGAAGCGACAATGCCCCTTTGACTATCCTACAGCTCCTGGAGCTCTCCTCATTCCTTCAAGTTTACTAGACACAAGACAGAGCCAGTCCAGCCCAAACAGCACGGTGTAGGAGGTACAGGCACACTGAGTATAACATGCTGGCACAGTGACGTTCCTCTGCTTCTTTCTCCATTCTCTCCCGGGTAATTGGCAATGCACAGCACATCTCTTTGATGGCATGCCATTCACAGAGAATCACTTGCTACCTCCTACAGGCAAGAGAAGCTCTTACAGCGCCCACCTGTTCCAGCAGCCAGCATTTATCAGTATGGGATTTCAATTGCCCCTCAGTGCCTGGCTGCCAGACATGGTGAGATCCCTCTGCAGTTTTACACACTCATTTTTTTGTTGTGATTGCAGTAATCGTCTGTAGACTCTACCAGCGTATGGGCTGCTGTTCTTCAGGGTGTTTATGTAGAGCAGCTCATAGTGTAGCTCAGGTGTGCTACACTATGAGCTGCTGGTGTTTGCTTTGTAGCAAAGATTCAGCAGACTCACAGGACAGGAAGGGATGGACCAGCTTTCCTGTGAGAGGAAGGTCTTGGAAAAGAGAAGTCTCAGAAGAGCTGTGGCTTGTGCAATGTTTCAGCATCAGTGAAGCATGTGCAACGTTCGCTCTCCGCAGCAGTAGGGAAGGAAACTCTCGTCCTCCATACTCTCAGCTGTGTGTTAGGCTTACTGTTCTGTTGTGCCAGTATGCCAAATGTGGTTCCCCATGTAGCGTTGGGTAAAAAAAGTCAAAGCACAGCAGCAGAAGTACCCTCTTAGCCTTTTCATGCTATCATCAAAACAGCTGCCACCACTTTTTTTTTTCTCCAATTCAAACAAATATATATATATATATATATATATATAATATATTTGTAGCAGTGTTTCAATTGAATGCAGATGCTATCCCCAGAAAACATGCCAACATTCCTGCTTCCACCCTACACAACCCAGTCTGACACACTAGCCTCAGGGAACCAGGAAGACATACAGTGTTTACCCTGCAGAATTACCAGTAAAACCCCCATCCTATAGATTGGAAACAGCTTTGGAAGAAGTGCAGCTCACCTCAGTCTTGTATCAGGATTGTGTTACATCAAAGTGTACGGGAACTGGTCTCTTACAATGTATTACCTACTCAAAGTTTGGATGCTTTCCACTGATGTAATTTTACAATAAAACTTCTTACCCTCCTTTCTACTTCCTCCATGAGCTCCACAATATCGTATGGCATGTCCTTCTTACTTGGCACTGGGTATCGTCCAATAGGTTTGGCAGAGCTATCTTCTGTGGTGCTGTATGCATGGCACAGGGCTGCCATGCGGGGCCTTCTCTTTAGTCCCCCAGCGGCTAGGAAAGGCAGATGCTGGTGAAAAAGGAGAGAGGAAAATTTATTATTTGGATGGACATTTATCGTGTTGGGAGCCTGGGAAGGGAGGGTTTTTCCTCAGCTATGACAGGACTGAAGGGCACCTCTGTCTCTGTAAATCACTCTGTGCTGTTAGCAGGCAGCTGGCACACTGGAAAAGAGAACCCAAGCCTCACTCTTGGCTTTAGCACTACACTGCTGAGTGGACATCAGATGAACATGACATCCCCTCACCTCCTTCCTACACGTCACCTTCCTTCCTATTCGTCTCAGATGGCAGGCTAGCGCTGCTGTTCTGCATAGTCCTCACTATTCATGGATCACCCCATCTGCTCCAGTGCTGAACGTGAGGCATCTCACAAGCTAAAATGTTTTCTCCACTGCTCTTCATACAACATCACGTAAACATCCAGCAGTAGACCTAACAGATCTTCAGTAGCGGGCAGCACTATGAATAAATTGAAGACTTTGTTTTTTCTTTTCTGATCCACCTTTTTTACACCAGTCAAAGCAGCCTCACCTCCTGCAGGCCAGTAAAGTGGCACCAGATTCAGGCCTTTTCGTGGCCTTTAGTAAACAGCATTGTCATACCAAGACCATTGGAAAGAGTTTGGTACTGACAGGACTGTGTGTCACACTTTGAAATACCGCACTAATGCAGTAAGGTGTTGTGATCATGCAGTGTTTGGTAGAGAAGCTATAGGCATTTCTAGGTTATGGGCCTTGGTAGCTCTTCAGCTGTGTCTCAAAGCGCTTCACTCCAGCAGCTCTAATTTACAGCTGAGGAAAGTTGCATTCAAGAGGGGTGACTCCTGCTGGGTGAGCGTTAGGTCGGTGGTGAAGGTGTGGGAACAGCACCAAGGTGTCTTGACTCCCTGTACAGAGCGTACTGTGAGCAGTCTCCACAGCTCTTCATCACTCACCACAGCAATATCCAAACTCCCAAGGAACGCCGTGTAATTACCAGTCATTCCAACAGCATTCCCCACAAATTTGGGGTGAAAATTAAACCTGTTAGATCATGCACACTCCAAGTGTTCGTTTTTGGCATGGGTGTAGCTGAGTTCCAAACTGAACTGTCAGTCCCCTCCTACAGCATGAGTGAGTCACCGTGATAACCAGGGTCATGTCTGCTTGCTGCTGTGAAGGATGACTCCAAAGCAGCTGCACCAGGATGCATCTATGCAGCACGGATGAAAATGAGCAGTACACTGCAGCAAGTAACTAGTAAAAGGAAAACCATCTCAGAATGTGACTGCTGAGGCTAAACAGAAAAATAAAAATGGAATACGACAAGCAACTTTAGGGCTGCTGAAAGCAAGGTCTCCGAGTACGTAAAGATCAGCCACCCACACTGTTCGCAACCAAAGCCAGTCAGCACGCACCGCTACGAAGGCCGGACTGCTTTTCCCTCTAATAGCGGAAGGGAAAAGTGCCCGGCTCCGAGGAAGCCGTGCGTGTGAAACGGCACAGCCTGAGGAAGGGCTGGCAGGCGGTGACCGACACATTCACCCGCAGTTTGCAACGCCGAAAGAAAAGGAAAAGCTATCAGGGGGCTCCAGCCGCGCGGCCCAAGGGCACAGGCCTCCGCCACGGGCGGCCTTCCCCTGCCGGGCGCTCCCGGCCTGCGGCCGCACGGCTGCCTCCCGGCCCCCGGGACCGCGGCCCACGGCTGCCCCGGCGCCGTGGGGCCGGGGCCGGGACCGGGACCGGGACAGGGACCGGGCTCCCCCTGCCCCCTGCCCCGCTGCCGGGTCCCGCGTGGCAGTTGCCTGACAGCCCCCTCCCAGCGGGTAATAAATAAATGAATAAATAAGTAAATAGATAAACAAACAAATCAGCACTCCCAGCGGGTAATAAATAAATAAATAAATGAATGAACGAAAAAATGAAAAATAAATGAATGAATGAATAAATCAGCACGTGCCCATACGGGTAGGTGGAAACTCTCTGGCAGGGTTGTGCCTCTCTCTGCGTGACCCCATCACAGGGGCAGCCGCCCCCTACAGCTACAGCGCTGTTCAGGTGCTTTAGAAACCTCTCCAAGCGCAGCAAGGCGACCCGGGACCCCGGCCAGGCCGGGAGGGGGGGCTCAGGCAAGGCTCCGCGGCCCGGAGCCTCTGCGTGAAAGCAGCTCCCGAGAGCCGGGGCCGGCCGCCCCCCGCTCCGCCCCGCTCCGCCCAGCACGGGCAGCCCCGGAGCGGAGCGGAGCGGGTGGGAGCGGCGCCGATGGAGGGCGGCGGCGGCGGCGGCGGCGAGGCGGGGGAGGCGGCGGCGCTCCGCGAGGCGATGCGGCTGCTGCGCATCGAGCCGGCGGCCGCGGGGCCGAGCGCGGCGGGGGCGGGCGGAGCGGCGCCGTGCTCGGTGGGGGCCGGGGCCGGGGCCGGGGCCGGGGCCCGGTGGGCGCCGGTCGGCCGCGGGCGCTGAGCCGTGTGGCCGCCCCGCAGAGGAACGTCCTGCGGAAGCGGAGGCGCTGGGAGCGGGTGCTGGCGGCGCGGAGGAGGCGGCGGCGGCAGGAGAGGGAGCGGAGCCGGGCGCGGCGGGACGGGGGCCGAGGTGAGCGGCGCGGGGCCGGGGGAGGGCGGCGGGGTGGCGGCTGTGTCGCGGCGCAGCCCCTTGAGGTCTCTCGGCTCTGTCCCGCAGGGGCCGCCCGCCGGCACAGCAAGGCCCTGGCGGAGCAGCGGCTGCTGGAGGCGCGGGCGTCGGGGCCCCGGCTCTGCGTGGACCTCGGCATGGCCGACCGCATGTCGCTGAAGGTACGGGGCCGCCGCCCGCCGCCCCTCGGCCCTGCGCGGCTGCGCCCGCGGGGAGGGTCCCGCGAGGAAGCGGCTCCGGGGCGGCAGCAGCGGGAGGGGGCGCGGCGGGACGGGGCGTACAGCCAGGGTGCGGACACGCCGGAGGCTCTCCTGGGCTGAGCGCGGCGGGGGACGCGGGACCCCCCTGCTGTTGGCCACGTCTCCACCTCGAGGCCTGTTGCTCTCCAGCACAGGCTGCCTGGGCGCTTGGCAGCCAGGGCTTCAGCGAGATCTGCAGGCAATGGAGCTGCGCTCCCTGCACCTTCCCTTAGCAGCCGCCCAGCGTCGTGCATGGCGAACACAGCCGTCGCGCTCCTGGCCCTGAGGTTTGTGGGTCACTCGTTAATGTGGTGCTCGTTATCTCTTGGAAGGAAACCAGCCGCCTTGCTTCTCAGATCAGGAGGCTCTACGGGGCCAACAGACAGGCCGAGAAGCCGTTCTGGCTCTACCTGACGGAGTTTGTCGTGGGCTCGTTGATCTATGAGGAATGCTTTCGCATGAATGACGGCTTCTCCAATTACTTGGTAAGGGTTTCTGTCTACGGTGCTTTTGAGGCCTAGAAGGAAAGGCTGCCCTATTCCAGTGGCTTGTGTTCCTGTCTAATGGCACCCTACAGCCATGCCCTGTGCAGGTCAGTGGTGGGCTGACCTGGCCTTCTGTACCAAGCTCAGTGGGACTTACGGATGTGACCTACACATGCAGGTTATGGTAGTGACATTGAGCTGTGTGTTGTGCAGCACACCCGGGGTCGTGTGTTGTAACAGTGAGGGGAGAAAATCACGTGAAACAGAGATTCCTGAATCTTTCAAGAATTAAAATCTCACTTGAAATGAGGAAGTTGTTTCTCTCTCTTTCTCAAACCATGTCTAGAGATTTTGATGAAAATTTAATGGATCTTGACGTACTCAATCAGTGCCCATGTAGAATTTTTTTTTTTCAGTTAAAAAAAGAAAAACAAAACAAAACATATTTGTAGGGGTTTAAACGCCTAAAAGCAGTGGCATCACTTTCAATATGCTTCTTTCTGTCTGGAAGCTTGTGTCAGCTGAACTTAGGACTAATGGGCTTCTCTTACTGTGTTGCATTTTCCAGATGGATACTACTCAAGAAAGTTACCTGGACCTGTTTCCTTTAGATGCAATTGTTTATCTCACTCCTGACTCTGAGAATGGTAAATATTTTATTTGCTTTAAGCACAGGTAACCAAGGCATAGGATTGATCTATTTTTTTTAAGCTTTTATTTTAGGAATATTTCATGCATCGTATTCCAAGCATTCGTTGTCTCAAGCTGCATGAGATATACTGTGTCCTTAGATCTTATGCTCAGTCTACTCCAATTTCAATCTGTTTTGGCACAGGATGAAGTTCTAAAGCAATGCCGCTGTGATTTGCAGCAAACCTAACCTAAAACTCTGTGTAGACTCCTGCAGTTTGTTATACTACCGAGTAGAAAAGTGGAGATGCAGTGGCAGTTTTGGATGCATTACAAATATCCCCTTTTTGTTTAATTTGGTGCTGAGTTCATTTTCTCCTCTCCCTCCATTTCTACCTGGCCCCACGTTCATGGAGACACAGATCCCTTTCTCGTTCTATGGAAGAAAGCAGCTCTGGTAAAGAATCTGGTTAGGGTGTGTGTGTGTGTGTGTGTGTGTGTGTGTGTGTGTGTGTATGTGTGTGTGTGTGTTTGGTAGGTGACCCTGACAGTGGGAAGCTAACTGCAGAGCAGATTAGGATCACACTCACCACATCAGCCTTGTGCCAGAATAGAAGTTATGAAAAGGAGCAAAGCACTGCTTATAGAGCTGCATCCCTGGCAGTCTGTGCTTTCGGTCTACGTGTGCTCTCCCCTTTTCACGCTGCCTGCAGGTTCAGGCAGACACTTCTGTCTTAGAAGCCTTGGCTTCCTGCACAGTCTGAGGGTGAAAGGTGACTGGCCACAGCTTTCTCATGTAAGTTGGGCCTTGCCTGGAGAATGGTGTAGCGCATGACTTTAGTGTTTTAGGTGATGAGCATGTACTTATCTTGTTTCTAGTCCTTGAAGATATTGATCCAAAAAAAGTGTACATCCTTGGAGGCCTGGTGGATGAAAGTATTCACAAGGTGGGTAGTAGCCTGTTGGAATCTGAAAGTCTTGTCTGCCCTACATTCTACTGAGCAGACATCCGAGTGGCAGCACCCAGTGCTGCTGCTGCCCTGATTTGAGACATCACTATTGTGCCACCATCCGTTTTTCTCACAGAACTTCAAGGTTCTGCCTGGATCCAGCACCAGGCAGAGACCAGAACAGTCTGAGTGAAATGAACTCCAATACAGTTTCCAGCTTCATAGCTGCTTGTCCTCAAAATGATGTTCATGCCATAGATGTTTGTGCACATTGGGTACCTTGTTCCTGTTCCCCTTGCAGAAGCTGACTCTGCGAAGGGCACAAGAGCAATCCTTGCAGACAGCCCGCCTCCCAATTCGTGAGTACATGGTAAAAGCTGTAAACACCAAGAACTACCACTCGGAGACACTAGCAATTAATCAAGGTGAGGGGCTGAGCCATGTCCTGTCATGTGCCTGGGTGGGTAAAGTTTACAGGCTCTGAGAGAGCATTTAAAATGAGCGGTGAGGGAAACTGGTAGCAGACTTCTCTTTTGCTAGGCCTTGTCCCTAGTGTTTCAGTTTTAAAAGTCTCACACTTCTCTGTATCAGCCCATTCTCAGGGAGCAGGACTGCACCATTCAGCTTTGCACAATTCAATGTGAGGAGGCTGCCCTTGCTAGAAGTCACTCAAGCTCCTAGGCAAGGGAGGACAGGCCAGTGTCAGCCTGAATCAAGGCAAGTTGCTTTGGTTGTCAAAGCCTATGCTTTTCCTAGTCAGAGCTTCCCCGTCATCATCAAAATAGGTACGTCGCTTGCTCTCAGATAAGCTACCTTAGACATTTGCTCGTAAGATTTGAAGTGAAAAGGAGCACAAGCCCTATGCTAATCTACTCTGGCATCATCTATTCTCAGTTCCTAATGTTTTGCAGCCAGTGGAATATGTAGTATGGCTTGCCATGGATAAGCGTATCAGAGCATGGTACACGTCTCTGTTCCTAACAGTCTTTGATGTCTTGTCAACTTACTACAAGACCCGAAGTTGGCCAGATGCCTTGAAAGCTGGAGTTTCTTCTGGAAAAGGCTACGTGCTTCCAGATGCAGAGAAGTAACTGGAGATACCTCAGCATGACAATGCACAAGAAAACTCTTTTATTTTATGATGTTAAGGAGTTCTGCAGGGAAGAGCAGCAAACTTCAGATTTCAAGCAGAGCCACTAGCATGAACATGTGTAGAAAAAACAGCTCTGCTTAAATTTATTTGCATACAGACTTCGTCAAGAGTGACACATTCTGCCTCAACAGTACAATGCTGGAAATTACTTTTCATCCTGAAATGAAAAACAAAAGCCAGTTGAGCCTTGGCATCAACAAAGAACTGACAGGAATTCAGTTTAACAAGCATCTGCGAATGAAAATAGAGAATCTGTGACTCTTAAACCTGCAGCTGTTCTAAGACAGGGAGGAGAGCTTAACGGTTACTTCTTTCACCTTGATTAAATAGGAAGAATTACAGAGCACATTGTTGAATAAAAGTCCTTCCCAAAGAAAAAGGCAATGCTGTTCTAATTGGGGAACATGGGATGGGAAGAGATTCTGCAATGATTAAAGTTCACAGGTACACCATGTGCTATTTTCTTCATACCTCTTGTACTGAAGAGTTGGTGTGTTGCTGAAGCCTGTAGGTAATTCTGTGCATGCTGCTCACAACCTAAAATAAAATGTTTAAAGTCACATTGCATCCTTAAAGCTACTGCTGTGTTACAATTACCCGTCATCCTGCACTAATGTGCGACGTTTACTAACTCTGATGTTCCTCTTGAAAACGGTATCTGGGATTTGACTGCGCTCTGCGCAGAACCATGACACATTTTATGTCCTGAGCAGAGAGCATTTTTGATGCACACAAGATAAAGTTATCAAAGTCATTGTTGCTTTAAAAACAAACAAGAACACCCACTGTCAATGACTGAAGCTGTTGATAGGCAGTAGTTGTTGATCCCCATATAGGCTGAATTTGTCTTTGCAGGTGCCTGTTGCTTTATTGTAGCCTGTGGGCTCTTTCTGTTTGTAGTCACACTGCACTGCTCATCAGTTGTTAGTGCATAGTTAGGTGTCACTGCACCCTGCTAAAGCAGCAAGTCTGCACTTTGGCTTAAGTATAAGAGATTTTTGTCTTGCTTATTCATCCCCTGAGATTGTTAGGCAGCAGCACACACACTAACTAAAACAACCTGCCAGCGATAACTGTCACAAAATCCTGCTTCAGTGAATATTCAGCTATTCTCCCCCCGTGGCTGAAGGCACTTTAGCCTCTGCAGCCAGGAAAGCAGATGGCCCTCAGGCAGCTTGCCTAGCTTTCTGCCTGTAGGTGCACAGTGAGAGGCAGCACCTGCACTGGAGTCAGTGTAGGGCTGCTAAAGGCTGCCAGATTCCTATGGGTGTTTTTCAGCATCTCCATGGCATGGGAGGTCCCTTAGGACTGCTACAGCATCCATGTAGTACCCACCTGCCAGCACCCTCAGCTGCCTCCATCTCCTACACTAGGGTTCAGCTGCAAGGACTTGTCCTTTACTTCAGAATCATGGGGCAGTCCTGACCACCCGCTTCCTGGGCACATGAGGAGATGGGGTGACCTTGTGTGGAACAAGGCAGCTGGGAGTCTACCTGCTCCCCTTTGCTGCCTTAGGCAGGCCCCTCCATTCTGAGCACACTCATCTGCAGGGACTGTTGGAAGCACCACCCCTGCAAACAAATTCCTAAAGTCAGAAAACAGCACTCGGGGACCTTTTGCTGCCTTCTTTATCACTGGAGACCTGAGGATGTGCCTCCAGCACTGGAAGGCACACTGATTGACTACGCAACTTAGAAAACGTTTACATGCTAACAGCTCATACGTAGCTAGGGATACCTAGCACATAATGCAAGATGAGCTATTGATAAGAAAGTTGGGAAAAGGGGCTTGCCTTCTCCAAGGGAGGCCAACATCATGGCTCATCTCAATGGCTGTCAGGTTGGTACTTCAGTCTTAGGACTTCCTTTTTCGGAAGACAGGGATTCTTAAACAGCTGATATATCATAGCGAGGGGGGGCAAAGGGAAGAAGATGCTGATTAGGGACTTTCTTTAGCATCAGCAAACGGGAACAGAAGATATGGCTGACCCGCAGAAACCATGTCAAAAGGAGAGGATATGGTGTATCCCCAGCCTGGGAAAACCTTCTCTACCCCCTTTGCAAAAGCAGTCAAACAGCACATATATATATATATATTTTCCCCCCCCCTGAAGTGTTTTCAATCACAAGCTCAGCCACAGAGACTGGACTAAGCCGCCTGGGTTTCTTTGTCAGACCAGGGTGGACGTCGATCTCACTCAACTTCAGAGCCTGCTTGGTCATCTCCCTGCCTGGCATGTTTGTAAGGACTGAGGAAAGGCAGACAAAAGGCTCTCTCCGCAGGTGACAGAAGAAGGCTACGACACCACCCTGAGACTAGCCATCTGCAAAGCATTCGGGAGGTAAGGGACAAACCCCAGGCTAGATACATAAGTTACTGAAGTGCTCTATGAGTTTGCATATTACACAGTGCTTGTGTACACAGAATTACACAAAGCTTGGCTAGAGCGGGGCATGCCCTTCCCCATGGCCACCCTTGAACTGGGCAGTTGCCAATGTGCATAGACATGCCCTTCCATGACTATTTGCTGAGCTGGGGGTCTAAACATCCAAGGCAGGAGAGCCTGGTATTGCATGGAGGGAACACATCTGAGCTCCTCTCCACTCACCACATCCATCTGCCACCAACTGGCCTGTCAAAACAGTGGGGGCACCCTGAACTGCTGCATGAGGCAAAACATGGCAGCAGTGGGGGCTGTGTGCTGGCGAGTGAGGAGCTTGGTGCCCAGGTCTGGGCAGCCTTGCCTGTGAAGCTGCTGGTGAACAGCCTGCACAAACTGGTGATAGGTGCCTACCACATCCACAAGTGCGGCCCTGAGCTCCTGCTGCCTCTGCCTGCACAGCTGGCAGTGTGTCACCTGGAAGCAGGCCACTGCCAGCTGAACAAGGTGCCCAAATGTCACCCTCAAAGCATCCTGCAGCTCTTCAAGTGGCCGCTCTATTTTCAGAAGCTCCTTGCAACTGGACAGCAGGTCCTGGGAGGCTAAGCCAAGGGCACCCTTGCTCTCAGCACCCTGCTCAGCACATCGGTCTTGCAGGTGGGTTGCTTGGTTCCCTGAGAGGTTTCCCACAACCTCCTTGAGCTCTGTAGTGTAGGCCAGGAAGCAGGAGAAGTCTGCGGGGCTCATCTGTGCTTGGTCATTCAGCTGGCTGAGGGCTTGGACATGAGGGTCCCACATAGCCTTGTCCCTAGCGATGGTCACAGGGTAACTGTCCACAGAGGACCCAGGAAGACTGCGGTTGGTGGATGGTGGGGTGGTGAGGGGCTGCAGAAACAAGCTTCACATAGGAATGGTGGTTTCCTGCTCTCCTTCTTCATCAGGCCTGTGAAAGCAGCTGACATAGGATAGCTGACAGCTGCACTTGTCCATTCCAAATTGTGGTGGAGACGTCTTCATCATGGAAAATCCCCAAAATCTGGTCATGATAGGTCCAGAAAGTGCCTGCTCATCCTTCTTTTGGTTAAAGCAGAGGAAGGAGTAATTTGAAGTCCCGTGGTCTCCTGCTCTTTTCTCCAATGAGCCCAAGGGAATTGGGCCTGAGGAGATGGAAAGCCCTTGAGAAGGAGTCAGGGGAGAGTCTTTCTCCACTTCTGTAACCTGTTCTCTGGGAGAAATCTGAACAGACCAGGTCTGTTCGTGAGCAACATTTTCTGTGTCTTTTCTGGACTCCCCTTCATCCAGCCCATGTCTGCTTCTCAGCTCTTTCTCAAAGGGTAGTGTAGCTGAGGATATCTGCATCTCCTTTCTGACAACATCAACCTCTAGGCACCTACTGGTCCTCTGAGAGTCCAAAAGCTCTAGTGGAGCATCTATTCTCTTCTGAGATGGGCTGGGTGATGTTAGGTCTGATCTCGCACCAAATGAGAGCCAGGAGAGGCGAGTTACAACCCCTGAGGTGCTGCTGCAATCTGTTAACAGCTGGGTTGCATCTGGGAAGCCCATGTGATTTTTACTGAGCACTTTCTGTAAGGCTTCCTTGTTTATTTCTTGTCTGTTTTTTGCCTGCAATGAGGCATGGTCACTCTCATAGTCAGCACAGCCATCAAGGTTAGCTTTTCCTTCCTCACAGGGAGCCAGGACAGGCTTCTCCCATGCAGCTTGCTCCCCAGCAATAGGAAGCAGATCCTGGTCCCGTGTCACCCCATGGGGAATGGCCATGCTGGCAACACAGCATGAAGACGGCAGAGTACATTCATTAGCAGGGCAAGTCACCTCTTGGACCTGGAACAGAGGGACATTGCCAGCCTCATGCTTGACTTCCATCATCTCACCCTCCCCTCCCAGTGCTGCTTGGGCCAGCCAATCTCCGATGCTCACACAACTCTCAGCACTTGGCCACCCAGTATTTACCTCCATTGTGGGACTTCCCTGGACAACTCTGCTTTGTTCCCTGGGAAGGTACACGGGTTCCTCCAGGAACAAGAAAGGTGGGTATACAGCACGTGCTGGACAAAGGTCATCCACAGGTATGGCAATGCCTGCACTCTCCTCCCTGTGGTCACCCTGCAGGCGGACAGCTGAAATGGAAGAAACCACCAAATCAGTCACTGACTTTGTTTCCATGGTGTCAGGTTCCATTTCCATCATGTCAGAGGATGGGTTTGTGCTAGCCGTGTCTCTCTGGGCCTGGGTGGCAGCAGGAAGTCCTGATTCTGCATCTTTCTCGAAGTTCTCTGGGGATGGTGGATCTGGGGGCTGAGCAAGCAGTGGTGGTGTGGGTGGCCAAGTGCAGTAGCTCTGCAGGGAGTCTGGTAAAGCCAGTGGGAAAGTGACCTGTGAGGTATAATTGGTTTTCAGAAAAGATCTCCTCTTCCTCAGGCTCTTGGCATATGTCAGCTGCTTCTCCTTTCCATTCTTCTCTCTTGCTGTCTGCCTTGTCATTAGGTTTTCCCCCAGGCTGTAACACCTTGGTTTCTTTAGGATGCAGGAGTTGTCTATACCTTCCTGGGACATTATCTTGTAGGCTGCTGGCAAGGAAAGAGGATGCAAGTCAGAAAATGGCCCCAGGCAGCAGGATACAGATACACCTACGTAGCGGGCCAAAAAGCTTTTAACTCAAGTCCTACAATTGCAGACATAAGGGTTTGGCAACAGAGCCTGCTTCCTAAGTGCCAAAGGAAAGCCTCTCTTACTGCACCGACTTGGACCAAGCTACATCAAGAAAAATTTATTTGGACCTATGGCTATAAAAACTGAAGTAGAGGATCAGTTATGAAAGGAGCTGGATAGATAATCTCTCCCCTCGCTTACTGAAGTCGCTTGGTCTGACTGTAAATTTGGTGATATAAGCAGTACGCTAGAGTATTACCTACAGGAGCAGATTTATTAACACTGAAGAGAAGCCTCAGAAATTCCCAGCCTGGATATTTAGACCATAAAGACACACAGAGATGACAGCTTTGTGCCTGAACATTGTATTGTCACCATGCAAGAACTCAAAAGCCAACACTATTTTAACTACATAAAATGAATTCTTAAGTTCAGTTAGTGCTAGCAGAGCTGGTTAATTCAGAAAACAAGAACCCTCTCCTTGGTGAGAAAATACAATTACAGAGAGCTGTTGCTCAGCCATAAGTCTACCCTCCCCATTTACATAGCGTGCCTCTAACCCCAGAATTTGTTTTGATCTCAGGGGTGCATGGAGCAATGAGCTGTTTTACTGCTTCCAGCTTTCCCAAAACTTGAAGAATAGCAGAGTGAAGGTAGTGCCTGACAGGAATATCTGTCATCAAGGTGTCTGCAAGTGCAAAGGCACATATCTTTCTTGCATTCTGTTTCTGGAACTCGTTACCTTTTCCATCACCAAAGACTCAGCCTATACAGAAGGATGCACAGAACTTACTCCTGCAGCATGATGGCTTCAAGATCAGCCAGAGCCATACTTTGGTATTCTGGAATTCCTCCAGAAACCTGGGGACTTCCCAGAATGCCAAACTCATTTGAAAACCAATTTTTTTTTCAGATTGAGTGCTTAGATGTGATGACAAACCTCTCTGCCAAGCTGCTGTTCTGACCTCTATATGCACGTTCACTGACAGCTTTGTAAAGTATTCTTTGATGAAGAGTGGCTTGCAGAGAACGGGTGTTCAAAGGTCTTACAACAGTCTTGGGAAAACTCTGAACAGCTGAAGGATGCTCTTTCCCAGAAGACTGACATGGCAAACAGGCATCACCCTAGCTTAGGAGAAGGAAGGAAGGAAGGTGAGGACAGGAGGTGACCTGCAGTGGGGTGGGTACAGGTTTACCTGCCAGGGTGTCCAGGGGGCTGAGGCTGTCTGCAGCATCATAGAACTCTTCCTCAGAGCTGGTGTCACCAAAGCCTGGGGGTGGCTCCAAAATGAGATCACTCGCTTCTGCTACCTGCTCTGCTCCACAGCGTGCCTCTTCTTGGGCTGACACATCTTTCCAAGGCCTTCTTCCAGGGCTGTGACTGATGTTGCTCTTCTCTACACTGCCTGCAGGGGATACGCTGCAACACAGGCTGTAATAGCCCATGGCATTTCTCTCAGATAGCTTGGTCCCTAGCATAGACACACCTATGTCCACTCCTCTCTCCTCCCAGGGGCTGTGCTCACATCCATGCTCCTCTGCTTCTGGTACCTGCAAGAAACAGAAGAAGTCCCTGCCTTTTGCCCTGCTGGAGCCTTCTGCAGCACAAACAGGAAAGAAACTCTCATCTGAGTTGTTCATTTCGTGTACAGTTGGTGTGTAGAAGTGGAAGAACTCTGGCCTGGAGGAAGAGCAAGCTTCCAACTCATCTTCCTCCAGTGCATCCATTGAGTCACTTGAGCCGCTTGTCTTAAACCCTCGGCTCTCTGTGTTGGCTGAATCTGAAGCCTCAGATGTACTGTCTGTTGTGTTGCCACCTGCATCGTGTTGGTCACTTCCTCCAGCCTGGGGCTTTGTGCTGCTGTCCTTCTCTCGTCTGTGAAGCTCTCCCAGCTCCTTCTCGCACGCAGGAGGGGTGCTGCCGTATGCTGTGGGCATGCCCAAGCAATGCTCTGAGGAGGAATCCAGTTCCCAGGAGTCTTCAGAATCACTGCAGGTTCGAGATTCGTATCCTGTGATTTAAACACATCTGTCAGCCTGTCCTTTGCAGTGGCAAAGAGGAACAGCCAGAAAAGGGTTTACAAACTTGGTCACAGAGTAGGGATTCAAAGCCCAGAGAACTCTGCCTTCAGGTCCTCATCAGTAAACAATGTAAAGATGCAATCTGACCTGCAGGATCATAACCCATAAGTGGAGGCTTGGTCCTTCCTGCCTGCTTTGTCTGCTTTTACTGCAGCACAGTAACACCAAAGGGAGCTGCAGAAAAGCAGCCAGGCAACACGTTGCCTAAAGCCTCTGCCTGCAAACCCTATTAGACTGAAGTTATCCTCACAGGAGACAGGACAGCATGGCAAACAGACTCTCCTTCTCCTGGTCAGCAGATGCTGGCCAGAGGGTAAATTGTTCTGGAGGCTGGTAAAAGCACAAGTGCTCAGTAACAGGTTCAATAGCAGAAACCGCCTCCACTTCTTGGAAATAGATGATAATCATTGCTTCTTTCCCCCTGCCCAACATGTCTGGGGTTCAAGGAAAAATGGCAGTGACACTAAGGCTGATAGTCTCAACATTTTGTAGATGTCACTGTTCATTCCCAGGCTACTGTTCTAGCATGACACTGTTCTTAAGAGGGAATAACACCACCAATACTGCTGGATGATCCACCCACTTTCTCCCCATTCTTTGGCAAATTAACCTTCTTCAGCTGAGACACGGTGCGGTTGCTGTCTTTTCTCTCCCCAAGTAAATATGGAGGCATTCGCATCCACGAACAGTCTGTAGTAGCCAATGATGAGGCAAACAAGATCTTTTGCACTGTTTGATTCCAGCAGCAGAGTCAGCATCTTTTTTTTTTTTCCAGTAAGGGAACAGAAAACAACAACGTTAGAACAGGCAAACATCACCTGTACCACAGTCTGCAGGAACATGCGGCACACTGAAAAGACATTTCTTCTCCCCCATACGGCCATAATTGTACAGCATTCTGTTTCTGTATGAAACACAGAGAAAGAAGAGAAATAATTTTTGTTGGGTTTTCTTTGATAGGTCTCGCTGATAAAGCACAGCAAGAATAGTAACTTTTCTTCACTCATTTGGTATTCTTCCTAGAATAGACTCAGAAGGAGAGCTCATAAGCCTTTTGTACTAATGATACCATCAGCTTAATGTCAGATTTAATTAAAAAAAAAAAAAAAAAAAAAGACAGTGTGCATGACTCCCCCCTTTTTCTCTGTCCCTGATGCAGTCACATGCTGGCTACCACAAGAGCACCACTTACCTTCAGATCCTGTAGGTAGATTTTTACCATGCTCACTTTCTCAGACTCCTCTGTAAGCTCCACCCTGCTGATGTTTGCAAACTCTGCCAGACTTGTTATGATGTTTAGCTTGCTATTGATAATCTGGCTCACCCCATACTTGGCACCCACCAGCAATGCAACGTATGATTCTCTGTCCTGTAGCTGTAGGGAGAGAGGTTGAATCTTTAGCTGAAATCTAAGCAGGAACCCATTTGCCTGTGCTGGGCAGGGACTCCTCAGCCACCCATTCTTTTGTGGTATCTTTTAACACTGGACTCCCTTTACAACTGGATTCTAGCCAGCTGCAAAGGGAGCCCCTTGTTACTTACAGGCCGTCAGGTCACCTGCTCCTGGCCGTTCTCTTCTCTGACTTGGGGACCGCAAGTTTCCCTGTGCCCCCAAGGCAGGTGGCCCCAGAGGTGCACCAGGCATCTAACAGATCCAAAGAGGTGGTCAGCAGTAGCTTGCTATCAGAAATGTCACCTGGCTGGCTGTGCCAGATAGACCTAGTAAGACCTACTGGAGCTGGCCAGAAACTTCAAGAAGGCGTTTTTTGGACCCACCTATACTGCTCAGCACTCCATGAACTGTTTGTGGTCCATCATTCATTACAGATCCACATGGGGAGAGGCAACTAGCCAAGAAACCTCTTGCCTGAACAGAATTCTTTTTTACAGAAAGGTTTAAGATTGGCCAAAATATTTTCATAACAGTTGTTTTTTGAAACATGCTCAGATCTTAATCTTTGAATACCTTTTGACATTCAAAACATGGACAGATTTCATCTGATGGGCCAGTCACAAACTTCAATTAGGAAACTATGCATAATTATCAGGTAACTGTTTTGTTATTGACTTCAGTGGAGCTACGCTGAGTTACCCTTGCAGACACCCTGGCCAATATTTACCAAGAGGTCCCAAGGAGGGGAAGAGTGGTATTATACTAGAGCTCATTGAAACAGCATCAGCAGAGCCAATATTACATTTTCTACAAGCATCAAAGCAAAGACATGGAAGAAGGCTCAGCTGCTAGTCTTATGTCAACAGTGTAGAACAATATTTAAATATTCTTGCTTTAGATAGGGTTTGCTTTGGTTTAGAGCTGATCTTGTTCACTGGTGGAAAAAAAGGGTAAAACTACTCCTTGTGTCCTGGATTTCCAGTTATTGTCCAAGTATACTGCACGGAAGATGCACAGAGGAGGCACTGAGACAGCATATCAAACCCCAATTACATTGATAAATAGCACTCGTACCATCAGGGTGGCATTAAAGATCTTCCCATTGTACATCTTCAGGTCACTCAGGATTTGTAGGTAGTTCAGACGCACTTGGACTGCTGCGAGCATATGCTTCATTTTGCAAGACAAGAAACATTGTTTAGAAACATGACGGAGAATAAGATTCGTCAGCTAGCCTATTGGCTAGAAGACATTCTTTTCATACAGGACACAGTATTTGACCAACACATAAAGCTTGCTTTCCATATGCAATAAATCTGAATAGGACCATACTATATTACCACAATTACCATCTGACAACTGCACAAGCAAACTGCATCACAACACACTATATGGGGAAATTAGGGTGCATATGCTGCAGAGATTACAAAATGAAAATACAAGGGGAGAAAAAAAAAAAAACACAACAAGCAGTCACATAGAGAAGAGACCCACACAGGAAAGACATGCCCTCTTTGGCCTTGAGAAATGCTGCCAGTATTCCAGGAGGCACCTCAAACCCAGGCCACGCATACTACCTTCTGCCGAGGGTCCAGCAGGATCTGGTTCCGCTTCATATGGTAGCTGATGGCTTTCTTGATATCCTTCCCTCTCATGTTTCGAAGCAGAGTTGGTGAGATGAAGTTTTCAATTCCCCAGTCTCTCCTGACAGAAAGACAGGAAGGGGAACAAAAGAGGTCCCAACTGTGCTGTCCCACAGCAACAAGAGAACATGCTGAATGGCAGCCAGCTGATGGGGCTGGAGGAACATGTGGTCTCATGTAAAACGCCTGTTTTTCCACTGTTACGCAGGTAACAATCTAAAAGGTCAGTAAGCATATTGGTCTTGTCTGTCCTTGCTATGCGCAGGATGAAAACTGTCTTTACTTCGGTTACAAGATTACCATGTTTCAACATCTCTGGTCCCCTACACCTAAAAATTTGGCACATCTGTTTTGCTGAAAGGTTTACTCAACTGAAGAATTAAATATCCATCAACTAAGAACGGCATACTTGTCTGTACTTGCTTCTCACTCTCCACTGACTGCATATGGTCGAGTATGTCTGGCTGTACACAGGGAATTAGTGGCACTGTATAGGGTGGTTTTGGCTCTGTGGTGCAGTTACAGCACAAATGCCAGTTACTTAATGATTGACCCACGACAATTTCTTAAAGCAGGGCTGGTCTTCAGGGAAAGTTTGATTTAACATCACTGGCAGGCAGCACAGCACACCTGCTGGTTTTTCTGTAGTTTTCCAGATCTTATTATTTCGCATAAGGACTGAAATTAGGTATTTCTGGGAAAGTTCTGGTGGGTGAATGGATGTAAAGTACTGACTGTGAAAAGTTGGTGATTATTCTCTCTCCAAATTACAGCTTGTGTATTTCAGTATACTGGCAGAAGCAGCCTTAGTAAGCACAATTAAGCAGGAGATTTGCAATTTGATGTCCCTCCTGAACCAGAATCTCTGCCTGGTTAGGGAGATGCTCAGATGTTATCATACCCATACTATTTAGGCAACTCACCAGGTTAAAGACAGGGAGGCTCAGGAAGCTAGCTTCCTTGTGTTAAAACACCAGGCAAAATGAACAGAGTGTAGTCTCTTTGGGTCAGAAACAGTCTCCTAACCGGAACTAAACACTAGGCAAACATAGAGATGATGACACTATTTTTTCCAGGCTTACTCACAACGTAACACAGAAATTTTCGAACTTACTCAATGTATTTCAAGGATACTTTCTGTGGGTGAGCACAAGCATAGATTCTCTCTTGTATGTGTAGAGCAGCCAGACGTAACGCCACACTGCATTTCATTTCCACAGCAAACCTTTCCTGAAGCACATCGCTGCAGCTCTGGAACAAACTCAGCTCAGTTAGCATGATGTCACTATTACAAAGCTCAAAAAGAAGTCAGGATAAGACCTCCTATATGACTAGTATGGGCCAAATAGAGGAAGTCACCCAGCTCATTTCATTGTCATTCTGTTAAAAAGCCAAGCTCGCAAACTGATTTAAGAATTTACTGCAAGTTCAGTACAAATGCTTTATTCTTATATGCTCTGCATTTCATATTCACGTAACTGAACTGGCTTAAAGCATGCTTCAGCATCAAGAAGAAATGAGTACTGGATGGGAAAAGATCCAGAATTATGAAATGCCTCAATTTCACCTGCAGGTAAAGATATTCGAAGGCAACTGGGTCTTCCTGCAGGAGGTCTAAGGGATCCTTTGGGACAAAGCAAATTCTGAAGAGGCACCGGTAGTCGTGGGATTCTCTTTTTTGGACCACCTGCAATGGACAAACAGCATCATGCCAGAACAACTGGTGCAGTCCCTCCATACATGCATACTGAGCACCTGGCTCATATGAACTCACAGAAATCATTCAAAGCACTGGCAAGTGGGATGGCTGCAGATCAGCCACTGTCCTTAGCAAACACGGGGAGATGCTTCTGTATTTATATCTTAGATTCTTTTTCTGGTTTTCGCTTCTTCCTGTGGTAGTGCCCAAACAGCATTTGATAGAACTTTATTAGTATCTACTGATCTCATATTTGTAGCATAAGCATGACAGAGGTTTCAAGGCCATATGAAAATTGCAAAGGGGCAGGTTTCTCTGCTTTAAAGTTTAGTCTTCAGATACAGCAGCCCAAAGCAGACACTTGGATCATCATCATAATTTCACTACAATGTAAAATCCCTAGGTTATATATTAGCATATTTAATTCTGGGCAAATCCAGTAAAAGTTAATCAACAAAATCTACACAGAAATTCTCAGACACATGCTTAAGGGATAGATGGTATTAGCTACCAAACCTCTCTGCATTACAGTGGATCACCAACCAGCAAAGCGTCATGTTCATACTGTTGACTCACAAGTAGACTCATTCTCCCACATAAGATTAGCTCAGAATTACTAACAGAGCTAGCAACATATTTGTTTCCTTGCTAGGAGCTTGATCAAAGTTGTTGTTTGGCTGGGTTAACTCTCTTTGACTATCAAGGAAACTGCAAATGGCTCAATACACAGCTATTTTAAGACAATTTCAACTGATCCTCTGTGTTGATGGGCCTGTCTGATAGGTGGCACAAAACATACTTGTTCCCTGATTGCTCTACGTAATCCAAGCCCTATCAACCTGTGGGTATTGCTTTGCAAGTTCTCTAAAGGGAGCAAGGCACTTCTGAAAGCTCTGTTTCTCAGGGGGCTCTGGCTAATGCAGTGGTAACACATGCAAAAAGCAGAGAGAAGAGGGAAGCATCTCTCTCTGGAGATGGGGCAAAGCCCATTCTCTTGTGACACCTGCGGAGTTGGGCCTTCTCTGCACCTCACTAGCTACAACTCACTGGTATCAGTGCCCCCTAGCACGGCTGTGGGGCCACGCAAGGGGTTCTCCACACCTGCTCAATGAGCTCCTCCTCATGCAGCAAGTGGACCTTTGCTGCATTGTACTGCTCCTCCAGGGTGAGGGCGAAGTGTGCAATGCTCCGGATAGAGAGCTTCTCCTTCAAGGTGAGAACAATATCCTGGGAAGGGAAGGCACATGGATGGTCAAATAATTATAGTTGTTGATCAATACTAGCACACTCAGGGTAGATGATTCCAGTCAGCCTCTGGAAGCTGTGTGGGAAAGCAATGAAAAGGCAGCGGCCAAACCCAAGAGTCTCCACAGCCAAGAACAAGCTTGCTGCAGCAACACAGCAGCAGATTTTTTAGTGGTGTTTCACAGTAAACCAGTGCCTTCCTTTCTTCACTGACAACTTCTGAACACAATGATCTAGACCACAGAGGTCTCAAGGTTAGAGAAAGCCTGTAAGTTCATCAGAAGTGGAGGTACAGATGATGACAGACTCTCTGTGATGCCACACGCAAGCTTGGTGGTTAGCTGCTGTGCTATCCCAGCAGGACAGCCAAGCAACAAAAGCGTACATCGGCCAGGCAGGACAGTGTTCAGAGCCACCCATGTCCACTGATGCTATCCAGCGGGCAATGAAGGGAGCCAAAGGAACTGCAGGGGAAGCATGGGAAGAACAGATGAAGGCAGGAAAACACATTATTTTTAGTAGGTCAGGAGGTCAAGGGAGGGAAACTGCAGCTTGCTAAGAGTGCAATAAGATGCAAATCTTCAAGATGTGGTAGGCATCAAATTAATTTCCTAGAATTGCATTGCCTGGGCTGCTTCATGTCCAAAGTTTTTGCATTACGGTTTTTAAGTTTGGTGGTTTTGAACACTTTGTCACCTTCAGTTCAATTGTTTGCTGTTAACCATTCTAGCTTTCTAGAACTCTACAATACTTTTTGAAGAAAGTGAAAAGAACTGGTGAAAAACATTTTTCTCCACCAAACCCCAAGAATTTGAAACCATAATCATTAGTGAAAATCTTACCAAATTTGATGTAATATTTCAGTTATATGAAGAGTTCTGTTGGAATACTAAGCGTCATGGAAATAAATGGGTTTTTGGCAAACAGAAAACATTATGAAAGGCTTGACTAAGTACAAACTGAAACAGAACTCCTTCAATGCATTCAGTTCTCATGGGGTGAGCATAAATATTTGACTTGTATCAGTTTTATGCAAGGATCTCTAACACAACAAAGGAACTTTAGAAAACAATTATTTCAGGAAGTATTTTACACATTTGAGTGTTACTGTGAGGATGCTGGTGAGGGTTTCACTCAACTCCGGTACAAAAAAGTTGTTCCAGGTTAGAGGTGAGAAACTCAAGTCAAACATGAGGAGCTAATCCATCTTTTAGAAATAAATCCCTTGCAGGTGTACAATCAAATCCTTTTTCAACTCATGCCCCACCTCCTCACCGCCTCCTTGTTTTATTACACTTTTTTCTTTTTATTTGCTCAGCAAATGATTCTCACAAGGTTTGCAGGGACTTCACTGCATGAGTAGACCACAACAGTTTTGTGAAGTTGGGATGAAGCAGACAATAAAATTCTTCTTCAAGAAAATTTTCATTGCATTACAAATAAATTCTCCTTGCTTTGCCCTGAATATTCTTCCAGCCCAATTATCTCTAGTCTGGTCATCACATATCTTTCCACAGTGACTGCACTGCTGCAGGATAATACTTAACACTTAAAAGAAATTACGGCCTGCTATCAATGTCAACGAGCCAAGTTCATTAACTCCAACAGAAACAGTGAGCAACACTGCAGATCAGGCCAGAAAAAAAATCAGTTTTTAGGCCTCAATCTAAATAAGACAATTATGGAAAGTGTTGTATTAATGGCTTTAGAATCTGGTGCCTTGTACTTTGAAGAGAATAATGGTTAACTCATCTGTGATGCTTCCAAGCACAACTAATCCTAGGGAGGTGGTGCTGCTTTTCATCTCAATGGGTTCATTGGTTTTCAAGTCCCTGCAGGGAAGATGTTTTCACCAGTGCAGAAATGAGGCTGCAACATGGACGTGGGCTTCAAATAACAAGGCAAAAGTGCACTTGCTGAGCTCACACAATACCCACACCTGGACTCCACTCTCCACGTCCCAGACCAGGAAACTTTTTCTCCTTCTCAGGTATGCACATCATCAGTGCTGTATTAAACAACCTTCTCCTCTGCATTTGGTCATGTGGCTTCCTAGGAAAGCAAAGTTTGTGTGGACAGCTGGTGATCTGTCAGTCCTCCAAGCAAGCTGTCTTCTTGCACAACTTCAACCACACTTAACAAAGTTGTAGTGGTCTCCTAGCCAAGCTCCTGTAAGTTCTGTGAAAACCAGTTGCTGAGAAGAAAAAGAACCAAAGTAACGCTTCCCCTTCAGGAAGGACAAGGAAAATCCAGCTTGATCAGCAGCAGTTGACAATCCAATTGGCACCAGCTGGCCAGTGCAACTAAGAGGTTGCAAGTTCCACTACACGCACTGTTGCAACTGGACTGAATAGAGGTGGTGGGAATGAAGACAGATAACCAAGTTACCTTTACGGTAGTGCTTGTCTCAAACCTGAAAGCTTTTGTCTGCCCATTTTCCAAGTATACCTTGAGAACGTTTGGCATACAAAGAAGAGAATTCCCCTGCAGAACATCAACAAAAAAGAAAACAGTAATTAATCATTAGACATTATGCCTCTGGGCACCAGGCTGCTCTGCCTGACACAATACATCCTAGTATAAACCATAAAATGGTCTGGGTTGAAAGAGACCTTTATAGACCACCTAGATCCAATCCATCTGCCACAGGGAGGGGCACCTTCTGCTAGATCAGGTTGCTCAAAGCCCCATCCAAGCCGGCCCTGAACATCTCCAGGGACGGGGCTTCCACAACTTCTCTGGGTAACCTGTTTCAGTGCCTCACTGCCCTCACAGCAGAAAATTTTTTCCTTACGTCTAATCTAAATCAACCCTCTTTTAGTTTAAAACTGTTACCCCCTTGTCTTATTACTACAGGCCTTGGTAAAAAGCCTCTCTTTATCTTTCTTATAAACCCCCATTGAAAATATTGAAAGGCTGCAATAAGGTCTCCTAAGATCCTTCTCCACACTGAACAACCCTCTCAGCTTTTCTTCACACGAGAGGTGTTCCAGCCCTCTGATCATTTTTGTGACCCTTCACTGGACCTACGTTAGCAGGTCTGTGTCTTGCTTCCTGGGCTGAACACAGCACTCCAGGCAGGGTCTCATGAGACCATTGAAGAGGGTGAGAATCACCTCCCTCGATGCCATGCTTCTGTTTATGTAGGTGTGCTGGGTCTGGCTGGGATGGAGCTACCTTTCCTGCAGCAAACCACACAGTGCTGTGCTCTGCACGTGCAGTTAGAACAGCGTTGGTATCACACTAGTGTTTTTTCTATTGCTGAGCAGTGCTGGCTGGACTCCCTCCAAACCCCACAGAGCCACCCTGCTGGGGGTGGGCAAGAGGTGGGAAGGGACACCACCAGGGCAGCTGACCTAAACAAAAGGGATATTCCATACCATACAGCGTCACACTCAGCAATAAAAGGTAGGGAAGGGGAACGAGATGGGGGGATCTCGTTATGAAGACATCTCTCCTTGCAAACAACTGTTACGCTTATTAGGGCCCTGCATCACAGTCTGTGACCGAACATCGCTTACTGATGGAAAGTAGATTTTTTTTTCTTCTCTCTCTGCTTCCACACAGCCTTTGCTTGTTTTTTCCCCTCTTCCTTTTCCTTTTAATTAAATTATCCTTATCTCAACCTGTGACTTGTTTTTCTTTTTTCTTTCCAGCATACCTTCTTCTTGCTTTTCTTTTGAGTTATGGTGGATTTGGGCTGCCCAGACAGGTAAAACCACCAGAGTGGATATTAGGATATGACTAGATTTTTGCAGGCACACACTGCCAGCTCATATATAATTTTTCATCCACTAATATCCTCATATACTTCTCCATAGGGCTGCATTCATCATCCAGTCTGTTCTGATTGGTGATTGCCCCAATTCAGGTGCAGCACCTTGCACTTGGCCCTTCTGAACTTCATGAGGTTCACATGGCTCCACTCCTCAAGCCTATCAAATGAAAATCTTTCTCTACTTTTACAACTGTCTTTTATGGCACCACTTATTCTGTAAGTATGTTCCCAGGACAGAGCAAGGGAAGGAGAGCCTAACAAATACCTTTGCCAGGTATCTCCGGCTAGTTCAACAGCTGCACATGGCCCAGATATGCCCACTGTCTGGTTCCCACATAGCATAGGAAGACCTGACAGATACAGAAAAGCTGAGAGCTATCCTCCCGCCTTATCAGAGAAGGAGAAATGGCTGTCAGAAAAGACATCTTTCTGTTACTGGGCACTAACCTCCCACTCTGACACTTTCCTCCCACTGGCAGCAGCCATGCCTTCAGCTCGAGACATACTTAAATCATCCATGCTACCAAAAAAGCACCTCCCTTGAATGCTCTGTGAAAGAACTGGGAACATATTATATTCTTTCTGGAGCTGTCTAGAGTTCTTCCTTTAGTAGAGGTTGTTTGCACCTTCCTTCTTGTTTTCAGCCTTGTTCTTGTTCTTCTTCCGTCCTGAGAAAGCTTACTCCTCCATCCTTGGACTTGACATTCAGCACATGTTTATGTTCTCGAAGCAGCATATTCCTCCAATTTTAAAGCAGTTCATTCTACTTCTCACGACATTCCCAAGGTTGAAAATGGCATTTTGAAGATGACCTCTCTTATGTTTCATTTGCTGTGCAACACCTTATAAATCTCACAACCTTAATTGCTTTTGATAGTGAGTCCATATGCCATGTAAGTACCACAAGTAAGAATATAAAGACACTTCTGAATTTTGTTCCTTGTTTCTCCACTGCCTGTTTTGTTGTGTTCAAACAACTTACAGTCACCACTGAGAAAAATGAGCAAACATTGCCACTGCTCCTGAGCACAAGCTCTAACTCTTTCATGCTAAGTAACATGAACACATCACATTTTTGACAGCCTTTGCTTCCTCCAAGAATTTCAGAAAAGTTGTGCTGGTTTACATCTAATCCAATATTTTTCTAGTAGCTCCACATATTGTCATATGAATATCACCTTGTACAGCCAGAACTTGAAATCTATATATAAATTCTCATCTACAATTTAAGTATCATCACTTTCCTGGTCAGATCCAATTAGCTGACCAGAATATCCAAGATGGGATTTCTCTCCTTTCATGCAGGCTCTGATAGACTACTACAAATTCATTCTGAAAGCCTCACCTATTGCTTAAGCCTGTACCCCTCATGTTTTGTCTGGTACAAGCTTGATTTACTCCAGATTACAGCTAGGCCCACAGGTTCTAGTAATGCATTGACTGATGCTGACTTCATGATCCTGAGGGACCTGACTCTTGCATATCATTCAGCTGTATGGAAATACGTACTGCGCTCGTAACATAAAATGGAGGCTGGGTAGTGCTGAGGCTCATCAACAATTTATGTTTCTAAACATAATTGTTATGTTTCAGGTTTCAACTGCAAAAGGCAGCTTCTGGGTTCCTTCCAATTGCCATAGAGATAATTTAGTCATCAGCATTAATGCTCCATTAAGATCATAAGAGTGGTGTATTTACTGAAACAGGAGTCTGCAGTTTTTCAGGGCCATGATACATTTGGCCAGGGCCAGGAGGAGATAACCCAGGTACTTTGGCAGAGAAAGAACCAGCACTGACAGCAGGATTCACCTCTTATCTTTAGGGTTAGGATTTGTCATGCCCAAACTTTAGTCTAGGTTTACTACGGAGAGAATGGCAATTCAAGAGATGACTAGTACATCCCTTGGTGGCAGTGTCACGGCTGTCTAATGCTTGCATAAAGTTTACTTAAACTTTAAGTGGCAAAAGGATAGAAGTAGCACATGCAGATATTTTTCATTAGCCCTAATAAGAAAATGAAAGATAAAGCCTTCTGGAGATGCCAGCACTTCACCGAGGAGCACAGGAAACAAGATGGGACCAAATGCCTGGATGAAAATCCAAGTCAGACAAGCACAGTGAAGGTACAGCCACTCTGTGGGTCCTGGCCATGTTGACCCAGCCCAGCATGGGACCCATTTCTTCTCAGCACACAGTGCTCACAGTGCCCATGTGCAGCCATACCCCACTGACCTGTGTGTGTCCATTCACCAGCACTTCCTCTGCAAAACGTACTTTCACAGGGTTTGTTTTCAGCCTTGCCCTCTTCTCTGCAGTGAGGAACGATGACTTAGGCCCACCCTGAAAAGATAACAGCACTCAGTTGGCAGCTTGGCCTGTTGTACCTATGCACAGAAGGAGCAGCCCACAGTATAGTCATGGGTGCAATCACAGCCAATGCTGCTTCCACCACACCACCTCGCACCTACAGAAGCGGGAGACGTTAGGAGCCTCTCATCTTCCTGCACAATCCAGGCATGCTGCAGGATTTCAGACCTATCTGGGCAGTCACTGAGCCCAAACCCAGCTGCCCAATAACAAGTGGACAAACATGCAACACATACGGTGCACAACCAATTTCGCTACATATTTGTACAGTTACTGTGTTTAAGCATCTGCCCAGCTCCTGCAACGAAACCAGGATCCTGCAGAAAACCTGTTAACCCAACAGCTGGCTTGTGATGGGTATCAACACAGGATACCATAAACTGTCACACACAGAGTGCCTGAAGTCATAGACGAAAACTCTTCTATCAGCATATCACATGAACACAGCAGTGTATGTAGCACTGATGCAATTTCTAGAGCATACTGACCTATTGCAAGTGTTTTAAGAAAACTGCAAGGCTAAAAAGACAACTTGATGTCATCGTGCTGCTGTCACATAACCACAATTTCACCATGACACTTTCACAAGAGATAACATGAGCTTAGGAACCGGAACCACTAGGTTTTTGTACCAATAGGTCCCTCCTCTTGTAAACCATGATATTCCCTACAGAGATGCCAACAGGTGATCAGAGACAGCATCTCTCAGTATCCACCCAAACAGCTTCCAGGTGGAGCACTTATCACAGTCTCAGCAGAGGCACAAATGCCTCCCAGCCTGCCACAGAATCATCTTATTCCAAGCGCATTTGGCAAGGACAGAGGAAGAGAGGTGGGCAGGAGTCTCTGTGCCCTGCCAGCAAGTCCTTCTAGAGACTGCCAGGGCACAGAGAGCATCATGCCCATCAGCTACTCCCAGGAAAGCCTGGACCATCCTGTCTGGCATGGCCAGAGCAGCCACGTCAGAGGGTCTGATAGCCATCAGTGGGAGTTGTTACCTCTCAGCTCTAAGTACAGCTGCCTTCAGAGTGGGGCAAGAGCCAACCCCAAACCCAAGAGATAAGCTGTGGCTGTACTTGGAGGTGTCCTTAAAGTGACCTGCAAAGGAAAAGACAAAAATGGATTTGTGTCCCATTTGCTTCTAAAGCAATGCATAAAGGCCTGTGAAGGGTTTTTCCAAATCTCATAAAGGGTTTTTCTAATCTCTTTTTCTCTGAAAAGTAGTTGCATTTCCCCTTGCTGGCTGACATTCAAGTCTTGTACATCTCTCATTTATCTTTTATCTCCAAAGCTAGACCAAGCATTGGCAAGACTTACTGATGTACTGGACATGGGAAATCAAATTAATAAAAGACAGGAAGCCACCACTCATGGGATTTGCCTAACACTTTTCTGTTACTTTGGCTTCGTGCACATCTGTTCAATGCCAACACCTAGGAGACTTTGTGCAGGAAAAAGGTATTTAGGAGGCTTTGTCTTCAGTGCATTTTCACTGAACTGTCAAGAAACCTCATTAACCTTAAGCCTGAGAGCTCCAGCAACAATTCTGAAGGAAACCAAACATTTTTCTTTTTTCAAAGAACAGAGCTAAATTTAAAAGTCCAAACAATCAAACGAAAATAACTTCCCAAAATGCTTTGCTAGAGGGAAAAAAAATTATCTCCTACAGGCCGCTGTCATACATCAAAAGAAGCCAAAAAGCACACAAACCCAATTTTGTCCTTGCTTTGCAGCTCAGCTTTTACCCACTTTGAAATCTATGTTGGCACACAATTTATGCTGGCAGTACACCCCTGCTGGTGATTTTTACACTGTAGGAATGGGCAACCAGCACTAAAGTTTGTACTAAAACTTGGCTTCTCTTCCCAAAGTAGGATCAACACCCAGGTCCCAGACCTTCCTAGAGATAGATGAGGGAAGCACAACCCAGCCGGCACAAGCAGGCTTGCTTGCTCAGGAGAGAGATGGAAGAGTAAAGAGCAGGGGAGGAATTTATAGGCCAGCCCTTTGCTCAGCTCAGTCACAGGGCCTGCTGAACTATCAAGGGGAAATCCTCAGGTGATTAGTACTGAATCCTCAGGTGATTCAGTACTGAATAGGCAGGCAGAGCCCAGAGAAAAAGGGATAAACGTTTTCCCACAGTCAGAAGGAGTGCTAGAAAGCACCCGAGGCTTGAGAAAAACTCAAGAGCTTTAAAGGAGCACTGAGGGTGAGGGCAGGGTGGTGGTGGGGGATTCCACAGCCTCAGCATTTGCCTTACAAGTCCTGGAGTGTAGAAGGCTTCCTGACCCCTCTGGGGCCAAGACAGCTGTGGCACGTGGGTAGCACCCATGCTGCTCCTGGCAGGCTGGCACGAGACATGGCATGCTGGGTGAGATGCCTGTGGCCTTGGGGGAGGCCTCCCCATGGCCATGCCCTCCTGGCTCACAGGCGGCTGATGCAAAACCATGGCCAGGCACCTCCTGAGCCCTTCTCAGGATGCCTCTAGCTCCAAATCACTCACTGAGCCCCCCGCATGGGGCAGATTCTGTGGGGGCTCTTGCCCCCTGACCAGGGGAGCTGTGAGGCATTACCACTGATTATCCCTAGAAGCTCTTCAAAAGGCACAGGTGTGCACAGTAGTTCCTTGCAGCTCCCTCACAGCTTCGGCCAAGCCCATGCATCCTGCAAGCCACCCCATCTGCCCCACCTTCCCAGGGCTGCCCAGGATGGGAAGCACAGCTGCTGAGAGTGCTCGAGAAGCCATTTACCGACGTGCTGCGCAGGACGGTTAGGAAGAGCTCGTCACCAGCCTCCCTGTAACAGAGACAGATGCAATCAGCCAGGGTCAGCAGCTGCTCGTACCGTTGTAAACCCTGGTGAAAGTGGGTTCCCACACTTCCACTCTTTGCCCCCGTCCCCTTGTCCAGACAGGGTGAACAGGACCATACCTGATCATGTCAGCCACCCGTTCAATGGACATGTCCTCTACCATGGTGGAGTTTATCCGGAGGAGCTGGTCACCTGGCAGCAGCTTCCCATCAGCAGTGCTCCCTGTGGACAATTGGCACACTGTTAGTCATGGACTGGCAGACCTCCTTCCCGGGGGATGCACACTGAGCTCTCCTCTTCCCACCCACCACCCGCTTGCCTCAGCAACTCCCTCTGTGTGGCAAAATAAAAAGGGGCCAAGAGGCTTGGGGCCCTGATGTGAGCTGGTACACTCAGCCTGTATTCACACCACCTAGCCTGGGCTGCTCTCTGGTCACCAAACCTCTTAGCAACCCTCTTGTGCGTGCCTTGTCCATTGTCACAGTGCATTATATAGCACTCACAGGCACTGTGTGCCTTGGGCATAGTGGGGATGTTCATAGGATCTTGGGAGGCCACAGGATGACTGAGAGGGATCACCAGACTGCCTGCTACACCTCTCCCTGGGAGAGAGAGTCTACGCTCCTGGCATAATGATGGCCCTTGGCCACCCAGGAGAGCATGGAGGTCTTTTCAACCACACTGGTTGCTGGGAAGACCCACAAAGAGGTTTTCTGAAGACTAACAGCCACAGGACCCAAGAGGCTACAGAGCAGGCAGACTTCTGGTCTGAAGAACAGAATTGTGCAGGCAGCCCCTGGCTCCATTACCACAAGCCTACTGGTCAAGGTATTTTATTTCTCAACCAGACAGGTTTGCCCACATAGCACGCTAGCACCCAGCACCCTGGCACACAGAAAAACACAGAACACAAAGACAAAGGGTTGGAATTAAACACAGGACTTTTAGCCATGGCCAAGACTTAAAAGGACAAGTTTCTCTGTGTCTGTTTTATTAAAACACTGATGCTTTCAGATTAGGAAAAAAGAAGAGCCTAACAAAAACCACTCCATCTACACTTTTTACCCTTGAATATTCAGCTAATTTAGTCACAGGTTTCACATGGGGGGATGTCACAGCCTACATAGCCTGCTGGAGTCAGAGCCCAGACCACTCTTCAGCTACCTTTCCCACACCATCTACCTGTCCAGCTTGGGCAGTTTTTCCTCTGGCTGTCAGACTGTTACCAATGGGGGTACAAAGCAAGATTTTTGTGTATCTAATAGGAAAAACAAACAAACAAACAAACAACAAAAAACACCTTAGAAGCAGAGTTATGTCCCTTCTTATGGGGAAGAGTTGATTTGCTCGACCTAAGCAGAACTCCAGCTAGACTGCCTGTATCTAGCAGTGATCCTCTCTCTCTTACAGGGCATTAAGCCCAGACAGCATTTTCGGCAACAGGATCTCACTGCAGAGTAAGAACTGTAAGATTAGATAAAATTCTTCCTTGGCATTTCAAATTCAACTCCAAAAAGAACTTTTCTTTCAAACAGCTTTTTGTGTCTCTCAAGATCAGCTGTGTCTGAGTGCAACCAAACAATTCATGGTGAAGTTGGCACTGTTTTAGATTTCCTCTGTGCTGTGAGAAATCAGACAGATGTTCAAGCACTCTGCATGTCACGGGCACACAGGCTTTCTCTCTTCAGAGATCAAGGTTCACGTGCTAACCATAGGCATCTGGCAGAAGTTTATCACAAAGGCTATTTGGGACAGCTCAGGCTTCTCACACATATGCTTGTAGGGAGAAGAAAATGGTGCTTACCTGCAGTGACAGATGCAATTGTAAGAGGAAGGTTTGGGCAAATCTCAAAGCCATAGTGATGGAGGACCAAGTCTTTGTACACCGTGACAGTGAGCCTGACATGGCTGGCAGGCTGGCCTCTGCCATCCGTGGTGGCATTTGTCACAGGCAGTCTGCCACTGTGAGACAAGAAATTGGTGATTAATTAAGATATAGTCAGAAAAAATGTTATCAAAGGGGCTTAGATTCCACAACCCCCCGATTTCAATGGGCTGCACAAATATACATAGAGGTCAGAACTCTTTTGGGTACCCATGGGAGTCTCCATGGTGGGCAGGCCAGCAGTGCTCCCCTGGGCTCCAGGGAAGTGTGAAGATAACAGGCCAGCAGTACCAGGCAGTTGCAGCCACAACTCTTTCAGCCACCTCAGTCCAGTGGTTGCATGGAAGGAGAAATCCAGGTGAGCCCCACAGCAAGCCCTGACCTCCATGGGTCCAAGCAACACCTTCACCCAGCAATGTGGTGAGAGAATTTGCAGCTCTCAGCTCCTGCCAGGATTCCATCCAGTTTAATTTTGATTCACAGACCTTAGAAAAGCAAAGCAGATACGGGCCACGATCTCTTGCAAATGCAACACTGCCTTGTCCTTAAGACCTGGGCCAATGGCAAGACACAAGAGTTACAAGCCCATCTTCAAGAGAAGCACATTTCACATTGAACAGTATTGTGTTTCTGTAGGTATGGTTCACAAAATAGGAATGGGTGAAAGAAGGAACATTTGGCCCACTTGAAAATGAGGGAGATGCTTGAAAACACTGCTTATTTCTATGGAATGCAGTATGCATATTTTGAAGGAACTGTAACACTGAGAGAGAACTGCGACCTATGACTCTCCACGTTCACTGGAAACAAGCTTGTGCTGTCTCTGATCAAAGCTGATCAACAAATACAATGTTTACCTGGACGCACCATCCCGGGAGCGATGAAGCCATTTCGCTACCATTTGCTCTATTCGACATGCTTTACGTGTCTGGATTAAGTTAGTCTCCAAATCTTCCATTTATCTGAAAGTGACAGAAATCACAGGAAAAAAAAATCATAAAAGATAGAAAAGTCTGAACAGTGCCTAGAAGATTTAACACCACCAACTCACAACTCCTGTTTCCCGTGCCTGCACTTTTGTTTTGTCCAGAGTGGTGGTTATACTGCATTAAATTCTCATAGCAGAGAACAACCTAGTAGTCTCTGCAGTCCTTTCTCAAGGTATCTGGATCCTGCAATTTGTTCTCTCAGAAAGGGAAAACTGAGCTTTCTTATGACTATGGGAAATGCCTGGGATCTCCAATTAATGTGGTCCTGCCCAGGACCACATCCAGATGGTTTTAAATATCTCCAAAAAGGGAGACTCTAAACCCCTCTGGGCATCCAGTGCTACTACTGCTCAGTTGAAAAGTGCTTCCTGATGTTCACTGGGAACCTCCCGTGTTTCAGATTGTGCCCACTGCCTCTTGTCCTGGCACTGGGCAGCACTGAAAAAGATTCTGGCTCCATCTTTGCACCCTCCATTCAGGTATTTATACATATTGAGACTTCCTCTCAGGCACTCTGTTTTCCAGCCTGAACAGTTTCAGCTCTCTCAGCCTTTCCTCATAAGACAGACGCTCCATTTCCTTTATTGTTTTCATGACCCTTTGCTGGATATTCTCCAGCAGCTCCATGAATGCCCTGGGGAACACAGAACTGGACACAGCGCACTAGGTGTGGCCTCTCAAGTGCTGGAGAGACGGGAAGGATCACCTTCCTCGACCTGCTTGGCAATACTTTCTTTCTCTAATGTAGCCAAGAGTACAGGTGGCCTTCTTTACAGTGAAGGCTCATTGCTGGCTCATGTTCAACTTGGCGTCCACCAGGCCCCCTAAGCATTTTCTGCCAGGTTGCTTTCCAGCTGGGTGGCCCCCAGCATGTCCTGGTGCCCAGAGCTGGTTTTCTCCAGGGGCAGAACTTGGCACTTCCCCTTATTGAACTCTGGGAGGCTCCTAACCCAACAGCACATTTCTCCGGCCTGTAAAGGTCCCTCTGAATGGCAGCATGACCCTCTAGCCTATCAGCAACTCCTCCTGGTTTTGTCATCTGCAAACTTGCTGAGGGTACACTCTGCCCCATCATCCAGATCATTAATGACAACACTAAAACAGGACTGGACCCAGTATTGACCCCTAGTATACAGCGCTAGTTACTGGCTTCCAACGTGAACTTCCAACTCTGGGCCCAGCCATTCAGCCAGTTTTTGGTTCACCTCACTGTCTGCCCATCTTACCTGTACATCAGCAGCTTCTCTATGAGGTTCTCATGGGGGGCAGTGTCAAAAGCCTTAAAAAGTCCAGGTAGATAATGCCCACTGCTTTCCCCTCATCCATCAGGTTGGTCATTTCATCATAGAAGCTTATCATATTAATGAAGCATGACTTCCCCAATGTGTATCCATGCTCGCTCCTGCTGATGATTTTCTTGTCCTTCAAGAATTGACCCTTGACTGCCTTCGGAAGGCAGATAACTAGTATATCACCTCATTGTGAGGGGTTTCCTGGGATTAATATAACCACAGAAATTAAACGTAGAGCAGTAAGGAAGCAGAAAACTGAGTGGCCAGTGCAAGCTTCTGCACATAGCTCACAAACTTAAATTGAGTTCATAAATGATCTCAAATGAATTTCTCTAAATGAAGTCCATAAACTTAAACCTGTCTCTGGTAAAACTGATCTAGAGTACTGATGTCTACTAATGCTAGAACTCTGAACATATGTGGTTCCAGAAATAATCAGTGAAGTGAATGGCTCATTCTGGATCTTCTAATTAAAAGTTCTAGTTAAGCAATATGAAAATGGTCACTCAGCCAACCTGTTCCTTGTGCTTATACCTCCTACTGTGAAACCTATGGGATGGGGTGTGACACAAGCAACGTGGTGAAAAAGTGCATCTACCAGGGTAGTAAGGAATGACTCCCAACCCTCCAAAATAGGTTCTGTGAAAAAGGTTAGGCAGTCAAAGACCCAAATGAAGTGCTGTTATACACAAATGCACACAGTATGTGGTAACAAACAAGAGGAGCTGATAGCCACTGCCCAGCTAGAAAACTGCAATTTGATTGCTGTCACAGAAACTTGATGGCATGAATCAAATGACTGCAGTGCAGCAAGCAATGGCTATAAACCATTCAGAAGGGATAGGCAAGGAAGGAAAGGTATGGGAAATGCCCTATGCAAAAAATGGAACTGACTGCACAGAGAACAGCAACGCACAGATTGAGAGCTTATGGATGAAAAACAGAGACTAAGCCAACAAAAGAAAATTTGTGGTTTATATCTACTACAGGCCACTCAATCAAGGAGAGGATGCTGAGAGGAGTTCTTTCTTCAGCAACAGTAAATATCATGCTCACAGGCCCTGACCCTGCTAGGGGACTTCAACCAACCTGATATCTGCTGGAAAAGTGGCACACCAAACTGCAAGCAGTCAAGGAGACTATTGTAGTGTGTTGAGAATAACTTCTTAGTACAGATGATGGGAAGACCAACAAGAAGAGAGATGTTGCCAGACCTGTTATTCACCAATGTGGAAGAATTTACGGGACAGCTCAAGACTTCAGGTAGCCTGGCCTGTAGTGAACATGCCCTGGCAGAATTCTCAATCTTGAGCGATACAGGATAGGCAAAAAGTAGAGTTAACACCCTAAACCTCAGAAAGACAAACTTTAGGCTGTTTAGGGGACTAGTTCATGGGATCTCTTGGGAAACTGCCCTAAGAGATGAAAGGGAGAATGAGAGCTGGGAGATATTTAAAGACATTTTTCTTCGGGCACAAGAGCTCTCAATCCTGACATGCAAGAAGTCAGGCAGGGAAGACAGGAAACCAGTTTAGCTAAGTCAAAACCTCTTAGCCAAACTCAAAGCAAAAACAAAGTGCAGAGGCAGGAGATACACATGCTGGAAAGATTACAGAGAGATGGCCTGAGAACACTGGAAGTGTACCAGGAACCACAAGGCACAGATGGAGCAGAACTTGGCCAAAGATGTGAAAAAATAATCCAAAGGTTTCTTCAAGTACACAGGACAACAAAGATAGATAAAAAACTGTGCACCCCACAATGAGTGGTACAGGAGACCTGCCTACAATCAACATGGAGAACTCAACTTCTTTGCCTCAATCTTCACCAGCAAGCTACATCACCCAAGTTGCAAAATCCAAATACAGGTACTTGGAGAATGACATAATGCTGATGCGCCAGGGGAGTTTTAGGTTGGATCTTAGGAAGAACTTCTTTACTGAAAGGGTTGTTAGACATTGGAACAGGCTGCCCAGGGAAGTGGTGGAGTCACCATCCCTGGAAGTCTTTAAAAGACGTTTAGATAGTCTTTAATAGACGTTTAGAGCTTAGGGATATGGTTTAGTGGGAACTGTTAGTGCTAGGTCAGAGGTTGGACTCGATGATCTTGAGGTCTCTTCCAACCTAGAAATTCTGTGATTCTCAACATTTTTGGAGATGACATCAAGTTGTGTAATGCAGTTGACATGCTGTACAAAGGGATAGCATCCAGAGGGACCTTGGCAAACTTAAGAGGTGGGCCCGTGCAAACATGAGGTTCACCAAGGTCAAGTGCAAGGTCCTGTGCCTGGGTTGGGACAATCCCAAACATGAATACAGACTTGGTTACAAGTGGATCTTGCAACCCATGAAGCCAGCTACATCCTGGGCTGCATTAAAAGCAGCATGGCCAGCAGGGTGAAGAAGGTGATTCTCCCCTTCTGCTCTTCTCTCGGGAGACCCCGCCTGGAGCCCTGCATCCAGCTTTGGTGCCCCCAGCACAAGAAGGACAGAAACTTGTTAGAGCAGGTCCATAGGAGGGCCACAAGAATTATCTCTGATCGTCCAAAGGGCTGCTCTCATCCTCTAATCTTCCGATGGCTGGAACACCTCTCCTACAAAGACCAGCTGAGAGAGCTCGGGTTGCTCAGCCTAGAGAATAGAAGGCTCTGGAGAAAACTTACACAAGCCTTCCAGTACCTAAAGGGGTAAAGACAGGGAGGGACTCTTTAGCTGGTAGTGTAGTGACAATGGGCAATGGTTTTAAACTCAAAGAACGTAGATTTAGATTAGATATTAGGAATAAATTCTTTAATACGAGGGTGGTGACATATTTGAACAGGTTGCCCAGAGAAGTCGTGGATGCCCTATCCCTGGAAGTGTTTAAGGCCAGGTTGGATGGGACTTTGAACAAACTGGTCTAATGGAAGGTGTCAAGTGGAAGGTGTACTTGCTCACAGCAGGGGGACTGGAACTAGATGATCTTTAAGGTCCCTTTCAATCCAAAGCATTCTGTGATTGTTTTAGTCCTACTGAAATGAAGAACTGTGGCACTGAAATCCTCTGGCTCAGATTTATTTAACTCATTATGACTTTAATTGCACCTAAAAACGTTTAAAAAAAAAAATGCTGTTTCTTTCGAAGATGTGAAGGTCAGGTCAGCTTCCAGACCCCTAACATAATCTGCCAGTCTACCTCTGCTCTACAAAGCCGGCTCATTAGTAATTTTAATATCATACCTTCCAAGTTACAGAAAGCCTGTAGCCACCATTCTCATTACTTGTTCAAATGCTGTAAAGAACTGTGGGCTGCAGGTGGACCAAATGCAAAATGAATCAGAAAATATGTTTGCATCTACAAAAAGTTATAAATAATATCAACACTTCATATTTCAAATATTGACAAAGAAACAATCACCTTTCACACTGTCTTCCACTCAATCTGCAAGATTTGTAAGTCCTCAGCTCTTGATCTTCTGCTCAGACAGTAAACTCAGCACATCAGGGATATTCTTTGTTATGCTGAGATGACAGCAGCTGCTGATCCATGGCAGAAGCTCTGCTGCAAGAGAAACATTAGTAAGTGAATATCAGAATAACAAGATATAAAAGAGATGCTTGGAAGCTGACAGAAATGAGGCATGAGACATTTTGTCTGAACACAAACTGGATCTCTATTCCTCTTCACATTCTCCACTCACTACATTCTTCCTAACAATGATGAAAGGATGGGACCAATATTTGTTGATTTCTCTTTTGCTTCCCCGGAAGCTGTTTTGGCCCCTTTCACTACCCAACCACATAGCAATGGACAGAAAAGAGGGTCATAAAATTCAACCCTTCATTTCTTTCATGAGCATTTTTTTGGCTGCTCTTTCTTATGCAGCACAATCAAAAAGTGATTCTAGCCACACTGCTCCTACACCTGCCTCTGAACAGCATCTTTGAGCTGAAATGAGCATCCTTGCAATCAAACAGTACTTTCTGAAGGAAGAAATAGATTATTGGATAGGAAATCTGGCCTCTTTCCAGATGGGTGACTGGGAAATAATCATAGCACAAGTACAAGCATAGCAGTTCTGCAGCCAGGAAGACATAAATCGGACATTTCAAGCCAAGGCCTAATCATTCATCATCTACACTTAACATCATTCTTTCAGTCAAAATATTTCACCTTCTCTGTCTGTAGGCAGCCCTAGACACTGTTACACGTGTGTCACAGTGTGGCCGCTCCGTCCTCTATCCCTGCCCCTTATATTTTTCTTCTTTGCAGAAAGGACAGACTTTCCCTTCCATACTTGTGCTGCTCTTCATAAAAAAATGATTTCTGGAGGAAGTCTGAGTCCACATGACAAGGACAAAAATCTTGAAGAATGAACACAAATGCTCAGAAACCCTTGATGGAATATAAAAGAAGAAAAAAAAAAATCACTCTTCTTCCTGTAAAACATAACGTTTGAGATAGGCATCTTAAAAGAGAATGCTTTGGCAGTTATTTCCTTATAGCAGTGCAAAACTCAGTGCAGTAGGGTTTGTTTTCTTTCTCAGGGTATCCCCTGGGCATGCAGGCACCTACACGTGCTGTGTGTGAAAATGTTATCCATCCCTTTGCATGTACAAACCAAGCTTGTGTGACTGGCACCTCCTCTTTGCTTCAAAACATCCCCAGAAAAGCTCTCACCGGAGTCTTTTTCCCACTTGCACCTGCCATTTTGAAACGTTTTTGGATCAAGTCCTCAAACACATCATGGAACTGCTTGACTGGACCAGAATCATAATACCAAAAGATCCTTAAACTTTGTTAGAGGAAAACAAGACTTTGAGGAAAGCAAAGAACTGCACAAACAGAAACAGTTGAAATAACCTGTCGTAAAACATCTCTAGATGTGTTCCAGCCTTACTGCCACTGACCTGAATCACAGGTCTTCTAGAAACATCATTCTCAGTGATGACTACAATACAATCAAAATAGCGCACCCTTTCCTTCCCCAGTTCAATAACATATACTGACAAAGAGCTTCTTCGACCTCCCAAGAGGGAGGCTTAAAGAGCTTCTTTAAGGCTTCTTCAACCTCCCAACCTCAGGCCAGCTTCCTAGTCACTCTGCAACAATGCTTGCAGGCAGAGATTATCATGGAAGTACATAGTTCAGGCACCTAAGCTCCAGCTAATACTGTGCAGCCCTGACATGAAACCTTGCCATGCTGAGCTGAACTGTATGACCATGGAAGACACTGAAACCTTGCCTCTGGCCACCCTAGCATGCCATGGACCAAATACTAGCAGCAACCTCCACAGCAGCTGGGGTGTTGAAAATACAGGCAAATAAGATTTAATGTCAGTCACTGCCATGATCCAAAGCATAAATACAGCGCTTTGTGTTGGTTCTGTCTATTTTTCATTTAAATCAAATCTCTCTTTTTGTGCATGATCAAAACCTGAATACTAGGTTAGATCTTTAAAAAAAAGCTGTATGTTGTCCCTCAGGAGCAGCTCAAAGTTCCTAAAACAACCTCTTGTCCTCTTCCCAATTGTCCTTTATGGGGCTGTTGAGTCTCACAGAAGGTGCAAGACTGCTCCATTCATTGAAGCTAATTAGGCCTCAGCATCTTTTCATATCCTTTGAATCACAGAATCACAGAATTTCTAGGTTGGAAGAGACCTCAAGGTCATCGAGTCCAACCTCTGACCTAACGCTAGCAGTCCCCACTAAACCATATCCCTAAGCTCTACATCTAAACGTCTTTTCAAGACTTCCAGGGATGGTGACTCCACCACTTCCCTGGGCAGCCTGTTCCAATGCCTCACAACCCTTTCAGTAAAGAAGTTCTTCCTAACATCTAACCTAAAACTCCCCTGGCTCAACTTTAGCCCATTCCCCCTCGTCCTGTCACCAGGCACGTGGGAGAACAGGCCAACCCCCACCTCACTACAGCCTCCTTTAAGGTATCTGTAAAGAGCAATAAGGTCGCCCCTGAGCCTCCTCTTCTCCAGGCTGAACAAGCCCAGCTCCCTCAGCCGCTCCTCGTAGGACTTGTTCTCCAGGCCCCTCACCAGCTTCGTCGCCCTTCTCTGCACCCGCTCAAGCACCTCAATGTCCTTCTTGTAGCGAGGGGCCCAAAACTGAACACAGTACTCGAGGTGCGGCCTCACCAGAGCTGAGTACAGGGGGACGATCACCTCCCTAGCCCTGCTGGTCACACTGTTCCTGATACAAGCCAGGATGCCTTTGGCCTTCTTGGCCACCTGAGCACACTGCTGGCTCATATTCAGCCGACTATCCACCATCACTCCCAGGTCCTTCTCTGCCTGGCTGCTCTCCAACCATTCCTCTCCCAGCCTGTAGCTCTGCTTGGGGTTATTGCGCCCCAGGTGCAGGACCCGGCACTTGGCCTTGTTAAACTTCATGCAGTTGACCTCAGCCCATCGGTGCAGCCTATCCAGATCCTCCTGCAGAGCTTTCCTACCCTCAAGCAGATCGACACATGTGCATAGCTTGGTGTCATCTGCAAGCTTACTGAGGGTGCACTCAATGCCCTCGTCCAGATCATCGATGAAGATATTAAAGAGGACCGGCCCCAGCACCGAGCCCTTTGATGGACGGCTAACTTCCTGATCAGATCTCTTGGTCTTCAACGTAATCCTAATGATGTTGAACTTCAGTAGCTCCCCTGGAAAAGAAGCAGAGGTGTCTCTGCCTTGCATGCAGTGCTATGGGGATACTGTGCTCTACAGCAGTGAAAGCCACTAGAGAATGAGCTGTGAAAAAACATGACACGGCTGTGCACTTCAAGATGTCTTCTGCTTTTGCCTTCTCGTGGCAGAGACACAGCAATATAAACAAGTCCACAGTCCTGCTGGTATCCAAACTGCAGCTATTCCTGCTAAAAAGGCTTGTGCAGGAGAATTTTACCTCCAATGTAGCTGGCAACTGATCCTCAGACAGTGCAGTTTGGAGACAAAGTGAAGCTGCTCCCTGCACAGGCTACCCAAACTCGTTAAGGCCTGCTATTCCCTAGAGACCAGTCACCTTCTACGTGCTGCCATCACAAGCTCTAAGAAGCAGAAACTGCAGCAGCAGAGTGTTTTCTTGTGCAACGTGGCTGATCTTGGTTTGGAGAACAGCCCAGAAACACTCTAGCTTACATTCAGCCTCTCTGCTGTCAGGAAGTGTCAGAAAGCCCCAGTTTTTCCACCTGCTTTCAGAGATCAAAAGGACAGTGAAAAAAGGGTTCAGCTCAGGTGCTCTTTGAGGTCATCCCCAGGCAATGAACACGTCTGACTCTGGAGGAAGGCTGGGCTCCTACAGGACAGTTTGGGATCCCTCAGGCAAGGGATGGCTCTGCACTCTTGACAGTGTAAGCAGGTGTGGAACCAGAGAGATGCAGGTTCAAGAGAACAGGCAGGTTCTCACACAGCCAAACTCATGTCTCTGTGACCTGCCAGGGTCATGGAGTGGGTCCTCTATGGGGTAGAGAGGTGTCAGTGAAACTAGTCACATCTGTCCTCGATTCTTAAACCCTTCTTCTCCTGCATGTGCCATCAGAGGGCAAGCCCATTCCTTGCTTTCCAGGCAGACAGTAGAAAACTAAGCTAATTCCTGACAAATGTAGTCATTGTGAGCCTGAACTGCATCAGAAGACACTTTTGGGAGGACTGGCTGTCTCTGCAGCAAAGCTTTTGAAGGTCAGCCAGTCCTGACAAGTCACTGGGACAAAACAGTATTTTACAGACATTCCACATAATAGCTTCTAAAGATGTTCTCTGAGATGTGGTCAGAGGAGATAGCTGGTCCAAAGGACCAGGATTAAACCTGCAAGGGCAACCTGCACTCCCATCAGAACATGAGAAAGCCCCAGCCAGGAGGATGATACTAGAGCCCCCTCCCCAGAACATTGTCTCCATAGCACCTGCCAATAAGGGCTTTCCTCTTCTTTGGAGACATTTTACCCACAGCACTGACCCTGCAGTGCTGCTGAGATGCACACACCAAGGATTCAAGCTGTGCCATGAGGCAGGACAAGCTGGATGGCACATGAACACAGAGGAAAAGCACATGCCTGCAGCTACAGCCCAGCAGCCAGCACTCACCCACTACCTCCCAGGTCCCACATCTCCTGGGACTCTCCTCAGGCTCGCTCCCATGCTAACATAGCAGATACTGACAGGGCAGGCCTCATTCCTCCTCCAGTGGACACGACTTTTACAGAAATCAAAGACTGTTACATCCCCATCACAGCTCCCTTCTTCCAACTCTGTAGTGAGGCAGGTGAAGATTTGAGGAAAAATAAACAGGAGCACACAGGCTGGGGCAAGCTATGCTGCTTTCGTTATTTGAGTGTGATTGAGCTGTTGCTAACAAGTTTTCCACAATCCCATAGTTAAGTAACATGCCTTTGGAGAAGAAAAAAAAAAGCATAACAGAGGGGAAAGGAGAGGGGAGAAAGTAAAGAATCACCATGGTCATCCTGTCTCATAAGTCAATTCAGTATGAGGAGTAGCTCTCCCTGAGCATATCTATAACTCTTCCCTGGCTTCCGCTGAAACAAGCTGCATTCACACAGACTTGCCCAGCTCACAGGACAGCCCAAAGAGCCCAAATGCATTGTGGTGTCTCCTGAGGGGCATGGGCCTGCCTGGGGCTCATCCCAAAGAGTCCCTCTCTATGCTCAAAGGGCAGGCAGCCACAAACATCCTTTTCTGACAGTCCCCTCACCCATGCAGCAGTGCTGATTCTACTCATGAGGAAAACACCCCCATGACACTGTTCAATATTGCCAGATGTCTCTAATGGGATTTAGACTATCCTCCACACCCTTATGTCAGCTACTTTTCCAGTCACCCTGGGGCTCTCATTATAATCGCTTTGGTACCACAGAACAGCCTGCTCTCTTACAAGGACTTTACAACTGAGCTGATGTCCCCCTGACTGTATGACTGTTCCGAGTGTTTTTCCTCAGCTTCCCCATGTCAAAAAAGCTCATCTGGGACAAAGAAATTGAAAAGCTTTGACTTGGTTAAAAGGGGAAGGAACCTACAGCATCAGTCGGTAGGTCAGCAAGCCCATGGCCTAGCACTGAGGAGCAGGTGACAGTTGCTTTTCTGCTACCAAGAAAGGGATCTAACACAGTCCACGTGACTTACAGCTTTTGTTAGCAAAATGTCCTCCAAGGTCTGTACACACACCCTTTTACCAAGCTGTTTCTAGAAGACCTTAAAAACAACTGGCATTGGGTGTTTGTGTTGGGGTTCTGGGGGAAGGCAGACAACAGTGACTACATGAATTGCTCTTGTGGTCAACCTTCCTCTGAAAGCTGGCAGATGATGCTGATGTGTGCTCTGAACAAGTACAACCCCAGCCTCACTGCTTCCCTACTCAGGGAGATAATAGGCAGAAGAACAAACATTGCAAGAAGAATAGGTCTGCTGCATCACAGGACCCTTCCTCTGACAGTGCAGAAGTGTGGACCACATCCCTCCAGGCTGGTCCTGCAGCACACCAGCAGATCCTACATAGTCTATTGTACAGCCTGTGGTTCACCTGCTGCCATGGGTAGCCAAAAAGAGAACCTGTGCTGCTCCAGAAATATATGGTCTTGTTTGCTAAGCAGCACCAAGCAAGTCCAGCAACAACTAATTCCTGCTCCAATGTGAACAAGCCTTCTTCATGTGTTCCAGTAGTCACCATTTCTGATTGCAATGCTTTCAGTGGGGGCAAGCGAGCAAATTCTGGCTCATCAGGTGTTGTCACTAACCACCTTAGAAAAAAAGCACCAATACAACTTAGTTTTTTTATATAGCCATCAATGTATCTTGGGCTTCAGGTTTTTGTCTTAACAGAACAAAAGTACTTTTTGCATGAGTGGTACATCACACCTCAAGGAATGAGACACCACCATCAGCCCACCCACAGAGCCAGGACCAGCCTCTGACCCTGTGGGTCAGGCCCTCACTAGCTGAACACGTTGCAGCAGCCTAAGGGACTTGTCATTTCTAGTCTGCAGCTAGTAAAGTCATAGTCCTTGACTGGACTCCTCCTCCCACAACATACCATATCCTCCACTTTGAACTGAGGAAAACAAGGCAACATGGTAATGAAGCTCTGAAACATTTCAGGAGGTGCAGTCTGTGTCAGAAACACGATGTGTCCCAGTCATTGCCCTCAAAAAGTGCTTCCAAGTCATAGCATTATTTTCTTCTTGTTTTTCTTCTTGTTTAAAATGAAAAAAAAAAAATCAATATTCAGCACTGTTTTTTTTTTGTTTTGTTTTTTTTTTTTTTAATATCAGGGAGAATTACCACTTGCCTTTCTGACTCTGTAAAACAAACAAACAAAAAACCAACAGCCAAAAAAAAAACCAACAACACTACTGCCTTTTAATCTTAATGAAAACCCAGGTTTTCACCTAAAAACAAGTGCTGCCAGGAAAACAAACAAACAAACAAACAAAAAAAACGAACCAGCCAAAAACAACAACAACAAAAAAACCCTGTCCACCTTCTTGAAGTCAAAAGCCTTCACCACAGAAATACCAAGCACTTTGGCAATCCAGGAAAGACAAGAGTTTCTCCTTCAGGCCTTCTTGCTGGTGAACCCTGCCTGATGAATATGCTGCACACAGAAAAGGATTTCCAGGAACATCAGGGGTATCTAAAGACACACCACTCATGTTGCCTCTACTTGGATATTCCAAATACCCCTGGAAATCCTATGGTCTTTCTATTTTCCACAGTGCTGGTCAGCAATGATCAGGTTTTCCTCAGACTCACTCTGGCTCACCCAGACCACAGCATCTTCACAGGTGCCTGTCACTTGGGACAGAGCTTCTCAGGGCCCCAGATTCACCTTTCAGTTGCTCTTCACAGGGGAACCCGCCTTGCAACATAGAATCATAGAATATCCCGAGTTGGAAGGGACCCATAAGGATCATCAAGTCCAACTCCTGGCACCACACAGGTCTACCCAAAAACTCAGACCATATGACTAAGAGCACAGTCCAATCGCTCCTTATACTCCAACAGGCTTGGTGCAGTGATTACTTCCATGGGGAGTCTGTTCCAGTCTGTGACCACCCTCTTGGTGAAGAACCTCTTCCTGATGTCCAGCCTAAACTTCCCCTGCCTTACCTTAACACCATTCCCGCAGGTGATTACGGAGAATAGGTGAGTGCCTGCCTCTGCACTCCCCCTCGCTAGGAAGTTGTACACTGTGATGAGGTCCCCCCACAGCCTCCTCTTCTCCAGGAGGAACAGGCCAAGTGACCTCAGACACTCTTCATACATCTTCCCCTCTAGTCCCTTCACCATCTTCCTTGTCCTCCTCTGGAGGCTCTCCAACAGTTTTGCATCCTTTTTGTACTGTGGTGCCCAGAACTGCACACAGTGCTCGAGGTGAGGCGGGACTAGCACAGAGTAGAGTGGGACAATCACCTCCCTCAACCAACTAGTGATGCCGTGCTTGATACACCCCAGGATACGGTTGGCCATCCTGGCTGCCAGGGCACACTGCTGGCTCATATTCAACTTGCTGTCAGCCACAACCCCCAGATCCCTTTCTGTGGGGCTGCTCTCCAGTGTCTCATCGCCCAGTCTGTACATATAGCCAGGGTTGCCCCATCCTGGGTGCAGGAGGACCCGGCACTTGCTTTTGTTAAGCTTCATGTGGTTGATGATCGCCCAGCCCTCCAATCTGTCCAGATCTCTCTGGACAGAGATGATTAGCAGATGTGTCCAGTGGAGCAGCATGGCCTGGGGACGAGTTGACCATGGAGGAGAGGAATGTTATGAGACCGCTCAGCCTGCACACACACTGTACACTGGCAGAGGTACAGACTCAGCCCTGCTAAGGTCCTGTGCAAGGTGGCTCCATGCCCCACTCCAGAGGAGGAACTTATTGCAGCAGAACAGAGGAAGGGACGCAGCAGCTATTGACAAGCTGAAAGATGAATCTGAAGGTCCAAATGAGCCATGCCCTCCACAGGAATTACCTAGAGTAGCCACTGCCCAAGAGGCCCAGAAGAACCACTGCCATTTGGAATCTTTAAGCAAAATCCAAGTAATGCTTGGCAAGATCTGAGGAGGCAGGAGCACTTCTTGCGGTTTGCCTGAGAACAGGCACAAACAGCAAGCTGACAGCGTGCTACCAGATAGTCGTTAACACAGTCCCTCTCATTAGCCTGACCACACTTACTACTGGTGCCCAGAAGCTGTTACTGAACACAAGCTGTTGGCTGCTGTGCAGCTCAGCCAACCTGCAGGGCCGTGCCAGCTGTTGGCTTTCTGTCAGCAGTCATTTGCAGTAGTTTGGACTATACCATTACACCTTCATACTGCTTTGGTTTAAGAACTTTCTGCAGACCTAAGAGGATTCAAGTCCAAATTAGTTTCAAAATACAAGGTTCTAGGCATAGTATGGAAAGAGTTTAGGCACTGAATAACAACATTAGCAAAGACCTCACATTCCTGCCTTGCGCACAGATTCAGAACAGAAGAAGAGAGTAGTAAGAATAGTGCCATGGGCCACTACACACAAACCAAAGAAAATTATACATATTTTTGAGCAAGGGGAGAAAGGAGAAAAATCAATGCCTCTCTTCCTGAATAACTTTCACTTCTAGAACTAGACTTCTGTGTAAGTGTGTGAACAGTGTGACCAGCAGGGTTAACAGTGTGACCAGCAGGGCTAGGGAGGTGATCGTCCCCCTGTACTCAGCTCTGGTGAGGCCGCACCTCGAGTACTGTGTTCAGTTTTGGGCCCCTCGCTACAAGAAGGACATCGAGGTGCTTGAGCGGGTGCAGAGAAGGGCGACGAAGCTGGTGAGGGGCCTGGAGAACAAGTCCTACGAGGAGCGGCTGAGGGAGCTGGGCTTGTTCAGCCTGGAGAAGAGGAGGCTCAGGGGCGACCTTATTGCTCTTTACAGATACCTTAAAGGAGGCTGTAGTGAGGTGGGGGTTGGCCTGTTCTTCCACGTGCCTGGTGACAGGACGAGGGGGAATGGGCTAAAGTTGCACCAGGGGAGTTTTAGGTTAGATGTTAGGAAGAACTTCTTTACCGAAAGGGTTGTTAGACACTGGAACAGGCTGCCCAGAGAAGTGGTGGAGTCACCATCCCTGGAAGTCTTTAAAAGATGTTTAGACTGATTAAGGAGGTATTGGAGAGGCAAGGACAATCCCCAGACATGGACTGTATATCTCGAAACAAGACACTGAAACTCATGATAAGGAAGCGGCAGACGGACAGAGAAACAAACGTAAGGACTATAAATCTCAAAACTGGACATTGGAATTCATTATAAAGATACAACAAACGGAAGAATTAGCAACAACCAGCTCTTGCAATTAAGAAACATGCCAATTCAGCAGATTCCTGACCAAAGGTGAAAAGTACACTGTGAGGAAGACTCGGGGTCTTCCTCCCAAAGACCCCTGCCCACATCCCAAAGACCCCTGCCCACAGTTCTTGGAAGGCTCTACGCAGGCGCAAGGTGCCAAAAGGCTAATTAGCATGAGAAGCGAGGGAAGGCGGGGATAGGTAATGCATATGTATAGGTGCTTGTAGAATATTGTTAGATTGATTGTATAAATTCAAGACTGCTTTCCGCTTTAGGTATGCATGATAGGTGGAGAGATCCCCCGTGCATCCAGCGCTGCAATAAAGAATATACCACTTAAAGGAATTTCGGCTTCGATCTTTGAATCAAGACGTAGAGCTTAGGGATATGGTTTAGTGGGGACTGTTAGCGTTAGGTCAGAGGTTGGACTCGATGATCTTGAGGTCTCTTCCAACCTAGAAATTCTGTGATTCTATGAAGACTTTGATCCCTTCAGTTATATTTCTCTGGACAAGAACTACCAGCATATAAGGAAATGTTCCCCTTTAATTTCACACAATCACAGAATTGCTCAGGTTGGAAAGGATGTTGGAGGTCATCCAGTCCAACCCTCCTGCCCAGTAGGCTCACCTATAGCACATTGCACAGGATGGCATCTAGATGGGTTTTGAATATCTCCAGAGAAGGAGACTCCACAACCCCTCTGGGCAACCTGTTCCAGTGCTCTGTCACCCTCACAGTATATTCAGCTGGAACTTGCTCTGTTTCAGTTTATGCCCATTGCCTCTCGCCCTGTTGCTGGGCACATCTGAAAAGAAACTGACTCCATCCTCTCCACACCCTCCCCTCAGATATTTATATAGATATTGATGAGGTCTCCCCTTGGTATCCTCTGTTCCAGGCTAAACAGGCCCAGTTTTCTCAGCCTGTCCTTGTGTGACAGGTGCTCCCGTCCTCTAATCATCTTAGCAGCCCTCATCCAAACCCACTCCGGTACTTCTACGTCCCTCTGGTACTGAGGAGCCCAGAACTGGGCACAATACTCCACCTGTGGCCTCAATAGGGCCAACCAGCTGGGGAGGATCACCTCCCTTGAGCTGCTGGCAACACTCTTCCAAATGCAGCACCTGCAATTTGCACAGCATGGAGGGAAAACACACACGCAAAACAATCCTGTGCAGAACTCCACGTACTGGCACTGATCTCCATGTTCTGGTGCAGACCTTGAACCGAGAAACATGCCTCTGAAATTCAGCACTCTGGAGTATTCCCAGTATCTTCCTGTGGTCGCTCATGCAGAAGAAAACTAACCTGATCATACACAAGCTCAGGGCAGGCAATGTAACAGGTTCCTCCACGTCTGGAGGTGGTCTTTACTTGTGCTTGGGGTTTTATCAAGCTTGAGGACTATATGTTGGGAAACAACTTCTGCATAACCTTTCAGTAAATGATATGAAAGGAAGATTAAAGAAAGGAAAACCACACGCACTTAAAGAACACTGACTTGGGAATGTCATGCTGCATACAGAGCCATTCATTTCACAAGCAGCCTAGGAATCCTCTTCAGTTTTAACAGTATCAAGCTCTTTGGAAGCATTACAGCCCAGATGGCTAAGCAGCACTAAACACACTGCTCTATTTGCTGGCAGTTTGCTTAGAGAGTAATTTACTAAAACTTAGATGGGTGAAATCACCTAGGGATGGTTAGATAAATTAGATAGCACTACGCTTGGAAGCATGTGCCATATGCCTGATACCAAAGGCTGCATTATGGAAGCAAAGGAGTCTCTATGGCAAGCTCCACACTTAACTGCAGGCCCAGCTGCAACTGAATGCTTGCAGTTCTGCTGCCCAGCTGCTCTTCCCCACAGCAGCCATAATTGGCACAGAATGCAGCTGAGAGGCTCTGGTGGAAAAGAATTTCACTTGCTATTTCCTGGAAGTTTTCACTGGCTTCTTTCAAGCCTCCTTTTCTTCCAGAGCACTCCTACCCCAATAGTCAATCTGAGAAATCTGAGAACCCATCTCCACACTGCCATCTCTACCATCCCCTTTTGCACAATGGGGCCAGCACCTCTTTTTCAGTTATGCTGAGTCCTTGCAGATGGTCCCAGTGCCTCTTTCCCTGCCCCCCCCCCCCCCCCGGTCTTCCCACCCAATTCAGTCCCTGAGCTTACTCATCACAGGCAATTCAGAAACAGAGAAATGGACCACAAGTGAAGTGCCTCTCTAGTTGATGTCAGGTAAAATGTACACAGTGAGAAAAGTTCCGCTTTGCAGGCTTCTAGATTTTTTTTTTCACAGCTTTGATTTTTATCAGGTTGTATGATAGCCTTCTCAACATTTCATTATTTGCCTTGTTACAGATCACCCAATATGGGAGTGGGAACTGCAACAAAGGAAAAATGGAGAAAATGGTTCACTGAGGGCTTCGTATCTCACATCACTACACTTCATCTCCAGTTCTGCAGATTTTTCTGTGTCAATAGGACTGCTCCTCCAGGAGGAGACCCTTATAGCTAACACGCTTCCTGGTATTTCTGGTCTTACAGCCCCTTTAGACCGTAGGTCTGATATATATCTCACAAACACGTAAGTCTGGAACCCAAATCTGCCACGAAGGAGAAACTTCAGATAGTTGCCCATTGCTTTAGTTACAATCATCTTCAACAAAGCACACAGAGTGTTATCAAAAATACAGAAGGTAGAGATCAGCACATACATCCAGAACAGGTTTCTCAGGTGGAATGTGGCAGGTGTGTTTCAGTGCTTAGACAGCCACCATAAGCACATACAAATGGAGCAAATCCGATCAAAATCCATAGCACCTACCAGACAAACACGCACAGGCTGTCTGATCCTACCTACTGTCCTCTGCAGAGTTCTGATTTCTGCATGTCATCAGACCCACAGAGACCCTGCCTCTGCACAGCAACACCAGTGCCCTTGGTCATGAAGAACCCCTCTGGAAACCAGTTTACCCACCACTCACATGTTAAAGCCACTTTGACTTCAGCTCCCTCAACCTCAGGTAAAATTTCTCTCATAATATTTTCCCATTGCGGTTAAAAAGCCAGTATCATGGACTGAATTCTACAACTGAAAGTCTTCTTTGAGAAGAGGGGAGCATCTATTGCTTCTTCCCATGCAAAGGAAAATTAGCTCACAGCGTTTGGTGTGAGAGTGAGATCAGGCCAGAAACAACTAAACAAGTCACATGCAGACAGCCACTCAACATTCAAGGTCGTTAGCATTTCATTCAGACTGACATAACAGAAAAAGCTGCCATGCAGGCAGGCATGCATTTTTTTGGTTACGAGAGAAGAGCAGGACGCTAGACCACACCCCAGAGCTGCTGTTTTTCTGCTGGACCCGACTCAGAACGGGGCAACCTCTCCCGCTTTGTACTGGGCTGACCACTGCCAGCAAAGCCACCGCCATGGCTCTCGCGCCTCTGCCGGCAGCTTTGGGCCGGACATCTCCGAAGCCAACCGAGCACCAAGATACCAACTCGATACCAAGACCGGGAGAAGCCGCGCTGCCATCGCCCCCCACCCCCGCGCCCCCTGCCTTGCAGCCCAGGACCCCGTGCGCGCACCCCGAGCTGCCGCGGCTCGGGCGGCGCCGCTGGGAGCGGAGCTCGTTACCTGCTGCGCGGAGGCGAGCGCAGAGCCGCCGGCGACAGCGGGACAGGTGCGGCCTCTGCCCGGGAAGGCGGAGCCGGGGCGGGGGTGGTGGGGGCGGTGGGGGCAGAGGGCACCGCCCCCGGCCCGCCCCGCGCAGGAGGGCACAGCGGGGGTCCCGGCGGCCCTCGGCTCCGCGCCGCCGCCTCCCGTCCCTCTTCCTCGCCGCCGCTGGGCCCTGCTCGGTCCCGCTGCCTGCCCCTTCGGGGGCGGCTGTCCCGCTCTCTCGCACCCCGCAGGTCTCCTCCGCGCAACCTCGCGCTGCCTGCTGCACCTCCGCTATTTCTGAGAGGCTCTTTCTGACTATGCTCCACGTCTCCGAGCAAGTCTCAGGTTTTCTCAGTCTCCGCAATGTCTTGAAGAAGACAAATCCAGAATCCTTACAGAGGTGAATGCGCTGCAACTCTTTGCCCCAGGTAAAAGCAGCAGTGAGACTGGGAATGCGTTCCCCAAAGGCAGACACAAAACACATTTACACAACATACCTAAGTGGCCGTCTGCTCAGGGAGATGAAAACAGATGCATTAAGTACCCATAGAAACACAAACAACACCAGCGGTCTCATCCTGTTCTCGCTGGATGGTTGGCATGAAGGTCCATTACTGAGAAAACGATATATATATATATATACGTATGCACACATGCATGCAGATATGTGTGTTAGAATTAGAACACTTATATTGGATGGGACCTTCAAAGATCATTGAGTATAGATGCCAGACCTCTTTCAGGGCTAGCCTAAAGTTAAAGCAGTTATTGAGGGCACTGTCCAAATGCCTGTTGAATACTGACGTGCAACCAACTCCCTAGGAAGCCTGTTCCAGCGTCTGACCGCTCTCATGGGAAAGAATTTTTTTCTGACGTCTGGTCTCAGCCTGCCCTGGCGCAGCTCTGTGCCATTACCGCATCTCGCCATCAGCTACAGGGAGCAGAGGCAGGCACCTCCCTCTGCACTTCCCCCCTCCTGGAAGTTGCAGAGCGCAAAGTCACCCTTCAGCGGCTTTTTCTCCAAGCTAGAAAACCTGAGTGTGCTAGGAGACAAAGCTGTGCATTTCTAACCTCACCTGCAAGGGAGACCTCCCTCCCTTAGTAGCACCTCTGCCTCTGGTTCCAGCTCCTGCTCACAGGCAGCTTAACCCCTTCTGCACCCAGGCCTCCTTGCCAGGTTGTTCCTGGGTCACAAATCACCAGTTGTACCAGCAACTGTGATCTGAAATTTCCCTTTATGCCCCTTGGTCCTGCTTGCCCTGGTTGCTGGCGCCAGCAGGTGGGAGCCCCTTGCAGCAGCAGCACTGCTCCAGCTGCTGGCACAGCCCCCCTTGCACGCACTGAGCTTCACACAGGCACTGGCACACAGCTGCCCAAGGCTGCCCTGGTCCCCCCTCAACAGCCAGTCCCTCCGGTGGTCTTAAGCCTTGAGACCCGCACCCCCTGGCTCCCCAGCCACATCCCCTCCTTGCCCACTTGCCCGGCTGGATCTCCACTTGTGCTTGCACACTCACGTGCACACCCGCACTGCTCCAGGTGCTGCACCACTGACACGTGGGCCCTGTGACCCTGTGCACACATACACTCCAAATAGAGACCCTCCCCCAGGAAAGCAACTAGAAGTGGAGTTCAGCTGGGAGGCAGGACAGGCTGCCCCGATCAGGCAGACGGCATAAGAGGACAAGCATCCTGACCAGCAAACCATTTATATGCTGCTGGCCCTTTTTATCCCATTATCTCTCATTTTTCCCACATTTGTTCACCACAGGCTATCACCATCCCTGCCCTTCCCCACGTTTATTCCTGCCCTGAGCACCATGCAATAAGCCCTCTGCAATCTTGAAATGCTCTTCTCCTGCATGCCATAGCATTTCCCATGTTCCTGGCAGGGACCCTCCTAGGTCCCAAGGGTGCTTGGGCTCTGACTCCCATTGAAGTGTTTTATGCCTGGACCCTGGGGCTGAGGTTCTCCTGAGAAAGCTCTGGGAGGGTCCCGGGTAGGGTACCCCTTCTGCTGAGTTCCTAATTTGAGTTTCCACCTGCCTTTGTGCTCCTCTGCTCCTCTGAGCTTGTGGAGACAGACCTTTGTTAGGCTGATGGCTCCTGGGAGTAAGTGGCACAAGATATTATTTGGGTTCCTCCCCCACCATTGCCTCTCCGTGCTCCTCTGAGTGTGCAGAGCAGCTTCTATCACATAACACGGTGTGCTGTGCTCTTTCTCCTGATGTGGACAAAGAAAGTGGGTGTAGGGCTGCTTGGTGATTGTCCAGCACTGCACAAATGGGTATACAGGAAGCCACATCCACTGTGTCAGCTCTTCCTCTCCATCTCTGACACTAGCCTTCCCTGTAAAAATGTCCTGTTCTGTATTTAAACTCCTCTGCTACTCTCTGCAGCCCTTTATTTAGGATAGGGTTGGACAAGAAAAGAGTCGCCTACTGAAAGGTATTGATTTTTTCTGTTTTGTGCCTTTCTGGTTTTGCTTTTTCATACTCCCTAATTAGCCAGAGTATTTCCGCACTGCGGGTCCTTCTGCCTTTACCTTTGTTCTTTTTTGCTCCCGGCTCAAGAACTGCTCGTCTCCCAAATCAACACCGATTGAAACTATGATTATTTTTCTCTTCTGCTGTTGTAAAAGCTGAATTTGTCTGTCACTGTTCATGACCAGTACTATTTTGTGATTGCTGAACTTAGCCAAAATTACATTTGCTCCTGCCATCTGTAACTAATATAGCATTAAATAGTGCCCTGGAATAGGTTTTGCATCAACTGCTGTTCATGTACCTTTCACGGACAATGGACAAACATACATCTGTACCTATCAGTGCCGATAGATGATGTTTCCAAAGCAATCTACACAGGAAGCAGAATCTTAATTAAAAACAAAATTAAACAATAGTTGTCTTTCATGTCTTTTCATGAAAAGTGGAATCCATTAAAAAGATGAATCAGAGCTCCATGTCAAACTATCAGATGCATTAGGTATCTACCTGTGTACATTGTAGAGCTGAACATGTAGTTTTCCTCTCTCTGAGTATTCCAAGTTTCAGAAGTTTGGGAAACATCTATCTAAAAAGGCATGAGACATTTTATCTCTCAGCAGTATTCTTCCTTGCCTGTGTATTCATCATGTCAGAGCTGATCTATAAAAGCCTTCCATCTGGGGAAACATTGCAAAACCATGTGGAAGCGTCCAAATGGTTGATTCTGAGATGTTCTTCTGAAGAATGCAAGAACAGTTCAGATGTGTGGGGGTTAAACTACATGGCCCACAATTTGGCCTTGAAACTTGTGACTTCCTTCTTACACCTTTGACAATGTATTTCAAAGACAGAAAGCTCAAAAAGGAACCCACACATTTTATATCTGTTGTAAAAGGCAAAAAAGGGAGAGAGTGACAAGAGAGATGCTTCTGCTAATGAAAGTGACCAGAAAACATTCCCAAGTGACCAGAAAACATTTCTCCAGAAGGTTCAGGCTCACTCAAACTGCAGACACACATCATAATATTCTGTCATTCTTAAGAGTAGCAACTGCTTCTCAAAATCATCCACACAAATGATACAAGTGATGTTCCCTTTCTTGTTCTCCTCAGTATAAAGTGCATTAAACTTTCAGAAGACATCAGAAATAATTTTCAATCATGTCTGGGCAGAACAGGAGGAAAAGCCTTCCCTTGGAGTCCTAGCAGAGCCAGGGTACCCCCTTGGAGCTGTAGTCCCAGGCTAGAATAGGAAAACAGGACTGGCCGAAGGCCTGGGGTGTTGGGAACATCCCTGGGATTCCTGAATCAAGAACCGATGGGTGATTTCAAACTGTCTGACCTCACCTGGGTTGACTAATGCAGATTCCAGCCTGACTGGTCAAATAACACTTCTCTAAGCATTGTCTCTCAGAAAAGAAAACATACTTTGCAGGTGCTTACTTTGGCACCAAAAAGCTCCTTTGCACAAACAAGAAGACCCCCGGACTCAAGGGCTGTCAAAGGATCCCCACTGATACACTCCAAGACAGAAGCCCCTGCCCAGCCCCTTCTGGAAAAGGTAGCTTGGCCTTGTGGGGGGTGGACACCCACCCTACCCTGACCACCCCACAGACCCTGCCAGGAGCATGGGACATGCTATGGCGTGCAGGAGAAGAGCATTTCAAGATTGCAGAGGGCTTATTGCATGGTGCTCAGGGCAGGAATAAACGTGGGGAAGGGCAGGGATGGTGATAGCCTGTGGTGAACAAATGTGGGAAAAATGAGAGATAATGGGATAAAAAGGGCCAGCAGCATATAAATGGTTTGCTGGTCAGGATGCTTGTCCTCTTATGCCGTCTGCCTGATTGGGGCAGCCTGTCCTGCCTCCCAGCTGAACTGCACTTCTAGTTGCTTTCCTGGGGGAGGGAGTGTCCTTTTCATGTGCAGGTGTTTTATGGCATTTCAGAGACAGAAAGAGAAGCAGAATAAAGTTGTTTGGGCCATCTGAGTTTGTAGGAGTGCTGAGGGTGTCTGTCTGTGTTGGTGTGTGTGGCCAGCCATGTACCTAAGTGTGTGCATGCACCTTCTGGTAACACACATTCAGATTTGCTCCTGGCAAATCCTGGAGATGCAGCAAACTTGCCACTCTTGAGCTGCTGGATCCATCATCCCCTGACAGGGAACAGCCAAAGATCATGTCTTTGCTGATGAGGCAGTTGCAGCACTGTGGCAGAGGCACACAAGGGAAGATTGAAGCATTACCACTAGTAGTACCCAGTAGTGGTAATACTGAAGTATTTCCTGAGTATCTGTCCAGGTGTGTTTTTTCCCCATATTATCCACTTGGTTTACGTAACACAGGACAGTGGGCCTGAATGCTGCTTTATTTGTTGTTACTTGGTCTGCAGGAAAATAACATCTCTCCCACAGTCCTAATGTCACCTAAGGATTCCAGTTTCTTCAGGAGTACCATGTTGAATGTACTCCTGCATGAGAATTTATGCAGTCTCCTTCCTTATGCCTAACAGAGGTCACTGCAAGATAGTATTTTAAGTCTCTTTCTCTGATTAAGCTCCTTACCATTCTGCTTCCCCTTCAGATTAGGAGTTGACAGCACTACTGCAGCAGAGCATTCGAAAGAGTAATGTAATTTCCATTTTGGTCTCTGTCATTCAATGCAGTTATCTGTGCCAGAACATCTTCCCCCCTTGTACAGTCACCAAAAGAACCCTGCTTGGCTCTGCTGACTCTCCTGGACCTAAGAAGCAGACATGAGCTGCAATCCATGGCAGAGCTTCTGGATGGAATTAGTTGAGAGGACAAGATTTCCAGTCCGGTGAATTCAGAAGCAGAGCTTTAACTGTGCATAGTTAGATGCCTATCTTGAAGACTTTGTCTCTTCGGTGACCTGGGGATGGTTTTACCTGCTGCAGATATGAAGAGAGGGACTAAACAGAGGGAACACTGTGCCCCCTCTGGGTGTCTGTTACGATAGCCCTGGATGGTATGACTGCTGTGAACACTGACTGGACACTGATGTTGCTGTACAGCTGCCCCTGACACACCATGTACAACGTCTGGATTTACATGTGCACCATTTGAGTAGATACACTGGCTAGAAACTTGCAGAATCCCTACATAATAGCCATTGTCATCTTCCATGGAAAACAAATGCAATTAATAAGAAAGCTATCCAATATTGACTGGCCCAAAAGAAAAGAGCTTGCACAATGACATGGCAGACCAAGCCTCAGAGGCAATTCTGCCAGTGCCATCCTGTCTGGGAGGGTCTGCCACAGGCTGGCTTAGATACCTGTATCTTCCCATGTGCCTGTGCAGTATTGTCTGCAGAAGATACATGCTGTAGTTTAACACTGGTGAGTAGCTAAAAACCACACAGCCACTCTCTCACTCCCCCTTCTCAGAAGAACAGAGGGAGAAAATATGATATAAAAAAAAAAAGTGGGTTGAGATAAGGACAGGGAGATTGCTCACTCATTACTGGCATGTGCAGAACAGACTCAGCTTGGGGAAGACTCATTTAATTTATTGCCAATTACTAATAGACTAAAGCAGTGAGAACTAAAAGCAACCTAAACCCACCTTCCTATCACCCACTCTCTTTTACCTCTCTGCCCAAGCAGTGCAGAGGAATGGGGAATGGAGGTTGTGGTCAGTCCAGAATATTTTGTTGCTCTCTCACCCAACACTACAGAGGACGGGCAGGTTCTTCAGGGACCTTTGGCAGAATGAGGACTGGCCACAGGTTTGTGGTTATAATTATACATATATATATATATAAAGAGATTAACAATTAACATATTTTATTATCTACAATTTCCAGCACCTAGCTGCACCGAATTTCTAGAACTACAGTAGAATTACTAGTTACACAGGCTTTTCAGTCACCTGGACCCCTGCAGATTGGGTCAAAATCTTATCAACCGGTGCAAGATACAAGCATAACCTAGACTCGGGATTTACATAAAAGAACAGGAGTCACTCAGTCACTGCTCAGAGGAAGAAGACAACAGCAGAGGTGCCCCTGTCTACTGAGAGACCACAGGTTTTGCCACCCAGCAGCAGCTCCAGTTTAAGACCCCCTTAGGGCTGGTAGCCTGCTGGCAGACAGTGCTCCTGGTGCTGTTACGCTTCCCTGAACCAGAACCCATGCTAACCTATGCTACTAAGTTCTACATCTACACATTTCATGAAGACCTCCAGGGATGGTGACTCAACTGCTTCCCTGGGCAGCCTGTTCCAATGCTGCATAAGCCTTTCAGTGAAGGAATTCCTAATATCCAACCTAGACCTTCCCTGGCACAACTTGAGGTCATTTCCCCTTGTCTCATCACTTGGTGCTTGGGAGAAGAGCTCGATCCCCACCTCGCCATAGCCTCCTTTAAGGGAACTGTGAAGTACACTAAGGTCTCCCCTGAGCGTCCCCTTCTCCAGGCTAAACAATGCCAGCTCCCTTAGCCACTCCACATTAGACTTGTTTTCTAGAATATTATGGATATTTCACATATTCTTTGTCATGCTAACCATACTGTCAGGGATCAGGAGCAGGGAGCACCAGTCACATACTTCTTCACGGTCACTCTCTGCCCATGCGCCATGTGGGGTCCCTCCCATGGGATGCCATCCTTCCCAAATTGATCCTACGTGGGCTTCCCACAGGAAGTGGGAGCTCTTCAGGAACATCTCCAATATGGGTCTGTATCATGGGGTCCATCCCTCAGGAGCAAAATGCTGCAACATGGGTCTCCCGTGGGCAGCAACTACCCCCAGATCCCCTGCTCCTGTGTGGTCTCTTCTCCACAGGCTGCAGGTCATTCTCTGCAGGGCGTCTGGAGCACCTCCTTCCTTCCTTCTACACTGATCTTGGTGGCAACAGGGTTTCTTCTCTCTCAGTTTCTCAGTCCCCTCTTCCAGCTGCTACAATGCAGCATTTTTATTTTTTATTTTTTTAACTGTTCTTAAACACCTCCCAGAGGCACAACCAGCATCACTCTCTGGCTCGGCTCTGGCCAGTGGCAGGTCTATTTTGGAGCTGGCTGGAGCTGGCTCTGATCTGACATGGGGCAGCTGCTGGGCTTTGCTCATCCATGCCAACCCTGCAGCCTCTCCCACTACCAAAACATTGCCATGTAAGCCCATTGTATATGCATCAGCCCTAGACTCAAAACACACATGGAGAGGTGGCATGGCCGTAAACCAAGTCTGAGAAGCGGGGAGGCATCAGTAGAGTGGATGGGAACTGTCCCTTCAACTTGAAACAGCACTGACATTCATTTGTTTTCAGGCTGGCTTAATGAAACGCAGAAAATGTATCTTTGCACAGTCTGACTGACTGTGCGGAGCCCATAGAGAGAGATTACAGAACTGAAATTTATTGGCCAGATGAAGACAGACAAATTCTTTTTGCTTTCACAAAGGTAAACACTGCCATTAGTGTATGTATCAATATTGATCCTTTTGATGGGGCGAAAGGGTCAACATAGTAGGTAGCACAAAGGCTCCAGCATTATCTACTTTGCCTCCCCCTTGTGCTTCTGCAAGTCTTCCCCTGGGTCTCTGAAACCTCTTTGGTATGCATCAGTGATAAACATCCTGATCTGACTCCAGCAGTGAAGGTTTCTGGTATTTCTCTGTATCTTATTAGCAGGTGCTCAAGAGGCTAGAGAAAGCTATTGTTGCCTTGCCTAAAGGGAAGGTGTGCTGTCCTTTCAGGTGGCTGATGAGCCATCTCCTGGATGTTGGAGCAGCCCTGGAGAAACACCCCAGAACAGTGTGTGCAGGGCCACTGCACAAAGCATCTTCATTAAGGAGGATCAAGGTGTCTTGTCAAGTTCCTTTTCCCCCACAGAAGCGCTTGAGATCTCAGATGATTAGATCTGTTGTACTTTCTTTTAGGGCCTTGCCCTAAAACTCTCGGGAGGACAGCCTTTCAGCTGCGGTAATGAGGAAGGGCTGCCCATTCATTCGGACTAGGGACTGCAAGCGAGTGTCCTGCAAGCTGGGCAAAGTCCCCGTTCGGAGTAGGGTGGTTTGGGAAGGCTCCTCCTCGGCTATCCTCTGCCAAAGTCAGGGTTCCTGTGGTAGCACCTAAGGGCAGAGCAGCTTCCCCAGGCGGCAGGGATGCAATGAGCCCCGGAACCCACCGGCACAAGCAGGCAGCCGCCCGCGCGCCCTCCGCCTCAGCCGCCCTCCGCCCCCGCCCCCGCCCCCGCGGCCCCGCCCCGCCCCGCCCCGCCGCAGGGGGCCGGTAACGCCGCCGCCCTCCGTGCGCATGCTCGGAGCCCGCCCCGCTGCCGCCTGTCCCTGCCCGGCAGCCGTAGCGGCGCGGGGCCGGCGGCATGTTCCGCATCGAGGGGCTGGGGCCCAAGATGGACCCGGAGGAGCTGCGGCGGAAGATGCGCCGCGACGTCCTCGCCTCCGTGCGCAACTTCCTCATCTACGTGGCGCTGCTGCGGATCAGTGAGTGCGCGGCACCGCGCCGGGCCGGGCCTTGCTGCTGGCGGGCTGCGCGCTGCGGCGGGGCCGGGCGGGCGGGGGCCTCGGCGGTCAGAGGAGCGGCGCCAGGTCGGGGGGAGGGAGCTGGGTGGCGGAGGCGCAGCCCGTCTGGGTGGTTGAGGTGCGCTGCAGCTTCGCGGCAGGCTCGTTGGTGCTCCTTCTGTTTTCTCTTTTCAGCTCCTTTCATCCTGAAGAAGCTGGACGGTGTATGAACAGTGTACGAGTTGCAAAGAAGACGCGGCTTCTGAAAACATTAAATGAACTGTAGCTGCTTTCCCTTTGTTGTTAATTAAACGCTGTGCAAGAGACAGTCCTAAATGGTTTTAAAAATTGACATTTAAGCATATCTGACCTGAAAATGATAGCGTGGTTGGGAGTGTGGGGAAGATGTCTGTTTTTCTTGCAGCTGACTTCTGGTCGCAGAGTACTCTGTACTACAGGAAGCAGTATGTTATGATGGAATACTTCTGGTACTGTTTAAAAAACAACAACAACAACAACAACAAAAACACCTCCGTCTTCTTTTTGTATAAAGTGCTAGGACGTTGCTTTGTTATGCATCTGCCTCTAAATTGCCGCATAGCTATTAATATTACTGAACCTGTCTGTATGAGAAATTAGGTTGTTAATCCAAGTCAGAAAGTTGATTTTAAATAAATGGAAGAGCAGTCCTATCAATTAATGAACAACTCTGGTACTGATTTATTTATAAAGTCTCCCAGGGGGAGCAAAGTCACTCCCATAGTAAGCAAAAAGAAGGATTGATACCACCTGATCAAACTGAACAGGTACAAGTCTGGGGGGTTGATGATGTGCATCCCAAGGTCCTGATAGAACAAGCTGATGCAGATGCCAAGCCTCTCTCCATCCTATTTGAAAAGTCCAGCTATCTGACCCAAGGAAGCCAGCTGATGTAGTCTCTCTGGATTTCACTAAAGCATTCGATACTGTCTCACAGAACTTGTCTGGACAAAATGACCAGAGAACAGTTAGATAAAATCATAGTAAGATGGGTGAACAATTGGCTGACAGGTGAGACCCAGAGGGCTCTTGTAAATGGGGTTACATCAGGCTGGTGATCTATCACTAGTGGGGTTCCACAGGGCTCCATTTTAGGACCAGTCCTCTTCAGTGTTTTCATAAACGATCTGGATGAAGGACTTGAAGGATTTTTGAGCAAGTTCACAAATGATTCCAAACTGGATGGAGTTGTTGACTCTGTCAAGGGTGGTGAGGCCTTGGAGAGAGATCTGGACAAATTAAGAGAACTGGACAATCACCAACAGTATGAAGTTTAACAAGAGCAAGTGCCAGATCCTGTACCTGGGAAGGGGCAACCCTGGTTATACGTAGAGTGGGGGATGAGAGGCTGGAGAGCAGCCCTGCAGAAAGTGATCTGGGGTTTTTGGTTGACAGCAAGCTGAACATGAGCCAGCAGTGTGCCTTGGTGGCCAGGAGGGCCAACCATACCCTGGGGTGCATCAAGCACATCATCGCTTGCTGGCCAAGGGAGGGGATTGTCCCACTCTGCTCTGCGCTGGTGCAGCCTCACCTCAAGTACTGTGTGCAGTTCTGGGCACCAGAGTATAAGGAAGAAAGACATAAAACTGTTGGACAGTGTCCAAAGTAGGGCAATAAAGATGGAGAAGGGTCTAGTGGGGAAGATGTAGGAGAAGCAGATAAGTCACTTGGATTGTTCAGCCTGGAGGAGACAGCAGGAGACCTCATTGTGGTCTGCAGCTTTCTCACAAGGGGAGAGGAGAGGCAAGCACTGGTCTCTGCTCTGGTGACCAGCAACAAGACCTGAGGGAATGTCAGTGTTCACCGAGAGGGTGGTCACGCACTAGAACAAGCTCCCCAGGGAAGTGGTCACAGCACCAAGCCTGACAGAATTGAAGAAGCGCTTGGACAGTGCTCTCAGGTGCATGATCTGATCTTATATTATTATTATTTCACTATTTTATTATTATTTTGAGTGGCTCTTTGGGGAGCCAGGAGTTGGACTTGATCCTTGTGGGTCCCTTCTAACTCAAATATTCTAAGATTCTATGATTCTATGAAGTCTGTTGGGCCTGATGACATGCATCTCAGGATCCTGAGGGAAATGGCTGATGTCGTTGCCAAGCCTCTCTCCATCCTACCTGAAAAGTCTTGGCAGTCAGGTGAAGTAGCTGGTGACAGGAAAAAGGGAAACATCACTCCCATTTTTAAAAAGGATGGAAAAGAGGACCCTTTTTTAAACTAAGAGAGGGGAGACTTAGATTAGGGGTTAGGAGGAAATTCATCACTGTAAGCATGGTGAGGCACCGGAACAGGTTGGCCAGAGAAGGAACCTGTGGATGCCCCATGCCTGGAGGTGTTCACAACCAGGTTGGACAAGGCCCTGAGCAGCCTGATCTAGTGGGTGGCATCCCCGCCTATGGCAGGGGGATTTGAATTGGATAGTCTATGGTCCCTGTCAACCCAAGCCGTTCTATGGTATGATTCTAAGGCCCTCTCTCATTCACAGTACTTCATAAGGCACTCTGACATAGTCCATTGTCTTAAACTAATGTGAGAAAAATGCTGGCATTCATGAGACCCTTCAGAGAGATGAGGACAAGACCCACCCCCAACAGGTGGCAGATGGGTACTCCAAACTTAAGAAGTGTTGGAAGAAGCTGTCCCTACATTGCTATCAGCAAGGAAACAGATAGTGAACTAAGTTACCTGAAATGCAGTATGACAATAGAGAACCTAAGCGTGGGAATGCAGAGCCATGTCTGCTTTAAAATGCTTGAAGTGGTCTTCCTGTACAAGTTCCTACTCATACCTTTCTCCAAGTGGTGCCAGGAGTGGGCACTTTATTCAGTTCATGGGATAGATATGGCCAGGCCCCCGTGACATTGTGAATTTTCTTCGGTAACGGAATGAGCACAGGAGCTGGAAGAAACTAAACACTTACCTAGAGGTGATGTGGCTACCTGGCATGGCTAGCATTCTCCCCGTGTTATGGCTGATGCACCAGGCAAGCTGTCTTTGTGCAGGCGGGCGGGGTGTGAAATCATCTACTGGCAGAAATAGCTTGGGCTTTCAACTCAGCTGCCAGGGAAGCTCACATTCTTGTGAACCAGAACTAGGTGATTTGCAATTTCTGATGTTTAAACATGAAAAGAGACTGTCAAAATTAGAATCATAGAATACCCCGAGTTGGAAGAGACCCATAAGGATCATCAAGTCCAACTCCTGGCACCGCACAGGTCTACCTGAAAGTTTAGACCATGTGACTAAGAGCACAGTCCAATCGCTTCTTAAATTCTGACAGGCTTGGTGCAGTGACTAGTTCCCTGGGGAGCCTGTTCCAGTGTGTGACCACCCTCTCGGTGAAGAACCTCTTCCTGATGTCCAGCCTAAACTTCCCCTGCTTAACTTGACACCATTGCCACAGGTCCTACCACTGGTGATTACAGAGAATAGGTGAGTGCCTGCCTCTGCACTCCCCCTCGCTAGGAAGTTGTATGCTGTGACGAGGTCCCCCCACAGCCTCCTCTTCTCCAGGAGGAACAGGCCAAGCGACCTCAGACACTCTTCATACATCTTCCCCTCTAGTCCCTTCACCATCTTCATCGTCCTCCTCTGGACACTCTCCAGCAGTTTTGCATACTTTTTGTACTGTGGTGCCCAGAACTGCACACAGTGCTTGAGGTGAGGCGGGACTAGCACAGAGTAGAGTGGGACAATCACCTCCCTCAACCAACTAGTGATGCCGTGCTTGATACACCCCAGGATACGGTTGGCCATCCTGGCTGCCAGGGCATGCTGCTGGCTCATATTCAACTTGCTGTCAGCCACAACCCTCAGATCCCTCTCTGTGGGGCTGCTCTACAGCATCTCATCGCCCAGTCTGTATATATAGCCACGGTTGCCCCGGCCCAGGTGCAGGACCCGGCACTTGCTCTTGTTAGACTTCATGTGGTTGATGATGGCCCAGCTCTCCAATCTGTCCAGGTCTCTCTGCAAGGCCTTTCCACCCTCATCAGAGTCCACAACTCCTCCAAGTTTGGTGTCATTGGCAAATTTGCTCAAAGCACCTTCCAGTCCAAATCATTTATAAAAACATTGAAGTGGATTGGCCCTAAAATGGAGCCTTGACAGACCCCACTTGTGACCATCCACAAGCCTGATGTGGCCCCATTTACCACAACCCTTTGAGCCCTGCCCGTCAGCCAATTGCTCACCCATCGCATGATGTTTTTGTTTAGCTGTATGCTGGACATTTTGTCCAGTAGGATCCTATGGGAAACTGTCAAAAGCCTTGCTGAAGTTCAAAAAAATCACATTAGCTGGTTTCCCTTGGTCAACTAGATGTGTCAACCAGATCTTATCATAAGAGGAAATCAGATTTGTTAGGCAGGACCTACCCCTCATGAACCCATGTTGGCTGGGACCAATGACTGCATTGTCCCCTGGATATGCCTCAACAACCTCAAGAATCATCTTCTTCATAATTTTACCAGGCACTGACGTGAGACTGACAGGCCTTTAATTGCTAGGGTCTTCTTTCTTACCCTTCTTGAAAAATTGGTACAACACTTGCCAGCTTCCAGTCTACTGGTGTTATAAGTTGCCCCCTTAATTAATTTTCAGAGAGCATTGCATTAATAATAGAAAGGAATTTATTGAGTAAGCAACAGCAAGCAAAACAGCGCTGGGCGGCCGGGGAGTCTCAGGTCCGCCAACGGCGCGCACCTCACCCCCGCCAGGGTCCCTTTTTATATCTTGGTAATTCCAGGATTACACAGCACATCCTGGTATATTCTGCGACTGCGCGCACTGTTGCTAGGGGGTCGTCTCTGTCCCTCTGGTGGTCGTGAAGATGAAGGCCGTAGTCTTCCTCAGCGTTGTGGTTCAACTTCTTTTTTTATTTGGTCATGTTGGCCCAGCGTGAGACAGGAAGGCATGTATGTTGATACACTAGTTTAGCAACTTATCACGAGATGGTTACATGAACTTTGCAGCAGTGTCTTTGAACAAGAGGCAACTGAGATGCAGAAGGAGAGAAGGGGAGGGGGTTCTCTTTTTTGTTACATTAAGCAAAAGAATTTTCATAGTGTCTAGCCAAGTATTATACAGCTCCTTACTTCAGCAGGGAGCTTTCGCAACTCCCGCTCCTCAAACGGAACTCCTTGTTTTTATAATACAAAAGACAATGAACAAACATTTATTGTGTATTACAATCCCTCCTTTTTCTTTAAGTTACTCATTTTGTTCATTGAATCTCTGCAATGCCTGGCTACTAAGAACTAATGTTTCCTCGATTCCTTTGTTGGTCCTTATTGGCTTGTATTTGGCATCTATGAGCATTAGATGTGCCACTTCTAAACGTCCCTTTACAATCGCAATCAATTTATTAAAAATACATGGTCCAAAAGTTAGTGCTATTATTAATAACAACAAAGGTCTTGTTATTGTTGATAATAAAGTAGTAAGCCAAGGTGAATAATTAAACCAAGATTCGTACCAGCTCTGTCGGGCTTCATTCTCCTGTTTCCTTTTTTCCAACCCTTCCCTGGGTCTTGCCATTGTATCTCTTACCACTCCAGTGTGATCAGCATACACACAGCATTCCTCTTGCAGGGCTGCACACAGCCCGCTCTGCTGTAAAAAAAAATACCAAATCTAATCCCCTACAATTTTTAACACTACCTCTGAAAGCGACCTGATAGATTTTCCAGGGCCGAGATGGATTGTTCAATTTGGGTCAGGTCCTCGTCCACAGCAATGCGTAAGGAAGTAAATCCTTGATTTTGTTTAACCAATGAAGCTACCCTGGTCCCCACTCCAGCTCCTCCCAGGATTACTAGGGTGGCCAAAGTTAGAGCCGTGAATGGTTCCCGTTTTTCCAGATGATGACTTTCCACTGTGTCTGGGTGTACATATAATCCTCAGGGTGGTATAGAATCCTTGGTATAATTATCACCTGTATACAAAAATCACAAGATGCATTAAAGAGTTTTAGTGATAGACAAGGAGTTACACCCACCGACGAACAAACCCAGCTAGCATTGTTGGCTGGGATTAACCACTCAGCTGATTGTTTTCCATTCTCCGTGATATTACATAGGTGACACTTCCCACTAGGAACTGTGCCCACACACCTACCACCTCCAGTGACTTGTGTTAGTGTTACCCTTATGTCTTTTCCCCAACTGCATTGTAGAGGGCTGTTCTCGTTTGTGCGGGTGGGCTCCCCAGGATCCCCGATAGCATCATAATATGAAGGCCTTATACTAAAGCATAATCAACAGTGTTTTGTTACATTTGGGTTTGTTTTGTTTAATAATTGGTAGCTGGCATTCATGACCCCCCCATATGTTATTCTCAGCTATGTTATCATTCTCGGCTTTACCTGAGCTCATAGGGCTGCTAAGGGTTGGCACTGTGAGGAATGTTTTAACAATTCGTGTCCATAAAGAACAATTTTGTTTGAATCCTGTCTGCCTCTGGGCCCTGCACTGGCAATTTAATTCTTGAACCACAGATGCAGTGTGTCCCAGTCTCCCCCTCATTCTAGTCAATTTATCACGTCTTAAATTTATGAACCTGTTTGCTTTTGTTATTCCAGACTTCTATTTCTAACAGTTACAGCCTTTTTTTTCCTGTCTTCTTCGAGATTTACTTAACACTGCTATAGATGTGTCTGTGAATGGCTGGGGAAGAATGTTTTAATTACTCGTGAAGCGTCAAATAAGAAAGCTGTTTGTGTTTGATGTCTGGGAGTTTCAGAACAACTGATAACAACTAGTGACTGTTATGGGATACTATGTGGATCTTTGGTATCTGGTTGGGGGGGGCCGAGAGAGAAAGAGGAAGGAGAAAGAAGCTGAAGGACGGCTGGGAGACAAGACTTGAAGAGGATGTTCTATAAACTTGGCATGGTGCCGAGGGAGTACAAAGGGGGAGAGGAAGACTACGAGCCTTCAGCATGAAAGACCCCCAGAGGAGACTGATGCGCATGCTCCAGTAGGAGGGACTGGACCCCGGAAGCTAATTATAATAATCTAGTTTTTTAGAAGTAGTAATGAATATGTATTAGTCTAGGAGCATAAAAATCAGCTGCTTGATGTAACTGGTATGCGTCCTGGTGGAGCGGAGACTCCCGGTGCACCCAGCGCTGTTTGCTTACCTCTATTCCTTTATATTCTTTCAATAAATCCTATTTTTTTATGTAATCCTAATTTGAATCCTGAGCCATTTATAACAATTTGGGGGCTCGTCCGGGATGGCTATAGTTCCTGAATTCTGATTTAATCTAGGAGAGTCGCCCCACCATTTGGTGGCTCCTGTTTGAGTCAGATCGGGACTAATGCCATCCTGAACCTGAATAAAGGTAAGCAAAGAATTTGATTTTTTTTTGAGCTCCCTTGCCGGCTGTTTTTTGCCCGTAATTCTGCGCGTGAAGATCCGGACGAAGACGACAGGGTCGTTTGGATACCGTTCGGTTGGATTCCGGTGTCCGGAATCGAACCGGATGAAGACGACAGTTGTTTGGATACCGTCTGGTTCGATCCCAGACAAAGACAGCAGAGATGCTTGTGGATACCGTCCAGTTGGATTCTGGATGAAGACGACTGATTTGTAAGATACCGTCTGGTTGGGTAAAGGTGTGGTTGCCCGTGTTTGTGTGTGTGAGAGTGTAACTGAGACTTCTAAAGTCAGCGTGGAGGTCTTTTTGTTTTCTCACCGGTTCTAATCTCCTGTGGGGGGGCTGGGCTGGTGAAGGGAGTGATATGCGGGTGGGTGATAGGTCCTAAACCCCCTGCAAGACACTCTCACTGGGGGCAACCAAGGGCTGTGGGAATTGCCACTAGTAAAATTCCCAGATGGGTCAGATAAAATCAAAGACCAAGGACCAGAAAGGGAGCAAATTACCAGATACATGACCAAAAAGTCCATTATGAATAATGATTAGAAATTGGAACAATAGGGGCCCCAGAAAATTAAAGAGTAAATTGAAAATGATCCAGTATTTTATGATAGAATGACCAAAAGAACCCTTAAGACCCCATGTATTTTGATCCACGGAGGACGGGGTCTGTCAGGCTTTGAACATTAATAGTAGAATACCCGTGGATCCGGAAAAGAGCAAGCTGAAACATTGGAATTAGAAACTAGAGAGCAATTGATTAAGAATGAATATGTGCTACATTTGTGCCTGTGCTGCACCAGATAACAGGAGCCTCTCGGACCCCGAGAACCAGATCAAAAACAACCTCATGGTACAGACTTTAATTAAGGGGTCTGAGATAAGGAGGACTGTTCACAAAGGGACACGTTAGGAATATGTATATGTATAGGAATGTTCATGTATATGTAACTCTTTACTAAAGCAATTTGCCACATTAGGCGTGCACGACTTTGGTGGGACTACCTGCCCCGTGCTGCATGGAACTGAGTAAACATACCTACTTTACAATCTTACTGATTGTGGAGTCAGCTTTCTGTGAGTCATTTTGGTGAGCCAGGCAGGAGACACTCTGCTCGGCTGTGGGATCGGCTGCAGCGTGGACGCCCCTAGGTGCACCCGGAGCGTTTTGCTCGGAGGGGACTCCACTCTTGGCTGCTCACCGCAGGAGCAAAGATCTCCTGAAACTGCAGATAAACGGTACGTTTTCAGCTGCTGGAGGGATACTAACTGGAGTGTTAATAATTGTATGTGTTTTTGTGTATGTATTTTGTGTTGAAATTTTGTATATTGTAATATTTGCATATTGTATGTATTTTGTGTTGAAAGTATTTGTGTAAGTGTAAGGGTTTGAAACAAAGTGTTACAAGTCACTTCACGAAGAACACAGTCAGAGACAATACTTATTTGGTTGGTTATCATTCTAAATTATATTCCTGTGGTATGAATGAGATGTGCTGGAGGCCTCCGTGTGCGATTGTGCTGTGTGAGTGAGACGCAGCGTTGCTGCAAAGCGAGTGCAGAGTTCTGATCCGTTGTTCCGTACTCTCCGCAAGGGGAGCGGGCAGAGACGAACGAAGTGCTTGACAGACTGAAAAGAAGTGCTGTTTTATCCAAGTTTTGAGTGGTGGTGCCTAATATATGGGCCCGATGTATCTTGTGTATCTTGTGTATCCTATTTTTGCTCTTAAATGTTTTGACTGTGACAAGAAAAAGGCAGGAGCATGATATGACATGCTTCCTGCAACATATGAGGCCCGCACAGGCCGAGACCTGGACTCGCTGAGACCTGAACAGGCCGAGAGACCGGAGCGGCGCCGAGAGACTGGAGCAGCGCTGGGAGACCAGAGAAACTACGGAGGTACTACCGCTGGACGGAGAGAGCCCTGGGACGCTGCAGAGCCACAGACGGCTCTGAGAGACCTGACAGAAGCTGTAAAACACGGGGAAATTGAAGTAATTGCGGAACATCCGAAATCGAGTTGCTACGGGAGATCAGAGGCGTCAGTGGACACCGGCAGTCGACTCTCACCGTGAGGAGAGTTGGCACAGAGCAGAGGGGCGGACATCAGGACCCTGCAGCCTGTCTGATGTGACCATGGAGGCAGCGGCAGCAGCGGCTGTGCTGCTTCACTCTAGCATTCTTTTTATAAAAGGTTTATCTTGCAATGCAAAAAAGACTGTTAGTCCCCAGATTGGTGTTATAGCTATTACTAATGACGACTTAGCTCTATTGCAGGGCAGGAGTGCAGAGACGCAGATTACACTGCCAAATGACCACTGGCAGGCTCTTTCACAAACCTAAGGTTGCAGCTGGCACTGCCTGCAGCCGTATAGCAGACGTTACACTCTCTTTCCTAACTAGTAATCATGTGTCTTATCCATTTGTGGTGAATGGCCAGTGGCAAAAAGAAAAGGGGGGAGACAAAGACAAAAACGGTACAAGGAGGATGCCACTGACACTAACAGCATGGGTAATAGGAGTAGTATAAGGGACACAGGTGACGGTGCAGGGCACTCTGCCTGCTGCTCGCCCTCGCCTGACTGTGCACTGCTGCCGACGGTGCTAGAGTAAAATGTGAAGACTGCTCAGATGGCAGTGATGAGAGTGCTTGTGTGAAGAAGATGTGTGAAGAAGATGTGTGCTGAATCTGACTTTGTGTGCAACAGTGGTGAGTGTGTGCCAAACAGATGGCAGTGTGATGGGGATCCAGATTGTGAAGATGGGTCTGACGAAAGTGCTGAGCTGTGTCATATGAGAACAGTGTCATGGAAATGTGATGGTGAAAAAGACTGTGACAGTGGAGAAGATGAAGAGAATTGTGGCGATGTGACAGAGATCCTTATTGTAAGGATGGAAGTGATGAAATTAACTGCCCTTCCTGGACCTGCAGGCCAGACCAGTTCAGATGTGAAGATGGGAACTGTGGCCATAGGAGAAGGCAGTGCAGTGGTGTGAGAGACTGTCTGGATGGCACTGATGAAGCAAAATGTAACAATGTTATTCAGTGCTCTGGACCTGGCAAATTCAAGTGCAGAAGTGGAGAATGCATAGATATCAATAAAGTGTGCAACCAGCAGAGAGACTGCAAGGACTGGGGTGATGAGCCCCTGAAGGAATGCAACATAAATGAATGTGACTGTCCAACTGGGAAACTGTGGAGATAGTGATGAATGCCAAAACCCTGGTATCTGTAGTCAAATCTGTATCAACCTGAAAGGCTATCAGATGAATCCTGCTACAGGAACCTGGAAAGGGCCATACGGCAAAGCAAATTAGATAACTGTTATTAAACTTGTCAGAAGATAAAAAGGAAAGTGTTTCAACAAGCAGCCATGGGAGGGAAGAATCACTGAACCCTCGATGTGCGGGACTGTACCTTGTTTTACTGACTACTGAAACAGCTGTGAGAACTGCAGAAAGGGACCCACGCATCCAGAATAAAAGGACCAGTAACTACTGAAACTTGGAGGGTTGAGTCCGCTCCTGGGAAACTGAAACTCAAGCTAAGGGAGAACTAATATTCTGGCAATGAGGCTCTGCATGAATTAAGGATGCCAGATAAAGGGGACAAGCCTAAAGGGAGAAAAGGGAGAAGGCAAGACCGGGGCAGGACCCTCCACTGCGGTGTGTATGGTCTACCGAGGGAGGCAACCCCTATGGGTATTTACTGCCGAGTGAGAGGGCCTCGACCGGACTTCTCCCACACTAAGATCAGGTTGTCCTGAGAAAATAACATAAAAAACCTCTTTTTTAAACCTGTATAAAATTGTGATCATTTTACAGGAGCTGGATCACCCTGACAGGCCGAACGGTAACACAAGCCTGAATTGACCCTGAAAGCGGGCCTAACTCCTTGATGGAAGGCGTTTGCCTATTATGATCCAGATACGTGGGCAGAAGACAGATCCTGGGGCTATAGGACCCCAGTATATATACTTAATAGAACAATTTGGTCCAGTCCGTAGCAATGGTTTCACACCCCCAGTATGCACAATAATACACATTTGGGTAATTACAGTACCCCTTTCCCGGGTTAGAACTTGGGCAGAAATAAAATCCTGATCGGTTAAAGCATGGCTGCACTGACACCAGGTCACATAATGTGATGTGGAAACTGGGAGCACCCGCTGTCGTTGTTTGCTGGATGATGAATTGATCCTTCCATCTGATCAAGCTCCATTTAAAAGGCTGGTGGGGATGCGCAGACCCATAGCTGACCAAAACGATGATACTGACTCTCATGTATCGTAGGAGGTGGTCGGAGCCCATCTAAATTGTCGGCCCCTCAGTCCCCCACCGTTTTCACTTCTCTGCCTCGCTTGTCAGTTCGGTTGCAGCGAACTACAAGATATCGGTTCTTCTTGGCAGCAGCAGTTTTCTTCAGAGGAACCTACTAGGGAGCCTTCAAAACAGGGCCTCCTCCCCTTCCCATGATACACAGATAATATACAATACTTATCAAGTCCGTCTTAGTGTCAGCTTCAAGTCATCAGGGCCTGGAGCTGCCTCCCATTTACCTTCCCGGACTGGTCCTTTCACACGGCTGGCATGCGTCCATCCTTTCTCCGCAGTTCAAATAGCTGTTTCTGTGGTAAGCAAAACAACATAGGGGCCTTCCCCATCGTGGTGTTAAAGAAGACTCTTTCCAAGTCTTAATTAGAATTGAGAGTGATCAAGTGGCAATTCCAAGTCATAGGGCATACCATATAGCATTTCAAAAGGAGAAATTCCTACATCAGTTCTGGGCTGCATCCATATGTTTAACAGTGCAAGGGGTAAGCATTTTACCCAAAAAGCCTTAGTTTCCAGCACAAGTTTTGTTAGTTGTTTCTTAATTTCACCATTCATTCGCTCTACCTTTCCAGAAGAGGAGGGATGCCAGGGGCTGTGAAAATCCCACTCAATCTCTAAGGCCTGCTTTAATCCTTGCAGTAAAGCTTTACACCCATTCAGTCACGTGGTCGATTAGGACAAACAAGTAACTCAGTAAAGTCTACCTGTATACTTTGGAAAGGTCAAAGCCCTGGCTCCCGTCCCCCTCTAGATAGGTTACAGAAGACCTTTTTATTTACCCTTTGACATATAGTAGTACATCCTCTGCATGTGTGCTTCCCTAAAGTATATATTCCTACACAGACATGCTTTCTTAGAACAACATCACACATTGCTTGCACCTCCCAATGACTCTTCTGATGTAAAACAGTTAATATTTGCCTCATTATCACTTTATTCAGCATTTCTCTCCCATCAGGGAGTATCGATTTTCCTTAAAATGATCCACATATTTGTAACATTAATACCTCCTTGGGAGGTTGTAATTGCTCCAAAATCTTTTTTAGAATTTACCCAAATAGATAGGTGGCCCTGTAAACCCCTGAGGTAAAATTGTCCACCTATATTGTTGCTTCCGCCCCCATTTCAGGGTCTTTCCAGTCAGAGGTGAATATACATGTTTGTTTGCTCTCAGGGCCAGAGAGCACTCCATTAATAACACTGTTATTCCAGTCTAACAATTTACTAGTTGAATGCCCAACTTAATCATCAAATCCCTTCCCAACAAGTTAGTCCCTGCCTTGGATACATACAATAATTGCCTAGTGATCATTTTATCCCCTAGTCTCAGCTTGGTATCCCCCAAAAGTGGCACTGTTATCCCGGTCCCTTCTACCCCGTCACATTTAGGGTTTCACTAGTTAATTTAATCCCTGATACTTTACAAGTCAGTAATGACTTAGCTGCCCCAGTGTATTGGATTTGATGGCAAGGTTCGGGGGGTGTGAGGGGTGTGGGAGTGGGAAACTGCAGTGGCAGCCCCCGTGAAAAAACAAAACAAAGCAAAACAAAACAAAAACAGAAACCTCCCCGTGGTAGATAAGGGACAATTTCATCTGGCCCCAAAGGGGCCCACTGCTGCCCAGAGCCAAGCCATAGCAACACAGTCCGTGCCTCTGTGAGAGCACATCCACGAAAACAAACAAACAAAGAAACAAACAAAACCCTGCTGCTCAACAGCGGCTGGGAGAGCGAGAAACCCCCCCACAGACACCAAAGTCAGTGCAGAAGGAGGAGGAGGAGGCGCTCCAGGCGCTGGAGCCGAAGCCCCCCTGCGGCCGCTGGAGAGGCCCCTGGTGGAGCAGGCTGTTCCCCCCTCCCCGATGCTTGGGAAACTGAACAGACACCACAGCAAATATGCAAACATACCAAAACTTCTAGACTGTTACTTAGATAATGCCTACATCACCTTTCCCTGCTCATTCAACTTCGAATACCATTAACACTTTCAACAAACCTTTTAACACTTCCTTTATCTTTCTCTAGCCTTTACTTTTCTAATGCCGACATCAAAGGCTCAGTCAGGGGCCAACTTAATTCCGTACCTTTTTCCTCCAAGATGCTGAAATGACATCAATATACAACATTTCATCCTGTTTTCCTTCCTTCCACAAAAACAACATTGACTGTAATATGGTGTTATAATTAGTAGTTCCATTTAGGGGCCACTCCGCTCCATCTGATTCAAAGATCGAAGCCGAAATTCCTTTAAGTGGTATATTCTTTATTGCAGCGCTGGATGCACGGGGGATCTCTCCACCTAACGTGCATACCCAAAGCGGAAAGCAGTCTTGAATTTATACAATCAATCTATCAATATTCTACAAGTGCCTATACATATTCATTACCTATCCTCACCTTCCCTCGCTTCTCATGCTAATTAGCCTTTTGGCACCTTGCGCCTGCGTAGAGCCTCCCAAGAATTGTGGGCAGGGGTATTTGGGACGTGGGCAGGGGTCTTTGGGAGGAAGACCCCGAGTCTTCCTCAGTGTACTTTTCACCTTTGGTCAGGAATCTGCTGAATTGGCATGTTTCTTAATTGCAAGAGCTGGTTGTTGCTAATTCTTCTGTTTGTTGTATCTTTATAATGAATTCCAATGTCCAGTTTTGAGATTTATAGTCCTTACGTTTGTTTCTCTGTCCGTCTGCCGCTTCCTTATCATGAGTTCCAGTGTCTTGTTTCGAGATATACAGTCCATGTCTGGGGATTGTCCTTGCCTCCCCAGTGCCTCCCCAATACCTCCTTAATCACATCCTCTAGTTTATAAAGTGGCCACCACTGATTACAATATTTGATAAGGGTTCTTTTACTCTCTATACCCTCTCACCCCACTATATCCCTCCAATGTGTTAGTACATATCGTAGGAGTCTTTTCCTCCGGATTTCTTTGCTTTGAACTTTTCCTATTGTAATCTACAGTGGTTAATATTCCACCGTTTTACTAGAAGCTCTTTACTAGACAATCCCAATCCCTCCAAAATCCACAATATACAGATACACAAGTAAAACCAGACCACTGTAAATTAACTGCCTGTAGACAATTACACTGAGGACATTTAAACCTGATGCGCCGATAATATGCCTGGGCAAATTTTGTTCCCTTAGACATACACCTCAATGGCAGTTTTTATATTTACATATTTACATATTAACATATGTATAAAAGAACACTTTAACAAAAATGCCCGGGCTTATATATATACAATATACAATGTGCAGTTATTATTCCAGTTAGAATTATTCCTCAGCAGCTTCAAACATTATACCAGTTACCATTAAAGCTCGCTTACCCTCCTCCTGTCTCTTTCTTAAAATCTTGGACGTCCCCAGAGTTAATGGGGACGGCCACATATTCCTAGTCACTGGTCCCTGAGCGCTAGAGTCAGAGTCACTATCAGAGTCTCCCCGGGGTTGCGGATTAGGAAGTCCGGGAGTCGGAGGGGCTGCAGGTGGGGGTGGTGGAATATAGGGAGGCTGTGGGGCTGGGATCTCTAATTCTCGGTTTTTCTTGTGCCTCCCATTCCCTCCTTTTTCTTTTAGAGGATATAAATTGGCTCAAGTTTCCGAGCTGATCCACAAATGTGCATATTCACTTTCTTCCAAACTAAAAGGTTCTTTTGAGTTTACATAAATATTTAGGGCCTGGCAAACCCAATCTTCAAAGGACCCAAATACGGGCCAGTAAAGGTGGTCTCCTCGAATCTGTTTACCACCCCAAACTTCAACACAATAATGTATCATTTTTACTTTATTCCTTCCCCGCCTAAAAGGGGAATCCTCCCAATTTTTAATCATTAATCCCGGGGTAACCTAACATCAGACGTTACCCTGCCCATGGGACCAGAAGGCTTACTCTTCTTCTGTCCCATCTTCTGGAGCGCCTTCACACACACACACAAATCGCTTCCCCCTTTTCGTGGCCCAGTCCCTCGCGGGATGTGGGAACCGCACTACCGAGGGGTCCACAATCGCTTCGTCCGCAATTGGACATCTCACAGCGACACGCTCCAGGATACCCAACCCCAACCGAACGGATCACCGGCCTATACTTACTCACTCCTGAGTCTTCGTTTGGTCTTCGTGCACAAAGATTACTAGGGGTTGCCAGCTTTATTTGCTTGCTGCCGAATTTAGGGTTCGTCGGTGAAGGATTTGAATGAAAGTAATCCTAGCGAAGGCCGCTGAAATCAGCGGGGCGCCCCCTCCGAAGGTCTTTCAATCAGATTGCCTTCATCCGAGTCACGGCACCAAATTTGTTATAAATTGCCCCCTTAATTAATTTTCAGAGAGCATTGCATTAATAATAGGAATTTATTGAGTAAGCAACAGCAAGCAAAACAGCGCTGGGCGGCCAGGGAGTCTCGGCTCTGCCAACGGCGCGCACCTCACCCCCGCCAGGGTCCCTTTTTATATTTTGGTAATTCTGGGATTACGCAGCACATCCTGGTATATTCTCCGACTGCGTGCACTGTTGCTAGGGGGTTGTCTCTGTCCCTCTGGTGGTCGTGAAGATGAAGGCCGTAGTCTTCCTCCGCGTTGTGGTTCAACTTCTTTTTTTATTTGGTCATGTTGGCCCAGCGTGAGACAGGAAGGCAGGATGTTGATACACTAGTTTAGCAACTTACCAGGAGATGGTTACATGAGCTTTGCAGCAGTGTCTTTGAACAAAAGAGGCAACTGAGATGCAGAAGGAGAGAAGGGGAGGGGGTTCTCTTTTTTGTTACATTAAGCAAAAGAATTTTCATAGTGTCTAGACAAGCATTATACAGCTCCTTACTTCAGCAGGGAGTTTTCACAACTCCCGTTCCTCAAACAGAACTCCTTGTTTTTATAATACAAAAGACAATGAACAAACATTTAATGTGTATTACAGTTCCCTGGAAACACTCCAATTCTGTGCAATTCAATTCCAAATGTCAAGTGACCTCAGTCCCCGAGCCACTCCCAGCCTGGAAGCCGAGCAGCGAGGCGGAACTACATCTCCCAGCGTGCCACGGAAGCTAGCGTGGCCGACTGCCAACCTGAGGACCACAACTCCCAGCGTGCTGCGGGGCAAGACACTCCCTGCCGCCCTCTGCTGGGACACCCCAGAGCCAGCGCGGCAGCCCCGTCGCGCGGTCCCTGCCATCAAAAAAGATCAAGAGAGGAGTGGGACAGAGGAAGGAGTAACAGTGGTAGCTGGACAGAGGAATTGCAGGGAATGCTACTGCAGGCATACAAACCTGGGTGCTGCAGTACAGTGCTTTTGTCATTGATGGGCAGTACCAGTTGTGGTTGCAATGCTGTGCAGGTTCAGTGCAAGCAGCAGTCACAAAGTCTCAGGAGAGCATAGAAGCACGAGGCGTGTGGGGCATAATGTCTCTCTCAGGGTTCCAGAGTAGAGTGCAAAGGTCTGAAATGGGTGAGTGGGGGTAACATGGCTACCCAACAGACACCCAGATGCCCAGACAAGCCCTGCGTGCCACTGTGTCGGCTCCTGAGCACCATGCACATGCCAGCAGTCTACAAAGCGTGCAGAGGCAAGTTAGCAGCAAGAAACTGATGCACAGGAGAGGATGTCCCTGTGCAGCCTGCACCCACCCCTCTCCCTGCCCTGCCAGCATTTGCAGTGTGGCACCATTCCACTCCCTCCCCACCCACCTTGACACTCCCACAACCCTGACCTATGGAAGGCTGCACTGAGCCCCTGGCTGCAGCATGCACATGTGAGTTCACTTCTTCCAGTATGCAAAAGGAAACATTTATTCAGGGCTTCTTTTAAACTTCAAAGTAGTACTGCATCTGGATGATGGGTTTGGAGGGATTATATTTTATATAAAACCCACGAGAAATAAATATCTGGTAGAAATAGGTAACAAAGTTCACGCTGTATACAGTTGTGCTATTTATCTACAGTTGTCAAAAATACAATGAAATTAGGTAAAAAAGGTTGCTTGGTCGAAACATTAATGAATAATTATGTGTTCCAAATGCATAGGAGTGGCAGAGTGATCAAACAAAGACAGTAAGTGTCTTAAAGCTTCAGAGCTTTCAAGAGCTGCCACGATCACATGACTAAAGAAAAGCTACCAAGTTTGTTCACCAAGACAGCTGTTCAAAGTAAAGACAGGGAAAAAAAAACTTACACTCTACCACCAGGCATCTTTGCTGGAGGGGAGGAAGAGGAGGAAAAGAATGCAGCAGATGTTTAAACTTCTCCTTATGGTATCTGTATGTTTTGAAGAAACCTCTCTGGCAGAAGCAAGGTCAGTTTGCAGATACTATCTAAGGAAACAGCAACAGACAGCAGCAAATAATGTGTGTCACGGATAGGATCACTTCATATTCATTGTACTGCACAATGACCAAGACCAATGATCCCGGAGATGAAAAACAAAATCTCTCTCCCCAAAGAGCACCCTGAAGCCTGAACATCTTCAATAAACATTTTAACCCTGAATTTTCTCACAATGTTCTCAGTTGGTATTTCTCTGAGGGAGAGGTAGGCTCTCATGGAGATACTTCATGCTCCCATGCTCTGAGAAGTCAGAAACATGATTGTCCCCTCTCAGTAACCACTTTGTAGTGAAGTAACCATTTTGTATTCTCACTGGTCCACGTGCATGGATACCAGAAGTACTAATTCCAACTTCAGCAACTGTAGAAAACACACAAGGTAAAGGCAGTTGATCCTCGGAAGATATTCAACTTTGTACTATATAGCTCTGCATCTTTATGTAGAAGCAGTCATTCAGTGCGATCTCCCTTCCTTCGCTCCTCCCCAAGTGTAAGAAGTGATTTTTATCTGTTCTGATTAGAGGAACTTAACTATTATAAATTGGAATGTTTATACTTGTCTGTTACAGCTTCACTTTTAGAGAGAAAAGTGAGCCAGAAAGGTACGCATGTCTTACGTATATCATGCATTCATCTGAGGGTTTACCCTTTGAACCATAAGAACTAAATTAGTCAAGATCGCAATCTTATGTCCTTTTTTTCCTTCCCTCTTCTTAAAGAGACCACTGCATGATCTTATAAAACCCTAATTACAATTTTTTTAGCACGCAGAGCACTGCGTGTTCAAGCCTACTACAGAGATTTCTAGTAGTTTCTACCTCAGGAATTAATGTTTCCCTTGTCTTCTGCAATTCCTAGTACGTGCACGTGTTTACTTAGGTAACTGATACTCAGTTTTGTTTCAGTCTTTCCTTCCTCCCACACTGCTGAGTGAGCAAACGGCTTTGTGGTGCTTAGCTGCCTGCACACCACAGGCACTTACCCGAGTCCAAATCTCTATCCATCAGAGAATTGGGTACTGGCATTCCAGAAAACACAAGCACTGTCCACATGCTGGAGGAAGAACTCCGCTGTTTTCTCTGAGAAAGAGGCAAAGCAGAAAATAGGATACAGAATGATCATGCAGTCCAACAGGCACAGCCTCATACTGTGAACAGATGCAATAGCAGAACTTTCACCTGCACAGACAGCATTTAACAGCCTGGATTAAAACATGTTCACACACACCTTCAGAGTACATTTAGCGCATAGACACAACTGTAAATATTACAAGGAGCTTGCAAAGACAAGAAGAAAGTGAAAAGATGTCTAATTCTTACTACAGTCTAGCCCTTGCAAACAGGGATAGTCGTATGACCGGGGAGAAGTGACAGCAGCCCCAAGCTACATTTTGCAGTCAGATGGTTAAACTACATGTTCAGCTGTAAGCTGCAAGTCAGTCACCCAGAGCAATGGGACGAATGCTAAAGATGAACTCTATCTCCAGTACACACCCAAGTAAATCGCTGGTGCACCAGGTAGTGGCTTACAGTATCAAAAGCAAGCCTTTCAGTACTACTCATTTAAGTTCTGCAGAAGGTGCAGAAAACAGATGCCTGCTTGAATCTCACATGGATGAGCCACAAATCAAAATGACCTTACTGTAGCTGACTCTCAGAAGTTTTAGGCTTGTATCGAGAGTCATCCTTTGGCTGGGAGCAGCTCTAGCTATGTTTTCAAGCAGCAGAGTGTTCAAACCTCATGCGGAGGAGTGGAAGAAGCACAGAGAGGCACATAGGAACAGAAGTTCACAGCATCAAAGGAGCAAGAAACTGGGAGCTAAGATACATGCAGCTTTTACACTACAGATGCGGAATGGGGAGATAAAGGACTGGAAGAGATTAAAAAATAAATAAATGCTTGTGGTCCTTGTTTGCAAGACTTAAAAGTGACATGGGAAGACAAAGTGTATATAGTCTGATCTTTCCCACAATCCCTATTCCCTCTATAGAAGCTCACCTCTTCCTCCTTCAGAGGCCTGAAGACAACTCCAGGATTCAGGAGACATTTCTGCAAAACTGTCTGACGTGGTAAGTCTGTACAATACAAGAACACAAAGCAGCCTGCCTGACAAGAACATGTGTTGACTTGCCGTTGGCCAGTTGCTCAAACACATGCCTTCACCTCCTGGAATAAGGGCACACAACATGTTTTCCTTGAATTAAGCACAACTATAGATAGATGTAGCTCATAGGGTTCCGGCTGATTATGCTTACTACAGAACCAAGATAAGAGAAACTACTGCAATGTAAGTAGTTATGCTAATAACAAGAGCCCGCAGTGAAACCAAAGCAGAAGCTTAAGGAAACAGATTAGGTCACAAACCATCCTCTGTGACAATAACATCCGTATGAGAACTTCGATACTTGTGGATATGTTCAACAGCCTCTTGTACACTATCCGCAACCTCAGTGCAGCACTCCAGATCCCCATATTCATCACGGAGAGATTTCACTTCTGAGTGGCTGAGTAAGAGGCAAACTTTGGGCCAGCATGAATCTTCACCTGCAATACCAGAAGTATACGTATTTTGTGCTGTAGATTTTACCAATGCATAACAGGTGAAAAGTGCAGCTTGTTGTTCTGGGTATAGCCAGGATGGAGTTAATTTTTTTCATAGCAGTCCCTATACTGCTATATATTGGATTTGCACTTTAAACAAACCGCTGTTCTGGCTGTTGCTAAACACTGCTCACCCGGTTTCAAGGCTTTCTCTTTTTCCCCCACAGTGAGAAGGTCAAGGGTGTTCTAAAAGATAGGAGAGGACATAACTACAACTGATTCAAACTGACGAAAGGGATAGTCTATGCCATATAATCATAGTCAGCAATATAAAATGAGGGAAGGGGAGTTTCGAGGAAGGTAGACATTGCTCACGACACTGATCTATTTGTGGCAGGTGGTGAGTGACTGTATTTTCATCACTTGTTTTGTTTTTCCCTTTCTTATTCCTCTTTCCTTTGCTAATTAAACTATATTCGTTCCAAACCATGAGCTTTCTTGCTCTTTCTCCTCCCACTTGAGAGCAGCAGGGAAAAGTGAGCAATGCGTTGACTGATGCTTAGCTGCTGGTCTGGGGTTAACCCACATTTGTGAGACTTGCAACAGGAACCGAGGGAATGGCATAGAGCTGTGGCAGGGGAGGGTCAGGCTGGATGTTAGGGAAAGGTTCTGCACCAAGAGGTGGCTGAGCACTGGAACAGGCTCCCAGGACAGTGGTCACAGCACTGAGCCTGCTGGAGTTCAAGGAGTGTTTGGGCAATGCTCTCAGATGTATGTCTGATTTCTGGGTGGTCCTGTGTGGAGCTAGGGGTTGATCTTGGTAATCCTTGTGAGTTCCTTGCAACTCAGGGTATTCTATGATACTTCAGATTTGCTGATTAGAATCCCTACCTTTGAAGGCTTTCAAGAAAGGTGCCTGTAAGATGGCATTTTCCTGTGCAACTATACATTTTGTTGATAATGAAACCCTGACCAGTATTTGTGTGTTTCCTGTTCTCAAGTCAGATTTGACAACAGTAACATCAAGTCCTCCCCACTGTATTAAGGGACAGGAGCTGTTGGGTGCTTGTGGAAATCTACCCGTTGTCACACAAAATCCATAAATTTACCCTTCACTTCCCCCCCCTAAAAAAAACATACTTCTCTTAGTATGACTTCTTTAACATCATCAAAACATGACCTGCCTATTTTACCATGTTTTCCTGCATGAATCACTGCTTATATACACTATTTGCCAAATGCAAATGCTATGTGAAAAATCCATGTTTTAAGTGTAATTTAAAGTACTTCACAAATATTTCTCTCCTGATGCATCTCTGCTATGAAACATTACGCATGTCAAAGCGATTATGTAGGATAGTGGCCTTTCACTGTTCCTGTGGAACAGTAGGAGGGGAAAATAATGGGCGGGAATAAAGGCAAGTGAGGCAAAACATTTAAACAACGTGGATGAAGCAGATTTGAGAAGGAGAAACATAACATGGGAAATGACTGAGGTAAGAAGGTAAATCAATAGATTTAATAAGAATAGTCTTTGGGTCCATGAGGTTGCCAGCCATTAAGTCAGAATTAAGAATAGTAGAGAAAGGGTTGTGGATATGCTCTTCCAAGGTAGAGAATGATTTTTTGCTACGTAAAAGGAAGTAGTTGTATCCCAGCATTGGCATGCACAGCCACCCCGAAGAAGCTGCTTTTAGATCATTTCCACTGAAAAGCTTAGGGTTTCATGGAGAAGCCGAGAAAGCTCTCCAGAAGTTCATCTAGGTGTACAAAGAGACAAGTGGGTAACGTTAAGTGTTATGTTATCATACAACTACATAGGGCTATGTCAGCAAGACCAAAGGCTCCTAAAATGAAAAAAGAAAAGTAAATAAAACAAAGACCAACACAAGTATACATGACTAACCTGTTCTACTCTCAACATGTCTATGATCTGATCAAACAACAGGGTTCTCAGCAAGTCTTGATGAATTAAGAGTGTTTCCAGAGCATTACAGGCAGCAGGATATTCACACTTTACTCTTAAACCTCAGTCAGAGACTCAAACAATTGGTTATATGTAACAAACATTTATGACAAAGACTTGAAGAGTATGTGAATTATTATTATCTATGGTTATTATTATAACCATACCACACATATTCCAAATGTGAAGTTCAGTTACACTCATGATATCCAAGTCCCCCTCTCACAGCTTACTTATTCACGCAACCTTCTCAATGCTGGCATCTGTGTCCACATACACATGACAGATCCCTTCACTGTGTCCCATCACTGGAATTCCCTTAGCAGCTTTCTGGATATTCCTGACTAGCTGGGATGAACCACGTGGAATGATTAGATCTATCAGCTTCTCCAAACAGCAGAGATCTACTTCCTCTCTTGTATTCACCTGTGAAAGTTGTGACACAAACAGTCAATGGCCTGAATTCTCAGGCTCTGCCTGTACTTTTTATACATGCCACAGCAAAAAAGTTGTTGATTTAATTCCAGACACTTACTAGTTGCACTGCATCTTTGACTCCATGAATTGAGAGTGCTTCTTGGGTCAGATGGTGAAGGATTTGATTGCTATATGCAGCCTCTTTCCCTCCTTTTAGTAGCAAGCCATTTCCACTAGCTATGGCCAAAGCAGACACCTGTCAGAACAGAATTAAAAAAATAAGAGAAAAAATAATCTGACTTCTCTGTGAGAATAACATCTGCAAAATAGAGTAAAAACAGGATTTTGAATTCTGCTAACTTACTCAATATTAATATATGGCACCAAGAAATTCTTCCAAGTCAGAACATGTAACTCCAGAAATGAAGTATCTTAACATTTCAGGAACAAACTTGAGCTTCAGGGTACTACTGGCAAAGGGAGACTGTAGTGAGTAAGTCAAAGGAAACCCTGAACATAGGCTCTGGCACAAATTTGGTAGCCGTATAAAACTATTTCAGATGCAAGAACTCTTATCCCTAATCATTCTGGCTGGAAGTAGCTAATAAACTCTTCCTATGAAGAACATTTTTGTTGTGCTGTCTTATACAGAAGCCTTTTATTTTATCGCACTAATTTCATGTTTATAACCAGAAGGTGACCTTGCCCTTGGTGGAGGGGAGTAGATGACCTTTAAGTTCCCTTCCAGGGAAGACCATTCTATGATTCTATGACACCTCCCACTAGACCAGATTGCTCAAAGCCCCATCCAACCTGGCCTTAAATACTTCCAGGGATGGGGCATCCACAACTTCCCCAAGCAGCCTGTTCCAGTGCCTCACCACCCTCATAGTACAGAATTTCTTCCTTTTATCTAATCTAAATCTACCCTTTTAGTTTAAAGCCATTACTCCCTGTCCTGTCATTACACTCCCTGACAAAAAGTCCCTAGCCAGCTTTCCTAAAGCCTGCTTTAGGTGCTGGAGTGCCACTATAAGGTCTCCTCAGAGCCCTCTCTTCTCTAGGCTAAACAACCCCAGTTCTCTCAGCCTGTCTTAATAGGAGAGGTCCTCCAGCCCTCATCAACTTCGTGGCCCTGCTCTGGACCTGCTCTAACACATTTATTTCTTATGTCGGAGTCCCCGGAGCTGAATGCAGCACTCCAGGTAGGGCCTCACAGGAGTGGAGTAGTTAGCGAGAATCACTTCCGTGGACCTTCTGGTCATACTTTTGATGTGGCTCAGGATACAGCCAGCTTTCTGGTTTGCAACTGCACATTGCTGGCTCATGTAGAGCTTTTCATCCATCAACGCTCCCAAGTCCTTCTCTGCAGGGCTGCTCTCAATCCACTCATCAGCCAGCCTGCATTCATTCTTGGGAGTGCCTTGATGATGGTGCTGAACCTTGCACTTCGCCTTCTTGAACTTCATGAGGTTCGCATGGGCCAACCTCTTAAGCATGTCAAGGTCAACTCAGACCAACTCCTTTTCCCTACTAGCGTCCTCTGGGTAAAAACAGTCACCATGTTTGATATTCTACCTCATCCTGCTGTCCACAATTTGAAAAGAAAACTGAAAAAATAGGCAATACTTCAGAAAGATACACTAAATGACAATGATCTAGGAACCTTGCCGTACCCAGATACTGCGTGTCTTTAACATATAAAACTAGACATTAAAATGCAATTTGATTGTATCTTGTTAAGAATCTGCCTCTCTGAAGATCAGCATCACAAAGGAAAGCTTCAGAGACAAGCTTATTTAAATAAAAAAATCCATTCCATAATGGGTTTCAAAACAGTTTGTTCCCTTTATATAATAGATCATGGCTATACTTCAGAATGATTGGATTTCTTGAAATCTATAGGAAGCAGTCTGTGAAATATGATCTCAGAACTTCGCCTTGTAAGTACTAGAGGCAAACATGCTATTTGTATATGCTCATTAGAAGCTAAACTGTTAGTCTGCAATTGTTTCACCTTTACTGTAACTCAAGACTGAACTCTGAGCACTGACTCAATTCCATGTATGCTATCTCCAGCTAGCTATCAGGCACACACTACTCCATGGAGAAGTCAAATATCCTCTGTAATTGCTTACCCGAACCAGTATGAGATGCAATAGTAAACTATTGAGGAAGCAACCTATCCTGTGCACTCAGAGTCCATCCTACTATCAGCTATAGCATGGGAGAGAAACCATATTATTCAGATGCAGAGCTATCAAAGATGATCCTCTGAAATTGCATTGGAGTACTTGAGGATGGGGGCTGGCAGGAAGAAAAGTAACTAACAAAACAAGTCATCCTAAGTCGGTAAAAAAAAAAAAAAAAAAAGGGAAAAAAAAAAAGGTCAGGGGTGGGAAGCCAGTAAGAATCTGCCTGATAAAATGTTTACAAGTAAGATAAAGAAGAGAGGAGAAGGGGAGAGATTGGCTATGCAAGGCAAGAGACCCAGGAAGCAAAGGTTGGAGTCTAGGAACGCAGACTAGAATTTGATAATGAAACATACTGGTTTTCTATGAAGAACAAATCTAGTAGCAAGGAAGTAACAATGGCAGACAAGGGAGACTAGTGCCTTTTCCTTTCACATGAACTTTGCCTAGAGTATACTCCCCTTCAGTATGAAATGAGGACAAACACAACATTCAGTTATGAAATATGAAGCTGCCCTTTGGCAGTCTCTTTTTAAGTGCCCATACCCATCCCTTGCTCCTCAAACACTTATATGTCAGAGAAATGCTCAGTCTTGCTAAAAATACCAGCAGTAAGAGCCTAGACTTACCTTTCCACAAGGGAGTAAAAGCTATCACTCTGCCTCAGTGCAAATATGCAGTATCAGTATGGGACAGACCACTCAAAGCCTAGAGCTTCTACTTTGTGCTAATTTTTTTTTTTAGCATATATTCTTAACAGTTGTGGTTTGTTATTAATAATCTATATTAAACATTTGAGGTTTAATCATAGCCTGCAGTTCAGCTGTACTAGGCATGGACAGGAAAGTGCTCATTGGTAGGAACCTCGAGAGTTGCAAGTTAAGCAGGGAACCTATGTTATAAGACACATGCAGAAACTGCACCACCTGAATGTAAGATAACTCCTCATCTATGTTGGGTATCAAAAACCAACGCTGAGTAACTCTCAACATTGCAGAAGCAAGTCCCAAGAATGTGTCCATGGAAAAAAAAATTGGGATGACAACAGAACTCATTTCAGAATAATACAAGCAAAAAGTCTTTTGAGGCAAGACTTCTTGCAGCCTTCCAATAACTCACCAATAGAAATACACTTTTGTTATCAAATTATCTCTCTGCCCTCCTCACATACCTGTGGAAGACCGTCAGGACGGGACTCAAAAAAAATCACAAGAAGGACCCCAACAGGCACTGTCACCTGCTCCAACTCTAGATCTTTTGCTGTTCATGTTCTCCGAACTATGCACCCGATGCTGTCTCCTGTGAAGATGCTGCAATCTGACATAGCCCAATAGCCAAGCTGTTCAGCTTTGATGTAGACAGACTTAGACGTTTCAACAAAGGAAGTGCCAATCTTCCTAGAAGAAAGAAAAAATTGTGCTCGAGATAGATTTATCTGTCTAGTTTCAAAAGTGACCTAATGGTCAAACTAGGAAAAAAAAGCAGCTGTTTCCCACACCACAGCAAGAAACCTACCTAAAATGAACAATGTAAAGCATTAAGTTTAGTAGCTACAATAAAACGGCTCAAATTTGACAACTATTTCACATATTTGTGAATCATTTAGGTGTATCACATATACACCTAATATGATAGGAATGATTTGCATATGAAGTAACATCCACAAAGACAAAGTTTGTCCTATTTCTAGTACCGTTACACAACCGTGTACCTGAATTTCTTACAAATTTCTACCCTTGCGATATTCCTGGAAGGTTTGGGCAGTAATTGCCTCTTTCTATTTCACAGATAGAAATCCCAAAGAGCAGAGGAACACATAGCATTTCAAATTGGGCAAGAGCTGCCAGAGTTTTCTAGTCTGAACACATTCAGGTAGGAAGTTTACTCGGAAATGTCCCTCCAGGCATTCTCCTCAGTAAAAAATAGTTGCCATATGTCTTTTACTGAACATTAAAATTTGTGATGTGCCAGTTCCACACATTTTCTAACCTAAGACCAGCTTCCTGATGCACCACTCTAACAAAAAAGAATGGATTTAGTCTATGCTGCCTGAACTGTACTTTCCTCAGTCAGAAGGTAATGTGGTTCTTTCCGGAAAGCATCATTTTTAAGTACCAACCTTCCCCACAGGGGCCAAACATTACATTAACCAGCCCAGGAGAATATTCATGCCATTTCATGCATGACAATAACAGGGAAGATACTTGCTATATTTAATTTCTAAAGTGAGCCTCCTTTGGCAAAAGACAACAGTATTTTATTTTTATTTTTTTAAACAATGCTGTGGGTTGCTGCTTTCAAAGGCCTCTCTCTCTGTCTTCTCTGATGAAAACATCTCTTATGTAATTATGGAAGCTGCAGCTGTTTACACTGACAAGCTCTCAAAGTCCTGGGTTCCCTAATCTGTGACAGCCATAATAGCCAATTGCAGGTGACGGAGTATTCTAGTTCTACTCATTTCCTTTGAGGCCCAGAAAAGCTCATGACAACAGGTGTTCCGTGAAAGGACCCGGAATATTACCTTTATTTTCAGCTTCTTCTAAGTCCTTTTTGCTTGCCAAGGACATTTCTTTTCTCTGATCAGTTAATAAGTCAGCGAGACAATAAAAAATCTCTGCTCTCCGAAAGAGAAAAGTTTCTGAACTGCATTCTTATATGAAGTCCATGGTGTTTGACATCTGGCTCACTTCAGCTCATTCCTACTGACACATCTTCTTACTGTCTTGATGCCCTGAATACTTGGAACCAGCTGATTTTTTCCAGGACCCATTTGTGTTATAAACCTGTATTTTAAAACTTGCCACATGTTCACAGCCTTTAAGAGTGAGGACATACTGTTCTCTCACCTGCTCAGGCTGCAGAGCTGCCAGGGTCCTGCCACCAGCTTGAGACATTTCACCCTGCTGCTCCACTGTAGGGGCCTGCCAAAACAAACAACCAACCAACCACAAGACATGCAGACAAAGGTTACAGCCCATGTGGAAGGAAATGAACACTAACCTTTCAACTTCCAACTCCTTACTCAAAGCAGGAAAACAGGTATGGTCTTAAGAGACATATCAAAGAAATTTACTGTATGCCAGAACAGGAAAATCTCTATCAGATACCAAAATGCTGCCGTGGTCGCCGAGCATAGCCCTTTTCAAGGCATCACAGAGATTCAGTAAGATCATCCATGTCATAGGGAACAAACAAGTATACAACTTGTATCAAAAAGACTTGACAAAGAGCAAAAGAATACAGGGACGGCTAAATCTCAGGGTGTAAGGAGGCTACTGAAAACAGGGAGGCATCCTTTGAAAAAGTTTAATTATATAACTACTGAAAAGAGAAAAGATTGCAAAATAATATGGGAATGTACAAACAATATGGGAAGCCAAAACCAGCCTGAGTAACAGCTTGCAGAATAGCTGCTCTCTCTCCGCTCTGTGTACATTGAAGGGCTTCTACAGGAGAAAGGTTTTTTTTCTTAGCATGGATGTCAAAGAATCCATCTCAAACTGAAATGATACCAAACAAGTTTTGAAACAGAAACAGAAGTAACAAGTCATAAGGCTCAGGCAGCATTTCACTAAGGAGTTCTCAAGGAGCTCATGGATAAGCTATGTTTTCACTTTTAACTCTCTTGAAATTGTCTGTAGAACAGATAACTTGAAACGTGACTAATATGCCTGGACTTCTATTTAAGAAGTATCCTACAGAAATTGCCAGAGCAGGAATTCCCATGTTAAGGAAAATAAAAGGAGGTAATAGTGGGAAGCGTAAGAAAAGAACTAGTGGACACTTGATTAATAAGACTTAATGAAGGACTGTTAAAACAGCTTTTTAAAGCGAGGTCACGTGTTATAACGTGGAGTGTATTTTTGTGTTCTTTGAACACAAAAGGGGTGTTGGACCAGGTGACCTCTGGAGGTCCTTCCAACCTCAACCAGCCTGTGATTCCTTTGCAGCCACTATGCAACAAAATAGCAACTACAATTCATAGCAGATAAACATAAAGCAATGCAGAGGCAAAAGGGGAAATCAGGCCTTCGTACTACACACAATCCTATGAAAACATAACTTCAATGCTCATTAGCATTGAACAGCAACTTCCCTGTTTAACCTTTTGGAAAAGGCCTAGGAAAGGCAACAAAAAGCATCACCAATCTAATCAAAACTCAAAGGTAGCCTTGCTATCTCATAAACTGAAGGTTCATTTGCATCTTGGATGCTACACAAAATTATATTTTTGCCCACCTTCAAAAGGTCACAGTAGAATAAAAACAGTTTCAGCCAAGAGAAACAGGGATCGCCAAATGTTTGGAACAGTTTCTGTAGAAAAGGACTAAGAAAAAACCTTTTTCACGTGAAAAAGAGATGAGGGAAAAGACAACGTCTCATGTCATAGACGTTGAACAGAGATTGATAACCCATGTTCTCTTTCCATACAGAAGGTGGGGGCATCAAAAGCTAGCAGGAAGCAAATTTCACTCCTCCTGCCCACAAGCACACACAAAATAAAGGAAGCAGTTCTTCACATAGTGAAGCTAGCTCCAGAGTTTACACACAATACCTAGTTAAGGCTCGTGACTCCTGTGACCCATGGATGCTAAGTGTTTACATGGGTTCAAAGGATATGACCAATTTTTACAAGAAATCCATTAAGCATTTTTATGCTCAAAGGCATTTGCTTGTCTTAAAGTGCAAGTCACAAGTAGCATTCTATACTTGTTCTATTCTGCTAGGATCACAGATCTTTGGTCTGACTTCCTGTGGCCACTGTTACATTGTCACAGCAACACAGAGGCAGGAAAACATTCCTACATATAGAAACAAATGACTGAGTCATAAAAAGAATTTATGATAAAAAAAATTAAACTGCACACTTAGTTCAGCAGTACATTCTATATGAACACTGTGAAATCTGTTCATCTGATTTGTGTCAATATAGAACAATGCTAGGTCCACATGATGAAATGTGACCTTCTCTCTTACATACCCTTGTATAACCACAAGTCTAAGAGAAACAGAGTGGTTAATGTATATACTTCCTGTACCTTGCAAAAGAATGGTCTAGCAATTCGTGTCAGTAGAGTGTTTGGAGGGTAAACCTTGAGACTCGGGTCTAGGGGATAAGAGAACAAAGGAGTTTTCAAAAACTGCTGACTTTTGCATGGGGCGCTGCACGGGTCTCTGATATCCGAGCTAAGAGATCACCAAATTAAGGGGGGGGGGGGGGGGGGGGGGGGGCGGAAGCTGAAGAACAACCAAAGGATAAAGCCTGGGGGGAAGACTACGAGCCCTCAGTACGAGCGACCCCCAGAGGGACCACCGGAGACTGATACGCATGCGTCTGTGGGATGATTCGGTTCCTGGGAAACTAATTATAATAACCCTGCCTTTTCCAAAAGTGGTGCTGAATATGTATTAGCCTAGGAGCATAAAAACCAGCCACCTGATGTAATAGGTGTGCGTCTTGGTGTAGTGGACACTCCCGGCGCACCCAGCGCTGTTTGCTTGCCTCTGTTCATTTAATAAATTGTAAACTTTAATTGCAATCCTATTTGGGACTCAGTCATTTATTACAATTGGGGGCTCACCTGGGATGGCTTTGGTTCCTGAGTTCTGATTTGATCTAGGAGAGGCGCCACACCATTTGGTGGCTCCTGTCCGAGTCTTGTCTGGAATAACACCATCTTGAACCTGAATAAAGGCAAGCAAAGTTATTAATATTTTTTTATGAGCTCCCTTGACAGCTGCAGCACTATATTTTGCCTGTAATTCTGTGCGTGAAGGTCCGAACGAAGACGACGGAGTTGTAAGTGTTTAAGGAGCATACCATTTGGTTGGGTGGGATTCGGTTGCCTGTGTGTGTAAGTTCCATCTCAGTCACACTCTTAGTTCCGAAGTGAGTGTGGAGGTCTTCTAACCATGGTTCCAATCTCCAGTGAGGGACTTGGCCGGTGAAGGACCAAAGCGATTCCTATAGGATTTGTGGGTGGGTGATAGGTCCTAAACCCTCTGCAAGACACTCTTACTAAGGTAACCAAGGGCTGTAGGGATTGCCATAGTAAAATTCCCAGATGGGTCAGACAGAATTGAAGACCAAGGACCAGAAGAAAGGGAGCAAATTTCCAGACATACCACCAGAAAGTCCATTAGGAATAACGGTTAGAAACTGGAACGAGAGGGGCCCCAGAAAATGAAAGAGTAAATTAAAAATGGCCCAGTATTATATGATAGAATGACCCAAAGAAGCCCACCCGCCGCCTCGCCCCGTCCTGATCCGGCCCAGCCCGCCCCGGGGCGCCACTAACCACCAACCTCGCTGCTGCACGGCCTGGCCCGACAGCTTCCGCCCATAGTGCCGGCAAGCCCTGCATGCCGCTTCCGCCCTGGGTTCGTCCGAACCAATCACGAAGCGCTTCCGCCCTCAGCGAAGGCATGCCCTGACATGACTTCCGCCCTCGACTCCCAGCCAAAAAGAAAGTGCTTCCGCCCCGATTGAAGGCATGCCTTCAATCACTGCCATCACTTCCGTCCTCGGTTCCCTTCCGCTCACAAAGCCGCTTCCGCCCACAGTGTCCATCGAATAGACCTGGCAGCTGCCCCCCCCCCCCCCCTCCCCCCCCAAAAAAGGGCGGGGAGGAGACGTGACAGCATCTGCCCTATAATCCAGCAAAAATCATAAGAGACCTAGAACAGCAGAGCAAACACACAAAGTAACACTGACATCCTGTCCATAAACACGCTATAACGATCACTCCCCTGAGAAAGAACTGCATGCAATACAGGCATCTGGTACTACATTAGTTTATTCTAAGAGATCCTACTAGTTGTTACCTCAAAAAGATGCGCGTACCGCTCTCTACTTGGAAACGCATCAGTCCATAGACTCTGACCCACCTGAAGAACCCTGCAACTGACTGAAGGAAAAATCAAAGCACTTACCCCAAAGAGCAGCCCAGGCAGAAGGAGCTCTCTTAATGCACACCTGGGGCTCATCTACCATTTGGCCCCATCCAGCACCCAAACCCAATCACCTGGGAAAGGGGAGGGGAAAGCACAAGAAAGTAGAAAGAGAACAGAAGGAGCAGCAGCTTTAGTGTTTTTTTTTTTTTTTTTAATTATTATTATTATTATTTTTTTAAATCTTGTTTAGCTCAACAGCAAGCAGAGTGCAGACGAGAACTCTGTGCTTTTGCTGCACGCCCCGCCCCGCCGCCTGCAGTTCTCCATTTCCACCAGCAGGCGGCAGGGTCTCGCAGGGGTTGCCCCCAGCACGTCTGGGGTTCTGCCGGGGTTCCATTGCGCGGGTGTGCCGAGGCTCCCAGACTCTCCTCTGGGATCCCCGGCCCAAGACCCAACCCCAGACGGTTGACCCCAGACCCTCAAGCCCAAACCCTCGACCCCAAGCCCCAATACCAAACCATCAACCCCGGACCCTCAAGTCCAGACACTTGACCCAGACCCAGAGGCACCCCGAGGCCCGTACAGGAGCCCTGGACCCCAGAGCAGACCATGAGACCTGACTCCAAGCAATGACCACAAATTCCAACACTGAGTCCCCACTCCCGAGATGGCCCCAACCCCAGAGCTGACTCCAATCCCTGACCCTTGTAATGGACCCAAACCCCCAACCTCAGACCCAGAGCTAAGCCTGAGCCACAAACCTGAGCCCCAAACCCAGACCCTCAATCCCGGACCCTTGACCCCAGAGCCCCTGACCCCGAGACCCAGACATGTATCTGAGCCCCAGACCTGGGACCCAATCCTGACCTCCATACCCGGAACTGGGCCCGATACCCATACCCATACATGGGCCCGAGCCCTGGACCCGGACTTGACCCCGAGCCCTGGATTTACCCAAATCTGACCCCAAGCCCCAGCCCCTGACCCTTGACCCTAATCCTTTGACCTTGAGCCCTGGACCCAAGCCCTGACCCTGAGCCTTTGACCCTGAGTCCCAAACCCAGAGGCTGACTCCAGACCCTTGACCCTTGACTCCAGCGCCCCCCCCCTCTGGAGTTAACCCCAAGCCCCAAATCCAAGCCCTGGACCCCGGAGATGACCCCAAGCCCTGAGACCGGAGATGACTGAGCCCCTGAACCCTGGAGCTGACCCCGACTCTTGACCCCTGGAACAGACTGTGGAACCAAATTGAAAACCCCAAGCCCCGACCCCGGACCCTTAAGGCTGGATCCTGAACCCCGACCCTCGACCCTGAGCCCTAACCCCAAGCTCCAGCCCCAGGCCCCAGCCCCTCAGCCCTGGACCCAGACTTGACCCAGGGCCCCAGACCGGGAGGTGACCAGAAGCCCTGGCCCTGAGCCCAGAGCTTACCACGCAACTAACCCTGGACCCAAAACCCAGACCCAAAACTGCAGACTCAAACCCCGGACCTGAAACTTGAACCCCAGACCCTTGACCCTGGAGCTCCCATCCTGGGTCTAGCTGTGAGCCCCAGACCCAGGCGCTTGTCCCTCGCCGTCTCCCTGGCTTCCCCCTTCCGTTGGCTGAGCTGCGCCTCACCCCAAGGCTTCCTCATGGGCAGCTGCTGGCAGCAGGGCCTGGCTGCTGAAAGGGTGGAGCAGCCTCCTGCTGGCTGCGCTCCAGAAGCCTCAGGGCTCAGTGGGCTCCTGCTGAAGCCGTGCTTGCACAGCCCCAGAGCACTCGGGGGGGTCAGCAGCTGGGGCCCCTGCACCTTGCCCCCTGCCATGACCACTGTGGCGGCAGCTTCAGCTGGCAGCAGCTCTCCAGCAACCTCCAGAGCCTTGTCTTCTCCGTGGAAACAGTCCTGGGGGATGTTTTCCCTTACCCAGGCATGTCGTAGAATAGCCCTCAGCACAGCACAGCCCAATAATTTCTGTGCTAACACCCAGCACTTGACCCACCACAGGCTTTGTGCACTTGTGTTCCTGGCACAGCAGAAATAGTCTGCTCCCCCCAACCTGCCTTGTGATACTGCAACAACTGGCATGGAAGGCAGACTGTCTGGAAGGTGACTGCTTTTAGGATTACAGACAAGAAAAACAGCACAGAGAAACAAGAGATTTGGCTTAATCTACTGCAGATGGCATGTTGTCATTTTTCAATATATACTTTTTGTGAATTCACAACTCATACCCTCACATAACCTCTGCTTGTATGTTAAGCCTCTTACTAGCAAGATTTAGGGATTTATTACCTCCAGCTTTATTTCCTTTGCCTTTTTTATTACTTCTCTGTGACAGACAAGAAGCAGCACTGACAACCCCATTTAAAAGCTTTTTCTTGTTTCTCACTATTTTAGAATATCTATTATCTAACTCTGAGAAGAGATGGAATAACTTGTTTTTACAAGTCCAAATTCCTTTCCAAGTTTTGGTATCATCTGTTTCCTGGCATTATGAGAAGTGAGAATTTGCACAGCAAAGGGAAGAAAGCGTTCTACTTTTCAAAAGACAATCGCTTAAGATTAGTGGAATCATCCTGAGGTGGTTTAGGCACGTGTTTCCCTTTTTACACTCTTTTCTTAGTTTCATGCCTGAAATTCTGAGTTTCTCAACCAGAGAAACTTTTTTCCACCTCTGCCCCGATCCTTTCTTCCCCTAAGAGAGCTGCCATCATATGGAGATAGTAGAATTTTCTTTAGCACTGAATGTCAGACTTAACTTTGCAGTGAGTGGTTCAGCAGTCAAGCTGTCTGCACACTTTGCCTGCTGACTGAACAGGCTCAATCTAAGAAGCACCAAGTTCACTTCATCTACACATTATTAGTCTGTTTAAATAGTTAACAAAATTGTGATAGTAGTTAATACTGTATTTAAAAAAAAAAAAAAAAAAAAAGAACCAGTGAATTGATGTCTAGCCTTGAGAGTACAACCACTGCTATCTAACAACACAATTATTTTTCTGCTTTGGTCTTAAATCAAATTACTTCATGCATTCAACTTCCCACAAACTACTTTATGTAGCATCATCTTTACGTATTGCATCCTTCCCTTGCAAAGATTTTAAAGTAGGCCAAGCAGTAAAAGAGTAAGTAAAATAGAAACAGTATTGTCTACTGATACACAAACATTCACATCCAGAAGTGTGAATCACTCCTAAACAAAATGAAAAAATCACAGCACACAACATCCAAAATTATATTCAGTATTACAATGTATTACGTGCAAAACTCACCAATTACCTTTTACAAAAAGCAATACAAACAGTTACTAGGGGTTTCAAATACAAGGCAAACTAACATTAAAAAATGCTACAGATCTTTGTATGTACAATACACATTGCTCATGACATACTTCTGCAGTCATCTGCCTTACATTGTGCTGCTCACACTGCATTTGGAGAAAACCCTGCATCCCTCTAAAAAGAGCAGCCATACCTGACTTAAAGGAGGTCAACCTGACCCACAGCACAGCACCATCTATCTTGCACAAGTGTACAGAATACACATATTAAATACCGTTTTATCTTTGTATATGTAGGACTCTGACTTCACACATCACCCACTGAGTAACTTAGAATCATGAAATGCTACAACACACTCCTCAGTCCAAAGCACATTTTGATGGTGCTGACAGACTATACAAAATGGTTAGCATTCTCATTCACCTTATTAATACATCTGATCTTCCACCAACACAAATAGTATCTGGGATAGATGCCGTCAAATCCCTCTACATATCTACAATAATGTTTACATATAAGTTCCTTACCAACCTCCTTTGCTTATTTTCTGCAAGGAGCCTGAACCAGCAGACTAACATGTTTTAATCCTAAAACAGGTTCTCTAAATTCTTTCTCTGCCCCTTCCCTACGTCCTTTTCTTTCAACTTCCTGTTCCAATCACCTAGTTCTATCTTACACAATGCATATAAACAATAAACCAGGAAACAGTACCTCAAGTTCATATAAAGGCACTGAAATAACCAGTGCCAATGTTACAATCTTATACATAACAGAAATTTCATAAAAAAACTCTCCTATAACAGGAAAAGAAGAGAAACCAAAGAGACTTTTAATGCAATGCTTTAAAACCAGCAAGAGATTTATTCTTGTATATTAAGTGTTAAAATCACATGCATAATTATATAATACTTTATAGTTAAAAAAATATTTTAAAAACCAACCCTGACAGTTTACCTGCAACTGCTATAAAATTTCTAGGAAATATATATAAAACAGGAAGCTTTTCTGTAATAAAAAAAATTAGAAAAGGATGCAATCATCCAGGTAATTATGAGTTAATTGATGCCCTGCATCGGACAGTCTTGTTTAACTCATGCTGGTGAAACTGAGCATACACCAGACAGTTTACTGAAGTATTTGTCTAGCATACATATATTTAAAATCAAAGTGACATTTGGCTAAAGGATGAGTGTAAGAAAATAGATTTTGGCTCACTACAACAAAAACTTGCAGAAGGCCAGAGTATAATATGTTTCATTTCATGAGAGTCTGTGGTACAAGAAATTCAGCTTTTGTGGGCCGTTTACTCAAACATGCTGGTTGAATATCCTGTACAACTGGTCATATGCATGGTTTATATGTTTGCAGGTGTTTTTGTTGTTGTTGTTTTTGTAAGCAATGCTAGATGTGTCTGCATGTGTTTTACTAGGCATGGATGGTTTAAAACCTGCATAGATTGTTTTAGATCCTAAGGCAGGCAGCCAACAAAGATGTTTTTAACAGTTAAGCAACAGAAATTAAACTGCAGATTACTGATTTTAAGAAGCAGAGTTGTTCTGAAAAATGGCACCATAAGGATCACTGTTAATGCGCTTGTAGACAAAGTGAAAGACCTGGGGTTGTGGACGGCTATGCAACTCAGCCTTAATCTTCTGAGGGTAGGTATCTTCTGTCAGTTGCTGCCAGGTGTCATCAATGAAAAGAAACAGACTATATTCTTTTGGATTGTCCACTTTAAACTTCTCAGCACAAAGTTGACATACATCTTCTGTAGTGATATATGGCCTTACTAGTAAGGTCTTTCCCGTACATCCACTGTTAACTTCCTGGAATGCAACTCGAAGGTAGTTCTGTAGAATAAGAAAACAGACATCAGAAAATAAAACAAATAAGAACTCTGAAAACTCCAGAGACAGCAGTGAACACCAAATATCTAATTATGAAACACACACCAGTGGTTCCTGTAAATTCTGCCAACCCCATGAATTGCTATGGTGGTGGTGAAACTGACAAATCTCTTGTGGGCATAATCAAAACCCAGGAAGTCAACATCCCTCTTTTTCCTTAATTTGCATTCTAGTCCTGCAGCTAAGAGTGAACAGATACAGCCTTCAGAGCCACATGGAAAGCTCTGGCAGTTTCAATAGGACTTCACATTAAGCTTTAATCGGTAACAAAATTCTGAAAAGCAAAACAAACATCTTATGCAGCATGCCCAAGAGACATTGTTGCTGCCACTGCTAGGTCAGTACTAGAAAACAGAAGCTTCATACAATGTTAGTCAGAAAGGGGAAAAAAAGCTTATTTTAAGAAAATAAGGGTGTTGACTGCATGATAAACATCTATTTGTGCTCTCATGCTGTAGCATGCGAAAGGTAGTAATTCAGCTTAATTTATAGTAACTATCAAGTCACATGTCTGAATATGATGCAACAAATTTTGTGTGATGGCATTTTTTTTTTTTTTAATAAGACAGAGGGATGCCAACATTTACTCTGCCACATTTGAGTAAAGTTATATAATCTTGAGGCAAAAGCTGGATCTTTTTTCTCTATTGAGATTGAACATATGCCCACAGTTCTGATAACAGGGTTATATTCTAAATATGCTTTGAGAGGAAATGTAGTTCTACCTTACAAAAAGCATTTGTAAAGAAATATGAAAAGCAACAACTAGAAAAGAAAAATAGACACACGAACAAAGCAGCCTTCTGTTGAATGCTTTTTTTGTTGCTGTTGCTTTTTCTTTGTTTTGGTGTGTTTCAACAAAGAATTAACTGGAATTGAAGACTTAAAAGTAGATTGGGAAAATCAAGAAAGATTTGTTTACTGAGTGAGCTTGTACCTGTGTCTGTGTGCTAAATGAATTAAGATGATCTCAGTTCCAAAGAGCATTCCTGTCTTTATTAAAGATATTTTTTTTTTTTGATAGCTTGTAGACTGAAACACTGAAGAGCTTTTAAACCACTGGGACTGAGCCCACCTGGGCAAAACTTGTCTATTTTTGTTATCTAACTTGAAGTAAAAAATATAAGCAGCCCTACATAAGGTCAAGTATACCACAGTTCTAATTTCTAGTACAATTAACACACAGAAGGTGCATTTTTAAATGCATGTGCTTTCAGGCAGGCAGAATTGCTTTAAGGGGAAGCTGATGGTTGCACAAATAAGTCATATAGTAAGTATCAAAATTATTTTTGCAGTATAAGAAAGTTGTCTAATCATCATCAATCTATGGATTTTCGACTTTTCCATCCCTTTGAAGGACAGAGGATGAAGGTGTTCAGAAGCCCAAAAGCTACAAGGCTGTGAGACCATCACAGATCAGTAGGTGCTGATGCAAGTTGGTTTGATGCAAGCTGGTTTGATGCAAGACAAATTAGTATAGCTGAATTTGTGTTACAGGTTTGTCACAAGGAAGGTGCTTTATTTCAAGGACTATGGGGCACTGAGAGAAAAGATGGAAAACTGGCATTCTAAGCAGGCAGAAGAGACTCTCTTTTGAAAGGGACAACAGAATGAGAAGCAGTGTACACACTCAGTGCCGGCTCTTCCCCCATCCCCTGCACCCTCCCAGTTCCACCATGGCACCCGGCTGCACTTCAGCTTGGCTAAAGTTGATTTGATGAGTAAGAGGTCAGACAGAACAAGATCCTATCAAAAGAATCTTCCATGCCATCCAGCAGAGATACAAGAGGATGAATTTTCCTATGAATGGTGCAGTGTTTTTGCAAGAAAGAACATCAGATTTAAGTAGCTTGAGACTCCACCTAAACACAAGTAAGCACAATATAATACATATCCCAATAAGATGGACTAGGTTTGAGCACTGATCGTAGAGTTTGGTGTTTCTGTTAATTGTCTGTCCTCCTAAGAGGAGAATTGCACAAGACTGCTTCTTCACCCCGAACTTTCTCGTTCAGTGTTGCTGTGCAGTCCTTCGGGTGGACGTGGATAAAGTAGAGGAAACCTCAATTGGAAAGTTTCATGATCTTCTGATGCCACACCCTCATTTCTCAAGCTCTTAACTACATCAAAACTAACTGAAGGTTGTCATTAACCTCTCCAAAAACTTTGTGCTGTGGACTATTAACAAGTGAAAGAGTAGTAAATCCTTCCTTCTTGTCTCCAACATCTTCCCTACATCAGTTTGTGGACTGAAATATCTGAACAGCCGGTCACCAGCATCCTATGGTTTTATGTTAAAGTCATGCAGGCCTGTTTTTTAAAGACGAAACAGTCTCGACTTTTGTCATTCTTCAGTTGAAGTTAATGCCCTACTCTGAAAAGAGCAGAAAGAAATGGTGGGGAAAAAAGAAACACACATGAAAAGATCCACATTACAGAATACTACTCTTTGCATTAACTTTAAAACTGTAGGAAACTATTCTCCCACCTCTCCTCTGTGCCACCTGCTGTATGCCACCATTAGTCACTGGGGAGCTGTGCCGATTTATACCACCGGAGACATGATTTGTTCTTTTTAGCAGTAGAGCACACCAAAAAAAAAAACAAACTAAATCAAAGATAGGATTCAGTTTGTCCATACTCTGAGTGACTTAGATGGAAGGGAGGGTGGGAGGGTGCATATTTAGCACTTTCTTCAGATATCATAATTGAATTATGTTATAAAGTACAAAGACTTCAGAACTGAGGAAAGTTTGCCAGCCCCTGTTCTCAGCACTGCTTCACTTCACTGACGTCATACCCCCATGGCAATCATGATGAAACAAACCTCTCAAATTGACATTTTCAACAAAACAATTTCTGGTTGCATTCGTTTTAGTTCTTAAGCCCTGGGCTGTACCTGAAAATCATCAACGGAAGGTATTGTCCTGTTAGTTGTCCTCCTTTTGTGCCATTGCCGAAGAGTATCTCTGGCTTCTGAACTTAGCAGTCTGGCAGCTTGCTCTTCCTGAAAATTCTTGATCAGTGAAAGTGCTCCATAAGCGCTTGTCAAGTAATAGCCTCCTGTGAAGGACAGCAAGGGAATAAATTCTCAGAGCGGTCACAACCACAACGCTAGTTCTTAATTTCACAGATCTCACACTAGTTCTCACAGTTTCTATATACAATTGCTATATATTTTAGAGTTGCTGTATTCAACTGTCAAAATATTTATGCTTATGAACAGCTAGTTTTCCTGCTACCTATTACATGGTATGTTAAGAGAGATGCAGTAGTCCATATTATCACACTCCATATTATCAAGTGGTACAGTAATAATCTAACTCTGGATCCAGTAGCACTGGGGATAGCTGGTTACTTATGTGACTCGTGTAAGATGCTCCTTTGTTCCTGAACATTTTTACAAAGCTGGAACAAGAGTTTTCTCCTAAACAGTTTCCAAACATTTACTCCCTTCCCAAGCTTTGAGAATTGATGCAGTAAATGTAACTGTTTAAATGAAATGGAAGTCAGTCTACCACTGTTCAGGAATGCAAAAGCAATTATGTTCAGTGGCAATGAAATAATGACAGATTTAGACTCACACTCTGGAAACATCCCAGAATTTGCTCATTTTTAAAAAGACAACTCTGTTTTTTTCACCTTTTTAGCATTCCCCATAATGTCCATCTAATTCAAGAGGTGATGTCTGCAGTCCTCCTTACATACTTCACTGTCATTACACGACTAGAGAATACATTTAAAGACAAGATGGAGTTGCTGACATACAAAAGAAGCTGCAGGTCACAAAGGAAAACAGTCTCAGCACAAGATAACAGTCCTCAACAACCACTGGAAACAAAAGACATGCCTCTCATTTGTTTTATTTATTTATTTTTTTTAATTATTTGCACAGTATAGTACAACTATGAATCAGGACAGTCTACTGATGGAGTGATTCAAAGACATACTCTATACTCATACTGTATGCAATTTTCAACATTTCAGAACAGCATTCTCGTGGTCTTTAACTTTGCCACAGATTTTATACACAAACACATACAAGACTTATGAGCCAAACTGGACAACACATTTCATTTGAACTGCAAAACCCCAAAGCACTAAACAATTTTTTTTCTGCGCAGCATAGTTCAGCTGGTGCTGAAGACAGGGCCAAACAACAGCTGGACTTCTTTTGCTGAATTAAAAACACCGTGACTCAATAGTTTGGTAACTGTGTGTTCGCCATCTCCAGTTTCACATCTCAAGTATTTTCCATGCAAAGGCTCCTGGACGATGCACTAGAGGATGCTGTATACACAAAGGCAAAGAACAGACTAGTGCCAAATGGGAGGAATCCTGGCAAGGCTCTTTCATACATACCAACGTGTAAGAGAATACAGCAATTCCACAAAGCTGAAAGGTAGCAGGGACATGAAACGCGAACACACAAAATCACAGCTGAGCTTGGTTGAAAGAACTTTTAAAACTTCTTCATAAAGCAGTAGATTCTGGGGCCTACCAACCAAGGTTTTCAGAATATGTTTTTGTTCAAAACACCCACCAGGAAAACAGAGAGGAGGGAGATTTCCCTCTCTGTACTGTATTTCAGCCACAGGCCAAGAGTACCTTCGTAGCCTTAGTAAATGTATTCCTAGGGCTCATAAAAACGCTTTGTGAGAAACAACTATTGGGAAGAAGTGAAGACCACCAAAGGAGATGTGTTCTCAAAAGTGCTGCCCTGGTACACAGCTCTCCAAGAAAAAGCTCTCCACAAAGCACCAAAGCCAGGCCCCATTATACATCACAACTGAACTGAATGCTGCAGCCCTATAGGACATTAGCCCTCAGCATATTTTCAGGCTAAACACAGGGACATATAGGGACATACACATTTCGCATCTGCACAGTGCTTGTGTTTGCTTGCCAAGTCATGAAACCCAAGATATTCCCTCATAAAGGAGTATACACCAGTAGCTTCCCTGATCACTGAAGCCTATACACCTCAAGCAAATGAACTCTTAATGTAAGATTGAAAGAATTAGGATGTTCTCTTGTTATGCTATCGGCACCACTGGCTTTAGCACTCCCCTTGAGAGTACTTCTACATGGACAAGGTAACAGCAGCTACACTGTGATAGAAAGTCCCCCTTCCCTAGTTCTTTGCCTAATTCTAATAAAAATCAATAAGAACATTACCTTCTCCATGCAGCAAAGATGGATCCAGCAATTCCATCATGTACTCAATCTCAGTATCCAGCTCCAACATGTCACACTGGGCTAATACGTATGTTAGCACAGGCAAGAAGTCATCAGCTCCATATAGCCTCCCTGGGGTGAAAGGAACACAGAGACAGACAATGTATTTTTACCATTTTTGTCGTCTGAAAGCAAAGTATTGTTTTGCTGCCTTTTCTGACCAACAAGTTTATATTGCTCTACAGCCTTCTGTTCTCAACATGTGGCAAAGAGAATGTAATCTCTCATCTTGAGGACTTTAGTGTTAGGTCAGAGGTTGGACTAGGTGATCTTGGAGGTCTCTTCCAAGCTAGATGATTCTGTGATTCTGTGATCTGGCACTCAATGGACAGGAGACTCACACTAGCTTGAACCCTTATTTCCAATGGGCACAAATCTGGTGATGCATGCCTTGAAGCATGTGAGGGAATGTAAAGACTGGATTCACCTTGAAATCAGTTCAACTGGTCAACTCCCAAAAGGCTAATCCTGAAATCCAGACTGGCTTCCACTCCACTTCTATCACAGGCTAATAGAAGATGAATAGACATTTTCTTTTTCAATGTAGGGGACACCTACTTTCTGGAAAGATGCAGCCACAAATATCAGTTTGAATTTCAATCTCAGGAGAGAGGCCTGAATATAAAAGTCTATTAGACTTCACATGAAAACTGAGTTCCTTTTCTTGACCTATCATAGTTAAAAATACTAGTGTGCAAAGCCTCATAAATCATCCCCAAACGGCTGCTGAAGCACCATCAGCAAAAGTAGCACATGGCTAAAGCACAGATGGCTACCTACATCTGTTTGTGCATTTATCACATTTAAACTTTGTTTAGAAAATTAGTATATGGGACAAATTAGTAAAATTAGTATATGGGGACAAATCCCTGAATCTGGATAAACTATGTTAACTGCAAAACTGGTGTGATGACCACTTCAAGCCAACAAGAGCAGGAGCCACCTTAATCTTTGGTGAAACTCCAGATGACTGAAGGGCTGATCTAAAGTTATGCCACCTGAAGCACAGACTCCAAATATTACACCATTCACTGTATGGGAGCACATGGTGAAGCAGACACTCAATGCCATCTTCACAAGCTTCACAGGACAAAACAAGACAACCCAAGAACATGTGCCACACCTACCTTAAGCCCCTCAAGTATAGGCATTAACCAGCAGCAGCCTCTTAATAGTTCTTCTACATGTTGGAATGTTGGAAACACCTTACTCAATATGGTAACGGCAAAGAAAAATGAGTCTACAGCACTTCAGGCCAAGATTCCTATATCCATTTTAAAATGCAGGTATTTGCACAGAATATAAGCTGAGCAGGAGCTTGGACCTAAAAGCCACAAAAGTGCTTGTGGGTCTTTAATGACCACAAGCCTTCAGTATTCATCTCAAAAGAAAGCAGGCACCTTAATCAGCACCAGACCCAGCTACAGACTCGATGACTCAGTACTCACTTAGAAAGCAGAGTACCTACCATCTGCAACAGTTTATAATTACTTAGGAAAAAAATCTCCCCGTACCACCAGCACTGGCCATCTGAACTCATGACCTACCAGAGCAGAGGGTCAGAGGGTAATTGGATCAGAGGGTAATTTTGACCACCTATTAACACAGAACCCTTGTAGCTGTTTTATTGAATACACACCACTGAATGACTATACTGAAATACTGAGCGTACCCTTAATTATACTGTCCAGAAAAATACTCAGTTATACTCAGTGGAGAATTCAAGGCTCACATCACAGCCTCACAGTTTAAGAAGCCTACAGTGAAGCAAATATGTTTTCACATTGTATTTGTAGATTTGCTGCCAGACACATCAGAGATACCAGGAAAGAAGGAAAGAGGAAGAACCCCTCTGAAAATAGCAAGGAGGTATGCTATGAGAATTCCAGGAGGAGAGACACATCTGCAAAATCAGGTGGTCTAATTCCCTGCATCAAAAGACAATCCCCAGTTCCAGGTTTGGAAGCTCAGTGAGTGTGAACCACAAGAAGCACCATACCTGAGTTATTCTCCATAACAGTGTAAATCAATTTGCAAACTCTCAGCAGCAGCATGACTTTCTTTTCAGGCGAATACATTTTCTGCATGGTCACGAACTTGACTTTAATCTTTTCAACATCCACAAAGTCTGGTGTTGGAACAAACACGCCCAGCTCCTGAGGATTCCTCTGGCGCACCAGCTGCAGGTTTTCCTTTAGCTGTTTCCAAGAACCATCTGCAGTATGAAACTCTTTTAACATCGCTTCAATGTGGCCTTTCAAAGGCTTCAGAATGCACTTATGCATGGCCTTCTCCAAGACTACATCTGCAACAAGAAACACAAGCCCAGCTGATTTTCTCCTCTAGAGCAGAGTGAGTGTTAATACAACCATTTCCAAAAGAGACACTGTGGAAAAAAAATGCTGAGGTCAATTTATTACACAGGCTGAGTTTCCAGATGTTTGTTGACAAGAAAACAAGAATGCAGAGCACAATCTGTATTGCATTTTTATTTATGGCAATCTGGTAAACTGGTAAAATGCAAAACAAACCAACCACCACCAGCCAATGATAAATAAACCCACAGACTGGGGTTTACAGACTGACAAAGAAGAGTTGTGGCTCCAGTTCACTTTTTTCTTTTGTTGGCCAGAAGTCTGACTTTTATTTTACTTTGGAGCTTAGTCTAACTTCCAAACTTAAAACACGGTCAAAACCATAACTTCTGTCTGCTTTGGCAAGAAGTCTCATCCTTTTTGCATTGTTTCCATCAAACTATAACTCAAGGTCTCCTAAAAACTTCGCTCAGTTTTGTTAAGATCTTTATGAACTTGAACAGATTATGGGTCTTAAACTATAAATGAAAACCAAGCTGTGTTTGTCCCGTTTCAGGTTTCATCACACAAGATTACATACAGCTTTGTCATCAACTTTGAAGTTCTTTGTTTAGCAATAGTGTGCACGTGGTACAGTAAACACTCTTTATTTTTAAATTCTTGTTCTACTCAAGTTTAACATTCATAACTCTACTTTCAAAGTTATGACCACATAAAAAGGTCTTTGCTAAACATTTTCCCTGCAAAGCTTCACTTTATAAGCTAATTTCCACTCCCACTAAGTATCCCTATAGCATCATAGCTCACTTTAATTATTTGCTTACATTCATTATTTGTACCATACGCAACTCCCACAAGCATGAAAGGAACTGCGGACCTTTCAGCCTGGCCACTGCCCCAACACACCCTGATAACGGAGCAGGACAGAAACCCAGGGTAGGCAGACGTACCTGGGGAGCACAGGGACCAGCAGTGGGAAGGGGAGAGGCCAGGCATCACTGTTCCATCAAATGTTTACATACAAGCTTGCAGTGGACATTCCTGATGTTAGTGGTGACTTGTTAAGTTTCATCAACCTCGTGCCCTTTCCAGGGTCCTTTAATTTCAGACTAAATCCTTTGCTTCTTCCTATGTGTTTCTCATAGACTGCAATCTGTTCCTTCTCTCCCCTAATTTTTTCCTTACTTTTAGAAATTGCAGACTATTTCAACTGCTCAAGACTTGTTATTTCCAACAAGCAGTTACTTCTGTTTTCTTCGCCTTATTCTCTCAGACATTTATTTTATCCTTGTTCAGCCATTTTCCTTTTTGGGTTTTCATGTCATACCTCGCTTTTCCACACCTACTCCTCTTATGGTGCCTTTGCTCCATCCATAGCCTTTATTCCGTGTTTATCTGACATGCAATTCCCAAATTTCCAACTCTACTGCAAGCTCCCATCTCCCTTTCCCCAATTCCACTGGGACTCTTGTAGCTTTTTGTTGCTACTTTCCAGGATTCCCTACAGTCACCAGTAAAGGTATGACCAGTCTGACAGATGATCACAATGGACCATCACACCGTGAAGAGCAGACCCAGCTTCCCATCCAAACAGCACCACCACCAATTGTACTGCAACAAGTGTCAACATTTCAAATGGCTCATCCTTATCTGCTGTAGTTGGTAGAGCCACACAGCCACGCCAAACCCAGACAGTAAGCCCAGCAAAGCAGAAATATCACTCTCCCATGCGGTGACCAAAACCACCTCTCCCTCCATCACCAAAATTGTCCTCAGGGCCCATGGGGAAGGCATATTTTTCCACCAGGAAAAACACACTAATCTTACCTACAGGTATGCTAGCTGACTACATTTCTCTAGACTATACACAGCTCCCTATTAGCTTCAGTGATACTGAATTTTCTGGCTGTTCTGTTTATTTTGTTTTTACTGCCCCTCCGCAATTTATTGAATAGCAAAAACACTAACTGCTTTGCTTGTAAGCGGAACACCTCTGCAGTCTGCATTCCAACTGCCTGGTCTCATTTAAGTCAAAATAAAGCAGTCAGTGCTGTCAAACATAATAGATAGAGAACTCTCTATCCCCATGAAATTCAGCTGCCATAGGCTTTCACCCAGTTCTGCACACAGAAAGTTAGTGTCTTTATCCTGATGACTTTGGTCACCACCACATTTGGTCACAGGAGGCTCAAGAAACTGAAGAATTCAGCATGAAGAGTTGGTCTGATAGCAAGGGAGCACCTACCCTGGGGTAGGAGACCCACACGCTTCTGTGACCAATCCCTACAGGCTCTAGCCTGTGGCTGGTACAGCTGCTGCTTGCAGTATCAGTACGGAGTGAGCTCCTTCTGCTGCCCATCTCCAGAGGCTGAAGGGGCTGGATGCTGCTGGTAGGCTTTGTAGGAAAATTCCTGGGAGGGGACCAGGCTTGTTGCTATCTGTTGGCAAGAAGTGGAAGCCTCAGGTCTTCTGCCCTCAGCAGGTTAGTGCCACTCCTGCAGTTTCCAGTACAGATCAATCATGTATTTTTACAGCACCGCAAGATGAGGAGGTGGCAGTTCTTTAATACCTGCAGTTCATCACAGGCTACAAAAGCAGTGTCTAGAAATCACTTCAAATTTACCCAGTCTACATTCCACAGTTCCTCAGGGAACTCAAATTGATTTGCAGCAACCCAGAGGAAGAGAGCAGATAGTTCATGTAGCTGTGCTCAAAGCTCTGCACAAGGCAGTGTGCAGCAGCTCCCTTCCTTGCTAAATAAAAGATGGAAAAGCATCCCAGTACTTGATAAGGGATCATTGCTCAAGGCTCTTCTAGAGGGTATCTGTGCTGTTACCAAATTGAATAAATAAAATCAGGACTGGCTATCTAGTAAAGCATCTTTCAGTACTGTTCAGCATCTGTATTACAGCTAATAGGAGATAAATGAAGTAAACGACAAAGCTGAGATTCCAAAGAGATGCTAACACTGTCTCAGCTTGGTAAGGATAGAGGAAAGACTGAGATTTAATGTAGCAGGTTTGCATACAAGTAGCCAGTAAATAAGGAAGTAAGACACTACAATGTATCCACGTTTTTTACTTTGTTGTTGGTATTTGTAGTAGTTGTTTTTTTATATATGTTTTCAAGACAAAACAAACAAGAAATCCCTTTTCTTCTCCCTTATGCATTTCTGGCACAAGTGGAAGAACCACAGAGTTCTGCCCTCAAGTTAAAAAGTAGCAAACTCCAGCAAGTTGACGAGGCCAAAAGCATAGCAAGATTCATAAAGATTGGAGTGTTTTATTTTTTCCCCCCATGGTCAATAATATCCATATCTATCCTAATTAATATTAAAACTATTAATAGTTTTATTAATAGTCCAACCCCAGCCCCAGCAGGGCGCCCAGCACATCCAGGTGGCTCCTGAAGGTCTCCAGGGAGGATACCCCACTGCCTCCAGGCATGTTGTTCCAGGTCTGCGGCACCTGCCCAGCGCAGAAGTGTTCCTGGTGCTTGAGGGGCACCTCCTGCATTCCAGTTTGTGCCTGCTGCCTCTCGTGCTGTCTCCAGGCACCACTGAGAAGAGCCTGGCTCTGCACCTCCCTTCAGGTATTTATAAGGCATGTATGGGATGATCCCCTGACCTCTTCTCCAGGCTGTGCAGCCCCCAGCCCTTTGGCCTCTCTGGCAGGAGAGGTGCTCCCGGCCCTCACTCACTGCGGTGGCCCTGCGCTGGGCTCTTTCCAGGTCATGTGTGTCTCTCTTGACCTTGGGGGTGCACAACTGGGCACAGTACGTCAGGTAGTAAGTAATTCATTAATAAGAACATTCAAATAATAACCTGTACTATTATTAAAGCCCAGAAGGACGGCATTCCTTGTGATCCGGGTCTTATACCAATATTCACCATCACTGGACACCTACAACCATGTTTGGGATCAGACCATCCAACTGTTTCCCCTTTCATCTAAACTGCTGTTACTGGCCCTTTCAAAGAAAGTGGCTCCTGGATGTGATCCCACAAAATGATTACTTGCCAGCAGCAGCTTTCACTGTTTTATTTCCAATGGCCATAATAAGTATAGGAGGGTCTCCCAGACAAATTAACATCTACAGGTTGAGGATTGAGGACTGATCCTTTCAGTTAACAGCTCTGCATATTTCTCAGACTCAAAGCAGCAACACAACCTGCTCCTTACTACAGCAAAAGCAAACTGTTTTTAAGTATCAAATAAGCCCTGGGTGTTCAATATTTCAAAAAAAAATAAAAATAAAAAATAAACAGACAAAAGAAAAAAACACAAAAGAATATAAATTGAGTTAGGCACCATTTAGTGATCCTGAAATGGTACTTATAATTAGCCTCTAGCCTCAAAATGGAAACTGGAAATGCTTTGATAAATGAATTGCAAAGCCAGCCAGCCAGCTAGTTTCATTGTGACTTGTGGAAACACATCTGTATCCTGTGCTGACATGCTTTTTTTTTTCTTCACTGCAAACCACACAAATCTGAATCTAGAAAGAACAACATATTAGTCATAGTAAATGTCCTTATGCACTCTCTTTACAACCCTCATTGCCTGGAATTGTACTTGCTCACCTCTTCCAGGATGTCACCTTAAAACCTTCTCTAAACTGTAAATTCACAGTCTTCTCTGTTCCCTGTTAACAGATAGCATTGCTCCACTGAGATTACCAGTCAGTTTGCAGTCCCCAGATTTACACACAAGCCCTGTTTATCACCAATAATGGCCAAACCATTCTTTGGTAATAGGGCTCAATGGAGAGACAGAATGAGCCTGGGATCCATCGCAAAAAGGCACCATTCTGCACAAGCAACATCACTTGGGAGGCTGAAAGCAAAAGTTTGATTTGTTACACCACAGGCATGCAAATGCAGGACATTTGACTATACTGCATTTGCTTTGTTTTAGATTTTCACTAGTACCTTGTGTGTAGGTAGGCTGACACTAATATCAACCTACAGTTTATGTCAGGATGGCCAGATGTCTCGATCCTGGTGGATGCTGACAAGTGACCATGGAAGAAACATCTCCAAAATAAACCTCCCCTCATTTTGCTTACATAAAGCACAGCAGTGAGTCACAGACATTGGTTTTAGGTTCGTTTTGCTTCAATCAAACAAGCCATGGGTTATTTAAAACTCACCCCATGGCTGCGTGGTGTGTGTTCTCTTCAAAAAGTAGTAATAAAGGAGCAGGGGAATAAGACACAAAGCAAATCAAATGGATGGTCAGGAAAGAGAACTGAACCCACTGTCTCTGCCCAGTGCTTTTACCACTGCTTCTTTCTTGCCTGACAGGGGGGTCAGGCACTAATGAAAGGAGAAGCACAGGGGAACAGTGGTCGGCCCCAGCTAAACACCAAAAGGTACAAGGATGAACAACTGGGGGGTGGGGGGGTGGGAGGGGGGGGAAGTACAAAACAAAACAAATGCTTAAGCACCTAGAAAGTAACCCAATGCTAAAAAACAACCAACATGAGTTTTTTCAAGAAGAAATAATGGCATACAATTCCAATTCCTTTAGGACAATTAGCTCAAAGAAGAAGGGAGCAGTTGGTGAGCTGTATCTTGACCTTTTTAAGACCCTCAACCCTATTCCATACAACTTTCCTGTAAGCAAACACGGTCTATAACGAATAAGGTCTAGCTGTAATTATTATAAGGTGGGTACGTGAATGGGTACAAAAAATACTGTAGTTGCTGAGATCCCAATTACCAACAGTTGACTGTCAAACACACACACACAAAAAAAAAATTAGTATGAACTATGGTTCTCAGCAAGAAGAATGCAAAGGCAAAAGCACAAAACGAAACGTGATCAAGCAGGATGCAGTGTTGCCGAAGACAAACTGTATGTCACTGTCCTTTTCCTGAAGCAACCATTTTGAACCATTTTGACAGCAGGCTCTTAAGAAAATACACCCTCCAGTAAGATTTGCTAGCAGCAGGGTCATGCTTGAATGCCAGGAAGCAGTCCTGCTGCCATGCTCAGAACAGGCACTGCCTGACTGTGCAGAGGCCTGCCAGCTGGAGCTGCAGAGGTCAGGCAAACCCACACAGGGACCTGGGAGGCAGGACAAACAAAGCGAGCTTTTCAGTCCAAAAATGCGAATACTGAGGTGCCGTATGACCACATCCTAGACATAAAAAGCTGCTGCGGTGGGGACTACTGATTGCTTGCCTGCCCAGCAACAGGGGAGGAGGTGGTACGGAGTGTGGGGGGGTAAACTGGTCAAGTAATCCACTGACTTTTCACAGCAGAAGGGGAACTCTTCTAGGCCTAGGGACAGTGAACAGGCTTTCCCAGGAGCCTCAAGACTCCTGGTCTGCGTGTAGAGGCTTTCAAGCACTGCTCAGAGCTGCCACCACCAGAGTAGTGGGCCCACGTTCCTGAGTGCCTGCCATCTCCTCCTGTCTGTCAGAGCCCTCCCCAGCCTGCTGCAACACACAGTGTCAGAAAATTATGCCTTAGAAATATACAAAGAAGCAATAGGCACCATTCTTTTCCCAGTTAACACTTTCTTGCCAAACCATTTAAACCTGACATTTCCTGGACTAGGCCCAGATTCAGGCATTGAGACTTGAGCTGCTCAGCTGTCCGGTGCTATTTGTGACACCTGATGATGGTGAGAGCCCACGTGATGCCCTTCTGCTCACTGCCAGGAAAGGAGGACACCAACACCAGCTCCCAAACATCTGCTACTTAAGCAGCTGTGGCCTGACAGGATCTCCTCTGACCAGCCCAGGTCTTTATGCTGGGGACACATATTCAGATGTTGACAACTTAAAATAAGTAAGTTGTTTTGCACTGTCTCAAACCATAAAAAGCCAACAGTCTTAATTCAGTCCCAGCGCTAAGAATCCTACTGTTCCAGGAAGGGTTAAGAGCCTTCAGTGCTAAGATTAAGGGGCACCTGTTGGAAACCATTAGAGAGGCTGATACACATTCTCCTGATGACTTGGCAAAAGTTAAGTAGTTAGATAAGCTCCTTGACTGTGAAACTTAGATCTCCCTACAGCATCTCTTGTCTGCAAGAGTCTGGAACTTGGTGAAGAAGCAGCTCTACAGGAAAAGCTATGCCATCAGAAAGACCATTAAACAGACACAGAAATCCCAGACACCAGGGGCTTCACTAAGCCTGAGGGTCTGCTGCTCCAGCAGGAACTGAAATTCAGGAGACATGGGGATAAAGCCAAGTCCAGGTGCCCCAGAGCAGGCAACTGGTAGGAGCAGTCCTGCAGGCTGGAAAGGGATGCAAGGAATGGCAGTCACCAGGCCTGACCAGAGCCTCCAAGCTCTAACATCTACTCACTACTGCCACAGGACAGTACATAGAAAAAGCAGCATTTTCCCAGCACTGCAAATGCAGCCAGAGGCCGATGCATTGAAGCAACACCTGCAGCACAAAAGCGTAGGCTGACAAGAAAGGATAAGTGACTACTTACAAAGTTAAAATCTGTGCTGCAATTCTGTACTGAAATAGTCAAGAAAATACCCGGACAACAGGCAGGGCTACATTTTAAGAGTTCTCTGTTAGGGATGACTAAATTTTCCTGTCGCATAGTTATCTGCTGAGATCAGCAACATCTGACACTTCTGATCACTGTGGCTGCTTCCAGGCTCAAGCAATAGGCAGCAAGCAGACAATTCAAAAGCAGCTTCATTTGTTTAAACTACCCTGCTTTATACATTAACTGCACTTAATCACGTGATCAGAGCCAGACTTTCTGTCCTTGAAGAAAACTAATGTAATTATGTTTCATAACTTCAGCTACTCCAAACTACTGAAATATTTAAAAGCAGATATAATTTTGCCAATCTTCAGAGACCCACAGTCTGATTTAACCACACCCTTACAACAAAAAGTACAAGTCAAATCAAGTTTTGACCAAACTACTAGTAAATACAGTTCTGTATTCCTATGACAAATAGCCAGTATTCTGCAGAAATCCAGGGAAAGAGCACCCCCCCCACACTGTTATGTTTGCCTTTTTCTTCCACATAACACACACTTAATATTCTTTAATAATCTAGCAAGAACATTACACTTCTTCAAAAGAGTCTGTCTAGAGGACACTCTGTGTATTTGCTTTAGGCATACTTATTACTTTTCCTTGACTTTGCATAAATGAAGTTGAGGTTACATAAGAATACTTCCTCTCAGTCAAGGACAGACAGAAATGTCAACATAAAATCACCCTCTACTCGCAGAGAAAGAGGTATCCTGCCAGTTTTGCACTGGGTGAACTGTTGGGACACTGTGTTATAGCAGAAAAACAAGCAAATTTGGACTAAGTGAGCTCACAAGGAAAGTATTTTGCCTTGAGGGATGTTTACCTCCTTAAAGTGGCTTATGGGCTCTTTTACAAATACTGCTTAACTCAACAAGACAGGGAGACAGTGAGATTTTATACAGCAACAACGATTTCACTTTGGTGGATATGCAAGTCTCTCCCTGTTGATAAAGCATGTATTCAAGCCTATAGCTCATCTGCAACCATTTATGAACACATACATGCAACAGAGAGGTATAGAAATCCTGAGATTGGCAACCCCCCCCCTCTCTTTTTTTTTTAATCTAACTTTTTAGTTGGCTTCAACTGTGAGGACAGTGCATCTTTGCTAGGGGTGAATGAGACTGTTGGGATGAATTAAATTTATTTTCAAAGTAAATTGCTACAAAATGCCTCTCTGCTCTTAACCATCACTAGTTTCTAATAAATTCTTGCATGGCTACAATGCGTACTTAACATATAGTTAAAATTGCCACAGTTTTGGTCCAAGGCATCTAGAAACGTATGAACCCAACTGAGAAAAAAAAATACATGCACCAGCAAATAAGGGATTTTGTATCATTAACAGTACTGCAGATTTAAAAAAAAAAAAAATCATGGGTAAAAAGTTCAACAACTACTGTTGTTATTTTAAGGATTTTTTTATTTTTTATAAATAACTTTGTAGCATAGTTCTGAGTTGCTATGCTGTGTGGCTTGTTTCCACCTTCTCCCCCTCCCCCAAAAAAATTCAAATACTCACCAGCTTGAATTCTGCTAGCAAAGTCAAACCCATCACTATAAACATAGATTATACATTTTTACCTTCCCCCAAAATACAGCACAATGTTCCTTACCTATTTGGTCCTCTGGAATCAGTGATTCGATTGGAGGATCAAGTTCAGAGCTTTGGGACAAATAATTCTTGACTTGGGTCATGAACTGCCGAATCGTTTGCAGCATATCGGTGCTCGAAACGTGGCACTCCTTGTTTTCCTGGAGAAAGCTGATATAGTCCTGCACTAGGCACCCAAAATAAGTGCGTTTATCTCGGGACATCTCTGCAATCTTCTTAATCATCCTCTTTTCGGGGGTCATGAAGGAACTGAAAACTCCACTAACTTTCCGTAGCTGAGATTTCACAATCTTGGGGAGAACAAATGAACTGTTTCTTTTCTTCTTGGGCTTCAGCGGAGGTGCCATGCTCTCTTGGTCGCTTTCCCCCTCAAAATCCTCCAGGCTGCTGTTAGTGTCACCCTCATAGCCAAACAACGGCATGCTCCGATCGAAGTCCAGCGAGTCTGACGAGGAGGTGGAAATGCTCACGTCGCTCAGCCTCTGTCTGCCTCCATTCCGGGGTGTGTATGACTCAGAGCTGGTAGCTACACTCTTCTTGGAGGCTGCTAGAGCCGGCTCAGGCGGGGTTTCGCCCAGAACACCAGCAGCTTCAGGGGCAGGCACAGAGCTGCAGACAGGTCGAATTACTGCTGCGGTCTTTGGGCTACCTTCCACCTCCACACAAACAGCCTGCTTCTTTAGCCGGGGAGGCGGAATAGGGGCTGGTTTATTCTGCAGCAAATCCAAGTCTCTCTCTTTCTTATGGTTGACTGTTTCTGGCATGCTCGCCTGCTTTATAGTCCTGGAAAGCTGTGGACTCGTGAGGATACTATTAATAGAAGGAGGTGGTGGCCGGGGTGGGGGAGAGCGAGGCCTCTCAGTGCCATTCAACTCCTGAGATCTCAGGCTCTGCCTTTTCAGGCTTCCACTGACATCCTGGCTGTGCACTTTTAAGAAGAGTGGATTAATGAAACACAGCGCTCCGTTGGTCTGGCTGCACTCCAACTCTGAAGGCGTTCTGGTTCGTATAGAATGCACTCCATTTATAAGGCAGAGCTGACGTGAGCCTTTGCAAGCACTGTCTAAAGGCACAGGCCTACGGGGAGGTGAAGGATCCGGGGGGTTGCTGTTAGCCGGAGAGCTCCAGAAGTCTAAAAATCATCGTGTTAAGGTCAGAATGCAAAAACGCATGCAGAGGACTTTCAAAACATTCAGCTCAACACAAACAGCTTCAAGTAATAAGAAATTCAGACAAGCTTTTATCAAGTCAAGAAAAAAATATCCTAGTGAGCCTCTAGAAGCACTACCAGACATGACTGTATGCTATACTCCTGGTGCTGCTCTTACTTGTTTAAATATTTCATGACCAATGCATAGTTTCAAATCAGACCAGAGAATTAGGCTTAAAATAAGCTGAGCATCACAGAAAGGAACAGAGACTAACACAGCAATCCTTAGCAATTTGAGGCTAAAATGAGTACAAACCAATTACTAGCATCTCAATCAGGAGGAATAAGCCTAGGTTCTCGGCTGGTATTAATTCACTCCATTAAATAGGACAGAATTATGCTGATCTACACCAGCTGACAACCACTTACAACAACAACAGAAATTTTCCATTTTGTTTCCTCTTAAAGTGAGCAAACAAAACTACAAATGAAAAGACATCTTGCTTTTTGCTGCATTGCGTGCAACATAGTCTTTAGCTATGCAGAACAAATGCTGGTGTCTCCTTATGAGTGCTGGCCTGCAGCCCTGTGTTTGCAATGGTGACAGTTTGTCTGAGGTTTTAGATACTCAGCAGCACAGAAATAGACCGAATGTGCCATCACAGAACAGCACAGGGTGGAAAACCTGTGCTAAACCAGCAAGTTTCAGCTGCAGCCTCTTGTCCCAGCAGAGCATCAGCATGTTTGTGAAACTGAGTTAACAGTAAAGCCCATCAGTTCATGAAACTAAAAAGACTGAAACCAGACAAGCCCTTGAGGACAACAACCACACTGAAACAAGTGAAGAATACCAAAGGCAGACTTTGCTCAAGTTTGCCAGTCTTGACACAGCCTCTTTTCCTCTAGTGCCAAGATACCTTACATTGATTGTTGAGCAAAAGTAGGCCCAACTGCATGAATGCCAAATGCTCCTTGGCAGGGTCCATGCCTGACAGGTGGGGTGCTGCCTACAGGGCAGAAGACAGGGAACAGCCTCTGGTGATAGGCTGCTGCCAGAGAACGTATGTAAGGACAGACATATTTCTCTATGGAGTCATGCAATGACCCTGTTTTTTCCTGCTCCATGACTCCACATCCTGCTTGCAGCATGCCTAGCACATAGGCTCTTACAAAGATGTGCGAGGTAAGCACCACTGCAGGCCAAATAATAATAGAGACCAAAAGAGGGAACTTTATGCTTAGCATGTGAAATCCAACAGGTTAACAACAGTCTCAAATCTTTTGCCACCAGTTCTTCCTCCTGTGCTTTGCTGGGCTCTGTTCTGTTGACCTGCCTTGTACAGTTCTCCTTCTGAGCCTAGAGCATGAAAGAGTGCTGACAGGAACTAAGGCTCTTGGTGTTCAGAACAGCATGTTTTGTGCCTTCTTGTTGCTTAATTAAAGCTCACACTTAACAAGAAGGGCCCCTTGAAGTTCTTAGGCATCTTTTGGGTACACAGCATTGCAGGACTGACTTCCTGGTGTGCACTTTTGCATGTGGACACCCAGAACTCCATCAAAATCCCAACTTTGCTGCCCAGCTTTTGCTTACATAAGCTGTGAGCTTAATCTGGTATATAGTATATAACTTATCCCAAATGCAACCACCACAAAGTTGGAAGCTGATCCATCAGTCTCTCCTCAGCTTTCAAAGGCATTATCTTAAAGAAACAACACACAAAACACACAGAGATGGTTCAAGAGCAAGCAAAGCATGGTGCTTTCAAGTACCAAGGACAAAGAGCGTGGTTCATCTGGACAACCACGATGGCCTATGGAGATAATCTTCTATGGAAATAACTTGCCTAAATTGTCCTTTCAAGGCCTCCAGGGGTCTCAAAGAGACCATCTTCATCACCTTGCATCCCAGTCAGTCCTTTTTCCCTAAACATTTATCTAATAAACAGTTATACATTACTCTGTATTCCCATGAAAATTCACACTTCCATTTAAATAGCTAACATTGCAGATGAGCAGTGTGGAAGACTTTAGTCTACTCTCTAAAACCAATCCCTGTCAGAGCTACTGCAGCAAAATGAAATGCAAAGCAATGCAATACTTCCCCAGTGTATAGCTTAGCTGCCAAGTCCCACCAAACAGTCCTAGTGAGTCTTGTGTTAACCCTGAGTTACTGAGGATCCATTTTAAAATTAAAGATGACTCAAAAATCTACTGGGACAAAAGACTGCCCTCAGCTAACCCTTCCTTCCTGTAAAAGGAAATGAAGCCATTCAGCACTTTGCAGGAGTTGCTCAATGATTCATCTGGGTTGAGCCTATGGTTCAAATCTTGCCAGGCTTTGTATCTGCTGCAAGCTCAGCGTGTATTTCACACTGAGCCTGTATTTGGTTGAAGCAGTCACAGTATTTTCCACCAAACCAATATGCATGCACTACAGATGCTATGTATACACCCCCTCCTTCTATTAACATGCTGCTGCTTTAAGCCACACGTCAAAATCATCACTGTAAGATAAATAATCACATGTTAATCTGAACAGAGTTTTATTAATAGTGAATTTCAGTTCCTACACTCTCCTGGCAGCTACAGCTAATTATCAAGCTAGTGCCTGTTCTATGAGCCTGCAGCCAACATTTGCCCTCCAAGGACAAGATGCATCAAAATTTTGCCTGGGCATGTGAGACTTGCTTTACATCAGTCTGATGGCTGCACAGAGAAGGAAGGAAGGAAACAGTACTAAGAGGGAAAAGAATATCACCGAAGACACAGAAGGAAGGAAAACCACCAAGGTAACTGTTTGACAAGTACATGGTTTGGCCTTCCCAGTAAGAGAAGCTTGGTCTTCCAAATGAAATTTGGATCATCAATGACCAATACAAGCTATTTACTGATACAGCCTATTTTTTCAAGCTTACAGCAATGCTGCAGGGAATGACATCTGCGTAGATAAATACTTACTCAATCCAAGCTGAGCAATCTCTTCAAGTTCAATTTCTGTCTTTGCTGCAGCAATAGCATGAGGCAACTTCAGGGTGAATGGAAGGACATCCCTGTTGTGGAAGAGAAAAATAACAATTTTCAAAAACAATATCCAAAGTTTTAAAAGCCTTTGTTTTCAACACAGCCTATGGCTAAGCTCTGATTCCTGCTTTCTTCTTGAGCTATGGCTGGTAATAAGAGCTTTAAACACACAACAAAAACATTACCAGCCCCAGGGTTCCTTTACATTGGAAAGCAGCATGAAATAGAAATGAGTTTCAAGTCCCCAAGACTCTTGTGGGGCTCATTTCCACTGCTCCACCCTATATTTTCTCCCATTACAGCATTTTATTTTTTTTTTTTTTAAACACACGCACCAGTGAGATGCAAATTGTCATCTGCCTTTAACTCTTCAACTAAGCTTCTTATCTTCTGAATACACTGCTAATTGTTCTCAATGTTGAATTCCATTTTCTCAGAATAAAAAAATTAAATGAGTACTCTGGCAGCTACCCTAAGCGTTTCTCAACTAGGATGTATTGATCCTATTCTGTCCTAGGCTGAAAACACACCTCATTTGAACAAGTTTTAATAACTCATTCTCACATGCAGTTTTTCACTGCATTCAAGAAGGTCAAAGGGTGTTTAAAGGGAGATGCATGAATGGTGATCAACAACATAAGCCAAATCTAGTGTAAAAAGTTTTTCAGACAGTTTTTAAGGGACAAAGCTACTTAACCATATGTACATTGTGTGTCTACTACCATCAACCAACAGCATACCTCTTGTTCACCCCACTGGTACCATTACACCATCAAGCAACAGTATCTGCTGAACTGCAAAATCTGTAGGTATAAATACCTATATAATTAAGAGTAAATGACAGCAAACAGAGCACAGGAATCATACATATGGCTGATGGTGGAATAATTTTTATTACTATTTTTAAGGCTGTAAACAAGTCAACCATCTGTTGTAGTAAAGACATATCATTTTTATCACAAATATTCTCTAAGTTATATGTTTAACTGTTGAAAAAACAACAGCAAACAATACCAGGTTCTTGGAATTTCAAGCAAATTCAAATCAAGCATATGAAGAAGACTGATAGGCAAGCTAAAAAGTATTTGAAGAGACACTGCCCACATCATACTACAGACAATTCAGTCTAGAACATCATCATAGACAAAATATGCAAACAGATAGTCCTTGACTCCTTGTACAAACTCATTGTGTACTGCAAGAAATTCCCATAAAACATAACACCATCTTACCTGCTAATACAATAAAAAGCAATGAGCCTGAATAAATCAGCAAAGCTTATTCCAGAGCCCTCCAAGGAAAATGCTGCAAAGAAAGTTACAAAAGGTACTGAGTCACACATCTACCCACTCTTTCTTAGAAAAAGCTTAATTAAATTCATTTCTGATTTTTTCATAAAATTAGTAAGCTTGCATTATCAAACTAGCTACTGTATGGTTAACACAGAACAACTGTTTGGAGGAGTACAAGTCTCTGCTAAAGCCCTTTTCAAAAATAGTCTTGCTGGTTGGTTGGTTTTTGCATTCAAAACATATGGTCTAATTTTTGGGAAACAGATCAAATGTTATTAGAATTGCACAAGTTTTTTCCAACAGACAACAAATCAACAACTGAGGTTTTGTTTTACCCTGTGTACTAATATGCCTAATTTTAAGTCTGGTTGATTACACCGACAAACTGCGCCCAAGGACTACAAGATATCAAGCAGAAGAAGCTCCTGCTGTGACACAATCTAGATCTTTTACCTCAGTACATGACAGAGACCAGGACAACAGAAGGCCATTTATGAAATACAATGGCTGCATAAGACAGGTTCCTTAAGTACACAAATGATCTCGTGTAGCCTCAGATGACTTCTGCAAAGGGGTGAACATGGAGTCTGACTGCTCCAGCCCATCACGGGGGGGATGGGGTTTTGTGGATGAGGCAGATCCCCTCATTTCAGTCTAGACGGGAAAGCCAAAAGCCATGCAAGAGCTTCAGTTACATCAGCAATACCTCTTGGTGAGTAGCAGCAATGTCATTTTGTCAGTACTCCATGTTGCAAAGTCAGCTCCTAAAGCAAGGTCCCAGTGCTACTGACTATAAAGCCCACATGAACTAGAGCAAAACTCAAGTCAGGTACTCTTTTTTTTTTTTTTTTTTTTTAACCTAAACCTTACACTGAAAGACAGGTCAAGCTGGCCATTTACGTGCCTAGAAAAAGGTATTTCTTTAAGAGATGTACTAACAGTTCAGATAATCAACACACAGGTGACCTTGGCAGTTGAGAAGGTTATTAAAAGATGTACATTCAGATCCCAGACTACAGTGAAAACATCAAATAGGATCGGTGAGTAAAAAGTATCAGAAGACACATCCCCCTTGTGGTAAAATGTTACTCATGAAAGATAATGCAATGCTCCTTCATTTGCTAAAGGGGAGAGAGAGAATTCATTAGTATAACACATGCCTAAGGACACAACCATAGATCTCACAGATTAAATACATCTGTACTACTGCCAGTCAAGCAGCTTTCCACAAATAATAATTCACTTAGGTGAAAGAGCCTACTTTGTATCTGCATAAAAACAAACAAACAAAACCCAAAAAGGCCAACCCTATCACTGACAGCTTTCTCTTCTCTTTGTCATTCCTTCTTTGCAATTGGAACCAAAACCAGGCACACAATTTGTTGTTGCTGGAGAAAGAAGGGATAGGGAGAAAGGAAAAACTCAAATTAAATTAACTTAGGTCACTAATAGAAGTCAATTACAGACCCTCTGCCTCAGGGCAGTTTAACTGAAATTGTCAGCGGTTGTCTGTGGTTTTCACTGTCTTGTTAAAATAAACCCCTTTGCTCCGCTTCCAGTTTCTGCACCACATACACTCACCACTTGCAGCTTCCTTTTTTATTCCTATATCTCCAACATTTTTCTCACATCCTCTCTCAAAAGAGATGAGTGTTTTGAAACTGACTGAATTCTAACATTTCTATTAGAAAACAGTGAATAAACATCAAGTCATTACTGATCTCACAACACAAGCAGTTTTAGCAAAGAGTTAAAATCCACCTATTCATTGCATTTTAAATAAGAACAAAACATATCTGTAAATTTTTCTGTCTATAATAAGAACAGTTACCTTTGTACAATGAGGAAATGTGACGACAATTCATTGACAGCAGACAGGATTACACCCTGTGTTTCTACACAAGTGGATAACTAGACAATTACCAACTAATATTCTAACTGGGTCCAGCACAGACTTCAGAGTATCTTCCCTTCCCCTGGGTATGCCTGACCCACTTGCAGAGTTGCCCATACAATCCTTCTTGACCTCAGCAGATGACACGGCAGGCAGTCTGAGACACAATTTTTGTGACTGGATATCTTCTGCTGTAGGTTTCACCAACACAGACTGCTACTGGCTCATGCAGGTTGACAAATAGCTGAAATCTTAAAACTTACTGTATGTGCTTTCTTTTATTGCAAATTCTTTTAGGCAGGACCCACAGTCACTGGGCAGACGCAGAGATATGACTTTCTTCTGTAGTCTTGCAGATTTCCTAACCAGAAATATCTGTTGTAGAGAAGGGAAAGAGATGTGGTTTTAATTTTACCCCATATGCCTTAAAAGAGAGAGATATTATAGACAAAAGGAACCATAACAACTTCAGGATCTCTGATCTCCTATTCAGCATCTCAGAATTTCATTCAATCATTCCTCTATCACGTCCAACAGCTTGGTGTAAAACAGTAGTAGAACATTTAGAAAAGTGTTTCATCCTTTTGTAACACAGACATAACACCAAGTCCGTTATGTCCTTCTGTAAGCTCTCTACAAAAACACAAAGCAAATCCCAGTTTTGAGTCAAGCTACAAAGTCCTGGGGAGACTGATGGTGGAGTACTCCTGTGTTGAACAAGCACATTTGTGCAATCCTTCTACATGAGGATGGAGGCAGCGGCAGGGTGCAGAGAGTCCCACCAGCCTTAGCTGAGCAGAGAGGGCTTGTTTTTCCCATTACAGAAGCTTCAATGCAGGTAACACAAAATACCGATGTATTTCCCATTTAGTACTGCTGTCCCCACGTGGAAAAATGCATCTGTTACAACCCTGCATAGCAAGGTCTACCTCTGGTGCTCTAATTGTAGCAGTCTAGTTCTCAGCTGCAGAAGACCCCAACCTAGTCCCCAGACATATCAGCCCAGATAAAGGGTCAAACTCCAGCTTGCCCAGCTGCCAAACACTCAGGAATCTCTCACTTGGACTATCCAAAGCACACGCTGAAATAGTTTTGTAGGTGTTGGTTTCACTGGGTTTTGTTTGTTTTAATGGAGTGTGTTTATGTGCCTGTGTGTGTTAATTTTATTTTATGACAAACAGTTGCATCAACAAGCTGAAATTAACTTCTTACCCCAGCAGGCTGGGCACGCAGAATTTCCATGGCTTCAGCATCATTCAGGCCAAGCTGCAGCCACACAGGATGAGTATGAAGGAGTTTGTCCAATATGCTTAGCTTGTTGGATAGGCTGTCATATCCAGAGTCACGGGGGCAGCCTTTTACATCCTTTTTCTCTGGAGAGACATTACCCATGTCCTTTACTAGACTACGATGAATACAAAACAGCGAAGTTAGATACGTTAGTCACCTATAAATAGTTGTTCAGTTCAGCAAACAGTTATCACATGACTAATAGCACTGCTGGCACCCTAGGTGGGTATTTCTTCTATTAAGAATTCATATAATTAGTATACACAAATTCTGTTATCTGTATGATTTCTCTCCTTCACTTGCCCTCAATTTAAGTTAATTTTAAGATAAAGCCTTAGCACTTAACTCTTAGCTTACTGCAGTTCAGTAATTCCTCCAAACAGACATATATATATACATATATATATATATGCATACATGAACTGATTTAACATTTCATCTTATTTCTCGTGTGTGTGTTGAAAACCCTAGTAACCCTCTCTTCTCTAGCACAAATAACCCTCCCTAAGGCACAACTTCACTAAGAAATCACCTACAATCAGAGCATTTTTTTCATACTCCAAATTCTCAGCGTATTTACATTTTTCCAAGTAAAGGACTTTTCCTCACAATTCAGTACTACACCTCTCACAATAAACAAGCAAGGAATAGTGAGTATATTTATACTCCCAATTCTTTTGGCTCTGGATTGACTGCTACGTGAGCAATGAAGGCAAAAGCCAAGCTAAGTCAATGTGTCAAACTAAGGTCTTTTTTTTTTTTTTTTTTTCCTCTAGTGTCAGGTCAGTTAGAGTTACTGCTAAATTCAGCAATAAAGGCTGCAGACGGTTTTAATGCACTAAAAATCCAATGAAAAGTACTGCTTCAGGAGCCACTTTTGTTATGCAAAGTTTCCTCACCATTCATGCACTGCACAACACCCAGTACAATTGTATGTGTATCACTGGCTCAAATTCCTCATTTTTGAGCTAAAGTATATCCTGATATTCTTCCAGAGCTAAAAATTACCACAGAACAGTTACTCCAGTAACAGCTCTCCTGGTAGTGATATTAGCACACAGACAAACACCAGCCTGTTTCAGGATCTGACTCAGTAAGATGTCAGGTGCAAAGGCTCTGTTTTTCCTTCTGCCACCAGAAGAGGCCCTGAACAGCAGAGGGCAATGCAGACGCATTTCTGCACTGCAAACTACTTCACAACAATTCTGGACTGCCTTTTAGACAGGCAGTAAGTGTCACTGACAGCATGTACCATCTTTATTATGCCAGATACAGTAGCCAGAGCAAGTGAGGTAGAGACTTCAGCACAGGAACGCTGAATAATAAAGAAATAAAAACAAGCAACAAGAACAACAACAAAAAAACAATGAATCAAATGTTTCCCCCCCCAGCTTTGGTCAGCATCTTACATGTACATCATCTCTGGATAGGGCTAGAAAGGAAAATAAATGGGGTGGAAAAGTGCTTGATCTTTCTTTCCTTGCATGGTTATATGAAAACAGTCACTTATTAAAATTTCTCATTACCTGGATCAATTATCACTACCAGATCACCTATATGCCTTCTCCCTTACTTCTGTCCTCATTCTCTATTTGCTTGTTTATGATGTAACACCTTTTAGATTTGCAAGGCATCTATAATACAGATACCTTACATCCTCAAAAGCTGACAATACGCCTTCCAGAGACACAGAATACACAAGAAATGCTGTGTGCAGAAGAGAAGTAGTATTTATATAAATTATGACAGGGCTCTAAATCTGCTGTAATACAGATTCTAGGTTTCCCTTTTTCTACCATGGTCCCAGCAAAACCTAGTATTGTAGCATATGCATCTCCACAAAAGTCAAATCACGAATCACAACAGTGTTTTCATGAGCTGTTCCTCCAGACAATTTTATGCAGAAACTTTCCACTCCCCTTCAGAGTCAGTAACATTGAGCTGTGTTACAAACCAGAGATAGCTGGGGCAAAATGAGTTACAGACACTGGCTGCAGGCTTAACTAGATATGACTTGTTTTTGTTCCTAGCTCAAGAGGTGGGCACTAAACACATTGCTGAGGGAACCTGTACAAAAGGGAAATGACTTCGCCTAAAAAAGAAAGTCATATGCAGAAGAAGGTGCATGACTGTATCAGCTACAAGGTCAGGCACTGTTTGATACCAACAAATGATAAGAGGTTAGTAAGAATTTGCAGACATACCTGGGTCACAGCACTCCTCTGCTGTATGGGTGGCTAATTGTTGTCAAACACACTCCAAGTGTTATAAATCAGAAGAAGAATTTGAATGAGGAGTTGCCAGATTCTTTGGAAACCCCAGGTACTTATGTGCACAACCCATCCCATGTGGTCCCATCCAAGAAGGGATGCAACTCACGAGTCCATACCTTACTGACCTAGATACACATGCAGCACTAAGCAGCACCTGCTCCCACCCCCCAAGAAATAAGCCAAAGATTACAAGCATCTGATCAGGATGAGATTTTTTGCTGCTCCTAAAAACAACCAATTCATGTGACTCTGATGTATCGTAGCTAGATCAGTACTAGTGTGTTACTGCAATCCCCAGGAAGGTGAACTAGGAACAAGCAGTGTTCAAACAAATATTTCCTATCCGGACAGTAAAGAATAACACTACTGAGCACCAGACTTTTTTTTTTTTTTTTTTTTTTTTTGATTTTTCAAATTATTTTGATTAGCAATCCAGGCACTACACAGCTAAGTCTTGACACATGGAAGTTCCTGAAATTTGTTATCATTTAGGTTGTAAAACTATTTGGGACTGGGATTTGTGTGTTGCTTCTTTGGAAACAACATAGCATGGAAAGAAGAACCATACAAATTCATCATAATCACCTGATTAATTTAAGCAAACAGAATAAGTTGCTGTAACCGCTGTACTAGCAAAATAAGCGGCATATTATGCAACAATTAAATTTTTCCTCTTGTTTTTTCTTTTTCATTGATGTTTTTGGTTGGGGAGGAGAAGTGTTACTTGTGATTTTTTTATTTTATTTTTAAGGCTAACTCCCAGTAAAAGACAATAAAAAAGGATAAATAAGAGGTTGAGGCCCGTAATCAGAACGTTCTTCTCCCTCATACCCACAAGGCTATAACACATCTTGATCACATCACTACAACACAAGTGCTCCTGTCCAGCCCCTCACTCCAGCCTTATGTGAGATTTTCTTTTGGTCTCCATCTGTGTCTTGCTCTGACCTAAGAGCTACAAATATAAGCTTTCAACAAAAATTTAAGCTTTCAACATTTCTCCCATTTTTTGTGGGACCTGGGACAATTACACGATCTGCTCCCCACCCCTCTGTACCTTCTGTGTCTGCACTGACAGACGCTGACCTGAGGAAGTGATTTCTCTCTTTGGGAGTCAAGGTGCATCCAGCTAATGTGCCCATCCTATGAGGATGACCAATGCTGTTCCATAGGTTCACAGTGTTGCATGAAAACTGCTCTAGGATTTCCCCCCCTCTCCCTAGTGAACAGTCACAGAATTTACCTGCACTTCTAGGAGTATGAGAGGTGCCGTGAGAAGGACCTAGATGACCACATCTGCTTCCTTGTTATGGAGAAAGCTGGATATCAGCCCACATGAGAAAGCAGCCTTGGGTTTAGTATATCATCCCTGATGCACTCTCACTAGCCAGGAAGAAAGGGTTTGTGCCTAGTCATGAGGAAGGGTAGGGTTAGACACCAGGTCTGATGCTATAATGAAGATAAGGACTTGTACTTGAACACACAGCAATACAACTTAACAAGCCTTGCACAACACAACTTTGTGTCCAGATTCATTTTTCTCCCACCCTACTGTTACTCAGCAGCAAGGAATATTCCTCCTGTTTGTTGCCATCTCAGTCACAAGGGCAAAGAGTGAGGCAGATGAAGTGAATCTTCATAGAACGGCAAAGGGATGAGTGTGAACCTTGCTCTAGTCCCACCAAAGGCCCAACCCACACTTAATTCAGTATGACTCCCTACTGCAGAAGGGTCTAGATTTCTGTAAATCCTGCACTCTAGCAGGTCTTAATTTCACCAGCCAAGTCAATACAGTCATATCAAACATCAGCTAAGAGAGGGCTCAAAGTCTCAGAAGACTATCTCTGCGCCTCAGAAACTGGACTGTCACATTTTTCTCCATCCCATAACTGCTGAAGGGACAGAACAAAGCTTCTGAGAAGGTTGCTGAATACCTACCTACCTGCTGACTATAACTATCTACACCTGTCAATGTTAGAGAATCCAATGCAGAACTGCCAAGATAGTTAAGGGACTAAAACACCTATGGGGAAAGGCTGAGAGAGTTGGGACTTTATAGCAGGCTCGGGGGGATTCCATCTGTGCCTTATGAACACCCGAAGGGAGGTGCAGAGCCAGGCTCTTCTCAGTGGTGCCTGGAGACAGCACGAGAGGCAGCAGGCACAAACTGGAATGCAGGAGGTGCCCCTCAAACACCAGGAACACTTCTGTGCTGGGCAGGTGCCACAGCCCTGGCACTGGATGCCTGGAGGTGTTGGGGTCTCCTCCCTGGAGACCTTCAGGAGCCACCTGGACATGGTGCTGGGTGCCCTGCTTGGTGGCCCGGCTGGGTCTGGGGTTGGGCCAGATAGACACAGAGCTCTCTTCCAACCTCAACCATTTCATGGTAACAGAAGCAGATCACTGTGCAAGACACAGAAGAAAACTACTTAAATTAATAATTGATGTGGAAAAAACGTAGAATACTAATGCATGAAGGTTGTCCATTGCAAAACAAGTGAGGATCAAGGTTCTGCCCACATTCCTGTCACAACAGAGCAGGAAAGAATAAGCTGCAGCAGCTGACAGCAAAATATCCCTGAACCATTTAACAGGCACCAAATGTTACATACAAACTGGGGCTTGAGAGACTTCCCTACAAAGGAAGGGCTGCAAGCTTTTTCCCCCTCACCTTGTGTGTCTGTTACCTTTGTAAACAAGAGATTTAGAGCCCTCGAGAGAGGCTGAATGCACCCTACAAGACCATCTGAACACCACCAGCTATGGCAGACTTACTCCACTGGCTGCCCAAAGGAATGCTTACACTCCCATCCTACATGGACCTGGGCTGTTGTGCCATACAGAAGCTCTCTAGCTACCCTTTCAAAGGCCACCGGTACAGTGCTGATCAGAAAATTATCCTATTTATGCCCTTTTTCTGACAACTTCACTCACTTGCATTACTTAGATACATGTCTGCATTGGGCAAAAGTCCAGGCATCAAACACCTTGGCACCATGGAATATTGAAAATGATGACATGAGACTCCCATTTCCAATGTTTTAACAAGCTTTTTTGCTTTTTTTTTTTTTTTTTTTTTTTTTTCCAGGGCATTTACACACTTACAACCAAAAGCTGTAGGCCCGAATAGGTTACTCGAATCATTATCAGTATTACTTGGGCTACAGGTGTCAAAAGAGACGGGATGTCAAATATAATCAGGGAAATCAAGTGTGAAAGTCACCACACAGCCACAAAATTCACTGAAGCTGTAGACATGCATCTTCATATACTTATTTTTCTGAACACAGCTGAGACCTCTTGCAAATGCTGCCTTTCCAGAACTAACTACCTTGGGTGCATGTGGATATAGGCAAAGATGGAAAACTAGCAAGAATAATACACATTCCTTTTAGCTCAAATTTCTCTACATTCAAATCCAATGCGACATTAAGATACCAACTTCTGAACAGCAGCATACACAGTAAATAAAAGCATCTTATATTAGTTACAGTTTTTAAATAATTATGATGAAACAAAGTTATAATAGCAAACATCCTTTAGGGGAGTCTAGTTTTCACAAAGCACTCTGGAAAACCTTAGTTGAAATGACAAATCTTGCTATGTAGCTCTACATAATGAAGAGGTATCAGCATACTACTAATTAGATAATTTCCACCACCTTTTTCCTTACATAGAAGTATGCACTTCAGAATCACATACTCATAAAACTTGACCATGATTCATTTATTGAGATTCCATATTTTACATTTAAAGAAAGAAATAAATTATTGGATGGCTACTGTTTCAACAGGAAACAAGTGTTCATGGAAATTGCATTATTCACTTTCTGAAGTTAACTTTACTTGCATATTTTAATCAAAATATATTTTGTATTCCAAACTCAGAGATTTAGTTTAAAGAAAATATATTAAAAAAAATATCAGTAAAAATCAGAGAATTTAATTTGAATGATTCCAGCTAAGTGCTTCCATCAAGATTTTAGCACTAGTGTATCTTAGTCTTTCAAGTTTATGGTGCATCAAACAACACATGAAGCTTTTTCTTAACTCAAAATTAGTTAATGATCATTGAAATTAATTAGGTGAATCCACTGAAATCCAGAAAGTATCCTTTCTTCCTCTGTAGAAGAAGTGCATTGTCAAAACCTTTAAAACAAAAATAACGTGCAATCTGGTCCGTAGCCAAGGACTTTGAGCTCATCTGTCTTATACTCTTTACCACTTGTAAACAACAGTGCTGCTCAATGTTTTATGTTACATGAGTAACTGAAATGCAATGCAGTAAGTTTTAGCACACTTCAAAGGTATTTACAGAAATAAAGGGGAAAAAATAATACACCACAGATATAATTCCACGTAACTATCTACTTTGTTAACTCACTGCCTTGCAGAAGAGCAAAACCCTCCAGGGCTGGCCTTGACTGTGCAGTCAGGTAGGACAGAACACTTGCATCAGTATCTCCTCTTTCAACTAGTATTTGAGTAGTTAAGTTAAAAACAAACAAACAAACAAACAACTTCTTAACACAATAGTTACAATTTCAAATATCCTCTGGATATAAATTTGTCAGACATTAACAACCAAGAATAACAAAAACCAAACCAAAATGCTAAGGTCCCCAGTATGCCCACTTAAAGTCACATGTTTAAATAACAAATTTACACAATCCACACCTACACGACATAAGCTATTTCAAAAAGCCCAAGCTTACGTCTGCACTATAATATGCATCTCAACTTTGAAGTTAACAAAATGCATCCATCTACTGTTTTTGTGTTTTAAAACTTGCAATATACATGTAAATGAGCAAGAACATATTCCACAAAAATGTGAGTTCATAACAGTCCATATTTTCCTTGCTAGCCTGAAAAGATGAATGTTATTCTGGGTTGAATCTTCGCAAAGACATCTCGAGCAACGTACATTTTTAGTCTTTAACAATGTGAAAGCAAAGCTCATTGCCATAAACAATAGGAAAAACATTAGTAGTTTCCTCCTTTAGACATTCATCTGTGTCCTAAGTTTGTAACAAGGAAGCAGAAGTGAAGTTCAGTTGCATTTTAGAAGGTATTAGAGCAAATACACAGAACAACTAACCTCTGGGCATTTCTCCAACACAAAGGCAAATTCCTTTATCCAAGAGCAAGATTACCTATACTCTCTGTTCCTAGGACGAAAAGTGCTAGGACATAAACCACCCAAGAAATCAGCACAATAAAAACGTTCCTGCCATGGCGCACCTCCAGGAACTTTGAGAATAAGCATTTTAATCACCTTTGCAAATCTGCAGATTCATCTTCCACTGTGAGATCTGTCTGTACCATCTCGTGTTTCAGTTCTCCGATTTCTGAGGCAATTGTGTCAATGAGCTAGAAAGGGACAAAAATAGTATGACGTCAAGTGAGTGGAAGAGGTGTGGAAAAGAAGCCTGGGCAAGTTTAGTCACCAGAGATTACAAACTTTTTTTTTAATCATATCCTATTTGGACTTCCCCTTGCAAAGGAAAAAGTAAGGCTTGGGAACACTTATAATTGTTCTTGGAGAAAGAATAATTCCTGTTTTGTGCCTGTACAAAACCTTCCAGACTGGTCAGCTTTTTTTTTATTATTATTATTATTTTTATTTATTTATTTTTTATTTCAGAAGGTACACTGAGCCATCATTACAGCATTTCAGTGGATGAATAGTAACAAAAACCACAAGAAAATGGGAACTGCTTTTCACATTAGGCCTTAAATTGCACTTGAACAGAAGGACTTAATTAAAAGAAAACTGCACTGTAACACTTCAGCGCATGTGGAACACAATCCTAACTCTGGACACTAGGTCAGGAAACTCATTTTGAAGTAGGCAAGATTAGCAATAAGGCTGCATACCGACAATTGTAGCATTGGCTAGCCAGATGTCTGGGAGATGCTTTGTTGAGAACATGGCAGATGTTAACTGTGAAGCTCACGAGACTCACTGCCTTGGACATTCATTGCAGCAACTGCATCAAGTTCGCTTGACAGGCAGCACAGTGACAACATATACATAAAGCTTTGTGCAGTGTTCATCCCTCCTGCTCAGAGTGGAACCTGATGAAAGGTTTGTAGTGATGTAAGCTCCACCACCACCCCAGCACCTCACAGCGAGCAAACTAAAATCCCAGCAGATGAAGCAAAAACAGCTTTCCGCTCCAGTTAAAACAGTTGTCCTCTTCTCACCCATGATGCAGCCCTGTATAGGAGCACTTTCCAAGGCTTCTCATCATCAAGCAAGTTTTTTGATACCATTTTACATATTTTCTTCTACCTCAGAAATTCACACCCTACTTTATCATGCAGCTTTACTCTAATTCAAAGCTGCAGGCTCTATTAACACAAGGCCAACTACAATCCGTTTGTTTTAAGTGAGAATTAATACATGCTACATTAACACCACAGGCCTCTTCCTTTCAAGGTCAGCACTCCCCACAACAGTGCTGTACCACCGGTGATACCACTTACAGAGATCTTCCTCCTGCTGCCTCTCAAACACCCTGTGAGTCACTGCTGCGAGGCATGAGCAATGCCTTCCTGACCACGAGGAGCAGCCGTGAAGGAACCCGTGCTGCCCTGACAGAGCAGAGCAGCTCTGTGCAGGACTCATCACCTCACAGGCCACACTCCCATCAGTACAGTGCCTCAAACATAAGCTGTGCTGATGGAGGGGGAGGCGGGACCAACCTCATGCTACGGTGTGCTGCCCCCAAACGCGGAGGCTCTGCTCAGTTCCTCAGGCTGGTGTGTCTGTTTGTCCAGCCCTCAGGAAGGAGGTGTATTCAGTTTGCTGAATAGCAGAAGGGTTGCTGCTTTGACATTGGGCTAGTTTTCCAGTGGTGTCTTGACCAGAACCTGCTCTCAGAGGGTGTGAGACAAGCTCCAGAGCAGACTGCAGGAAACAGAGGACAGCCTCAGGCTGGGAGCAAGCCTGCTCCTTTCAGCAGGTCACTAGATGCCATCAGCCCCAGGGTGCTGCCGCATCGCATCTCACAAGCAGCCTGGGCCTTTGGGCTGGTTGTGCTGCCTCAGAACGGAGACTTAGGCCCCTGCTTAGGCATCCCAAACTGGCAATGGCATCAGACACCCCAAACTCGAGAATCTGACCAGGAAGTGTCTGCAATTCAGACCATTCAGCTTTTTCAGCCATCTACTCACTAACAGGAAACATACTTTTGGACTGACACTAACAACAAGAAAATTAACTACCAGCCTCCGCAGGGAATAAGAAACCACACACTCCTATCGTGCACTGTATTCAGAGTGTGTGTATGGACATGTGACAACTCCCAGGTTATTTTAAAAAGAAAAATATTTTATCAGACTGACACCTGAAATTATGACAAGCTCTGCCAAGGTTTCAAGTCAAACATTAAAAGAATGAAATTTATGTAAAAAATGTAATAACCTGATTGTTTGGTGGCCAAAGACTTCTGTAAATCAGTACTTTTTCTTTAAAACACAAAGAACAAACTAGAGATGATGCGTATTTAACCAGTTTTTGGTTTCTCAGCAGCAATCCTTTTGTATCTGTAAGCAGATAACACTGTTCTCCCACTTTGTTTCATCCACTAATTGAGCTCTAAGTAACTTAATTCAAAACACAGAAGCTGATCAGAAGTCTAAGACAGAAAAATGCATTTCTCTTTCAAGCCGTGATTAAATAGTAGAAGCGGGAGGATCAGCTCTATCAGGTCTCAGTCTCTGAAGAATGATCTGTTGCAATCTGTAGCTGCAGTAAACACTCAAATTGTTCCATTAGTTTCAAACCCAAGTGTTTTCATAAACCTTCTTACAGTTAGTTTTAAATAACTAACAGCACTCTAAAACATTGACACAATGTATTTCTTGCTATCAAGATATATGAAATACAAGTAAAAAAAAGTCTAATAAACATATGTTGTGAAAAATATACAGTACAAAGATATGATTTTCCATTTTTACATAACGAGTAACAAGTATACAGAAAAAGCAGAATGTTCTTTTGGTGAACAAAATCCATTCCAGGTCTAATTACAGCCTACCAGTTACTTAAAAATTTTCCTCTTCCATTTTAAAATCACATTTCATAAGTGACTGTAGTACGGATAGCCAAAGGGTTTGCTTTACTTCAATAAATAGATTTGTTTTTAAGTATCTGCTACGCCACCCCAGTCTTCATTTATAGTTAGATTTGTTCTAGTGCAATGAGGTAGTCAAATGCTCATACAAGCTACTACTGCTAAATAAGATACACCAATGAAGCAAGTCTCACTATGTTACCTAGAGCTTTTGTAGTCTTCTTATCCCCTCTAGTTCTCCTCAAGCTTTTCATTTCAGTTCATTTAAAACAGCTCTATTTTAGCACCATTTACCTCTTTAGCACCACTTTTTGTGTTTTTTGTTCCTCACACCTTTACTTATGTCTTGGCACATAGCCACATCTTCCCTGCTCCAGATTTTCTGTCCTCCACTCAGAAGCAACATGTTTTTAACCTAGTCCCTTTTACAAGTATGCAAACAAAACACTTGCAAACTTTAGCCTCAGAGTCAGGAAACCAAACTTTTAGGTGAAGTAGACAGACTTAATTAAGGCAGTATCCTTTTTGCAACAGACAAAGGCATTAGGTTTCCACCTTCCATCCTACTCACAAAACAGTAGGTTTGCTGTATGAAATCCTTAGAGTCTTTTGGGCAGCTGTAGAGGCATTCCTTCTTTCTGTCTACTATGAAGCTTTCAGTATTTTCATTTCTCCTGACCTCACACCTGCTGCAATAAGATAGCATGCAACACTTAGTACAGCAACTTTCTATTGATGTTAAAACATCCCCAAAATTGTACCCGAACCCAACTAACAGTTATGTTACTATTTGAACTGATGAGATTATAGCCTATTCTCCTTCAAGAACAGAACCTTCTTCCCGCAATAACAGCTAAAAATTATCTTTTCTAATGAATGAAGCAAGCCTCAGATTTTAAATCACGGCATTCCCTGAAGACACTTCATATTCACACTATGTGAGAGTGAAGTTTTTCAGTCACAAGCAGTTGTGAATATGAGCAACGTAGCTACCTCTAAATAAGTAAGTTAGGGCTTCCTGGTACGGCTTGCCAGGAATCACTCTGGAAGGAAGGTGCTTCTGGCTGGCTACCAGCACACAACACGAGTCAGAGCCCAAGATCTTGTTCTAGACAGCAACTGATTCAGAAAGATCAAAAGCTGTATTCAGTGTTTAAAATACAAAGTCATGATGTCAACCACTACGAATGTCACTATATTATTGAATGCTACTTGAGGATTTTATGTTAATGGAACAGACCGGCTGTAGGTATGAGCTTCTGCAACATGCAACCTTGAATAAGGTTGAAGAACAGACTTTGCTGAATTAGCAGTGTGACTCTGATCCCTGTGGCAGAGCCTGACTAGGGGATCATGAAGGACCTTAAGAGGGTGTGAACCCAGGGCAGTTGCCCCCATCTCCTTGCACTGTATGGAGCCTGTCAGAACCCAAGGATGATTACATTAACGTCTTAAAGAAGGTCAGTCTCGGAATAATCCAGCTAGGATTGACCAACTGTTCATTTTCAAAGGATTATCATCATTACCAAATAGCCTAAAGGGATTACGACAGTTTTACCTTGCAACAGATAAGTTTCTTTCAATATGGTCTGACTTCAGATTTCAGTTGTTTTCTTAAGACCCATGCACAGTGCATGGCAACCCCCTGGCTTCTTCAGAGAAGTCAGCCATCTGTGGAGAGAAGCTGATCTGGAATCACGGGGGGAGGAAAGTAGTGGTCCACCATCCTCCTCATGTCTTCTCTGGATCTGCAGTCATGGAAAGGCAGGGAGCTCAGACACCTCACGAACAGCCATGGACAGCAGCTGTCAGGCCAGGCCCACCCGACCCCGATCGCACACCTCTCCATGGGAGCAGCCACCTGCACCCAACAGCCCGCAGAAGGTGCAAAGATGGCACAGAGTGGGTAGCAGCTCCTTAGAGGCATGGGGGCACCAGGCATGGCGATAAGTAGCATGGGCAACACATACTTCAGCTTCAAACACAGAAGAGGGAAATGGTAAGCAAAGTGGAGCACCCCTCTGTCCCACACTAGCTTGCAAATTGCAGGCTTTCAGCACCAAGGCCCAGACTTCTTTCCCCACAAAACTTGCTATGCTGGCAACTGTACAGAGCTGGTATTCCCCACAAACGGGCTGCTGATGCATGACATAAAGCAGGACAGGATTGATTGGAGGTAGCTCCTCCTCAAGGAGGAGACTTCCGAACTTTTTACACCCACAAGACAAGCAGTAGCCACAAAAAAACATCACAGCAGCAAATAGGCACTGTTCTCTGACAAATCAGATCAGAGCAAGTGGCTCCTACACCAAGAGCTCACAAAAAGAATTTTTCATTAGTTTTCCCTTGAAGCATACAGCAGGAGGAACAATGCACAGAAACATCCAGGGGCTTTCAGCCACCTCCTCAACACTTGCCTTGCTGTGTTAACTAGCTGTTAACTGCTTAGTTGTATTAACAATCTTCAATCGTAGTTGAAAAAAAACAAAACAAAACAAACAAACAAACAAACCACTTGAAATAACTCCATCCCCCCAAAAAACAAACATCTTTGGGGACTCTGGAAAAGAATTCTAACCTAACCTGTACTAACAGCATGAAAACACAAAAATTAAGGCTAACACTTCACAGAAACATTTCATCTGTCAGTTTGAACCCAGAAGACAGAACTCATCCATAATGCAAAGGCAGAGTTTAAATACTGCAGAACACTGCCGTTGTTTGGTTAGTTCTTTAATTCGCTTGTACCTATTTTTCTGATGTTTACCAACATACACTTCATCTTTGCTAGTTATTTGTAGTTGTTTTTGCGTATTTGCTATGCTTTGCTAACTGCCTTATTTATTTATTTATTTTTTGGTCTGGAAAAGGTACTTGTTTAAGATTTAAGTTACTGAAAATAAATTTTTTTTTGGAGTTGTAACAACAAATCTGAACAGCAAAAAACAAGCATTGCGGACATCTTGAATTTTCTCTGTATCTTGAATGTACTGTTTTCTTGATGCTTTTTAATTTGCATGTCTGCCTTAAAGAGAACTTGTCAGAAGCTACTTTCTGCAGAGGAATTTTTCTGTCTCTAGTGCTTTTATATATATATGTGTGTGTGTGTGTGTATATGTATATATATATATATATATATGTATATATATATATATATACATATACACACACACACACACACACACATAAAGTAAAATAAAATTTAAGAGCTCTTTAAACAGCATGCTTTAAGCAGTCTTATGCTCATCTTCTTCCACAGGCTCTCTTTTTGTGTACACCATGTATTGCTCATGACACAAGGGAGTGCATCCTGGAGAAGCAGACAAGCTGAAGGGCTGAGATCAAACCTCATCAAGCCTGAACCTGATCTATAGTCTCCTAGAATATGGGACACTGTAATCAAACTGACTCATCAGAAACCGGCATGTACCACACCTGAACAATTAATTTTTTGTTCCTAGATATATTAGATATATAAACAGTCAATATTTTCTGCAAATGACACTCAACGTTTCCTTAAATTATTTCTCATTAAAAATTGTTTTTAATCAGGAGAAGAGTAACCATCTTTTGCAGTTGCATCATTTGGGGTATTCTTGCAATTAACTGATGTACCAGCACCTGACAAGTATTTCCCATCAAATGCTGTAAAGTCTACTCATAAATGTATGACATAATTTCTGGAGTATTTAGGATCAACAAAGCTGCTGGTCATTATAAAACGTATGTGATGCTTGCATGACTTGTGTTATACAGGATGAGCTTTTAATTATACATTTCTACAAAATGCTGGAAGGATCCTGGGTGTATAATAGTATTAGAAAACAGGCATTTCTGCTGCCTTTGTTTTAGTGGAAGGCTCAGACTGAATTCTTTAAACAGATCTCTCTGTTCATAAATTGTGTGATGCCTATTTTGCTGAAAATGAGAAAACTCACCCACCGGTTTCAACAGACTTGAAATCAAGTCCATAAGAGGCAGTGAAAAATGACTGAAGCAGACAGAAATACATTAGAGGCCCCTGTCAGTGCAAAACAATGTAGATTAGAGCTAAATCTTAAAAATCTGCCTGTAACTGAATCCTTCAGAAATATGAAATAAGCATCACCTTGCTTTGCTACAGAAACAAGAGGCTTTATAAATGGAAATGTATCTGGAAGGATGACATCATCGCAAGTGGTAAGGTAGTTAACAGTAAAACAGAAACAAAATTAAAAAGAACTTGTGTAACAGAATAACTAGCCACTTTTGTGTCTAATGTTTTCTCTTTTTGGTTTATTTCTGAAAAAATACTGTTCTGTAAGTTGAAAAGAAACAATAAAACCACTACTGTAAACCCAAATAATTATTATGACTCAGACAGCATGAATTCACAGAGCAGTCAGCATGATATTCCCTAGCCAAACCTATCCTTAACATCAGATTGTCACAAATACCCATGTACTAACTGTTTACATTCTTAAAATCCATGAATGAAATAACAAAATGCAAACACCTTAAACAACGTTTCCTTTCATAATGCATCACGCTATGATTGTCAACTGATGCCTCCTTCAATAAGACTGGTCCCAGCTTTAGAAACTGGCAGGGGTGACAATGTAACTACTATACACAGACCACAACCATAATTATCCACAGCTCTCCAGTGTTCTGCCACTGAACACACACATCTCAATTCTACATCTTTCAGAATGTGACATGAGCAGCAAAAATCAAAACAGCCTCCGAGCTGCTCTCCAACATGTTCATGAGAAGCAATGAGCCCTCAAGGTGCTACAGGCACCTTTATGAAGCTGCTCTGTCTACACACATCATTGTTGTGCAGTGGGAAGTACAGGACAGAGACAGGGTAGGGCCTCTCTCTGGAGCTCAGCATAGCTACCTGTTGCTTTACTCATTCAGCTCTTGAAGAGTTTCTCAGTTGAAAGCAGAAGCCACCACTTCGTGGCAATCAAATTCCTGTCTTCAGTACTGAAATGTAAATAAGCTTGTAAAAGCATTAACAGAACTGCGATCTTTAAAATCTTTAATGCAATCACATTAAAAGAGTCAACCAAGGTGACCACTGTAGAATGTTTCCAAGCTCTATGCTTAAAACAGCTAACAAGGAAAGCATTTCTAATCTGGCAAGGGGATACAGGCTAAAGACAACAAGGATCATCATCAGAAAGGACAAATGAGCTCCAGCACTTATCCAGCATCTCGTTTTTCATTCTTGCTGGAGACCTGCATCCTCTTTAGCATTTCATCTTTTCCTTCCTGTTTTGATAAGCAGAGCATAGCAACCCTCAAAAAGCACCCTGTGTGATGAGATGGCGAAGTGCCAGAGATGAACCAAACTGGGAATGCTATTTCTGGGCTCATCTCTACATGTATACAATTAGATATTTTGATATGCGGCTGCAATTGCTGGTTATTTTACTCAGTGAGCTATGGATTTCTGAGACCATTAATACTATTCAGCATCTCATTCATCTGTAAACAGCAAAGTTTTAACTGATACTTGATTTTGGTACAGAATTTAGTGGTGTAAAGTTTCTGATGCCAGTTCAGTACTGCTTGCAATTTAGTAATATTTTGATGAGAAGGTTGATTCAGTAAAAAGGATGTTTGTCAGAGACATGTATTCTGTTCCTTGTTTTACCACAGGCTCCCTCTGTAGCGGCTGGCAAGCGTTCCAGGCCCCAAATTACCCAGCCTAATTCCATCTTGGCTTCCCTTTTCCAGTTTGCTGGCTGAGCCTTCATCAATTGTGAGTACTAGGAATAACAACTTGGAAGAATTTACCCTATAAAGCACACAGACCTTCACTTTTTGTAAGGTGGGGACAGTACTGTTTTCCTGGTGTAGTAACAGCTGGGAGAATGAATGCAAAAAAAAAAGTAAGAGATGGTTAGAAGCTACAGTAGTGGGAACTATTTAAGAACCAAAAAGGAAAGGAAAGGTGGAGTTGCCTACTGGTAGTTGCTAATAACCTTTCTCATAAAAGTTACTGAGAACCGTAAGATACTCTTTTTGAGGATATAAGTGTCCTGAGAAACTGTATGCCAGCATGCTAAAGTGTTGGTTTTTTTTGCAACTGTAAATGAACATGTACAACATAAGAGACATGTGTGGAAGCATGCTATGCAATCTGGGCACCTGGGAGAGCATTGTGAGGTAGAGAGCAGAGTGGGTAAAAGCTGTATCTTAATCACCAGGTCTCCTAAACACAGCAATACAGGGCAAATTAAATTAAACAAACTCAAAAATAGCTACTCAAAATTAGCTATTCTAATATATTCTAATAATGCAGGAAAGGGGAAGGATAAAGGTAATCTACTTGTACAAGTGCACAAACATACATGATCTGTACAATGCACAGGCGATGGATACACTGATTGCCTGCAGTTTCCAATTTGACATCAGAGGTTTCAAGCACAAATACAGGCTGGGTGGAAAATGCATAAAAAGCAGCTCTGAGGAGAAAGACCTGGGGTGTTGGTTGATGAGAAGTGCAACATAAGCCAGCAATGTGTGCTTGCAACCCAGAAAGGCACCCATACCCTGGGCTGTACCAAAAGCAGCGTGGCAGCAGGGTAAGGGAGGGGATTGTCTCCCTCTGCTTTGCTCTTGTGAGAACCCCCTTGGAGCCCTGCATTCGGCCCTGGGGCACAAGAAGGATGTGAACTTATTAGAACGAGCCCAGAGGAGGGCCACAAAGATGATAAAGGGGCTGGAGCACCTCTGTTACGAAGCCAGGCTGAGGGAGTTGGGGTTGTTCAGCTTGGACAGGAGAAGGCTCAAGGCAGACTTTACAGCGGCCTGCCAGTGCCTAAAGGGGGCTGCAGGAGAGCTGGGGAGGGACTTTGTCAGGGAGTGTAGGGACTGGACACAGGGTAATGGCTTTAAACTAGAAGAGGGTGGATTTAGATTACATATAACGAAGAAATTATTTACTGTGAGGGTGGTGAGATGTTGGATTTTTCAGAACACTATGGTGAGCTAAACAACAGCTTCTTTGTTTCAAAGAAGATGCACTTCAGCTTTAAAAAACAAAACACAATACAAAAATGACTGAAGAACACATTGAGAATGTGAAGGTAGTATTTTTGTGATTGTTCAGATTACCCACACGAGGAGCTCCACAGGTTTTTTCTTAAAATAGGCTATGAAACTAATTTTCAATCCAATAATGGAAATCATAAACCCATATTGTAACTTCAAACTACACAAATCCAAATTATGAAAGCTCTAACATTGTTATGCCTGCATATAATAAAGCTTATGTTCTCAGTATCACTGGCAAAGAATGCCACAAGCTGTTTTACACCAAATACTCTATTCAGTATACAGGAAAACATACACGTGGAATAAATGGGTGGTAATTTAACTACAACTAATACTTGTAAGAAGAGATCCTCAAAGAATGCTTCTAATTTTACAGAACTTTCTACATACCACAGATTGTACTGCACATTCTGCAACATCAGTTTCACTTAAAACCATGCACTTTGTGTTTTGTATTGGTCTATTAAGTTGCAAAACTCAGACAGTGAAAAATAATGTAAACTAAGGCAAGCTTTCTCAGGAAAGGGGTGTTGGTGTTTTTTTTTGTCAAAGAAAAAAAAAAAAAAAAGACTTTTTACTGCAACCTAGAAAATACGCAACCTAGTGCTTCCAAGCAAACGCATCTCTTCCTATCAGGATAAATGAAATACCGTATTTACCTTAAAGAAACTTCCTCTTTTGTCCAAACAATGAGCTTTCATCGTCAAAGACGACATCGTCCCTGGGAAGACTCCACTAAATGTCTTGAAATCCTAAAAGCAGAGACATTTTTAATGGTTAGTCCAGTCTGTAGGAAATTCCTTTCTAAGCCACAGAAATAGTCACAACAAGCCTTCTGCCAAAACTCTTTCTGTCAACAACATGGTACCATTTATTTCGTACCAATGCCATTACATATCCTTTTAGTCTTATTTTTCCATAAATTGCTTCAAAAAGACAGTATTTGAAGTTCCACATTTCTCCCATCTCTTCACAGCTGATCCTGTAGATCTAGGATCATGTTCAATGTGCTCATTAGAAAGGAATGCTAAAATGTAACAATTGCTTTGTTTGTTTGCTTGACCTTAGCCTGAAGTACAAATATAACAAAATGTTAGATGTCACTACAATCCACCCTGAAGTCTCATAGTATTGGTGGGGCTGACTGAGAAGGAGAAAGAAAAATTACCCACAGGGAAAAAAACACGTTATCATAAGTTAGAAAAATACACCCCACTCCATTCCCCCCCCCCAAAAAAAAAAAAACAAACAAAAAAAAACACACACCTGCTTGAAGTTATTAAAATGCAATTAACTTTTCTGAGGGTCACGTTCAAACCAGAAGCTGAAGATGCAGTTAGGAAGAAGCTAAACTGAATGAACAGTTTAATATATGGAAGAGCATTACAACATGTAAGCAGCCCCTATGCACATAATGAGAAATATCACAGCGGTGATCTCTAGCTGACTAGCAGAGCTCCTCTCAAGTCACAACCAATTCACATCAGTAACTTGTAAGTAAACGTCAAGTTAAACAGAAACCAAATTCCACGGCTAAGAAGTCCTTCTAGGATTTTTAACAGCAAGCATCAAACTAGCCTACTCTCTCCCTCACTCACCTAGTCCACTGACAACACAGCAGTGGTTATGTTGGAAGTTCCAGTTACCCAGGGGGCAAGTATTGCATACAGAAGGCATTACGGGTGAAGGTAGGGCTGCTGATTCAATACAAACTTCAATGAAAATAACTGGCTGGGAGCAGCGGTGAAAAACAAGTTCAGTGGCATGGCTGCAGATGAAACATGAGCAAACAGCAGCAGCTGGGCAAGAGAATTCTGGGCATAAAAAAAAAACAAACCAACACCCCTCCTGCATTATGAGAGGGCATCAACAGAGGTGAACAGAACCAAGCAGGAAGGAGGAGCTTGAAAGACAGAGGGTTTAATTGGAAAGCCCTGGCAAGCACACACACTGGAAAGGGTGAGAAGTAGAAGCAAGATAAAAACATTTACTCTTGGTTTTAAGATGTAGCAGAAAGTTTAACAATGTGCACCCCCTTTCCAGAGGTCAGACCACAAGAGCACTAGAAAAGGTTACATTTTTCCATTGTCTTGTTAGCAAGCAGCCATGTTGGGAGCCAACCTGTTTTCCAGGCAGAGTTAGCAGACTTTAAAGGTCAGAAGAAAAACCCAGAATGCTGCATTGCTATGAAAGCCAAATGCTAGAGGATGACCCAGAAAGAACAAAAATAAGCTTAAAAAAATTAAAAATCCAGATCTTCCTTTTAAAAGTCAACATATTTAAAGGAACACATTCTTGATGAGGCTCTAAGACACTGCCATCTGGGTTGCTTTATTAAAAGTCTATGTAACTTGATAGAGCCAATCCTACAGAAGACTGAAGTCCAGCAAAGTGGGTGGGACTGCAGGTGCTGTTAAATCATCTGAGACACGAACTGTGTCCTTGTCTGTCACAAGCAACAGGGCCAAGGAAAGCCAGGTACACAACAGTCGTTCCGCTCTGGGGAATACCAGACATTTCATAGACTTCTCCCATTTGATACTGGGTATTCTAAACAACATGAAGCTTGGCATACAAGAGGGTTTTAATTATACAATTATTATGTTTTCTTTTAATGAATTCTGCAACTCTGAAATTTGCACCTGAAATGCTGAAGGTAGAGTGAGACCCATGAAACCCCAAAAGGAAGGAATTACAACAAAAATGTGATTTTCTAAGTTCATGCTATCCTCTTAATGACAACATTAAAATCAGCTCCATGGGCATGGATTTCAAATGAGTTGCATTGGGGGGGTTATGAGCAAGACCATGTATCCGTTTTGCCACCTCTATTCTCGGTCGTTCTTCAACCCATTTGCAAACAATGTCTCCTTCACAGGATTTTTTATTTTATTTTTTTTTATTTTACCACAAAGATGTCTACATGCAATCTCATTACCAAAATAAAACCATGCCAAGACTTCTACAGATATTTCAAAACAGATTCAAGTTTCCACACTCAAACCTACAGAAGAATGCAAGCACACAAACTCAGTTCCCTCAGGTCCCTTCCAAGAACGCGTCTCCAAGTCAGAAGAAAGCCTTGGAGATCACTGCTGAATTCGCTGGATGAGGTTCTGAGGCTCTACACTCTTCCATAGTCATTAACATCAATGTACTACTGTTACTGTCCCTATGACTGTAATTCTGAGCCTCAGCTGTGCTCAAGGCCCTGCCCTTCTCAGCTCTCTAGAGCCAGTGAATGGATCCATGCCAACAGTTGGCATTGCAGCCAGATAAACAGATTTGCCTGGCCACATCCCTCAAGAATACAAGGGGGAAAACTGCAAACAAACTAAGCCTAAACTGAATTACAACAATTCTGCCAGACAACAGCCTAAAAAATCAGAAGTTATATTGGGCTAAACCCACATCACGTAACGTATTAAAGCCATAAGAGCACAGAATAACACTGCATAACACTGATTCTCCCAACTAGTCAGATAATCACAACCTTTCTCTCAAAATAGTTTCAGCTTTTCTGCAGGCACTGATGAAATTGATAGGAGGAGGAAGCTTCTGAATAGGTTACCCAGAGACCCTGGGAGAAGCACTCTGGTGCAGTGAGCAGACTCTGGTGGTTTGTTTGCTCCTTCTGAAGGACACGCTTGGACGCAGTCCCTTAAGGTAACACGCAAGCACGCACCTCCACACCACCATCTTCCTGGCCGCAGAGTGCTTTCGAACTACTTCGGGTAACCTAAATACTGGTCGGGTGGCTTTCAGTATTTCTGATTAGAACCCTTTGTTCCCCCACCGAACAGATGCTATGCCCAATGGTGGGGCAGGTGGCTGGAGGCGGGTGGACAGCCGCCCGCAGTGAGGGTGGCCACAGCCCCCTCTCACCCCAGGGCTCAGAGGGCATGTCCGAAGCGGATGCAGAAACAACTGCAGATGGACAAACCATCTGGAGGCTGCATTTGTCCACTTGGTCCTGCCTCTTGCACTTCTGCAGGTCAGCCCAGGCAATGCACCACTGCCTGGAAGCTGTTTTTGTTGAGCCTGGGCACTGCGAGTCCATCAGAAAGGAGGGATCTCCTTCCTGTGACTGCAAAGCTGGGTGGAGAAAAGTGGCAAAGCATATCTACTTCTGTACGTGCCTGAGATGGGCGTTTTCTCCTTCTGTGCTTTAAGGACTACGGCAGAGTCTGAATAGATTTGCTTAGACATTGCCTGGGTGAGTGCTCAGAAACCTATCTGAAAATGCCATCAAGCTGCAGGAGCCAAGTTGCCATACGATGTGTGACTTTTCTCCGAGCTGCCCAGAAGGCAGCATTTTCTGCATGTGTTTAAACTGCAGGTGCTGCACCTGCTTAGCAGTCTCATCAGCTCATTCCTCTGAGAGGGCAGCAGGTGCTGGGCTCCTGCCAGCAGCCTTGAGCTCAGATGGCTGCCCCACAGCAGCACAAGCCCGCTTGGCGAGGAGCGCTGTCTGCCTTCCCACAGCACCGCTAACTCAGGACAAAGCCCATGTGTGCCAGTGACAAGGCAGGACACGGCAGAGGAACAAGCAGGATGCTTGGGTAACTCCTCTGAAATGCAGTGCTATCTACAACACCTCTCCATGGATGCTGACACCTTGCAAGCTGAAAGTGCCTTTCATCTTCTTTCCTCTGTGTCCTTCTCCTCTGGCTTTTCATTTACATGGGAATACCAGAGGACTGTTCAGGCACCTTAATGAAACCGAGACTTTTGACTTCTTGTCAAAACAGCTCCTTCTTGGCTCCCTCTCATGAAATTTTATTTGGCATTTTATGCATTGTTACACTTAGCCACCCAAACTCTGATCACCACCTGTCTGTAGTGATCAGGATCCTTCTTCCCTCCCTTCAGTTAATCTGCTCACTAGACACACCTCTGGAAACCTTGTTTATGTTTTATTTTTTCCGCCCTCATTCTAAAACACAATCCCATACCCAGGAAAATGGTAAGAGATACACACAGAAAAACTCAAATCTTCAGCAAATTTAGCATTCTCATGCATTTTGTTTTCCTGTTCTCCTAACGCATTTGCACTTCCCCACAGAAAGCTGAGTTCATTTATTACTCACAAAGCTCTTGTTTGTCTAATTACTCTGACTGTTTCTGGTTCTTGGCAAAATTAAACTTTTCCTTTTGGAAGTGTTTCCTTTGAGGAGTTAACTGAAAGCTTACTTCCAAGGACACACAGATACAACTGAGCACAGTACCACTTTGAAAACTTATTAAATAAGAGCCTCAGTCTGAAAGCTATCTTTGGTGCCAGGATTTTGCAGACCTCTCGACTCAAATGTTGCATTGTGTTAGCACAGCTGTATCCACAAGCAAAAAGAGAGGGGATTATGCAAAAAGGAGTGTAACTTCCGTCATTCTTCTGACTGCAGAAAGGGTTTACAATCATTTCTCTTTTCAGATGGCTCAAGAGCACATTATTTGTGCTTGTAAAAAACAAATACTGCATACAGCAAAAATGACAAGTCAGTATTTATGCAGTGTCTCATTTTTGCACCTTGTCATTTCAGTTGAAGTGTTGGAAAAAAATGGAAATAAACACTCCCTGATCAACCTCCTTTTGTTTCAAGCACTGTTTTTACTTCTGTGTTTGCTACCTGAATGAGACTTTGTGCGAGCTACTCCCCTGAGAAGATTATGCTTGTCACCAGTACACTAGCAACGAGCAACGGCATTTCTGCCCACAATGAGTTAAAAGCATATTACAAAAGATAGACATACACTATACATGTAGGCAGAAGGGCTCACTACTTGCAGGAAACAAAACTCTCCAAAAAACTAAAGCGGAAGCTAAAATATGCAATGCTCTCACTACTTTTTTTTTTTTTTTTTTTTTTGAAAAAGTGAGATGATCACCAGTGAGCAATGCTTCCCATTCCCAGCTTGTATCCCAAGATGCATTTTGCAAAATTCGAAGTGCAATGCCTTCAAATTAATACCTCCAACTTCAATGAAGTTGCATACCTCAATAAATTGTTCTAAGGAAGTTTCAACTCTCCCCTCGAAGAAAGGAGAAGAATATACAAGGTAGTTAAAGGAAACAAGCAAAATTAAATGGTGTGCAAGTATTTTAGTCTGCAAAATAAGGTTCCGTTATTTCACACCTGCTGACATACCATTTTACGTTTCTAACCTTAAGTTGCTGTATCATGCACCTTCATTCTTAAGTTTCATTTCTTGGTACGGAGAGACCAAGGCACAGTATACCCCAACAGCAATAATTCTTCCTCTCAGGCAGTTCACAGCATTGGGGAATTTTGTTGCAGAATAAAGCTTCCTCTGCTGGGATGCTTTTTGCTCTGTTTTGCTCAAGATCTGTAGCAGGGCAGTCACTCAGACAGTTTACATATGAAATGGGAATTACAGAAATGCAGCCAAGTCAAAGACTTCACGGTAGTTCCATCTTTAAAAAAAATAAAAAAATCCTAGACTCTTATTTCACTTACAGCTTTAATCTGAGATTTGAATTTCTGTGGGCTGAAAGAGGACAGGACTGAAGATCACTAAACCTTTCAATGTCTTCTGACTCTGGACATTACTCGTATAGACATCAGCTGGAGCCTGGGAGAGTAAATCCTATTCTTACTCTTCCACAGGCATCCAGTTAGGGTCACTGTCCTATGGCTCGCAACAGGGACAAGAGACAAACACCAGATGTGCCTGCTCTGCTTGCTGAGCTCTGGGCTCCAGCAGCCTCCTGGGAGGAGGACAGTATGGAAAATCAGCTGAGGAGCAATGAGCTGAGACCCAGCCAGGGGATACACATACTTCATAGAATCATAAAGGCTAGAAAAGACCTCCAAGGTCCAACCATCACCCTACCACCAACATCACTCACTAAACCATGTCCGTAAATACCACGTCCAACCTTTCCTTGAACACCCCCAGGGACAGTGACTCCACCACCTCCCTGGGCGACCTGAGCAATGCCTGGCTGCTCTTTCTGAGAAGGTATGTCTCAATTTCCAAACTAAACATCTCCTGGTGCAACTTGAGGTCGTTCCCTCTAGTACTATCACTAATTATCTATGAGAAGAGGCCAATCCCCAGCTCCCCACACATTCCATGCAAAGGTTACCCTTCTGCTTCCAACATTGTCAGCTGGCTCATTCATCACAGGTCACAGCTGCTCTCCATTCTCCTGGCTGATCATTTCCAATGCCGGTATTTGCATCGTGAAGTATCAATGTACCTCATCCTGGCTAACGTAACAATGCTGTTAAAATCACAGACATCTTTCCAAGGAGTCCTTCACCTCACTATGCTTTAAGCCATTAAATATCAGCAACTGCTCAAGAAATTACTATACAGACAGGCTCGGGCATGCAGGGGCTGTGAGTCAGTCCACACATCAGGGCTTAAGTTATTCTGACTAACCTGAAAAGGAAACAGTCGTTGCCAAATTTATAAACTGATCTTTACACATCTGGTTTCAGCTAGCCATTGCTTCTGCCCCCAAACAACATTTTGCCTACAGACTTATTTTTCCCTTTCATTCAAGATCCTGCCCATTGGCAGCCTTTTAAGACATTAAAGGATAAGGAGGAATTACTTAGAACACATTTTCATTATGGGACTCTGAGGAGAGGTTTTATGACCCCTTAGATTTTGGATAGATCTACTGTCCCGCTCACAGATCTCTACCTGCTTATCTGTGCTGCAGTCAAATGTTCAAAGCACCCAAACACTACTCCAGAGCTGGCCTGACCACTCCCACTGAAACAAACAGGCTGCATCACTCTTTCCAACAGAAGCATATACTTAGGTAACACCCACATCCTCAGAAAATCCTACCTTTAAGCTTTGTTGGATGTGGCACACTATCAAAGGGACTGTGTTTGCTGCTAGTGCTCTCTCTTTGCACCCTTTCCAAAAAACTTCCTCAACCTTCTCCTCTTTATATATAATATTACCAGGTCTCTTATAAGAGAATGATTATATGCTAATGCGTTCATGTCTTGTTTTACTTGTAGAGATATCAGAGAAATACATTTGTAAGATTGGCTTAGGTCTGGACAACCTTTCAGAAGATTTGTATTCATCTCAAATTCCCCACCCTGACTATCTCACAAAACTAAAATTTCTTGAAGTACTTTGGTAATTTCCCTTTGTTATTTCTGTCAGAAGCAGGAAATATTAAAGCAAAGACATTCAGAAATGTTTTAAAACCTTTTAGAAGTGTTTAACATTGAGCTGCAGTTACTGCAGGAAGCAAGAAAATGTAATTGCTTGAATTGCAGCAGAGCACCAAAATCTAGAAGAAACGCAGAATTCATGACAAAGTACTGAGTCACAAGCAGAGGGAGACAGCGCCTGCACCTGGGGGGTAGGCACGAGGCAACCACCTGCTGGACTCGGCCTGTGAAAAGCACCCCTCGGTGCCTCCCATCCTGTGAAGCCCAGAGAAGCGTGATGCTTTCCATGGCCAAGCTGTAACTACTTACCACCTGCTTTCCCAGACCGGCACCAAGCCGAGCTTGGAGCTGCCACAGGCAGCATCCCTCCAGTTGGCGAGGGGGAGCGTGCGCCTGACCTACTTTGGGTCCGGTGAGCTCAAACACCATTACCTGCTGGAGTAGGTCTGTGGCCTAGCATTAGGTGATTGGTTACACTTAGTCTATTATTAGACAGCAGTACCTTGTACATCACCTTCTTCTACAGTTTGCTTTTGTGCACCTCAAAATTACCTACACACACCATAATTTCCGTACTGTTAAGTCTGGAAAAAAAATACAGGCATGTAACTTACACGGAAAGCCAAGTCAGGACACCATAGCATGCTTTTGAAAATCAGCACATGAAGTTTTTTATTAAACGCACACAACATCTGTAGGACAGGCAAAACTCTACAAGACAGCAGGAACCTACTTTGAGCAACCTGGTCTAGTAGAAGGTGTCCCTGCCCATGGCAAGGGGTTGGATTCAGAACCCAAACCATTCTATGATCCTATGATTCTAAGAAAAAGCGTAAATAGGATTTTTCTGCTAAAGTAAACAGCCAATGGTTTAAAATTAAACAAAACAAACACAACAATGGAAGGGCAGAAGGGGATCCCTTCACCTGCATTTTTAAGATCTTGCCAAAATAGATATTAACATTTTTCAAATTGCTATGTGATGTTTGTCTCTTCTCCAGAACCATAAACATTTAAGGCTATTTTACAGAATCACAGAATCATTTAGGTTGGAAGAGACCTCCAAGATCACCCAGTCCAACCTCTGACCTAACACATCCTCCACTGAACCATATCACTGACCTCTACATCTAAACGTCTTCTGAATACCTCCAGGGATGGTAACTCCACCACTTCCCTGGGCAGCCCATTCCAATGTCTAACAACCCTTTCAGTAAAGAAGTTTTTCCTAATATCCAACCTAAAACTCCCCTGGCACAACTTTAGCCCATTCCCCCTTGTTCTGTCACCAGGCACGTGGGAGAACAGGCCAACCCCCACCTCGCTACAGCCTCCTTGAAGGTAACTATAGACAGCGATAAGGTCGCCCCTGAGCCTCCTCTTCTCCAGGCTGAACAAGCCCAGCTCCCTCAGCCGCTCCTCGTAGGACTTGTTCTCCAGACCCCTCACCAGCTTCGTCGCCCTTCTCTGCACCCGCTCAAGCACCTTGATGTCCTTCTTGTAGCGAGGGGCCCAAAGCTGAACACAGTACTCAAGGTGCGGCCTCACCAGAGCTGAGTACAGGGGGACAATCACCTCCCTAGCCCTGCTGGCCACACTGCTTCTTATGCAAGCCAGGATGCTGTTGGCCTTCTTGGCCACCTGAGCACACTGCTGGCTCATATTCAGCCGACTATCCACCATCACTCCCAGGTCCTTCTCTGCCTGGCAGCTTTCCAACCACCCAGCTCCCAGCCTGTAGCTCTGCTTGGGGTTGTTGTGCCCCAGGTGCAGGACCCGGCACTTGGCCTTGTTGAACTTCATGCAGTTGACCTCAGCCCATCCGTGCAGCCTATCCAGATCCTCCTGCAGAGCCTTCCTACCCTACCCTCAAGCAGATTGACTCACGCACCTAACTTGGTGTCATCTGTGAACTTACTGAGGGTGCACGTGATCCCCTCGTCCAGATCATCAATGAAGATATTAAAGAGGACTGGCCCCAGTACTGAGCCCTGGGGGATGCCACTAGTGACTGGCCTCCAACTGGACTTGACTCCATTTACCACAACTCTTTGGGCCCGGCTATCCAGCCAGTTTCTAACCCAACGAAGCGTGCGCCAGTCCAAGCCAAGAGCAGCCAGTTTCTTGAGGAGAATGCTGTGGGAGACGGTGTCAAAAGCCTTACTGAAGTCAAGGTAGACCACATCCACAGCCTCTCCCTCATCCACCAAGCACGTCACTTTGTGACAGAAGGAGATCAGGTTCATCTAGCAGGATCTGCCTTTCATAAACCCATGCTGACTGGGCCTGATCGCCTGCTTGCCCTGCAGGTGCTGCGTGATGAAACTCAAGATAATCTGCTCCATGAGCTTCCCTGGCACTGAGGTCAAACTGACAGGCCTATAGTTCCCCGGGTCTGCCCTCCGGCCCTTCTTGTAGATGGGCACCATATTTGCTAGCCACCAGTTGACTGGGACCTCCCCGATAGCCAGGACTGCTGATAAATGATGGAAAGTTGCTTGGCCAGCTCCTCTGCCGGTTCTCTCAGTACCCTCGAGTGGATCCCATCCAGCCCCATTGACTTGCATACATCCAAGTGCTGTAGCAGGTCACCAACCATTTCCTCGTGGATTATGAGGGCCACATCCTGCTCCCCATCCCCTTCCACCAGCTCAGGGGGCTGGGTACCCAGAGAACAACTGCTCTTGCCACTAAAGACTGAGGCAAAGAAGGCATTAAGGACCTCAGCCTTATCCTCACCTCTTGTAACTAAGTTTCCCCCCACCATCCAGTAAAGGATGGAGATTCTCCTTAGTCCTCCTTTTCGTGTTGTTGTATTTATAAAAACACTTTTTGTTAATGTTGACAGAAGTAGCCAGATTGAGCTCCAGATGAGCTTTGGCCTTTCTAATTTTGTCCCCACAAAGCCTCGCAACATCCTTATAGTCCTCCTCAGTGGCCTGCCCTCTTTTCCAAAGGTCATAAACCCTCTTTTTCTTTCTAAGCTCAAGCCACAACTCTCTGTTTAGCCAGGCTGGTCATCTTCAGTGCCAGCTTGTCTTTGGGCACATGGGGACAGAGCGCTGCTGTGCCATTAAGATTTCCTTCTTGAAGAGTGCCCAGCCTTCCTGGACTCCTCTACCCTTCAGAACCACCTCCCAAGGGACTCTGCCAACCAGCATCCTGAACAGCTCAAAGTCAGCCCTCCAAAAGTCCAAGGCAGCAGTTTTATTGATCCCCCTCCTGACTTTGACAAGAGTAGGGAACTCCACCATTTCGTGGTCACTCTGCCCAAGACAGCTCCTGACCACCACATCCTCCCACTTCTCTGTTTGTGAAAAAAAGGTATAGTGGGGCACCTCCCCTGGTAGGCTCACTAACCAGCTGCATCAGGAAGCATCTTCCATGCTCTCCAGAAACCTCCTAGACTGCTTCCTCTGAGCTGTATTGTATTTCCAGGATATGTCTGGGAAGTTGAAGTCCCCCACGAGAACAAGTGCTGGCGATTGCACGACTTCTACCAGCTGCTTGTAAAACGCCTTTTCTGTCTCCTCATCCTGGTTTGGCAGTCTATAACAGACCCCTACCAGGATGCCTGCTTTGTTGGCCTAATGCAAGCGTTCTCCATTATCACCATTCTGTGACTGTACCAAACAGGAGAAGAAATCCCACAACACCTTTATGTAAGGGATCAGACTTGAACTTGCACCCACGCTATGGCAAAAGGGTTCTTGCATACAAGGGATCTTTACCTAACAGTTGAGGTACACATTTGAAGTGATGAGAAATTCACTACTAGACATGGTAAAATATCTCCTAGTTCGTTTATTTGCCAAACTTTGTGTGTCTTCTGTCTTGATGCGTGAATGCCATACCTTGCCTTCTCTTCCTTGATTGCAGAGCTTTACATTGCACCAGTAGATGACAGCAAGGGCCACATCTGATTCAAAGAAGCCCAGTCAGTGGGGAGAACGCAGCAGCTCTGGGGTGTAGGACAGAGCATAGAAGCATAGACACTTTGCAGGTCTCCTGACCTGGCTGCAGGGAGAGCCCAAGGACACAGCTGCCCCAGCTGAAGCATGCCTTCGCCTGTTCTTCCTTTAAACCACGACAATGCTTTTTAGAACGATTAGTAGGCTTCCATCAAGGCTCTTCAACTTCAGTGGAATAAGCCAGGCTATTCAGACACAAAAACCAGGACTGTGGCTGATGCTCCATCTTATAATTCTTTTTAAACCAGAACTGATTTCTGGTGCCTTAAGTTCACTGGGCCACTTGAAACCTCCTGAAACATGTACAAACATGTCACACGCTCACCTGCCCCAAGAATAAACACCACACTCCTCCTACATTGGGCATCAACAGTTCACACACAAAATGTTCCTTTCTTTAGATAACTGCAATCCTAACATGCTGCCCAAGCATCTCAGACAATCGAGCAAGATAGAGAAAAACTCACTTTAGTCCAACAACAGAAACACGACTTCTCTGCATGGTCAAGCGCGCGAGCAGTGGCACTGCGTGGCCTCCTCCCAGGCCCAGGGTGTGGAGGCAGAGCAGGCGCTGCAGGCCACCCACAGTCCCTTCTCTCAGACTGGCAGGAGCAGCAATGACAGCACGTCTCGCCCTCATCATCAGACCCCACTGTCCTGTAAACACTAGGCAATCAGTTTCCCAACACTTTAGAACATGCACAACTTCCACTTTAAAACATCCTCCAGTGCAGCAGAGCATTAAGTACACCGGGGCTCTGGCTCATTTGCTCAGTGTTTTCAGAAACACCAAGCAGCCTGTTTCAGTTGATTTCCAGTTAGAACAATTCTCTTTCCAGAAAGGGCAAAACAAATCCTGTTTGAAAATTGTTTACTCCTCCTGATGTAATTGGTTGTAAAGGATTTCACTTGTTTATGTAAAACAGCACACAGAAGGAAAAAAATGAAAGGCAGACAGAACTAAAAGATATTTGACTTTAAAAGCAAAAAGTAGACAGGGATTGCAATGTATTAAAGCAACCTGAAAATAACTGCAAAGGCTGCATTCCCTCCCCAATGAATACATAACTCACTGTACCTTTTAGATGCTTCGCTATTTAATAATAATAAAACAATTGCATGTTAAAGTCTGTACTGCACAGAAAAATTACAAAATGTGGCTTTTCAATTATAATGCAATAGCACTTTATAGGTGTGTTTGTTGTATCACTACCTGCTTAACAAATATTGTTCTGTAAGAAAATTTTCTAATTGCAACTGTTTTGTTTTTTTTTTCCTAATACTTAAGAAATGCTTTGCAAAGAATATTTTTTGCTTATCTCTGTAGTTAAAAGGAGTAAACTGTCATTCAGGAGGTAGCTAATGCCTAAAAAAGTGACTTGCAGTGTCTCAAAAATCCATGGAAAAATTTCCTTTGATGCCTGTAAGTACTGGAATGAGGTTCAGTATATGGCACACTAATTGGCATGCAGGAAGAATCAAGACAAAGCCCATATGTCACTGAACATACCTGCTATTCCGAGATCTACATAAAAGCTTGTATCTATTCTTGGTATTGATGGCATACTGTTTAGATTATCAGAGAAAACCTTTTTTTTTTTTTTTTTAAATTATGCCTCTTCACCGAAGGAACCGATTTCTCATCACACAGAAATTATTACACTTGTGCTATGAAGTGTAAAATCAAAGAGTACCATATCATCTTAAATGATCAATAAATACGATTTTTAGCTTTGTTTTTATCAGCAAATGAAATGTATCTAAGGGTATACAAATTCATGCTAGGTGAGAAAAATCTCCAGGTGCAGAAGACAAAATCTGAGCAAACAAATTGATGTACTTTTGGAGCTACACATCAACAAAGGCAAGAAAAATTTGGTGGTCCACTGCCTGCAGGGACAGCATTATTGAGAAAACTACTTAGTTACCAATGCCTGGAAAACACGTACAAAAACGTGAATAATATACGAACATCTACATAACTTTAAATAAATGAGAAAAAAAAAAAGAGACTGAACTTTATTTTCCCCTCTGAAAACAAGCAGATGAAACATTCTGGGTCAGCTAGTGTAAACGCACCGAAATCCTTGGATCTTGGAGGATTAATTTTCATCCTGCCTGTTGAAGAATGCAACGTCCTACATACTGAATTGAACCAGGTCAGCAACAACCAACTAACCTGAGCAGACTCAAGCCATTCCATTGTAGATGTGCTTTGTGTCCAAGAACATTGCATGCCACCAGCTGTATCTTCACTATTGCTTTCTGACCAAAAGGTTAATGATATCAAACAGCCTACATGAAGAAAATCACAACCTTTTTTTATTATTTTTTTTTAAACCATTCATCTTTTCCATTCTAATCAGTGTTGGTGAGGCCACACCTGAGTACTGTATCCAGTTGTGCACCCCCAAGGTCAAGAGACACGCACAAGAACTGGAAAGAGTCCATCGCAGGGCCACCGAGGTGAGCAAGGGCTGGGAGCACCTCTCCTGTCAGGAGAGGCCTAGTTAAGAACTAAATAGAAGATGTATTTATCAACAAATGAGTATGTTTTCACTGAAAAAAAAAAAAAAAAAAAGGAACTATAGCACTTGTCTTTATTTTGCTTAGCACACAAAAAAGACTGCAAGAAAGTCTTCTACTTACTTAAACCAAACTCGTACCCCAAAGACCTCCCATGTAAGCATACGAGACAGCAAAACATTTACACCTATACCAGTCTTCAATGGCCTAACCTAGCTAGGATCCATTAGCACCAAATGGATAAGCGACTTAGTGCAGAAAGCTTGTATTGTTGGTTGTCCTGGCTTTAGGAAGGGGCACAGAGACTCCTCACTTTCCACAATATTACAAAACAGTGCTCCTAACCTGTATTATGGAGAAGGAAAATTGCTGCCAAGCTGAGAATGTGTGAAATTGTTCCTGAATCACTGACTGTACAGAGCATAAAACACAGACTGAGCCATATCTGTGAGTGCCAACAACAGTGTAATCCCCAAAGCACAGCACTCTCAGCTATGCCATATACACATCACAGGAGATGAAATGCCTAGACTTGTTTCATAAAGTTAGGAGAAAAAACCCACACACAACATACACACAAGATCCCAGAAAAAACAAAGCAAGTCTGAACAGTTCTTGCTCCTTGTCTGTTTGAGGAACCAACAGGTCAGGACAGGGGCAGAAGCAGAGCACATTGACAGTTCTGTAGAACCAAGCCTGCAGATGGCAGCACGGTTGGAACTGATGATCCTTACAGTCCTTTCCAACACAAAACGTTCTACGATTCTTTTATGCTAACTGGTATATTTGGAAAAATTATACAGGCTTTCAGTTATATAATCTCTTTTTCAGTACTAAAATGAAAGTAAGATTTTACAAACTAATTAGAAGTAAAATTTAAGTAAAAAAAAAAAAGTGGTTTATGTCTGAATGTCTTCCCTGAAGTACATATGAACCTCCTCTAAAAGAGCAGGTGACTGGGTATCTGAAGAGTGAATTAGATTCTATCTGTAGGAGATACATATGTTTGCAGGGGAAGAGATTTAACAAGTCATGAAGTGCTTATTTAAGGAAATGAGAAAGACAAACAGTAAATATTCTATACTCCAGAAACTAGTAGCAGAAGGGGAAGGGAATTCATAATATGCAACCAAGCTAGCACCTCTACTGGTACAGAGTATGGAAATTAGCAAGTAAATTTAAGCCTCAGCATCATTTCTAAGACACTCATGATTTCCCTTAAAGGCCAAGGCTATGACTACATAGAGAGAATGATTGTTTTATGAGGAAAGTCACCCACAACTTCAACCAACACCTGTGTTCTAAAATGTTTTCAACACGATTTCCCAAACAACTCACACTCTCGTACTTCTTACTTTGGGAATGGGGAAGGGGGGAATCATCTGGGAGATGTTTTCTTTTTAACAGACAAGGTAATTTCAGACCTTCAAATAGTCAGAATCTACAATTTAGTTTCTAATTATATTTTTACCAACAAAACCTGAGAGAAACCAAAGATGACATACTATTCTGACAAATACTGCTTACTGTTTCCTCTTCTGTTCAATTTCCTGACAGCAAAAAGAAAAATAAAATAGAGCGAAAACAAAAAGGTTATGACACATGCCAATGAAACCCAGGAAATTCAAAGCTTAAGGCTGTTGAAGTATCTGTCCCAAACCAATTCAATTCCTCTTCCTTTCTTAGTACTATACAATGTGTGACTGACAAGGTTAGCCTCCCTGGCTTGGGTTTCAGTCTGCACAACTTCCAAGTCATGTAAACACAGGCCACCCTTCCTGTCCTCACATTGCTCCTCTTGCCCCTCCTTCAGAAGACAATTGTTCCCTCTGACCTTTCCCTATACACACATTTCCTCTCTGATAACTACCCTGGGCAACCCCTTCATCTTCATGCACCTTCTTCTGCCACTGTAGACTTGCAGTTCTCTTCACTTTTTGCAGTTTTTGCTATTTCCTGCCTCCAGCTAAGACTCTTCTCCTTTTCTACTCCTTTTTTCCTAACATCTGCACAAGGACCCTGGAAAGACAAACATATTTCATTTTGTATGACATCTCCCAGACCTTGCATTTTTTTCAGAAGTCTGAGATGCCTTTCCACTCCTCCCCTTCCTTATGCTTATATTCCTTCCCCTTCCAACATGCTTATATTGAGGTGGTGGTCCAAGATCATAGCCCCAATAACTCACCTAGCTTCTTTCCTCAAGTTCCTCAAATGACTAGGACATACTCCACAAAGAATAAGAAATTGATGCAACAGCCACCATCTGTCTCTTACAGCAGAGACAAAGGCTTAAAGCCTCTCCCAGACTGCCTTCATCTGGACAAGGGAGGAATAAAGTTACATCCCGCTCTTCAGATTCTGGGATCAGCAGTTTTCCTTTCTCTGTCCTGCCTAGTTTTGACCCCCCCAGGGGTATAGGGAAGATTATCACCCTTAGAGTTTGTTTCCCCGGCATCACCAGCACCCACATCAAGACCTATTTGATTACTAAAAGCTTCTGTTTCCCTGCTGGATTCACAAGTTCATAAAAACTACTGCTAGAGGAACTTCTAAAGAAGGAAGTGTGGGTGTTTAATTCTCCACTCTTCATTTCCTTGAGTAAACAATTTGTTTTCTCTTCTCTATCCAGGGACAGAGTTTCGAAATAAGTGCTTTAGAAGAAAATAAGCCTCATTCAGTGAAATAGTGAAACTGGGTTAAAGTACCAACAACAGACCATTCTGAACTAAAACACACTGATGACTCCACAAGTTTTGTTTACATAACATAAACCTCTAGTGTAGGAGTTAGGTAAAGAAATACAAATGAGTGAAACTAACAAATGCTAACATGGATTAAATGTGATGAAACCCAGAAAACAACGTACCAGTCATATGAGAAGATATTTTCTAGGTTTAATTCCTGCTGACACACTGGTACCAGAAGATTTCCATGACTGCTAGCAACAAACACTGGCAATTGCTGTACATAGAGAGCTGGGACTAACCATACAGGAATGTTTACTTTCTCCTTTTACAAATGAGAAAAATAGTTTGAATAACACAGCTAACAGAAACAAAATTCTTTCTGCAGATGGTAACAAAGGTGCCAATGACTAAAAATAGTTCTTGCAGTTATATACTACAGTTTCAAGACCTAGCATGACATTGTTATTGCTTCTACATCTGATACCAGTTACTCTTGTACAGTTTCTTTGCACCAATTCTGTACAGTGAAAAAACACATAATCAATAAAGCCTATTAACTGCTCTTAAAATGAACAAGAAGGAACTAGGTATCTTTCTTTTTAGTTAATTCTTTCACAGTTCATGGACCATGACCTCACTTGCAGGATCACTGCTTCCACCGAGTCCTGTCACCTCCTGCATGCAAGGTTCTACGCAGCCCTTACTGGAGAAGGTGAATCTTTATGAAGCCCAGCAAGGAAGTGGTTATCAGCCTCAGTGCACTCTTCCATCTTCTCTTTCATCAGCCCAGAGGCATGGCTGCATTCAGCTGGGCTCCATAACGCCCCCATAGGGTTCAAAAGGAGGAGCAAAACTCTGTTTCCCTTTGCAGCCCAAAGCATAACAGAAGCAGCTGCTGTCAGCTGCCAGCTTGACTTCATTCAGCTCATAGTTTCAGCATTTATCCTTAGCTCAGAGGGATAGAACCATTTGTTTTTCTCCTTTTCCCCTTCAGACAAAAGTTATATTCTGCAGAATGCAACTGCAGTGCTCCTTCCTATCTGGGGAATCTATTATTCAGCAGCATATAGTAGAAAGAGATCCAAACCATAACCCATTACTGCACTTGTGGGCAAGTCACTTTCCATTCTTTGATTTCATTTCTCCTGTGCCCATCTTACTTACGACATTAGCCTAAGCTTCCTACCATTGCAGCTTCATACAGCACCAGACAATCCCATTCTACCAGCACTGTGGAGTTAAGCAGCAATAGCCTTCTGTCAGAACCCTTCATTCAGTGCACCTTTGCTTCTTAATCGGCTTCTTAATCAGAAACACAGCCTACGAGCAGCTTCAAACAGCTGCCATGCTTCTTAGCGACTTGCCACAAAAAAGCATCTCTCCAGTCTCTTCAAACATGTGAACTCCCAAAGAATCATACCTATCCTTGCACTCACACATTTCACACACACACAAATTACACTGACACCACAGGATCATGCTCAAACCTGGAACAGTTTAATTTGCCATTTCATGACCACCAAGGCTAGACCTTGGAGACTGCCCCTGAAAACATTAACTTTGCACATTTCCAACAACTCAAGATTTTTATGTGCAGCCTTGAGAGGTCCAACATGTAAATAATAGTGTTGTGGTTTTTTTTGATGTGCAATTAGGAATTAGCCTCCACATTCATACACAGACCCACAAAATCTTAACATGCTGAAGTGGCACTGATTCCAATGCAAGTATTTTGCTCAACTAGATCTGAAGGAGGAATGTCTAAGGCCCTGCTGGGGTTAATGACTGTTTGAAAAGCAAAGAAAACAGGTTTAAGTAGCAAAGCAAATGACCATATCGCCTTTAATTAAAGCTGGCATGTTTGAGACAAAAGCTTTCAACTGACAACCAGTTCTCTTTGTTAGCCATCACACAGTAGACTAGTAAAAGCAAAAGGACCAAAGCGTCACCCTACAGGCAGAAATACCTTTTACCCCGGCATCAACACCTAGTCAAGCATAGTCTTCATTCCTGTATGAATAATACACCTTTTCTCTTCTCAACAGGTCTCAAGAGAAAATACTGGTAGGAGTCAACACATGATGTATCAACATCTCAGGAAGCTTCTTCCTGCTACCAAATACAATGTTATATCTGACTATCAGTTTTATTAAATAAAAAAAAAAAATCAAAGCATGTGAATTAATACTGTTTCTCCGTTAACAGTCTTCAAGTTAAAGATTGGTAGTAATAACACTTCCAGCACTCATGCAGCACTACAACAGACTACCAGATAATGTAATGGAAACATGATGCAATGGAAGATTGGGATTCACAGTACAAACAACAAAAAAGCATCATATGCTCTACTAAAAATACACTTCTTGTAGAGAAATCCTTTGCTGTGCAAAGTTCAATTAGCATCTAGATAAAAAAGCACAATAACAGGCACAGATGATTTGGGGAGGAATAATAAGGCTACAGCTATATATCTTATATGTTTCCAAGGCTATATATTTAACTGAGATAACTTACCTCTTATTTCACTGGTATTCCATAAAAAGTATGACCAAAAAAAAACCACAACACATAAGTGTCAGGTAAAAGAGACAGATCTAGTTCCTACCTTGTTTCCTTTTTTTTCCTAGCACTGGAAAGTCAATTGCAGAGCTGGCTCTCAACCTAAGCGACAGCTCTGCAGCTTAAGCTTATAATTGCATTATTTTCGTCATGATGTCAGGAAAACTGTAGATGAAAAGTAATTTTAAAACAGCCAATACTGTCAGCTGACAGTTCTCCTTACATATGACAAAATAACGCACATTACTGTGGGAGTGTACTGCTGGCTTGCCAAAGGAGCCTCAGGTTTCTGGAACACAGCTCATGCTTATTTCATTGTCACTGGCATTCCCTGGTCTGATTTTCACACAACTTCGCTATATTCTGTTCATATTTGGATGCTAACCACACAACTTGTTTAAAAAAGCCTACTACACATCTGCCTCATATTAACCCCAAAATACTTCCATTTAATTAGTGTTTGCCTGCCGGAATAGCTTTATGTAAGTACTTAAAGGCATTAAGCTAACTGACTGATAGCTGTAGACAATTCTATGAGTAGAAATAGAAAGGAGTTTAAACAACACTGAGGATTTGAAAGATATGCATGGTATGCTCTCTGGCTGTTCTTCCACAAAGTTTTCTCCCAAAACCCAATCAAATCCTGTCCTGAACACAGAAAACACTTGACCAGAGGACTACTTCATCTCTTGCCTAAGTGACAGCCTCTAGAAAAATTGCTCATGATACCACCTCAAAGCAAGGAAACAGTTTGTAAGAAGTCTCCTCAGACTGCCTATCCTGGCCCAGGCCATTTAAGGGTGTTATATCATCCACACTTAACTCAGAAACATGGAAAGTTTCCAAGACAGGATGCCATAGTTAAGATACTTTATTAAAAGTTACATTATTTTAAGTACCAAATAGTCAACATTTCAGCTCCAGTATCAAATCATATTGCTGGTTATTAATAGATCCAGTTTTGCTAAAAACTTATCTAACAGTTTAGAGGCCACAGATAAAGACAGAAATGTCTGATTTACATTAACTGTAAATGGTATTTGGGAGATACTGCTAGCTAACGGAATGTCTAAACTTAGGCTGTTACAGTCCTGCCTGGAGTGGTAAACTTGCAGATGTTTTTTAAGAACTGTTGCACACTCCAGTCACTATTGGTATTGCTGCAACTGCGGAACATCCGGTGCTGCTGGAAGCCTGGCAAGTACTTAGCAATCAACTGCACCCAAACCAACTCTTCCAAAAGCTTAGGCCAGAATCTTCCAGAAAGGCTGGAACTGATTCACTTGCTCACTCTGAGTTTGAATACTAAGCGGTGTAGCTGCTAGTGGGAGACAGAAAATATATTCACATATGTAAGCTTGTTGGGCTACTGGCATAGAAGTGGGAAGGTTAGAAGGCAGGACAGCAGATACATTTGGAGCCGCAGGGATCTGTCTCTTATTTGCACATTTTGCAGTGGTATCTCTATCTGGTAGCACTTAACGCCATACATTCAGTCCAGTTAACTAGTAATAGAACTAAACCGTCCTGCTCCCCAGATTCACAGTGATATAGTCCTGCTTCCTCAGTTGAGGAGAAAAGTTGCATTAATTACTGATATCATACATAATGAACTTTTCAAAAAATTCACACGGTATATCTTGTTTTGAATATCGTACACTCAGAATAAATAACACTCCACAGATACCAGGAACAACCTATAAAACCCGAAAGTCACAGAATCACAGAATTGAACGGGTTGGACGGGACCTCAAGAGATCATCGAGTCCAACCCCCCTGCCAAAGCAGGTTGCCCAGGTAGGCGTCCAGACAGGCCTTGAATGTCTCCAGAGAAGGAGACTCCACAACCTCCTTGGGCAGCCTGTCCCAGCGCTCTCTGTCACACTCACTATGAAGTTCTTTCTCATGTTGGTGCAGAACTTCATGTGATCCATTTTGTGGCCATTGCCCCTTGTCCTATCTGAAAAGAAGTTGGCCAAATCCCACCGTCTCCCACACTTAAGATATTTGTAAACATTAATGAGATCCCCTCTGTCTTCTCTTCTCCAGGCTGAACAGACCCAGGTCTCTCAGTCTTTCCTCACAGGGAAGATGCTCCAGGCCCCGTACCATCTTTGTGGACCCTCTGCTGGACTCTTTTGAGGAGATCCCTGTCTTTCTTGTACTGGGGAGCCCAGAACTGGACACAGTACTCCAGGTGAGGCCTGACCAGGGCAGAGTAGAGGGGAAGGATTACCTCCCTTGACCTGCTGTCCACACTTCTTTTAATGCACACCAGGATCCCATTGGCCCTCTTGGCCACCAGGGCACACTGCTGGCTCATGGTCAACCTGTCATCCACCAGGACCCCCAGGTCCTTCTCCTCAGAGCTCCTCTCCAGCAGGTCATTCCCCAGCCTGTAATGATACTTCGGGTTGTTCCTTCCCAGGTGCAGGACTCTACACTTGCTCTTGTTAAACCTCATTTGTCACTAAGTCACTAGACTTAGTGTTTTAGTTTTGTTTTATTTGCTTACAATCTTTACCACAGCTTTAAGAGTTAAATGCAATCTAATGGCCTACACTGCATTAGAGTTCATTTAACAAATTGCCTCAATTAAGAAAATCATGAACAGAGAAAAACTGATGGACCATACATAGCTAAGTATAAATATACACAGCAGTATAAAGTATACACACCTGGCTGAGTGGAAAGTTTGCTGAGCATGAACTGTACCACTGATCTACCTTTCTTAAACTCACTGGACTTTTCACGCACCACATTTCAGCAAAGTGCTCCAACTGAGCTAGTGAATTTACTAGTGAAATAAAGGGTATCTTCCCATTCTGATGATCTCAAAGGGCACAAAGAGCCTTGACAAAGGAAATGCTTGTAGCCAGTCTGTCCCTACCTTGAAAGGAAACCTCCTTATCAACAGAACAGAACCCTTATCAATGGGGAATGAAATGTCCATCCACATTTGGAAACTGCAATGTTCAACAAAGGGAAAAAAAAAAAAAAAAAAAAAACAAGGAATTTTCTTATCATGGCCAAGATGTTGCTTGCCAGCACAAGTTTTAACTACACTGATAAAAACCCCAGGCTTTTAGTTGTGACACAAAAGGTTGTAAGTAACAGCGTGTTGATATTTTAAGACTACCTTCTTCAATTCTCTATCCAAATCAATTAATGCCTATGCCCAATGCAGTTAAACTGCATAGCCTGTTTATTCCAAAGCCAAGACTTTTCCTTAGTTTTGCATTCTGTACTCCTGTGGTACGATTAAAAACCTGCACTGAACTTTGTTAGGTGGTCAATGCTAGAACTAAAAATGTTCTAGTCATTCTTAGAACATTATCACCAACTACTGAAAGACAACTATTACCTACTTGCCATTCTTAAAACACGTAATATAACTCTAAGCCTTAAGCAAAACACACATTATACAAGCAACACACAGAACATCAGTGAAAGTAGACACAACATTATGTATTCCTTGTCATGAAATCAAGCAAAAATTTAAAAAGCTTCAAAGTGGCTCTCAGGCTGTCATATTTAAAAACAAACCATGCCTCCAACTCACTGTGGAGTAGTGAATGACATGGTTCACAAGATTAAACTGTGGCATGACAAACAGAAAATAACCATCAGCAAAGCAGGATGCCCAGTATGTCTGCTAAAAGGGTATGCATGTATTAACGTACTAACTTTAGCAAGGAACAAGACATGCAAGAGACCCCACCAAACAAACTTCTTGGCTTCTAGAGTTGTTGCTAACCGTAAGGAAAATGCACTATAAGCAATAGCTAACATGTGCCATCACTCATGAAATACCAAAGGGTGAAACAACATATTTCATACAGATGATGAAAAAAATGAATCCACACTTCAACAAACTAATATTTTTCTTGGCAGTCCATACCTTCTAAAAAAAATTGCAATAAAGTACTTTAAGGGATGTGCTGCAAAACAAATGATGAAAGTATTTTTGTAGGGAATCCCTGCCAAAATGGATGAGCTGTGCATTTAGCAGAGTAAAACAACTTAATTATTAATTAATAACTTTTATGGAACCATTACACAAAGTTTGAATTAAGCAAGGGAAGTTTTATTGCTGTCTTGACGGTGATTTTGTTTTGAATTGGTCAGATAATCCGAACATTCCAAGCAATGCAGTTTGTAAAGCATTTACTATGCAAAACAAAGACCACTGATTTGAGTTAGAACCAAGGCTTTCCATGTAGCTCCTTGTGATAAGCTGGCAACACTCAAACTTTGCTACTGTTCACTAGGTTATTCATTGTTTTTGTCAAAATAAAGTTTCTTGGATTCTACCCCAGTTTAAACAAAAGCCATGGCCCATTTCTCATGTGGCAGGGGAGGCGCAGATGGAATCTTTCCATGCCATTGGAGAGGGTCCGGCAGTCTTGACCCACATTCGTGAACAACTTAATATGTTAAACTTATAAAGTTGTTCAATTAACTAGTGGAAAGGTTTACTTGTGGCTCAAAGATAATTCTCTAGCATGTCAAGTATTTATAACCAGTTTGCAAGGACTTCAGTGGGAACTCCCTGCTCTAACGGCACAGAGAAACACTTCAGGATATGAGTTTTACCACAGCTATTAAGTCAATCAAGTTCAAACTACCAGCAATAAAAGTCACAGGACTGAAAATTTATATTTTCTAACCACACCTTCCAAAACTCAATTCTCATTGAACACTTACTAACTTCCAAAACCACCACTTTGAAGAGCTGTCTCTAGACACTTATAAAAGCAGTGTACAAAGTAGGGTTTATACTGTGGCACACATACAGACAAATTAAATCACCTGCAGTACCCTAAAGGTTTCCAGATAGACAAACCAAACAGGTGTGGCCCTTAGCAAACACAGAACATATACCCTGGCTTCCTCCTTTGAAGCTATGTGAAGCATTCAAGTTATGGTCTTCCATCTTCCATTAACTATTGTGTACACTGTGAAGCAATTAAAAAAAAATCCCTAATCAGCCATAGCTAAAATACATGTAGCTTACCATGACATCTTACCAAGTACTTGCATCTCAGTGTTGCCAACATCTAACTTTTCATAAGGAATTGCAGCCTCGGGAAGTTCCACATACAGGCATGCCAAGGCCCCAGCTGGCAGGAGGGTTACTTAATGTAATCTTCACAAGAATAAATATGTTTTTAGAAAAATACAACCAGGAGAAATTCAGTTTAGAAATCGAACTTCTCTGCAAAAGTTGGTGAGCAGTTTCTTCCACATGCAGGTCCAGATCAGTCAGCAAGTGTACTCAAACTTTAGTCCATGCCTTTTTCCTAAACGGAAGTTATTACAAGGCTTAGTTATGGAATTAACATGAAGCCAGTGTAAAAGGCAGCCCCTTGCCACACTGGCCCAAGAGCACAGACTGAACTGGAAAATAACAGCTGGCAAACCTATCTTTTGCTCTGCATTAGGCGAGTGACTTTGTGCCAGAACTTTTGCTTTAAGCACCTGACCAGGCATCTGCAGAGTAGGAAGATGAAAGAGGACACTATACTATAGCAAATACGATTTCTCTATGCACTCAATACTGTCTGCTCTTGCCACTCATTCAGATCAGCCCTTCAGATCTGCTTATGTGCTCCGCAGCTTAGAGTCTTCATCTAAACCAGTAAGCTTTGCAAGGAACACAATCAAGACAGTCAAGCGAGCATTTCCATTGACTTCCACGCATTCTATCTTAAATATGCTTAAATGTATTTTAAGCATATGCTCAAAAAGCATTATCCATTAAGAGAAAATTTTAAGTGAAGGAGTAACAGGAAAACAAGGCTACAGATGCGCACGCAAGTTAGGAAAGGAAATGTTAACATAGGTAATGCAACCCACACATGAAAGGAAAACTTCAGGTTATTCTCATGCTGGAAGTATGTTTCAACAAAGTCAGGGTCAAAGAACCCTGGAGTTAATTACTGGAAAACACGGATCTGTATTCAGCAAATAAAAAGCAGAAGTCACAGACATCACTTTGGATGCAAAAACCGTAAAGAAAACCACTCAGAAAGTCCCAGAAGTGTTTTTTTTTTTTTTATTATTTTTTGTTTTGTTTTGTTTTGTTTGTTTGTTTAAAAAAAAAAAAAAACTTTTCCATTACAAGCCACTTGTGCGACCATGTTCAAAGCACTGTTTAGTGCTGGGCATTTGGCCAGAGACATTCACGTTTTCAAGCTGGTTGAGTAGGAGCAAGAACTGCTCTCATTTGAGGGAAGCGCCTCAAAAATTAAGTTGTTTCTGCCTCTAAGCCTATAAATGTAAGCCTGGGGAGGGAAGCTAACAGTTACCTCAGTGTCAACATACAGGGTTCTACTGGTTGGAGTAGAGCAACAATAGCCTGCAGTTAATGAGTTGTCCCTTAGTATTTAAATACCTTACCAACAATTCACTGATTTCAGCAGACTTGTCAGAACTCAGGAAGAAGACACTGCCTGCTCATGTGCAAAGTAGGGCTTTTACTCCTCAGAGACAAGTCACAGGTAAGAGATCTTCCAAGAACTTTTATTTACAAGGCTATCTCAAAAACCCTGGTCCAAGAACAGGAGAAAACGCAGCTCCTTTGTCTCACCCTCCTGTCACACATCATCTTAATGTACCAGAATCCTCCATGATTCAGCTGCATTTTATATAACATGCAACACAAAGAGGGTCACTGCTGGCAAATCATATATGACAAAATAATTACACATCACAAAATACCTTTGATTCCTGTCAGAGGATTGGTTAGACCCTGATAATTTCCTTTTGCTACACTGTCATCTCTGTATTTCTTTCTCATATTCACACTGATGGTAGAATCCCTAGCTACATACAAATGTTTAAAAGAATCAAATACAATGCCTACAAGTCATACTGAACCACTAAAATTCACTCCTCAGCATTTCAAGAGGAAAGCGATGAAGTCCACATATTATTACAACTGAAGCAAGACATTCTGTATTGTGAGTACTATGTTTAAGTAACTGCAAATCAACTTGGATTGTATAGTAGTTTAATATTCTCCAAGTTCTACTAAGCAACACTATGAACGGGTAAATCAATCTTACAAGACATCCAGTGTTAGTAATTTCTCTTTGAGAATACATATACATCTTTCAACAAACGATATATGAGAAAAAAAACAAAGTAGGCAGAAGTACGCTTTTAGCCATCCTGCAAAAACAAATTTCATCTTGATTTGAAAAAATGAAGCGTGGCCTCTACATATGCAGGCTCATAAAAATCACAATCGGCAACACATTACAAGGATAACACCAAATTTTTAGGCCCAATTCAACACTTATAACTGACAGCATAAATTCATGAGCAACTCCCTTGAAGTTGATAGAACTACGTGAATATAAAAATTAATGTAAAGAGATGAATTAGGCCCATCCTCTTTTGATTCAAGAACCATTCTTTTAAGTAATGAACTTTCCAAGTATTAGAAATTATTGGATTTTTAGGCTACATTACTCTGCCTTTTGCTTTACATATTTAAAAAAAAAAGAAACATCTGGTTGAAAAAATGCAATTACTTACACTTCAGTCCTAAAACTCCTACCACAATTCTCTGTATCCTTGGGATACAGATGCAGGATTTGATAAACACCCCTAATCCATCCACACACTGTGGAATCAAAGAACTTCCTCCTCAGCCACCAGCACCTTCATATGTCTCTTCCTTGCCCAACTCTCACACGAGCTCTCCTCAGTCACACTACCCTACGGACAGGAAAAAGCAGGTCAGCCCTGCTTCAAGGAGAGGGGCAACAAAAGGTTGACCAGACCATGCCCGCTGGCACAACCAGGCTGGCCCAGGCCAGCTGTCCTTGCGTAGGAGACTGTTGGAGGCACAGAGAGCTGCTGAAGAAGGCAGAGGCTGTCACCACTACCATCAGCCAGCACCCACAGCTGCAAGCCCTGTTCTTCTCAGCTAGGCAGTCCAGAGGAGCACACCTACCAGGACAACGCTCGCTGCCTGAGAAGTCATTCCTTGTCCTCTCTGATGAGGCACAGGCCATAGGGTAACATTACTCAGAATGAACTGTGCTGCCACTTCCCTATTGCTGTACTATTACCAGGTTGGTTCAGTGGACACCACATGTTACACCTGTTAACAAAGGACACCTGTTAACAAAGAAGTATGCATTTTAAGCATGCTTTTCACAAGGGATACTGTGACTGGGTCAAACAGTACAGCAGCTACAGCTGAGGAAAGGACTTATGCTTCCACATTGAACTAACCTTTGTCTTTCCAACCAAAGCAGGCATCTTTCAGCATGGAAACAGTCACGGGCTTGGAGTCACTGTTATATCTGAAAGGCCCTTTATCACCTTTCATTTCTTCTGCAACTTTAGGGAAGAGGAAGGCAGAGAGAAGTCTGTGCATGTTTGTCTTAGTCCACCTAAAAGAGGTCCTTTAAGCCAAATTAAAACAGGCTGCAGTATCATGTGGGGCCTAGACCAAAAGCAGAACCAGGCCACATCAGCACTTCAGATTCACCAGCCAAGAATGTGAAGCAGTAGCAGCCGCTGTTCCACAAACAAACTGTGCTACAGCTCACGGCAGCAGAGACACAGAAAATTCCATGTTCCTGACAGTCTTTCCTCCTTGTCCTGCTCAAACTGTAAATACTCAGATTCCCGAACAACAATGGTAGATTGAACCATAATGTCATTTAGGATTGGATAACTGCAGGTGGTAGAATATCAGAACTAACGACAATAATAGTCCTAGTCTAGGTCATAAGCACCATAAATGCTAACAAGTGGACATAGCATCCTTTCCAGCTCTCAGTAACATGCTCTGGAAGATTATACTGCTTCAACAGTATGTGGTAACTGTATTGCATTAAGTATCTTGCTGTAGCACTCTGCATGTCAGGAGGTATTTATTTGCCATGTTGTAAACTGACACGTATTGGAAATAAGAGCCTTGTATCTATCCAATTCCTTCTACACAACCTCTGTGTTTCATTACCAAATGACTTAATTTACCACAGAGTACCAAATATTTACAGTACTGTCCCCTCTCCCAATGCGCACCAATTGAATGATAAATGACTTGAACAAAACAAATGCAACAACTGGCAACACTTGACTCTGCTTAGCATTCTTCCCATGCCACTCTTCAGTAAGATTTTTTTTGCAGCTTTTTTTTTTTTCCCAAGACACTTATCTTTATACATTCTTATTACAGATGAGAGGTATCATAAATCTCATTTTGGAGACCTGCACAGTATGCCAAGTATTTAGATCCATGGGTGAATGCTGTTTACCCACGGATCCTACAATGCACATGACCACAGCGCCAGTTTCCTGTGTCTTATTCACTGACACACCTCGCTCTCTGCTATGGAAGGCGGGGCTACAACTTTGCTGTTCAACCCCTTTCAGCTCCTGATCAGAAGCCACTCAGTAATCATGAAGGCTCGGAAGCAGTGACTGCAGCTTGGTAGCACTTGTTAAGAAAAGAACTGAGACCATGCCTACTTACAGATAGCACTACATCCATTCCCTCCCGCTGATGGGAGGTAAATTACATTACTGATTACTACAACACAATGGCTACACTGTTCTGCTAGACAATAGAAGCTCTTTAGCTTCTGTATTGGAAGAACTGTTTTGCCTTCATGTTTTTTAAAATAAGCACTAGCTCCTTGGGGAAAAGTTAAATAACCACAGTATCCATTCACTGCCTCAGTAATTACTATATTTTGATCCATCTTTATCATATAATTAAAAAAAAAGTCCCTCAAATCCCCTTAAGTAAAAGAACCTAATTGTCTTCTACTTTAGACATATTTCAGAGCAACAGGAGCCAACTTTCCTAGTCCTGTTAGCCACATACCAAAATCTTCATATGGCTATGTGATTCAAAGAACTATTGCTCACTATTCAGAGGGTCAACTGCTCACCCAGAGAATGGGTGAGCAATTGACTAACGGGCAGGGCTCAAAAGGTTGTGATAAAAAGGGCCACATAAGGTTGAGAGATGGTCACTAGTGGGGTCCCTCAAGGCTCCATTTTAGGGCCAGTCCTCTTCAATGTTTTTTTAAAGGATTTGCATGTAGGACTAGGTGTTTTGAGCAAATTTGCCAACAACATCAAACTTGGAGGAGTTGCGGACTTGGATGAGGGTGGAAAGGCCTTGCAAAGAGATCTGGACAGATTGGAGAGCTGGGCAATCACCAACCACATTAAATTTAACAAGAGCAAGTGCCGGGTCCTGCATCTGGGACGGGGCAACCCTGGCTATACATACAGACTGGGCGACAAGATGCTGGAGAGCAGCCCCACAGAGAGGGATCTGGGGGTTGTGGTTGACAGCAAGCTGAATATGAGCCAGCAGTGTGCCCTGGCTGCCAGGAGGGCCAACCGTATCCTGGGGTGCATCAAGCACAGCATTGCTAGTCGGTCGAGGAAAGGGATTGTCCCGCTCTATTCTGCGCCACAGTACAAGAAGGACATTAAACTGTTGGAGAGTGTCCAGAGTAGGGCAACAAAGATGGTGAAAGGCCTAGAGGGGAAGACATATAAGGAGCAGCTGAGGTCACTTGGCCTGTTCAGCCTGGAAAAGAGGCAGCTGAGGGGGGACCTTATCGCAGTCTACAACTTCCTCGCAAGGGGGAGTGGAGAGACAGGTGACCTATTCTCCTTAATTACCAGTGACAGAACCCACAGGAACTGTGTTAAGCTGAGGCAGTGGAGGTTTAGTCTAGACATCAGGAAGAGGTTCTTCACCAAAAGGGTGGTTGCACACTGGAACAGGCTCCCCAGGGAAGTAGTCACTGGACCAAGCCTGTCTGAATTTAAGAAGTGATTGGACTGTGCATTTAGTCACATGGTCTAAAATTTGGGGTAGACCTGTGTGGTGCCAGGAGTTGGACTTGATGATCCTTATGGTTCCCTTCCAACTCAGGATATTCTACGATTCTATGAACTAGGACGCAGTAACAGAGTTTCACAGAGGTGATGGCCACATAGCCCCCACTGTTTTGCTGTCAGACTAAGGGACACAAAGCCGGTGGGCTGTGTGAAGAACACTGGAGCAATGTGCTTAAGTCAGCCTCAGGAGGCCCTCTTGCATGCCTTGTCAAAGTGAGTCAGGGACATGTTACCAGCTTAGCCTCACGCCATTGATATGGCATGGCGCTGACACAAGAGAAACCAAACTGCTCAAAAAAAAAAAAAACAACAAAAAAAAACACCAAATCCACACCTTAACTGCCACCACTCTCACTAGCAGTGATTACACTTTTATGGATTTGCAAGATGTTCAACACAATTTTCTCAAGCAAACGTGAAATCCTGCAGCTTAATGCGATTAATTTCTCAGTAGGCTAATATTTATATTAGCTGTCCTTTCAAAGCCTTAGCCTAAGAGGAAACCTGTATTACTGCTACTGCACAAACAAATCCTCAGAGGAAACCTGTATTACTGCTACTGCACAAACAAATCCTCACAGACTGACTTATCAGACTTACCTTACCCTGGAAGCCCATTTCCAACAGCACAGTCTGATCCTTAAACCCAGAGAGAAGCGACACAAGCAAACAAAAGATTCAAATGCTTACAAGCTTACCAAATACAAACAAACTGATCTACTGACAATCCCTTTAAGAAAATATTTCACACCAGCCTCAAAAGCAACTCAATGAGTGGATTACTAGCAACAATCGGCCATCTTGTTCCATATAGCTGTTCCACCATCATTTCTCAGAAAAAAAGTTAGTGCCGCTGGAATTCTTGGTAATTATTACTTAGTTTATGTTCTTAATTAATACAAGGAATAAGGCAGCAGGTTTACTACAAATCCCCTCAGTGAAATTAAATGTATCCTAGGATTACACACAGCAAAATACAAAAGACTGTTCCACATGAGTGTCCTCAGAATCAGAGCACAGCTTTCCTGCTTAGCTATATGATCATACAGACAATTTATCATAGTCTTTCTGTATCAACTTATTGTAGTCTTTCTTTCCTTGGCTTAATGAGAGTGCTGCTTGCAACAAATAAAATGTGAGTGTGATATCGACATTACTCTCATCCTAAATCCCAAACACAGCACCATACCAGCTACTAGGAGGAAAATTAACTCTATCCTAGCCGAAACCAGGACACTGCTCAACTAACTCAATACACAGACCCCAATAATTAAATATTTGTAGAGCTAAATACAACATTAAATCTAATGAAAATTTACATAAAAACTGATCTGGTTTAAAAAATTGTCATGGTTTAACCTGGCTGGCAGCTAAACACCACACAGCCATTCGCTCACCCTCGCACCTCCCTCTCTGGGACGGGGGAGAGAAATGGAAAGTGAAGCCCATGAGTTGAGATAAAGACAGTTTAATAAGACAGGAAAATAATAATAACAATAATAATAATAATAATACAATGATGATAATAGTACTACTAATAATAATGTGTACAAACAAGTGATGTACAATGCAATTGCTCACTGCCCACTGGCCGATACCCAGCCTAACCCCGAGAAGTCCGGCCCCCCTCCCCAGCTAGCCACCCCTATATATTGTTCAGCATGACGTCAGATGGCATGGAATACCCCTTTGGCTAGTTGAGGTCAGCTGTCCTGGGTCTGTCCCCTCCCAGCTCCTGCTGCACCCCTAGCCTGCCCATTGGCAGAAGCATTGACAGAGCAAGAAGCTGAGATGTCCTTGGCTTAGTATAAGCACTGCTCTGCAACAACTAAAACATTGGGGTGTTATCAGCACTCTTCTCATCCTAAGCCAAAACACAGCATTCTACCAGTTACTAGGAAGAAAATTAACTCTGTTCTAACTGAAACCAGGACAAAAATATATATAAAAGCTTTGCTCTGCAGCTATAGTGGCATGTTTCATCCCAACAAAACACAGAAATACTCACAAAGCCAAAGCAGACGTAGTGAAACTGAATGTGGAGTTGCTGCGGAGTTGTACGGCCTACAACTCCACGTAACTGCTCTTCTAAGCACTGCCTCACCAGCCATACAGCCTGCACCTGGACAAATGGGTGATTCTGCAAAGAAAATTAATCCCAGTCACTTCACAAGTCTCTCAGCTGTTCTCCATAAACAATCTTCTAATGGCAAAAGAACACCTCTGCCAGCCCTGTCACATTTATCCATACTGCTTTTGCCTGCACAGAAATACCAGGTGGAAACCGTGCTCCGCCCAACCCTCATGAACACAGGCATGTAAAGATGTGTCCTAGGCAGAGGGGATAATGCACAGACGGGCTTAAGTGTTATCACCTGGAGAGGCGTCAGGTGAGCAGAGCAAGGGAGAGCTGAGCATGCTGAAAAGATAAGAAGACAAAGCTGCACTAACAGGGCGCCTGCTTTTCTACACCTCTGCAGTCAGACCCGGGCGATTTAATATGCATTAGCACAATAACGCTTACGAGGAAAGAATTAAAGAGAGGAACTGCCGAAACCGAGGCTTCGGACCGCCCTTCTGGGCGCCAGGAGCCCCCGTTCCGGTCAGGGGCGCGCCGCAGACGCCCAGGCCGGTGGCTCTGACCGCAGCCGGCACCGCGGGCCTGCTCCGCCCGCTGGGCCCCGGCACGCTGCGGGCCCCGACCCCCCCCGGCCCCGCGCCAACCTCGGAGACCCCCGGACGCCCTCCCCCCGCCGGGCCCCGGGCGCGCCGCCCGCTCACCTCCCGAGGCCGGCCCGGAGCGAGCGCAGCCCACAGCCGGCCGGGCCGGGCCACGGGGAGGAGCCGCAGCCTTGAGCCTGCCGCAGGGCCCGGCCCGACCCTGCCCGTGCCGCCGCGGCCCCTCCCCTCAGCCTGGAGCCGGCTCCCCCGGACAAGGCGCCCGCACCCTGCACCCACCGGGCCCGGGGAGCTCGGCACGGCCCGCGGGGGCCGCGGTCCTGGCCTCCGGGCCGGGCGAGCGAGGCCGCGCCGTTCGTTGCCCCCGCCTGGACGGGCACCTGAGGCGGCGGGGCCGGTGGCCGGCGGCGGCCTGCAGTGCTCAGCGGGGCCGGGCAGCCGCTGGAGGCCCAGCCCGGGCCGCTCCCCGGTGCCCCGGTGGCGCCGGCGCGCTGCCGTACCTGTGTGCGTGCCGGCGGGACGGGCCTGCACAGCTCCTCCTCGCGGTCTGCACCAGGCGTGCTGGGAAAACAGCGTCCGAGCGGTTGGGATGTGCGCATTCCCCAGGTCGTTCCAGGGTCCTAACAACCAGTCTTTCACAAGGTTGTTATGCTGACTGCAGGGCGAGTTACTTCAGTAACAAAACAACGAGCGCGAGATTTTCCTTCCCGTTTGGCAGCCGCTTTCTCCATAAATAGAACACCGGTTGTGAAATCTGTTCATCTGATTCGTGTCAATATAGAACAATGCTAGAGCCGCATGATGAAATGTGACCTTCTGTCTTACATACCCTTGTATAACCACAAGTCACAGAGTGGTTAATGTATATACTTCCTGTACCTTGCAAAAGAATGGTCTAGCGGTTCATGTCAATAGAATGTTTGGAGGGTAAACCTTGAGACTCGGGTCTAGGGGATAAGAGAAAAAGGAGTTTTCAAAAACTGCTGACTTTTGCATGGGGCGCTGCACGGGTCTCTGATATCCGAGCTAAGAGATCACCAAATTAAGGGGGGGGGGGGGGGGGGGGGGGGGGGGAAGCTGAAGAACAACCAAAGGATAAAGCCTGGGGGGAAGACTATGAGCCTTCAGTATGAGCGACCCCCCAGAGGGACCACCGGAGACTGATATGCATGCGTCTGTGGGATGATTCGGTTCCTGGGAAACTAATTATAATAACCCTGCCTTTTCCAAAAGTGGTGCTGAATATGTATTAGCCTAGGAGCATAAAAACCAGCCACCTGATGTAATAGGTGTGCGTCTTGGTGGAGCGGAGACTCCCAGCGCACCCAGCGTTGTTTGCTTGCCTCTATTCATTTAATAAATTGTAAACTTTAATTGCAATCCTATTTGAGACTCAGTCATTTATTACATGGTTAAATGCCAGCAACCGCACTGAAGATAGCAGCTGACAGGTTGAACATGATTAGGAACATACTCGAGAACCCACAGGGGTGGAAAATCATATTTAAAGGAGGTACTGCAATTCCAAAATCCAGATTATTAAAGCAAAAGGTAGCTTTGCAGAAATACCACAAAGCAATACTGTCTTGGTTACAAGGTGATGCAATTTACATTAATCCAAGGCTTCCATTAAAATGGCCATTAATCCTCAGGCATTGGAAGAGACGTGGCTGGCTCATATTGATGCAACCACAAGCAGCTTCTCTTGCTGCAGCTTTGATGTAATCTATATCTGTCCTTTGACACAGTGGTGTGAAACTTCAGATACAAGCTGGAGACAGCTGAAGTAATCCTACTTGCAGGTTGTAAAAGCTGCTGTGTACTCTACAATCCGTCTAGAGAGCTACTGAAACCTTTCTGCTCCAGATGCCATGCATACCACTCTGAACTTCAACATTAAAAAACATTTCAGGCAGCCTTGCAGATGGTACTAACATGCAGTATTGCAGTGCCTAGCTTGGCATAACTCATTGGAGCCCCAGCTTTCCTCACGAAGTGTGGTGAGCTACCACTGACCCTAAAAAGCAATTGAGAGCAGTGCAGTGAGGCACCTGCCAACCAACAAAAAAATTGACCCACCTCAGTAAGAGTGGCAGATATGGGAGAGTTCTAGTCCAGGGCTGCACGCAGGCATGCCTCTTCCCTTGGGATTCACAAAGCCCACCTGCCCCCTGACAAAAGAGAACGAGGCCACCATGCTCTTCTCATAGACCTCTCATGATTGCTACTGTGAGAAACACTCCGTAGCCAATAACTTAGGCTCAGGTGAGGATCTCAGTGAAGTAGTAATTTATTCGCGATTGCAATGGCGGGCGCCCCACAAGCAGGAGAGAGGGCATCTACTAGTTCCAAAACACAGTTTATATACCTTTTGATGGCAGGACCCTCCCCTGTTTCCCCACTGAGTGGGTAATCCAGGTTCACAATCTATCTGATGCTTCACAAACAATGCATGGCTTTCAGTCGCCAGCCTGTTAAATTTCAAATTTCTTTTGACATTTTTACTGCTTGAAGTGGTAATGTTTCTTCACTTATCTGACTTGACTTGACACCGTGATTTTCACCTAATTGTCCTAAGGAGTCTGATTGTCTGCATTTTACAAGGTCGCCTGCTAAACTTTCTTATCACTGTAAGCATATCTCAGTACCACATTCCCTCCTTCTAAACAATGTAACTCTGCAAAAACAACATTTCTATTCCCACACTACCATGGGACAGCCACTTGCTGAATCCACCTATCAGATCAGGTCCCACGTCACCCCTACTCACTGGGGTGTGGACAACAAAGTTGCTTACCTTGCACACAGCAAACAAGAGGCAGTAAATGAGAGGCAGGTATTGACATACATGGCCCTGCCGAACTGGAGCAGTGCTGAGCTCCAAAGACTGGAGGCAATTTACTTGCAAAAACTTTGCCACACACAGTCTTCCAAGTACCTGAGAAGATACCAGGTGAAGTTTCATGGCTTGTGTTTCTTATTTATCCCTAATTGAGACCCTCTAAATCCAACTGCAAGCATGAGTTTGGCACAGTCTTCTAACAAATGCAGTAAGCCTGCAGGAAGGTTGATTTTTTCATGAGCCCTGAGCTACTGGGCTGTATTTGCCATCATGTGAGCATGGGGCAGAGACCAACATGTAGGCCACAGGCTCTAAGCATTGTTGGGATGCCCCTCAGGACTTGACTAGTCTAGACAAGAAATGGCACTTTGCCTTGCCAGCATTGCTGCACTGCTGCAGACACCCCTGCGAGGTGAGGCAAAGTAAGCTTTCCCATGTAGGTTGGTTTTGACAGAGCCTGGGCAGCATCTACTTTAGCTCTGTAAAAATCAAAATGCCTGTTTCCTATTTCCATCCCAATTACAGAGCAAAACACTGTTACTGGTGTTTTGAGTGCATACCTAGGAGATGGGAAATGCACTTGCTTATCTGCTGTCACACTCTGGCAATTGCAGAAAGGAGCAGCAATTATATCCTTAAGCTAGCTTCCCTCATGGTGGCCAGAATTTGTGTGTCAAGAGACTGTGTGCTTCCACTGGCTCCTATCCTAGAAGCCTGCCATATCACCATGAGCTTTGCAGGAGAGAAACTGAAGCACTTTGTAGAGAAGGCGGACGAGTCACTGGGACCTACCTCCTGCGTGCTCAGCACATTGCTGCTGCCCCATGGGAAGGCCTGTGTGGTCTCCCAGCCATTGGTTTGCATCCCCCCAGCGTCTGGTCATGTTCACTGACAGCTTCAGAGTAATCTTTTTTTACCGTAGAACATGATTTGTGTTTCAGTTGTACGTGACAGTGATGTCCTGGTTTCAGTTAGGATAGAGTTAATTTTCTTCCTAATAGCTGGTAGCTATGTTTTGGCTTAGGTTGAGAAGAGTGCTGATAACACCCCAATGTTTTAGTTGTTGCAGAGCAGTGCTTACACCAAGCCAAGGACATCTCAGCTTCTTGCTCTGTCCTGCCAATGGGCAGGCTGGGGGTGCAGTAAGAGCTGGGAGGGGACAGACCCAGGACAGCTGACCCCAACTGGCCATAGGGGTATTCCATGCCATCTGGGGTCATGCTGAACAATATATAGAGGTGGCTAGCCGGGGTGGGGGGGACAGCTGCTCAGGGATTGGTGGGGCAGTGGTCAGCGGGCAGTGAGCAATTACATTGTGCATCACTTGTTTCGTACACATTATTAGTAGTAGTACCATTATTATTATTATTATTATTATTATTTTCCTGTCTTAATAAACTACCTTTATCTTAACCACAGGCTTCAAGGCTTCACTTTCCCGTTTCTCTCCCCCATCCCAGAGAGGGAGGGGGGAGGACGAGCGAAGGGCTGTGTTCCGACCAGTTAAACCACGACACTTCAGTATGTTATATATGGAGTGGTAATTCGTGTCGAGAAAATGGTTGATATTCATAAAGAAGGGGGAGATTTGGGAGTGTGGCCATGGGGGTTGGAAAGCCCCGTGGTTGAGATAACATTAGACTCTTAACGATGAGGCCATCAGGAATAGTTAAAAGAGTTTAGAGGGAACAAAGAAGGGTGGTTCATGAGACTCCATGCAGTCTCCGGTTTCTTGTTCTCCAGCCATAAAGGCACGGATATTTCTGTGTGTTTGCTGTTGTTGTTATATTCAAAGTTGTTTGACCAATGAAAAGTTGCTTGGAAAAGAACTGCTGTGGGGAGAAAGGTATAAGAGGGGTATAAGAGCCTGCCCTCAAGAAAAAAAAAAAAAAAAAAAAAGGCAACAGGATGAAGTTACGTCATCAATAAAGAAGCAGGAAAAAGAAGTGAAGAGGAACAGGCTGGCAGAATGGAGACCAGGACGGGAACAGGCACTTCGATTGCCTCATGAAGATAGGCTTGGCCAAACCCAGCAAACTGCTCAGAGAAGCTCGTACAGAAAGTCGCTGGAAATGGGCGCACTGGAACTGGAGAGAATCTCGAGCTGAGAGAAGCGGAGCCACGCACACAACTGCCCCTCTCTGGTCAGCAGCTGCGCATTATGGGGAATCATACGCCCTTACGAACAAAGACTGTCCTGGTAACCTTACAGCTTGTTCTCCTTATTAACAATTGGACATTTTATGGGCCTGAAATACGGGACCAAACTGAGGTCAAGGTGTGGGACTCTGCAACTAAAAACGACAAGGTTGCAGTGGGATTGCTCGGCACCTGGCAAGCAGTCTCTGAGGCCTTAAAGAGCCCTGTGGAGCCACAATCACAAACGTGTGGCTTGCCAGAGAGTGAGGGAGCTGCGGGCTCCTTTACTGATCTGACTGCTACGCCATGGGCCCCTCTGCTGCTACAGCCATCGAAGGCTTTTGCTGTTACGCCCCCTGTTGACCTGGACGTGCCTTTTGACCCAGGCCTATTGGCCTTGAAAAAGGAGATGGATATGCTTTTCTTCGATCTGGGAAGAACGGGATACATAAGGCCTGAAGACCGAGTTGCTTGACAACTTAAAGCAAGACATACTGCTCAAAAGGAATGGAAAATGGAGACTTGTATGGAATCAAGAAAAGCAACGGAAAATAGAGAATGTTAAGTCATAGAACTTAAAGGATTGTTTGTTACCTTTTCTGATTGTACGTACGTATAGACGTACTTGGGTTTAGTATGTAAAGCAATGTTCTGTATATTTAGAATGTTTGATGTTCGTGTGTGCATGTTGGTGGAGCGTAGACTCCCTGCACACCCAGTGCTGTTTACTTGCCTTTTATACCTTTTATAAATATTACTAAATTCAGATTGAATTGAGACTTCATTTATAACAAGTACATTCAAAATCTTATCTCTTAGCAGTATTTTGTGTATTACACTTCAAGCTGTAAGTCAGATTTCTTGCTCTGATTTGTAAAACAACACTAACTCTCAGCTATTTGTTACAACAAAGGGAGGAGGGAGGCGAAAATCAAACTGCATGAAGAAGGCACAACAAAAACTGCTTAAAAGCAAAACTAGCTGGTTTGCTCAGTTTTCCCAATGACTTTTTCATACAGTGAGCAGAGGGTACATGGATACTTACACACAGGTGAGCCTAACATAGTCACCATGACTTGCTGTTTGTTAAAAGCTTGTTAATGATATTAGAGAATGTTTCTTGAAAGAAATGGTATCTTGTGGATTTACCTGGTTTTCAAGATATTTTGGTTCCCTTCCCAGCTCTGCCTGCACAATTCTGAACAATTAACTCTTGCTACTGGTCACACCATTAACTGCAGGGCATGAGCACATCTTAAAGATTACAGTGCTCTTGTACTTACTGAACTAAAGGCTACACGAGTAGGACAAAAATGAGGCTAAACAAATATGGAAAAAAAGGGTTGTTTCTGCTTCTTCATAGGGCCTTTTCAATATGGAAAAATAAAAATGTCCATCTTCCATTTTCTGTACAAATGACAGACACACTCTTTACAATTCCTCAGTCTTGTTTCTCTTCTATAAGACTGGAAAGGACTGGAATGAAATTGTTTACAATTGCTAGTCTCTATGGGAGGAAATTACTCTTTTATTATTTACTGGCACTGTGCTCTCAAGTTCATCTCTCTCAGCATTGTCCCATTAAGGGAGATCTGGCCAACAGCTTTGCAACACTCCCCCACATCAAGGCAAATTTTCATCATGGAATTCTGACGAGAGATCCAACAAGTTGGATCTTCACACTCCTCTGAAGAAAATGAGTAAGTGCAAATGCTGCATAACTGCATTTCTAGCTCAGTAGCACTTTTTACCTTCCCTCTCTTTAAGTGGAAACACTAGGTTGAAAAGCATATTCAAATAGAATGTATACCTGTGCAGGGACTCAGGAGCACTTTGACACACCAGCTCTTTAAGAAGGTATGGACCTGAACCCTAACTTTCTCAGAAAGCCCCCACAGAGTGCATGCCAAGAGCAACCCAGGGCACTACACACGTTCTGCCCTCTCAGAGGACTCATGCAGGCAACCCTCTCTGCTCCTGTGTAAGGAAGGATCAGGTGCCACAGCCTCCACACCTGCTCTTGCCAGCAGCCTTGCTGGATTAGGGATCAAGGCAGGAAGGAGCAGTAATGAGCTTCTGGCTGCCAACGAAGGCTCATTCCAGCTGCGTACATGCCAAAAACTATTCCTCGCTCTACAGTTTGAGCCAAAGTGACATGAGAGTAAGGATGAGATCTCTGCCCAGAGAGACAATGACTGCCAGACACTAGCTGTGATTAATCCCAATGAATTTGGGGAGAGTCAGAGCCATATTCTAATCACACTACTGAACACTTTTCTTTTTGACAGCACGTAGGGAAGAGGTAGTAAGATCTGCGTTTGGGTAACTGTCTCCTCACTCCACCTCAATTTGGAATTGCTGATGTTGCAGACATACTGCAGAAGCACAGCAACATGAGCTGACTCCAGTTTGGACATCAGTTTTGAGGTGCTCAGAACTATCAGCTACAGAGGAAACTAGTCTCTACCTTCATTATGGTGGTGGAGGTACTGGCAAAGGGGAACACACTCTCATTGTTGTCCAAAAATAGATGCTGGCATTTCGAGTCCTTCTTTTAAGGCTGTCTTACCTTGCAGGACGGTAATGATTGAGTCATCCCTTCATCTTTCCAACACTACTGGAGAAGAAAAAAAGGGGAAAAAATGATAGTGGAAAAAATAGATAGTCTGGCCATAAAATTATTTGCTAAATAAAGTCAACTGTGCTACAAATCTCCAGTTACAATGAGAACTGGTATATAATACCAATCTAAGAGAAAACAGATCACTGGAGAGTACTGTTAACAACTAATTTTCTGTCACTTCTGTAGGATGTTATACCAGTGCGCTGTTGAGCTAAGCCCAACAAAAGTGTATTAATACAATTTCAGCTTCTTAATTAGTACCATCAACTTCTGCCTTTTCCTTCCCAAGACTTCCACTGCTGCAGCATGCCATTGTGCATGTGCTTTTTTGTGCCTGTAGGCAGTGGCATTCTAAGGTGGCAGCAGTCATTTGCTTTTACCATCTCTTGGCACCCAGACCAGACCAGAACAAGCCTAGAAAAAAAATCAGGCCCTCCCTTTGCTTGGGTACCAACAAGAGTGCCACTATTCAAGGAGGGAAAAAAAAAAATGCCTGTAGCCATGTTAAAAGCTCTTGCCTTTATTAGTAGACATATTAATGTTTATCAACATGCTTTCAAGCTGTACTCAAATATTTTGCCAGTGGTTTGCAGTTGTTTGTAAAAGCTGCCTGTTCCAGAAGCTAGTGTGCAGTCCTGCAGTTTGAAATTTCCTCAGACTAATTTGAGTTAAAACTCTTGCTCTCCTCTAGTGCTGAGCAAATTCAGCTGTGTGGAATAAGGAAACCTACTACAGAGATGAACAAAGTTGACTTATGAGTAACTAAATATTGTTACTATTCCTCAGAAAGGCCAAGCGCAGTGAAGCCAAATAGTAGGAGGTAAGAGGACTAGATCATGCCTAAGATGCAATACATGTGAGATCAAGTTCATAACAAGTTATAGCCAAAGACCTCCATCAAGTTCAGGAGATTGCTACCTACTTGTATAGGGTGTGCACTCTTCGTGCTAGAGGGAGCTGCGACAGACAGGAGTGAGGACAGAGCAGCAACTGGCCCAGGTTCTTGAGCCATTTTCCATTAAATCAGATCCATAGTTTACTAGCAGCCAGACCTGAACATAAAGATCAGAGTAACAAGAGTAAGTAGTTCTGTGATTAAGGATGCCAAGATCTGGCCTACTAGATTTAATACTTTAAGCTGCTAAGTGTATCACTGCTCTAATCACAGTCACATGGAGTCTTTGAGTAGCCGAAGATTAGAGAGACAATTGATAATCCCAGCTGTGCCACACAGATGAAAGGTATCAGGTGGATTTGCAGAGGAAATAAGGTATATAGAAACTCATTATTTTCCTCCTGAGACAAAAATATCTCTTATTATATGACAGAGAGTATACTCCAGAAAATTGGAAGCAGATATTGAAAATGAGCAAATCCTGGCAGTCCTCATGCATATGTGATGAAACAGTTATTCATACACAATCCATCAAGCTCTGTCACTAAAGAAGAATACTACTCCTGATGGTATTTGTAAATCTGTGTGCCCTAGATGACATTGCTCTGCGTTAGAAAATGCAATTCTCAAATCCATGCTTTCACTGCAGTCAACACATATTTTAGGCAGAAAAGTGTTGATTTAAGTTCACGCACACGAAAACAATAGCAGCGCTCCTTTTTAAATGTTACTTGAGACATTTCCACTGCAGCTGATACATTAATTATACCACATTTTTTATTCATTCTTTAAAGGCTCACTTGTAAAATTGTCTTGTGTGAGCAATTATAATAAACAACTGCTCTGGTCTGAAGTGCTTTCATTGCACCTGCTCTCTCCAGGCTATGGTATTTAATTGTTTTTGTTTATTCCATCCTACTCTTCTCTAGCGATTTTGCTTGGCACCATGAAGAAGGTTACACCAATTACAGAGCGCTGTTTGTTCCCAACAGTTGGAGGCTGAAGACAAGCCTCCTTCTCCCTCACTACTGCTGCAGCCCACTTACAGCAGCTGGAGGGGAAGTGGGCAGCTGCTCAGCTGTGCTAAGAGGTCTGATTATCATCACCACAGGGAGGAAAAACAAACATAAAAAATCAACATACCTGCAGTTTGTCCTGAGTTCTGTGCCTGCATACTTCCATTTCAGAAGCATAGCCATATGTCTCCTCTTTGCTTCAGGAACTTTTCAGAAAGCACAATGGGTTGGGAGTTCGTGTGTGTACTTCCCAGAACCAGGGATAAGGAAATGCTGAGTAATAAGGGGTTTTGGCACTGAAACCCCTAACCATTAAGCACCTTCTTGCTAGGGTACAGTTAACATGTCTAGGCACTCCATGCAAGGACAGGGAGAAGCCCCATTTGGAACATCTGACTGGCCAGCCCACTGAGCTGGCAGATACTGTAGCCATCCACTGAGGGCTGCGACTGAGAGCTGCAGGGAAATGCCTCAGCCCTTCTGGGATGCATGATCCCATCGCTTGTCTCAAGAGGTGGGTCTGTCCACAGCCTGTTTCAACTGAATGGGTGCTGACTGCTCTTCTTTTTGGATGCCAAGCAGAGGCGGTGGTATCTCCTACAGTGCAAGCACATGCTCTTTTTATTTCCTGTGTCCCAGGAAGCTATAAAACACTTTGGGTGAGGGTTGTCTCGAAGCACTTCTTTGTTCAAAAAATGAACAGAAAGAAAGGAAAATGATTCAATTCTACCAGCATGAGGTAAAATTCCTGGTACCATGATGTGCCCTGCAACCACATTCTAGTTTTCCAAGCTGTAAATTACATGGAATTTTTATAAAGTAAAGTAATTATAAGGCTGAATCAAAAGATGCATATTTGGCATATCACTCTGTCAGGGAGTAGGGAGTGGGAATATCTTCAGAGTCCAACAGACACCTGGAACAGCTTCAAATTGTGATGAAAATAAAGATTATCTTTGAACCAGTAAACTTGTTATATGGAAGTCTCTACAGTGATAGCGCATCCTTACGGATTCCAACATACCTTTTACGTTGCCAGCACACAGAGTCAGAATGCAAACAATCGAACCAATGGAAAATATTTTCAAGATAACTGCTGGGCTTGCAGCAATGAAAGACATTTTCTGCACTAACATCAAAGGCTGTACCTCATCCCTTCACTCATGGACAGAGATAAGGGATCAGTATGCACATCTTTTCTGCACCCAGAAATAGCTGCGTATGGGTAATAAATAATCCCTTCTGCATAGGATATACCACCATTTTTGTGGATGTGGGAGGTATGGAAGAAAGATGTCATTTTGGCAGTGGCTGTTACAAAGACGTGCAAAGACACTTCAGCTGAGGTAGCTGGTCCCAGTTAATTGCCTTTTTATTCATAGGTCTAAACATTGCTCTCAGAGAAAAGATGGGGGTGGAGGGGGGGTGTCAGATGAAGGGTCCCAACCTTCTTATCAGGTTAGGTAGAAGAAATGAGAATTCTGCCACCAGGGCAGGCTCAGATTGAGCAGGGAAGCTCAGCAGTCTCTGTTCTGCTGGCACAGAGCATAAAAATGGCCCAAGTACTTGCTACTAGTACTAGCTACTTGAGAACTACGCCTTCTAACAAGCCCTCTCCACAGGTTATTTGCAATTTTCTGTAGTGAAAACTGGATGCATCAGAACCTCTTATAAAGCACTTAGTCCTCATTACTATTCTGAGCATTACTGAAAGTATCACTTCAGGAATGACTTCAGAGGACTGGACCTTGTAACCACAGCTGGCTAGGGCTGAACAGTTGCAGGCACAGAATCCTGCCAGCTGGGAGAGTGACAATTAACTCATACTATCCTATGGCTTCAAAAATTAACTTACTTCAGTGCAGTAATTTCAGACCTATATTGTTGTAACCTAACAGAAATTATCTCATTAGCTAATAGCAAATATAATTCCCTCAGTGTTTGTTTCTATAGAGGAGTCTGACATGTACAGTTCACATGAGCCGGCTAGCTTCTGCATGAACTACTGTGGTGCACACAGCTTTACAGCAAATGTACGTTAAGTGGTGGAGGAAATATGAGGTATAAAAACTCTCTTTCATTCTTTCTTTGCTCCCTCTCCAGCTCAATGCTCAGGTCAAAAGAGTGGTACCAAGTATTCTCACAATTCTGCCAAAAAATGAATAAATCACTGGTATTGTGACCCACAGGGGTGTTCAATGCCTATGTCCAAGCATGCCCTGAACTGTTATGTTAGTACAAAGAGAGGATATTTTTATTGATAAACATTATATTATCGTAGTGTAGATGTCTGACACATTATTAAATCAAATGACAAAACATTTAAAGTAATTCATTCTAATAAAACTTTTTGATATTCCATAGACAATAGTGCTGTGAATTTTGTTTATAGTATAACACATTAAAACACAGAAATACAAGTTTCTAATTTCATAGGTTACCAGCAAACAGAGAAAAATGCATGCTTTCATTTCTGTTAAATTTGTAATTTACACAGGCAAGCAGAACAGCTATGCATAAAAGACTATTCTACAACAAGCTGTAAAACAAACATACAGAAAGACTGACCTTATACTTGTACAAGTATGACAAAATCATTGTAACTCATTTCAAAAGGTAACAAATGTTTTGTCTGTGGCTCCACCATGTTAACATTTCTAAGCTGACTTAACAAAAAGCTATTTTGAATAGAACTGTATTACTATAAACCACGGATTTTATTTTTTTTCCTGGCTGACTGTAAATAAACATATGCATTATGTGCATTCGCACTCAGTTCCACCTGCATTTTCTTCCTTATGGTCAGAAGTATCACACGATCTTTGCATTCGGATAACATTGTTTGATCCTGAATTGAACAAAAGGTGCTTGTATCAGTTGCATTTTTTTTTTGCTCTGCTTCCTGCAGCTTCACTGCACCGTCAAGTAGAAAACTTATCATGCATGCAATTCAGCAAAATCTGTATGCTTTCATCACAGTTTGAAAAAGCCACAGTAGGGATTGCATTCAACTGTTTAAGACTCCAGTAATGTTACCAAACAAGTTTTCCACAAGAGCCCCAAGGTGTCAGCAGATCCCAAGTGGCTAGCTGCTGGGCCAGGAGATGCCTGAACCCCACTGTGCCCACAGAGGGCCAAGAAGCATCAGGCCTGTCCGACTGCTGCACTGGCCACAGCAACACAGGACCATGGCCAAATCTTACTGAAGGATTCCAGGCACACACTACTTTGGCAGACAACAAACAAAAACAAACAAACAAAAAACACAAAATGACCAAAACGAAAAACCAGAAACATCTTACTTCTTTTGCTTCAGTCTTGAAACCAAACATTTAATGTGAGGATGAACAGAATTTATCATTCTCCTAATCATCTTTTGCAAATACTGCCTGTATTAAGGGCCTAGTAATGAATCCCAGCTTTAAAAGGACTGGCAACAAAGACAATAGAACTGCTCCTCAAGGGAACATTAAACAAAATTCATTCCTAAATCTTCACTGCATGGCAAAGACCTAGTCCCTCTCTCAGCCATGTAGACTGCTACAGACATGTTTGCTCAAGTGTTTATGTAAGAGATAAAATGCACACTTGTGAAGCTAGCATAAGAACTGAGTGAGAGACATTATTCCTGGTGTATCTCTGTCCCTGATAAAGGGATGCCATGTTTCTCACTGGGAAGAAACCCCTTTCATCAGGAGGACGAGTTGTAAAGATCAAATAGTATTCAGGTAAAGCACCGCATAGAAGCAATCCCTGCAGAGCTTGCCAGCATCCCAGCTAAACAGCAACCAGCTGTTTTTGATGCCATAGTACTCTCATTTGCACTTTCTCTCCCTGTGTGCAGTATAAATACGGATTCACACTTGTGTCTTGTGCTTGTCATGTGTGTAAAAAAGTCCTAAGAACCACGTTATTCCACAAACTTCCTGCTTTGGCTTCTTTCATGAACTCATCATATCGTAGTTTGAGTTCTCTGCTTGCTCAAACATTGTATAATTTCATAACACAATTTTGAGATAAAGAAATGTATGTTACAATCAGACATTTTGATTCACCAGTGACATTACTGAAAGAAAAAGATTGTTTTCTGAAAATCCAGGAGGAAGAACTCATCTGAAGTCTGTCCTTGACAGTATGTAGAAGTTCACTTTATGCAAATCTTCACAAATATATGAATAATTATGAAAGATTTATGCAATACATTATGCAATAAGCCTTTATCTTCATTTTTAAAATTTTTTTCTTTTTCCTAATCTGAGAAATCCCCAAGTCTTTAAGAGGTGCTGAAGTACAGGCTTCCAGCTTCTGCCCCTCCTCCAAGTAAATTTTTGTCTGTAAAATGACTCCACCATTGTTCTTTTATTTCCCAGCACTGAGCCCTACTGTAATTCACATTGACAACAATGACACATGATATATTTTTCTACAGTGGAGATCTACTGACCTACCTGAAACCAAAGCAACACAGCAGAAACAGGGAAGTACGACATCTGTGAGTGGTGGGCTCATTTTACTTCAGGATGTCAAGGGGGAGATCCTTGCCTGCTGTAAATGGTAATCACTATTATGAAGCTGGGACAATATATGTCAGCTTCACCCAAGCATTTGCTGGTACATGAAAGCTGTTTTAAAGAGAAATCATTACATTTAACCAGAACTGAATTAACATTAATTGTTAAAATGACCTGTGAAAACTGGGCAAGGGAGGATTATTTAAAAAAAAAAACAGGAACAACAACAACAAAAACAACAAAACCAAGCAACAACAACAACAACAAAAGGAAAAAAAACGACCCACCCTACTTGTTCGTATTTTAAGAAATGTGAATTTTAATTGCTGAAAACGGTACCTCGTGACAGTGGTATTACAAACATGACAGAGTGAAGTAAGTATTTGCTATTTGTATATTTCTACTCTTGTGATCAAGCCGTGAGCATTGCAGAAGCACCTTTGGGTCTCTCAGTGTTACCCAGCTTCTCTAGTAAACTAAGTTACATGAAGCAGCTGAGAAGGTCTTGACACTTTTTGTGGCCACTCAGGAGAATGTTACAATGCTTTCAATGGTTTAATCTGCCTAGTTCAGGAAAACCTGCTACCTGCTTTAGCTTTAGGTGGGAACTGAAATTAGGTTCCTAATACCCCTGCCAGCATCTTGATCTGGAGGCTCAACACTTAGTGAAAGATAAATAAATAAATAAAATATATAAATACTTCAGTGCAGAATTTCCTAACCTTCTCAATGTCTCATGCATACTGTTTTTTCCTTTTGTTTTTTTTAAACCTGTCTTTACATTCAGAATATGCAACTGGAATTTTGAATGAGTAATAATATTACTATTATATTATTGGATGTACATTTTTATTATTATATTACTGGATGTACAAAGATAAGCAGTTTAAACTTTTGACCTGCTGTACTGTAGACATACCACTGCCATGCACCATTAACAACACCTTGCTAATACAATGTGGAAACAAATAAAAACTCATAACCATCTTTTGTATTTATAAATAGATACATGTGAAACTACTTTAAATACTGATATAATTTAGCATCTTAGCAGTTGCCATGACAGGGTTTTATTCCTAAGCAAATGGCAGCCAGTTACCACATGGCTTTATTGTAACAACAGTAGACATACCAGATAAAGTGTGTGTGTATATATATATATATATATGTATGTTACTTGAATATAAACCCATGTTTATACGTTAAAAGAAAAATAAGGCCAAAAACCTGCCAACAAAATTATATGAATTTATGACTGATTCTCTTAGTAAAAACAGTACAGCAGAGTTTGGCTCCATAAAGCTTGAAGTGCCCACGTCAGATACAGAATCACCTAATTAGATCAATTATGTTTATTGCAAAATGAGTTCCTTTGCATAACCAAAACTGCAAACAGGGTTGTATCCACATTGTTCATTTTGCAGCAGACAGAATAAATATACAGTGTATTTGTAAGTGAGTCAGGAATGAAGCCACTGAAAATATAAAATATCATCACATACAAAGTTCCCTTTTTCATCTTAAAAGACCTCCTGTGAAAAGTTTTCCCCTGTATTGTGTAGTTACTGGTTATTTCAGTGGTTTGGGGTATTTTAAAGGCAGATGGTAGGCATACACTGTCTTAGAGTCTGGTGGTTTGAGCAAAGATATTCTTGCATTTTATCCCCTCAGTTTAATGGGTCAAAAACTATATCCTCTTTCTTTTAGCCCAGTGCATGGATCTTGTGTTAAGGAGGGAGATTTAGGTCAGCCTTCAAAGCCAGTGTTTCAGGTTGTGAGCGAGTGGAAGCAAAACCTTGCATTTTTGTAACAGGAGAAAATTAAAATCCTAAGTAAACTAGCAGGTTTTGGGTGTACAGGTGTGTCTGCTTTTGAAAAAGATTTCATTATGCCTCCCAACACTTTTACAGTATCTGTATATTTCATTTCTATCAGACGTCCTCCTACATACAGCGTCCTTATCCCAGACAGATGTGCCCTCCTGAAACAACTGTACTCCTAGAACTGTTCATTGCAATGCTTAAACAAACTCCCATTGTTCTGACATCAACCAGGGCACTGTTGTGCAAGCACCTCTGCTAGACAGTGTTGTCTTTAGCAACAGGACAAGGGAGCTGGTTGCAGAGGGTGAACAAGGGTCACTGCCTCTTCATCTGGCACATCTCCAGACATAGCACATCTGTATACAGGCTGGTGCCCTTGATTCAGCATGAGAGGGTGCACTGTATTTATAGATAACATGAGGCAAAGTCAAGCCCTCATCATTCAAATGATCACAAATGACAGTATTACAGGGTGTATCTTCTCCCTTGCCTTCCCCCAGCTTCCCATTCCCTTCTCCCTTTGCTGTACAGCACAGCTGTCATTATCTTAGCAGTTGCTAAGAAAATTACAAGACATAATTCAAAGTCTGTAACAGCCAAGAAGGAAGTTTGCCTTCTGCTGAAGACTGTATTTGTTCTATAGCCACAGTGTGGCATCCTAATTAGCCATCCTACAGAAAATTCACCCTTCTCAACAAAGACTGTCCTCAACAAAGTGAAATCAAGAAATGACATGGATGCTAATACAGGACCAAGTCCTGTAAAGCATCTTCACTACCACAGTCCTGCCAAGAGCAACTAAACCTATTTATACATAAGCTGCACCAGGACTCAAAGTCAGGATGTAAATCATGTTTTTGCATCATGACTTTCAACTTAATTTCAAGTGTTGGCTCAAGAGCAGTCAAATAGCACAATTCTGTTGACTTCTGAGGGGCCTGGAGACAACCCTTCATACTTCATAGTCTTTGTGCCTACACATGCGGTTGCATGAAGCTGGGACACTACAGAAAACTACTGCTGTGGTATTTTAGCCCAAAGGTTGAATGCAAAGTTCTTTTTCTATCTCTTCCAAAAGCAAACCAGACCCTCCAATTCAAAAAATATATATAAATAAAATAAATAAAAAAAAATAATAAAAAAAAATCAAGCCCCATGCGTGCTTTAGAAGCACAACAAAGAACACCAGCTGAGTTCACTAGCATATGGCACGCAGAGGAACGGCCCAGTCCTCCTTTCTGTGCTAGCAGGAGCTGCTCATCAGACACCCACAGGGTGCCACAGAAGGTATGCTGCTTGCGTCTCACCTGCAGGCTGCCCCAGGCTTGATCCATCTAGTTTGGTGAAGAAACTATGCTTTAACTTCAATAAGCTCAGCAACAGGTCCTGTTTGCAGAGGAGAGCTGCTAACATGGGCTACTGATTCCTTAGAGACCCACACAGGAAAGCACCATCTCAAACTGAGATCTGTAAAGCCAAATCTAATTTCCTAAACTGCATCAGTAGTAAAAACCTTCTTAGTAGCTGAGTCCTGGTGAACAGTTTTTAAAACTTTGACAAAAACTTTTAGAAGTCACTTTCCTTATTTAAACCCACAGCACATTTGGTATGGGCTCTCCTCATTGGAGTTATTTGCTCATTAATATTCATCAATATTTCCTCCCTGCCTCTTCCAATGGGAACACTTTGCTGCAGCTGCTCCCTACAAGAGCCTACACACTTTGACTTCAAGTGCTGCTTTTGTCAAGCACTTAAATCAAGCCTGGTGATGCCAAAGAGCTGGATTCAATAAAGCGAGCTTCTCAGCAAAGCACCTAAGCATGTTCTTAACCTTCAATGCACTGACTTGTGCACAACAAGGTATGAGCTCCAACTTAAGCAAGGGCTTTGGTACTTTGTGGACTTGGAGCTTAGGAGCCTGGACATGCGCAGCCTGACCAAGCATGCTGGAATGAGAACCAGGCCAAGGAAGGGGTGTAAATACCCCTGTGCCCCTGCACTGGCAGGGTATGACCTCAGGAACAGTGGCAGCGCACTCCCACCACCACGCTACAGGAACATGCACTTTGTGTTACCCCCTGGACCCTGAAGCCAGGGCTGTGAGAAATGAACCTGAGCTGAGCAGTGCAGGCCGTGCTCATCCTGGCTGAGAGAAAGTCAGTCTGTGGCTACCCCAACACCCTCACCCCATGTGCTACTGTCGGCCAGTGGATGTTATTACAGGGAGATGGAAAAGACATGCTCTGGGACAAGAGCTGCATGGTGGTCAAGATTTCCCACAGACCAACCCAGTCATGGAAATCAGTAGCTGCACAGAACGAGAAACATCCCAGAGGACAAAAGCAAATCAGTGCTCCTGTTGTCCCATGGTTATTTACCTTTGAAAACTTTGAAAACTAATAAAACCCTTTCTCACAGGAACTAATATAACAGGTCTCCTTCATAGTTCTGGTCGTTTGCCTACTTCAAGGACTGCTTTACCCAAATGACCTCATCTGTTATACATAGACCTCAGTGAACGAGTGAAGAGGTTTTTATTTTTCAGTCCTAAGAGCAGAATTTCCTACTGGTAATATCCCTATAAGATAGAATACTAAAGAATGCTTACATTACAGGTCCTTCTCCACAAGACATTTCTGCAATGAACTTCTTCCATGATGAAATCTCTGTCTCTACAAAGTTAACAGAACTTGTTTCTTCCTTTGCTCAAATGTCTATCTGCTAGGAGACAACACTTATCAGAATTAAGCTTAGGACTCGGACCTATGGGAAATCTGTGTCTCTGCTATGAAAAAGGAGCAAGTGTTATTCCAAGCTAGCAGGGAAATATCAGTGACAAAGAAGTGTTGTGTACCAGCAGCCCCTTCTTCCATTACAGTATGAGATCAAAAAACATTCAGCAACAGGGATTACTCCTCTGGGAATCCCTGATGTCTACTTTGTCTGCCAGACATGCTCATGGGAAACCCACAAGGCAAATACTCTAAATCTGAGTAAATCTGTAATCAACTACAACTGTCCTCGTAGGTTCAGTCATTTCCCTCAACTGACAATAAAAAACGTTATGTGAAACCGTTGTTTTAAAGTTAGTACATTGATTTTTAACACCATTCAAACTCTACCTGGTGAATGAATATTACGTTGACAAGATTAGTATCATTCTTTTGGAGTGGAAATTTAAAAAATTGTTCTACAAGGCAATTAGAAAAAGGGAAACAAAAAAATACCTAAAATATACCAGGATATAGTTATTTTAACTATACAAATACATCACAAAATCTGAAGCTTTACACAAGTTGTGCTTTAAAGAAGCTTTTCTGAAATTAGATCTTTCTGCCCAAATTTCCCAGAATCATAGAATCATTTAGGTTGGAAATGACCTGTAAGATCATCAAATCCAACCACCACGTAACACTGCAAGTCCACCGCTAAACCATGTTCATAAGTGCCATGTCCACACCTCTCTTAAATACCTCTTGGTATGGTTACTCCACCATCTCCCTGAGCAGCCCGTTCCATTGCCTGACCACTGTTTTCATAAAAGAATTCTTCCTGACCTCCAGTCTAAACCTCTCCTAGCACAATTTGAATCTGTTTCCTTTTGTCCTATCACTTGTCACTTAAGACATGAGACCAAAACCCACCTTGCTATAACCTCCTTTCAGGTAACTATGGAGAACAATGAGGTTTGTTCAGCCTCCTTTTCTTCAGAATGATCAGCCCCAGTTCCCTCAGACCCTCACGTCTTTCATATTCATGAGTATTCAACCTGGATAACTCGGCCTAAATCTCTACCTATTGCAGGGTGGCAAATGATAGATTTCACAGCCAAGCTATGTATCCTGGTTTGCAATGAAAAGAATTACCATTTTCTTCCCTGACTGCTTTCCTGCTAATAAAGAAACCTTTTCCACAAGGCATGGATTTGTCCACAGCTGAGATGGATTCTGGAGATTCAGACCAACAACTCAGAGCAGATTGTGTGGAAGTAGATGCATTTATGAAATATGCTTCAGATTTGAGGCCACTAAGTGCTCACTACTAACAGAATATTCATGTAAAGCTCCTGAGAGGTGCTTAGTCACATTAATAGGAATTCATTTATCTATATTGAAAATAAAATAAAGAGTTAACTCATCCTTAAAAAAATACAGAACAACAGTCCTTACCAGGAATCACTGCCGCAAAGATGTATATATACTGACCTTGCAAAAAAACAAAGGAGTTTTACTGCTAATTTTTAGAGAGGTCAATTTTCACTCAAATTAATGAATACTAAAAACTCTCTTCCATTAAGCCTTGCATTATATTTGGTACACTCATTAAGTTTATTCAAACTCCGTAGTTCCTCTAATTTGAAGCAAAGTCACTGAGGTCTTGAGGTCTTTCACCACTCTTCTTTAAAACATGGCTTTGAACTGATTCAGTTAAAGTTGTACAAAACCTAACATGGACAGTCTTACCTGGGTTTAAGTCTGTTATAGAGTAACTTAAGTTGGTTACCAGTCAAGTGAAACTTCATGATTACAGGGTGGATTTAAATCCAGCTAAGCAATGTCCATCGAGATTGATTTTTAAAGTACATATTTAAGCAGTTTAAAATTTCCAGTGCTGAAATGTTGAAATAGATAAACCTGATACTATTGCATCTCTGTGAGATTATTTTGAAAGGATTAGGGCTTTCAAAAATCCTGATATAAGAAACATTTGTCAATCAGCAGAAAGTTGTGGTTTTCTAAAAAGTTATCCAACAATATTAAGTTTACATTTTATTTTACAAGTATTAACGTGGTTATTTGGAAAAGTCATATAAAAATACTGTTCTGACAGCAGGATATTAAATGTTACCCTCAGGTTGCTCCACCTACATTGAATGTAGTGTTTCTAAAACTAGATTGCTGTTCTTCCTGATCTGTTTTGTCAAGGAAAAAAAAAAAGCCAGTCATACATCTGAAAGTTCAGAATGAGCATTCGTTTTCACAGGCACAGACATCACAAATCCAAAGCATGCTAATTAATTTCAATGACACAGCTGAAGACAAAAAGCTAAAAACAAGGCAGGAAGTGTAAACAGAGAGGAAAAAAACACAACAAATTACATGAGTGAAAATCTCTTTACGTGCAAACATTTCAGATTGGTGTTCCTACAGCAGAAGCTATCTACCAAAAAGTGCAGTACATCCAAAAAATAAAAAAAAAATTCAGCTGTGGTAGGGACAAAAGCAGTTTTTGCAGCATGACTCAAGACTTCCTCATGTCATTTCATTCCACTTTTGAAATGGTGTCAAAGGAAGGCTACTTGCACATCAAGCAGAACTGCCACTAGCCAGGGATCGCATATTTAACACCAATCAAGACAAAATCAGGTCAGAGCAAGAGCTGTGGTGAAGCACTGTCCACTGAGAAAAAAGCTTTTTCATCCCCCTTTGAAATGCTCATTAAGGATTGTATGAAACTGCATGGAATGGAAACAATAACACTCGACTGGTCCCAAGACCAGAGCAGCCTCAAATGTGAAGGTGAACCTTGCTTTCAGAACAGCAAAAACGCAAATGAGTCACAGTCATGTCCTGAGCCCAGCCCAACTCTGACCCCCTCCCGACCCTGACCCCCTGGCCTCCTGCAGGTGGGAGCAGAGGCACTGTGAGCAGAGGGGCTCCATGCCTCCGGGAGTGCTGGGCGCCGTGGCTCTTGCACCAGCAAACAAGGCCCAGCCACCCTCATGCCTGCAACTCTCAGAACTGAATGCCCGAAGAAAAAGAACCCACTCAGCTTTGTGAGGTAAAGCTATTAGTATGTTCTATACTTGCATGTACCTGTGTGTTCAAGTTCTGGAGATGTCACACAGGAAGGATGCTAAAAATTGCTTAGGTTGTTGCTGTGGGGACTCTTCTATGAGCTTTGATTATGCTAGCAAACTTGACAGGCTCTCATTTTGGGACACAAAACATTCAGTTGGTCTATTCTGTTCCAAACCAGGTCTGCACTGGTTGATTTGGTTGCAAATCACAAGCACAACTCACTGGAACTGTCAACACAGGAAGTGCTTATCAAGTCATACATGGCACAGATAATGGCAGTTCAATGTACCTTTTGCTTCTTCTTAGAACAAATAACTCGCAGAATATTCTTGCACAACACACACATTTCAAAACAAGGTATTTCAGGTTTCACATACAATGCAAAGCTACGATATGCTACAGTATTTAATGCACACCAATAAGAAAGGTTCCTAAAAAAATAGTCACGCAGTTTTTGTGCCATGGGATAGGTAACAGCTATTTCGTAGAAATAGATCCAACTGGCTCCATTGGAGCAGCAGTATAAATATTCAAAATAGAAGTAATAATAGGCCCTGGATGTGCGACTTTGTTCTTTGTTTTGTTTTTTGTTTTGTTTTTTTCCTTCCCCAAATCTGTCCTTCTGCCAGCAAGGAAACACTGCTTTGGAGTGACTGCATCTTGCTACAAAGAGTATAGCTGTGTGTCTGTGGGGTGGATTTTATTGAAATGTGCCACATTGCTGCTAACATTGTTTGATTTAAGGAAGTATTTTAGGCATTTTAGTGGTTATTATTAATCTCATTAATAAAGAAAGAAAGAAACAACAACAAAAAAAGCAACAAGATGGGCTTCCTAACACGGGCACGGTTAGGAGAAGGCTGCTTCAACAACAGGCTGCATAGCTCAACAGGTAGCAAGACAACTGTTTTCCAGAATGAAAAATGATGATGCAGACGTGTCATTGACTCTCTTTTCTCTGTCCCTGGGCCCTTCCTTCTTCTTGCCAGGGATCCACAAGCACGCTTTATTCACCAAGGCCAGCAGGGCATGGCTTTTTCCGATGGACTTCCCCAACATGCACAGTGCAACGGCTGCCAAAGCCTCCACACATTAAGTGTAACAAAGAAAGAAAACAAGGTTCAGAGCTGAATAGAAACCACAGGGTGTAAATATTTTGATTTACATCATTTTGTCCAAAGAAAAGTATGCCAAAATAAGCAAGTCCAAAAATGCAAATGAATTGAAAATTGGATGTCTGTAAATAGTATTTTTTTTTTAGTTGGAGGGTTCTTTCCTACTATGGTTTAGGTATTTTTGTTGTTGGTAGTGGTGCTTTTTTTGCTCGTTTGTTTATTTTTTTTGTTTTTCTGAGACCTAGGGTTTGTTATACTTTCACTACCAATATTTGCCACTGTTTGTACCATAGACAAAAACATTCACCTAGATGGTAGTATCTTATCACACTTCGTAGTAGAATGTATACAAGAAAGAAGAAAAACATACCAAATGAATCAGAAGTGATCAGTGCTTAAAGTAAATACAACAGCCAGCACTGGCAAGAATCCACAATATCAATACACATGAATGTAGTTGTGATAGCATTTCTGATGGGGTGGAATCTGGCTGCATATTAATACAGAATTATACAAAATTTAGCAAGAATACTGGAACAATGAATAGTTAAATTTCCACAATAACTTAAGATCTGTGAGTGAGTCTGCATTGAAGATATTCCACATTTTAAAAGTGCCATCTCTCTCTCCATCTTCCTCCCTCCTAAAGGAGATGTGATAAATCCACATGATTCTTTATAAGTTCAACTGTTTACAAAAAAAGACTAATATGTGGCCAGGTCCAGTGTATTCTTTAAAGAGTGGCAAATTATGACTTCAGTAACTATGTCTGTGCAAAATATGCCTCTTTCCTTTTAAAGAAACCAGTGTCTGTAACTCATTTAGAAAAGTTTTGACACATACTTATGTCCTTCTCAGAACAAATAAGACATAAACTATAGAATCCCCCCTAAACTACAAGAAGTCTGATGAACCAAATAAAGTTCTGACCTTCCATGTCCAGGTGTAGATCACTAAAAAACAGGACGCCTCCTTGGTAGCCCTCCTGGGCTGGCAATCAAGCTATTGCTTGGAAATACCATAAACACCCTATTAATAAAACACCAACATTAATAGTAAAATGGTAGCAGTGTTTATCCTTTGAATCCACATTTACCTCACATTCCTCATCACACCTGTACAGGACTCATTATTTATGGTAAAGAGTCTGTCTGTTGCCTTGACAGTCTGCTTTTAATAAACAGTAAGTCCACTCATATGCTGAATTAAATTCCCATATTACACTGCCCTGTGACTTTTGGATTGTTATAGAAGACCCAAAGCTCAGAAGGAGAAGCTGAAAGAGAGGACATTGATCTCAGGCAATAAAAAATCACAACCAAAACAAACAACAACAACAAAAAAGGGAAAAAAAAGCAACCAAAAAATCCCAGAATTCTCCTTGAAAATCAGCCCCAATACGGTGTACCCTCTTCAGCATTGTAGCAATAGTCTTAAGTCATAAATTAGATTAGTCTTCCATCAAATAACTTAAAAAGGAATTGTAGCAGACCAGTTTTGCCTGGCTTGATGCCAGTTAGCAGCCAGTTCACCTAGAGTCCCAGTCACTGTTCAAAAACTGAGCTAGGAAATTACATGAATGTTGAAAAAAAAAAATCTTCACATCGATGCAGGATTCTTCCAGGTTGTGGGGTTCAGGGAGAAGGTAAACTGAGATGGGGCTACAGGTCCTATGAACAGTGAACAGGATATACTTCACGACTTGGAGGTGCACCGCATTCAGGAGATGCCAGCCGTGGTTTGTATTGCACAGGTAAGAAGGAAGTTCCTCCTGACAGTCTGCCACCTGCATTAGTGATCTCTGCACATTGGCAAGTTCACAAAAGTGAAAACATTGAATTCTGTCATGATGGAGAAACACAGGAAGATGCCATAAAGGGAAAGGCACACACACCCTAGCTTCTTATCCAGTTTCCATTTGTTCATGTGGACGCCAAAAACCTAAAATAAACACAGAGTAAGCCACCACAGCAGGATAATTTTGAATAAAGTGGTAAATCCCGTTCTCAATTACAGGAGCATGAAAATGACTGTCCCCACACTGAACAAGATCAACTGGAAGCAATCACAATGTAAGTTAACTGCAAAAAGTAAGCTGAAGAAAATCTGAGAAGCTCCCCCGCAGTCACTGGAGCCACACTGACTTGCACCACGTTGATTGCTGGCCCAATGGCCTTATGTTTCTGCACTTTGGCAAGAACAATCCCGTTTAATTCAACAGAAGTGCCTTCAAGGGCTATATGCCCTTCTCCTCATTTGAAATACTTCAAGTGCCTCTCTGCATCTCAATCTAGAGCTGAACAGGCTAAGGCTGTGCCTGAATTTGTTTGGTTTACTAGAACACAAACCTCTTGCAGTTTACGCCTTGTGTCCATGGGAATTGTGCTGGTGTGCAATATGGAGGGCTGCTCCCCTATAGCAGCTGGTCTTAGGAGTTGGAAGATGTCACAAGGGTCTGCTAGTCCTCTTATCTTTATCTGTTCTAATCTACTTTTATGCTGGACTTGGACAGGTCAGGCAATGTAATCCAACAATTTCAATAAATGTTGTCACATCCAGGCAATATTTGTTCTGGTCTGTGTTGCATCTCTGAAAGTTTTTACACAGGGCCAAAGCAAACCGTACAATATTTTGTGTAGCTGTTCAACAGGAAAATGGATCTTGTTATGCATCGAAGGATCTGCTTCAACACTACCATGAAAAATGATTAGTGATTGCTAGTGGACCTCCCAGGGGTTATCCCACGGGAAGTATGCAAATATAAGAGCCATCTTGTGACAGTGATAGCTTCTGCCAAAAGCCAGACTAAGGTCTTGAAAAGTTTACAATAGGAGTGATCATTCCTATCTCTTAACAGACTTGAAATTGCTATTGCACCTAGAGATGAGAAAAGAACAAATGAAGGAAATGTCTATAAAATCACTCTTTTGGAAATGAAGAACAAAAGACTATATACATACTGTGACAAAAACAGATGCCAGCAAGAGACCAACAGAATAGATAAGTCCTCTGCTGTTTAACCGAATCTGGAAGAGAAGGAAGTTTATAAAACTTTGTCACAATTTCAAGCAACAATATTTCTCTCTGATGATGATTCTGTAATCCTAAATTGCTGAATTGCTAAACACTGCTAAACAAGCTGTTAAAGCTAAGTCAGACCATTACATTACAGATTTTTTTTTGCCTACTCTCTATTGCCAAAGAAGAAAATATTACTAAAGAGCAGTGTGATTAGGACCTGGTAGCATTTCAAACTGTCCCACTGCCACACACGCTTTGTCTCCCTCGTATTGTTACGTCACAAAAATAAATTGTCTTTTCGCCAATTAACTCCTGTTTAAGTCATGTAAGAACAAGTGGGAGAAAGGAATTTTTTCATTCAGTCATCAGCTAGTGCTTCACAGTGGGGGAAAAAAGCAAGGTCATGCACAAACATTTAATTTCTTCCCCACTCTCACTCACCTCGGTGAAGGATGCAAGTCAGCCACCTCAAGACCTGAGCCTCAGCTGCTGAAGATCATCATGCACTGTAGCACAAAGCCACAGGCCAAAGGTTACTTAGTGCTGAGGCAATTAAGGCAGAGAGATCAGGTCCTCAAAACTGTGGAGCTATTTACCTGCCATTTTTAAGGTGTGCATTCTAAACTAAGGCACTCACCTGCATCTTTAAGCCCTAGATATGTTTAAACGCATGACTTTATATGACACAAACCTACAACTATGAATTAAAGCTACAGGGAGTAAGGCCACCTCTCCTACCCCATTCCCCATCTAGGATCATGTTTGTCCTCCATTTCCCTTTCTTCTCTTTGAAACTCCACCTCCATCCCCCTGGGCATTCCTGTTATTATCTCCAGTAGTATTGCTGGCAGCCTCCTCAAGGGAGCTCTCAGGGGAGTCTCTCAGGGCACTGCTGCAGGGGCTGCCTCCTAGGGAGGGCCAGCTTCTCCAACAGGCAGAAGGGAGGCTGTGTGCTGCCGGCTGAGCAGTGCGGCTGGCTGAATTTTAAACCTGCAGACCACCAAGTATCAATCATTACCTTGAGGCTGTTGTCAGGTAATGCAGCCTGATGTGCTTCTCCCCGCTCATTCCATGCAACAAAGCCACATGTGAAGCTGAGTTTCAACTGACAGTTACCATGACTGATTCCAACAGACCATTTCTGTTCACTTAAGTTTCCTGGCTAGAGATCAGTCTTAGCTAGAAATGGTGTATGAGTTATTTTCCTAAGGTGCTTTAGATAAGGACATTGCTATTGTTTGTCTAGGAGTTCTTGAAGTTTAGTGCTGGTTTATTTTCAGTCAAACCACCCTGTGGCTGAGGTCGATCAACAATGCTAAGCGCAGAAATCTTCCTTAAACAGGCTGGTGGCCAATTCTTAATTGGTCATCTTATTCTACATCTGTATATAAGGAAAAGCAAAAGCCTCAATCTATTCCTGCAAATGATCTGCAGACGAGAAAAGAGTTCAGAGAATGAAAGTTCATCCACCTCAAACAACACATTTTTCTTCCTAACAGATGGATTTCTGTCTCATTCTTGAAACTGTTTTAGTCCAATAAAAAATTCAAACTAGAATTTTATGCTACGTTATTTTCTCAAAAGTCAACACAGAGAATAAGGGTACACAGTGTTATCACTGGCCACTTCTCAGTGCTGGCATCCTTTCAGTCAGACTGCTACCAGTTATTTGCAAGAGAAGCATGGATTGCTAATGTAATAATAAGCAGCACTAAAATTTCCTGAATGACATTGTACAAGACTACTAAGGCACTCATATAATTTTGCCTCACAGTCAGGAGAAACTGTTCACCTGGTGAGCTAAGTATTACTTCCAAATCCTAAGGAATTATTTAGCTTCATTCCCCAAATGCAACTGAGGGGAGAATCTGACTTCCAGAGTCAAGGAAAGGATTATTGGTCCTGGCATTTTGCAAACCTGTGCCTGCAATGAACTTCATACACCTTCCTGAAGGTCCATACTGGAGACAGGGGCAAGCATGCTGCAAAAAGGCAGTTCTGGGAGGACTTCCCTCTTTACCGCTACATGCTCGAGATTCAGCATGATGAAGCATTGCTGTATTTCTAATACACCAAGACAATCATGGATTTATCCTGTACAACCACTATACACTGGAATTGTTAGAGCATTTGTACTCCCAAGAATCCCACAAACTTGCAGAGATATGTTGCTGGCTTAGATTTGCTGTTATTTTTTGCACATGAAAATACTGGCTTAAACAAATAGAACATTTTGCTTCACTGATTTTTGCCATAATATAAACAGCAACAGCCACAAAGACCATTTGTTCTTAAAGGTATTGCAGTGCGTCTTCAAGTCATAAGCTCTCAGTGTATGCTCAGAGGAACCATTACATTCACATGGTCATTACATGAAACATACATACAATATTCTCACTAGACTGACTGTCCAAAGAAATCAAAGATTTGGATGGCTTCAAAACATGAAGGCCAATTTTGGCAGTAACTACCTAACTGAAGGTGAAAAATGTAATGATCCTACTGATAATGTAAATTGCAGGCTGTATGTGGCAGACAGGAAGAAGCCTATTTTTGTAGCTATGGAAGAAGTCTCTAAGGCAACTTCTACTTGCAGCTTCTATTACCAGTTCCATGCAAAACTCAAAGCTTTGCTGAAATAAGATCTGTTCTTGAGATGAGACATACATCACATTCTGACCCAGAAGACCTTTTTGTTTGATACCCTACAGTATAAATCCTTTAACACTAAGGAGCCACAGAGCCCCAAACATATCTGCTGCCTGCACTTCATCCACTCCCATGCATCCACTCCTTTCCTCCTGCTTCCACTAATATGAATGGTCCATACAGGACACTTAACCTGAATTTACATTTTAGTTATTCTAAAGTCGAAAAGAAAAAAAAAAAAAAAAGATGTCAATTAAATTCACTTTGTATAACTAAAAGAAAAATTTAAACCCAGCTCCCCCCTACCCCAAATAAACTGCAGCTGGCCAGAAAAGATAGATGCTATTTTACAATAAATTCCTGTCTGGATTTTGGTCAGAAATTTAGTTTGACTAGGACCAATATCTGTAAAAACTGTCAGTATGCAATACATCAGTCGGAAAGGAATCTACAGGAAAAGGAAGCAAATGAAGCAGCTGGGATTATTTTAGAATAAAAAATGTCTGAAATCAACCTGAAGTGCAGACACCACTTCTCAATTACATCACTATCCTCCATAAAAAGAACAGACATTTGGAAAGACAAACAGTTAGTAAGGCCTGTGTCTATAGTTTGCTGAAGACAGTGCTTCCAAAGACGTTTAGGGCTGCTTTCTTTGGGTTATTTGCAAGGCCATTCTTTGGAGGTCTTTCACAGGAATAGGAGTTGCTGTTAAGGATTATTCAAAATTAGAAAGTGTATGCTAATTATGTATGACAGGTTTATGAATGTACCAGTAACACGTGTCATGCTGACACCATGAAGGCAAAGCAAATGCAGCAACCCCGTGTGGAATTGCACTGCAAGACTTTAGTTTTGCTGCAGGTTAAGTTTTCAGCCCCCTCTTTACTTAACTAGCAATACTCCTGGCCTGAGATCAAGCCCAGCTCTCACTGTTGGCCAAAAGTATTAGCTATTAATTAATGTAAATTACAACTTTCCTTTATGAGGCTTAACTAGTCCTACAGAAATAAAGTATTTCCTGTGAGGAGTGAAGGGGTGTTTTCTAATGCAGTTTTCACTTTCTGCAGGGCAAAAATCAGACAATTTATTAAGATCATTGCCTTTTTTCAGATTACCTCACTCTGCCACTGGACAGCAGGATTAAAACCCTTCCACATACATAGTAGAGGGTGGTTTCCTTGGGGGAAAAATGCTAGCTGTGGAATGCGCTTTGACAGGAAGTTCATTTGGCTGAAACAGATACATATCACAGCTGTACTTTCTGGAAGAAAAAGTGCAACTCTTTGGGTACAAAACCTTGTTGGTGAGCTCACAGGGTGATAAAAGCTGTGCAGAATTCCAGTTGCTTCTGCAGTGGCTCAAGGGGTAGTACACACATGACATCTCCCTGCTATGCCATGGAACAGGCAGAAAGGGGACATAAGAAGACAGACAGCAGGTGATACAGGTTATAAAGCAATGAAAAATGAATGAACAACAGCAGAAAGATAGCTGGAGCAAACTGACAGTGATATAAGGGCCTGTCCTCACAGCAGATTTGCCCTGGGAGGGCTGTGAGATGGTATCCATGGATGGGCGCTGGGTGCAACTCCAGATGTGCTGGACTTGCAGTACACGTATGACAGTGCTACTTTCTGACATACAAATGTCCAATTAATCTGGCTTGCCACCTGTGTGCAGAGCACCTGTGGGTAGTTAGGGTCTGGCGGCCAGAAGATGTCACACTGTACGGAAAGATGGAGCCTCTCCCTTGATGGGCAATAGCGTAATCTGTGACGTAAGCAAGCGGAAGTAACGTTATGGGCCTCGGCTATATAACCCCATGTGACTCGACAATAAACGCCATTTGCCATCCACCACATTGGTGTCTGTGAGCCGATGGACTGAGCGGCCTGGGGTTGGTCGCCATGCCGTTCCTGAACCAGGTCGCCACTAGCCCCTGAAGTCAACAGCACCTCTGCATGGTGTGTGCAGAGAATCCAACAGCATATGGTTCAGTAGGTCTGACCTCACTGGACTTTGGCACATGTAGAGATGGCAGAATTCAGGCACTGTGCCCAGGGGCTCTTGCTTTATTTAAGGCAGCCCTGGACAAAGCTGATTCACACCAGTATCATAGAATGGTTAGAATCATAGAATGGTTTGGGTTGGAGGGGACCTTAAAGATCATCTAATTCCAACCCCAAACCTCCCTCTAAGTATAAAACTTCCCTCAAAGTAGATACAATTCCTGTTTAAGCTTGTTGCAGTAAAGGTTTCTTGGAGCAATACTGTGTTTTGAGATTCTTGCAGACTTTATAGCACATACAGAGAATGAAAGCTGTCTGGGTCTGATCAAGTCCAACGTGAAATGATAGTCTGGTCTTTGAGGGATGTTTTTTGCTAAATATACTAATATAAAATATATTAATATAAATATTCCAATGAACAAAGATCTCCTGGGAGTCAGCTGAAACTCACTGCCAAGTTTTTTGACGGCTGCAGCCAGAGAATTTGGAGATGTTCTCTAGTAAGTCTTGCACTGGTAGTTTGCGGGATTTCCAGTGTCAGCTCTCCACTCTGCCAGCACTGACTTTCCTGACACACAGGTGACAGAAGTATGTCCTCACTTTAGAGCAGTCCCCACTTACCATAGCTGAGGGAGAAAGGCGTGAGCAAATAGCCCACCCTGTTCAGGGTACAAGCACATATTCGCTTCTAGCAAATCTGCTACTGGGCATTGAGGTATTTAATTATTGCAGGAAGAATAACCAGAGGACCTCTGTCAAAGCTGTTGGCTAGGCATAGACTAGCTTGGGAAATAGAAAGATAATGGAAAGCCTCAAATTTTAAGAAAAACAGTATTTAATTTCAACATACAATGTTGTTACTCATCTAATGCCAAAAAAGAGAGCATACACTTTCAAACGAGCCAGGTTCAGATTTGCTCCAAGTCTGCTTTGACTCTGGAAAGTATTGCACTAATTGGTGCATAGCTGGGGTGGCTCATCAGAGCAAGAAGGCAGGTATAACAGCTTCCAACTGTTTTCTCCTACATGATGACATGCTAAAGGTTTTTCTGCAATCCCCTTCTGTTTAGGCCTACATTAATGCCATCTGTCCACAGCAAGAACTGCAATCACAAAAGTCATACAAGTAATCGTGCTGCTTTTTTAACTCCCTCTCCAGCTCTGGTAGCCTCTCACCATTTTCTAATCTAATGCCCATCTATCCATTTAAAAAAGAAACCAAACGGAACTATAAACTGCTTTATACCGTATTGTTTAGTGGTTTTGAGATAGTTAAATTCAAATTAGACTGAATGGCCACTGTTTACTTATTTTTTCTTCCTCTCATTTTAGTTCTACATTTGCCTAAAGGGTCTCTTTTTTTCTGTGATTGACTTTGGAGTACCTGCTCCTGTTTTACAAACTTCCCATAAGCCTATAGCTCTGGAAATACCGTTTCAACTGATGAACTATTCCCATGTCACTGATTATTGGTGCAACCTTTTAACTGTGAGCTCAGAGACCCTGAAATCTGGTAGAAAAGCTTAAGAAAAATATTTCTTTGATCTGTCAAATTAGGCTACAAATCGATCAAGCAGCCTTCTCATGAGGCAAGTAGTATTTCCTGCAAGACACAATGGGATATCTTTTCTTAGGGTACATGACAACGTGTGAGCTCAGGAAAAACAAGGCTAGCAAAACTTTCAAAACTCACAGTAAGTATAAAAGGACTTAATTTCAGGTTTTAGCAAAGAGCAGAAAAATGGCCTCGATGGAATCTTCTTAATTATGGAAGAGAAGGCTCAATTCTCTGTTTAAAAATAGGAAATGCTTCTTCCCCTGGAGAGAACTGTCTGCAAGTGAAGCATTTGCTTGTACCGCAAGCAGGAAAAATCAACATTCCCAAACTCTCCTTTGAGGTTTGGCTTGTATCTAGCAGCTAAAGCAGACCAGAAGAACTCTCAGTTTTGACTGATCACACACGAAAGCCTTGCAAGTTCAAAACCTACTCTGTTTGAATTTAAATGGAGGCTATCTCCCTGCCTCTTGTGTAGCAAACACAAAGACATTGCCACCAATCCCAGCCATTCCGAGACAGCATTTGTAGGCAACAAGGAACTGAGGCTGAAGGAGGAGAAACAATGGAAATAAAATCAATGTGATCCCATTCTTCAGTTTCCCTTCAGTTCCTGGCAATTGCTGAAGGGAAAACAAGGAACTAGTGCCAAAATCCAAAATGGTTTTGCTCCAACGTCCAAAAATGAGAGAGATTACCTCATTCAGGAATATTAAAAGGACTCTACTAAGTTTCCAGTACCTCAGCTGCAATAAACACAGGTCCTAAATCTGTTTGAGGATCCTTTTCCTGCAGTGTCCTTGCCTGACAGTGGAAAATTCAGTGTAAAATCCTGCATTCCTCACATCTTGCCATAAGACCAAACTGAAACTTCGCAAACTGGAACTTCAGACAGGTGCTGCATTCCTGTGTGTTTAAATGGTGCTTCCTTCCTGAAGCTCTTCTGAGACACCTGAGAAAGCATTCTTGCTTTATCACACAATTCACTTTGAAGAGGGTATACACCCTGGAGTATGCAACACTGAGTGCTGCATATAGACACTCAATATATTAAGCAAGAAATGCATGAGTTACAGTCAGAGGAAATTCCTCTGTTGTTAGGAGCTTTGTAGGGGATCAGACACTTTTGCTCTGATACAGAATAATCATCCTATACTCCCTGTCTGGGGAGCAATGGGATTCAATACATTAAAACTATTACAGGAAGTTGGAGAGATTGGTTACAAGCCTCAGTGTGCACATGGTGCTATGCCCATCTACAGGCTTTTGGGATCTGACAATAAATTAATCCCTTAATACTTGCTGAGCTGCATACTGCTGCTGCAGTGGTACCATCACATTGCACAGGCTACTGTGAAAGCTAGAAAGAGCCTGGCATTGCAGTCAGGTGTGCACATGGCACCCCAGCACAGGGGGAGGCGTAACACGCACTGCAGTGCAGGTTAATGCTGGGGGGAAGCAGGGACCCCTGCTGATACTCAGCATCACCATGTTAGTGGTTGCCCTGATGACTGACAGAGACACTGAACCTATCCTCCCTCCTTTCTCTAAGGATTCAACGTGGTCTATATGCAGATACCTGGGCAAGAATGGGGCAGGGAACAGATACACAGATATTTGCTGTGAGGAGGTGAAGGCCAGCTTGGGCTTAATTTCCTGTGATTCATCACCGTGCCCTGGAATTAAAACAGTGAACAGCAAACTGGCCAGCAAGTAGCAAACCAGTAAAGTTCGCTTACTTGCTCAATGAGTTTCTCTCAAGTGTCCACTTACCTCTGGATTCTCTGATTTCTAACAAGGCTCACAATGGGACTACTCCTCCTCTTTTTTATGGATAGGCATATGAGCATACTCACAAATGCAGATGTGAGCAAATGAACCTGGCTGTTTATCCTTAAGCTAAAATTCCCACTCCCTAAAATACTCCTGGCTTTTGTCTGTTTAATGGCTTTGCATCCAAACAAAAAATCCAGAGGAAGGCAATTGGATAGAAGACACAGAGTAAATGTCCCTCCACAGGATTACAGACTTGGCAACATGTCCAGGACTCAGAGCTGGAAGAGATGAGAAAGTGAACTTTTTCAAAAGGCTGTCTAGGTCTAGAGGGATGCTGCTTTTTCTCTGAAAGCCCTGCTGGCATGCTAGATGAGCTACAGTACGTAACGTCAGGTCAGAGCTGCAGCAGGAGGGTGGCCAAGTGACCTCCGAGTAGCAGAGATGGAAGCTCCAGTGGGAAGCACACAGGGAAGGCAGAACTATTGCCTAAACATCAATGGGTGTCCAGAAAAAAATAGGACTCTTTAAAATATAAATATATTGACAGATCAGAGACTAGACATCAGAGAAACAGAAGGGATTTGATGTGCAAGCTGTTTGAGACTGTCCAGATCTGCCCTTTGGTGGAAAGAGGCCAGAGGCCTGGTCCAGTTCTAGAACTGTTGTACTGACACCTGAATTGAAGGCGAAGGCATGGGAGGATCTTTTCTTCTCCTCATAAACACTAACACTTTCCTGGAGAAGCATGAGATGGAGCATTCTGTTTCTTGGGTTTGTCCTGACTCCAGTCAGCACTGGAAGGAGAAGAATGAAAATCCAGTATTGTACATTGATGATCACACTGAGAGATCTGGTTCCTGGTAACTGATGCTCACAGGGGAGGCAGGGAGAATGACATCAGAGACCACTGTCTGTCTGTTTTGAGACATTGATTTTGCAAAATGCTGCCCCGTGTGCTGGCTTCCCCCATGGCATAACATAGGGCAGCCCCTCTGTTCAGACTGGGGCTGACTGCTCTGCAGTCTCCACTCATGGGCTACCCACATCCTACAGTAAGATGTTTCATTTCAGGTAGGAAAACAGAAGAAAGGGAACTTAGTTCTCTAAAACAGTCATCAGATACTTCCTGATGCAGCCTTAAAAACAAAAGAAGGCTGTCCATTCCTTTCTTCTAATACTAAAGGAAGAATAGAATAAATAATACACTGAAACACCCGATAACAACAGTCTGGGGAAAGGAGCAGTCAGTACTGGGACAGGCATTTAAAATGATTGCAATTTAGCAACCTAGCACCAGGTTGTGTCTCTGGGGACTCACAGTCTATTTGCAGTTCTGCCACTTCACACACTGCTGTTCCCGCAGTTCACACACTGCTGTGTGACCTCCAGCAAGTCCATTAATCTCTCTTTAATAGGTCGCCTCTGGCACTTCTCCTATCTTTTCTATTAGATCACAATCTATATTTTCACCCCCCAGCCACAATCTCATGGAGCACACTTACAACAGTAAGTCCTGATTCTGCATGGGGCTTCCTGTCACAGCTGTGAGGTATACGGCAGAACTAGGCAGTGACTGGGCCTTTGCAGAACAATGCTTTCAACGTACCAATGTGCCACAGCCAGCTACAAGCTTGCAGGCTGCACCTCATCTAAAGCTCTCTGCTTGCCTCAAATCAAAATGCACCATCTGTACAATGGGCTCTGAAACCCCCACCTGCCCTTGGGCAGCATAAGGAAGGCTCAAACACAAGCTGTTTGTACAAAGGGTGCTACAGCAGCTGCAAGCACCATTAGCAATGAGACCGTTCTCCATGTTCAGAATGAGATCCCGTAAATCTCTTCCTGGTTCTGAGCAGCTGCTTGTCTGGTTATGGTGTGAAGCCACTTTGCCGCATGTGGCTGAGAAAGGTCAGGATGTGCACAAACACGACACTACACTGTGATGTGCATGTGCACACCACAGCACGCAGACAAAGGGAAAGAAAAAGGGAACAGATCCTGCTCTCCCTTTCAGCACAGTAACATGTGGTAACAGAGTTCTGGCTTTATGTCAGCATAACAGGGAACACAATTTGGCCACAAGGGATTCTGAATCAGGCAGCCTGAAACAAGAGATACATTGAGATTTTACGGAGTATGATGTTCAAGAAAGCCCTGAGTGTGTAGACTTTTAGAAAAATAAGGTTAAAGGAGGCTCCTCTGCTTTAGAGCTTAACTTTGAAATGATGCAGTCTACTTTTTTATGACTTACACAAAAGGTATTACTGTCTTAACAGCTTGCCTATACAAATGCATTTACTCTTTACTTTCAGCAAAAGCTTAACTTTGACTTCACCACAGTTCTCTTGAATTAAACATTCTGGAGAAGAAAGGATTTTTTATTTTTTTTCCCTTTAGCAATCTGTTTCACTCTGTATACAAGAGTACAAGACAGGAGAATCATGATGGCTTTGAGGAATTCCTCTTTTGGAAGCGATGCTACAGACAAATTTGGGATCCTTCCAAATAACAAACGAGCAGTATTAAATTGTGATTATTTGCTGAGATCACCCAGTGCTTCAGACTTGCACAGTCACATCCAGCTGGCCTGAGCCTTGCGATCTCCATGAACCTGTTGAGCAGCCCTTGCCCATGCAAGCAGCCCAAGGCTTGCCCCTGAGAAGCTTAGGATGCACAAGCAATCTGTGTGCTGCCCCTGTCAACCTCAGTGTGGGCACATCAGCAAGGCGGCTCCCTGAATAATAAACAACACCTTGCAGCTCTTAATGCTGGCATCAGGCTATACCGAACCTGACTGAATTCTAGCTTTTTGTGGCAACTCAATAATTACTGTGTATGGGTGTGTGTGAGGGGGTGCTGTTTTGTTTTGAAGTCTACTTTTTCAAGGATTTGGAGAGATATAAAAACTGTAAGTGAAAACCAAGAGAACACTCTTTGGTAATTGTGGGGCCATTTCCAAGGCTCTTTTTTTCCTAACCATGTGATCACAGTGTACAATGAACATTTTGGGTGAGCAAAACAGTAGCGACATTGTTGTGCCCCCATGAAAGCTGGCTGCTTCTGTCCAGTCACTTGATTTCATTCTTTTCAAGGAAAAAAAATGTAACAAGTATAGATGAGCTGCGGATAAGTAGGTAAGTTACTTGTTAGAGGAAAGTATTTTATTCCTACAGCATTGCTTCCTTTTGTCATTCCTATATTCAAGAAGAGAAAGGGGGGAGATCCAAGGAACTAGATGCTAGTCAGCCTGACCTTGATCCCTGGGAAGGGGAGGGAGCAAATAATTCTGGGAAACATTTCTAAACATATGAAGGACGAGAAGGTGACTGGGAGTAGACAGATTTATGAAGGGAAAATCATATTTACCCAGACTGATAGCCTTTTATGGCAAGATGGTTGAGGTAGACTTGGACGAGGGGAGAATAACAGATGGTGTTTGTGTTGACTTGAGGCTTTTGACACTGCCTCTCATAGATTCTCATAGACAAACAGAAGAAGAACAGACTAAATAAATGGATGGTGGAGTGGACTGATAAATTGGTGAACTTCTGTGCTCAAAGGGTTGTGTTCAGTAGCATAATGTTCTGCTGGAAGCCAGAGCCTAGTGGTATACCCCAAGGGTCAGCACCACATCTTCATTAATGACATGGACGATGGGGCAAAGGGCACCCTCAGCAAGTTTACAGCTAATACAAAACTGGGAGGAGTGGCTGATGCACCAGAAGGTTGTGTTGCCATTCAGAGGTACCTGAACAGGCTGGGAAAGTGGGCTGGCAGAAACCTCACAAATGTCAACAAAGGGAAATGAAAAGTCCTGCACGTGGGAAGGAACAACCCCATGCACCAGTATGCACTAGGGCCAACCAGCTGGAAAGCAGCTTGGCAGAGTAAGACCGTAGACACCAAGTTCAAGTCCACGATGGAGCCTTGTGGCAAGGAGCACCAACAGCGTTCTGGGCTGCATTAGAAGTGCTGCCAGCAGGTAGGGAGGAGATCTTTCCTTTCTTCTCAGCATTAGTGAGACACATTTGCTGTGCTGGATCCAGTTCTCAGCTCCCAAGTACAAGGAAGATAAGGACTTACTGGAGAGCGTCTAGCGAAGGGTTGCAAGGATGATTTAAGGGACTGTAGCATCTGATGCACAAAGAAAGAATGAGAGAGCAAGGACCATTCAGCCTGGAGAAGACTCAGAGGCATCTTACCAGTGTGTATAAAAACCTGATGAAAGAGTATAAAAAAGGTGCAACCAGACTATTCTGAGTTTTATCTATTCAAGGACAATAGGAAATGCATACAATTTAAAATACAAGAAAAATACAAGAAATCATTAATTTTTTTAATTTTTTTTTTAAACCACGAAGGTAGTGAAGGTGGTTAAGCACTGGAACAGGCTGCTGAGAGAGGCATTGGATTCTCTATCTTTGGAGGTATTAAAGACACAAATGGACATGGTCCTAAGCGTCCTGTTCTAGCTGGCCACTCTTTGAGCAGAGGTTTGGGGACTAGATAATTTCCAGAAGTATCCGTCAACCCCAACAATTCTGTGATTCTACATTCTTAACTTTGTAATCGCTCAGTGATAGTAAAGAAGAATCTCTCCCACACTGCTACATGAGAGTGGTCCAGCTTAACAGCAATAAAAACAGCAGCTTCCCTCTGGGATTTCATGGCATCTCTTGCTCTTCTCTCTCAGAACGGAGCTTCCAACAGCCTAGTGTATAGCGATTGTCTGATTTATTATTTGGGAACTACCAGGAGGTTTCACTGGTGTTGGGTAGACTTTCTCATACAGAAAAGCTCTGCAGTGTTTCCTGATGATGGTCAGGCTCTGAAATAGCCCAGTTATTTAACAGCTTCCTTCATCTTTCAGTGTGTTAATGGCTTAGGAACACTAGCATTTTTCTTACTAAAAGCCCTAGAGGCTTCCTTCATCCTTTACATCCCACTATGTATTTACCCTATCTTATTAAAACAGTATCATTCTCCTTATTTGGAATATATTCAAGTGCATAAAAACACCATATGCTCTAGTGAGCTAGCTTATTTCAGCACAGACTGCTGCCTTTAAAGAGGAAATGGAAATACCTGTCCTCCAAGAGATATGGAATGTATATTCACAAGTAATTGCCATTACCCCCAAATCAAAACAAAGCAAAACTACTTGTTTCTTCAAAACCAATCCACAGAATGTGGTGTTTTTTTTTGGTTTTTTTTTTTTTTTTTTTGGTTTTTTTTTGTTTTTTTTTTTTGATAGATCTAGTCAGTCTATATAAAAGCCTTTGATAGAAAACAGATATGTGTATAAATAAATAAAAGTAATGCAAACAAATGTAGGACTTACATATGATCCATAATTCACTGCTAAGGTCTGCAAAGCCCATGGGAGACCTAGGCCAATTAAAATATCAAAAACATTGCTTCCAATGGAGTTGGACACAGCCATATCCCCCATACCTGCAAGAATGGAAACAACCGAAAATAAGACGTCTCAGAAAGACCCTTATGCCAACTTCTACACAATTCTACAACACAGGTATTTAAATCTTGTAAAACAATAACAACACCAACAACACATCCCTGCTTTTTTGGGAAGCTTTGGAAATTGGCAACGGTGCCAAAACTTGTTCCACACAGTCATTAAGAATCTGTTAGCTGCTTTGCAATAGCAACAAAATTCTTTTCCTCCTTTGAGCTTGCTTTAAAGTTCAGCCTCAGGGAAAGGGCTATGAAAGTTTTTACATCCAGGATACACCTTTGCTACCTAAAGAGGACAAGGACACACAGAAACAATTCAACAGTAGCCTGACATCTCTGTGACGAACATACCTTGCCTTGCTACGATAAGGCTTGCCATGCAGTCCGGCACACTGGTTCCAGCTGCCAAGAAAGTGATGCCCATTATCACATCTGGAATTCCCAGTGTGTAGCCAATGATTGTCACCTAAGGAGAATTAGACTGTCAGGTGGTCTACAAAGCTTAAAATCAGAGGCCAGCTTGGCCTAATTCTGCAAGATGCTGTGAGACAATGTTTATTGCTCAGTGCAAACTGACACTTTCTCTAAAGAGAAGCAATGACTTTTTTTTGTTTGTTTGTTTGTTTGTTTGTATATTCATCATCTAGCAGAGGATAGCACTGACCTACTACATACTCTCTTTGATTAGGTGACTAGGTGCTTTACACCTTTCATCCACAATGTTCCTAATGCTAACCTGGATAAGAGGCTATATGGTGGTCAACTACCCTGTGTAACAGTCTCCTGATATTGTCTGGAGCTCATTGACATTATTACATAGAAATAATAGCTAAGACGATACCAAAACAACCCCAACATTCATTACATTATGAAAAGTTATATACAAAAAAAACAAGCCACTGCAAACAATTCCTATTGGCAGAGAGGAGATACCTTTAATTTCCTTTGTTCCTTTGCAATAGAGTCTATGATTGATTAGCACTCTTTGATCTGATATAGATTTTAAAATTTCGGATGCTTTTGTTTAACGATACCACATTTTCTATTAGCCATGTTTAATTGCACAGCAGAAAGAGAAAAGCTTAATCAGGGATAATGCTTGCCCTTCTGAATTCTCTACAGCATACTTCAAGAAATGTGAACCATAAAGCATGAGAAGCAGAACAGTGACCCTGTGGGTTCTGGTATTTCACCTATGGAAAGGGGGGAGAGCTTTTTCTTGAAAAACATCTCATCCTCACAGATGAAAAGCAGAAGAAAACATGTAACTTTCTATTTACTGTCCAGGGTAGCACGGGTTATTGAAAACAAAACCAAATAAACTCTCTTCTGTAACTGGTTTGATTAGTTCCTAGGGAACACCCCAGCATTCATTCTTGCACTTAGTACAAGAACAAATTGTGAAGGTAAAGGAAAAGTTTTATTGTCTCCCTCCTCCCAGTGGGAAAGCTGTGGCCACTGCTTTAGTGAGGTATCTCCATGCTCCTCAGGTCCCACACTGAGACAGATCATGAGTTGTGCACTCCATCACAAGAGCAGCAGCCCAAATCCAGGCTTCCCTTACTTTCCTGATGCCAGTGCCCCACCATTGTCTAATTCTTCTTAAGAGTATAGACCACCTAATTTCTCTCAACTGACAAAAATCAATTTTGTCGCCTTCTCAGGCTGTGCTTTCTGCTTTAGTGGCTACATACCATCCACACCATCATGTACGAGAAAGCTGCAATCCAGAGGGTAGAAGAAGCAAAAGTAACCATGAACCATTTTTCCAAGTGGGGTTTGTTACAGTTGGGCACTGTGAAATACAGGACAAAACTCAATGGCCATGTGAAGAGCCACTTCAAGACTTCTGTTTTGCCAGCTGTAAAACAAAAATGTAAAAGAATCATGATTCCAGCCTGTTTTAGTTAATTGTAACAAACAAGAAGCCAGAGCTGCCTCAGCCCAAGGTCTAATTGAACAGATAATGACATTTCATGTTTAGAAGACCACAGCATGAGATCAAAGACGAGAGATAGGAAGGTAAAGAAGGGCACAAGGAAGGAGTATGCAGTGCATGCCCTTGAAATCCAGTGAGTGTGATAAGCAGTGAGTCAGAACAAAACTGCTACACTTTCTGTTTAAAGTTCTTGCAGGTGCCACGTAAGAACCAAGTTCTAGAAAGAGATACGATCCATCTTCAACTGCTAAACAGGAAGGTACAGAAAAGATGGAGCCAGGCCCTTCTTATGAGTGTACAAGGAAATAGTGAGAGACAATGGACCCAACTTGCAACAAGGGAAATTCTGAATAGTTACTACCATAGTAGTACCACTGACATAGAAGCACACCTTATTTCCCAGCAAAGATAAAGCCTAGGCTGAGATGCATCTGACCTGTTTTCAGGCAGCTTGCCAGTGGCCCCACCATCCTTGGCTTCCTCTGCACCCAACGGGGAGAGATGGTCCTCTCCAGAGAGTGACCTGGATTTTGGGGCAGAAACCCCCTGGCAGAAGTTGCTGCCTCTCACCACTGACTGCAGCAGCAGCACTGGACAGCTGCAGGGCCAACACATGAGCTGCGGCCAAGGTGCACCTGAGCCCAGCGGTCTGCATCCAGAGAAGTTCCTGCTACTTTCCAGTTCATCTGTTACCTGTGACCAGGAACTAAACTGCAAGGTAAAGGCTGATGGGAGCTGTCACAGAGACACTTCTACCCCAACATGCACCTGTAATGTGCATGTTGGCACAGTCAAACTGAGTTTTGTTTTCTGGAACAATATAAATGCATGAGCTTCTTACTGGGTAGGTCAAAAGGTGTGTATGGCCCTTCATGGTCATCATTGTCATCATCTTCATCCTCTTCCTCATCATTTTCATTGTTCTCATTATCCTCATTCTCATTTTCTGTTTCAGTGCCAGCCTCAGCCGTGTCCTCGTCTCGCCGTGTGCTGTTCATGCTCCGCTCAGTTGAGTTGCTTGGGCCTGTTCCATTCTCTACCACATGCTTGATCGGTATTTTGATTGCTACTTCTGATTCACCATTGGTGTAAGTCCTGCTGTTTATCAGTCTTTGTCTCTGTAAATGCAGGAAAAAAATCTTGCTCAAAGACAGATTCTTTTTAATTAATTAATTTGTTTATTTATTTAAAGAGAAAAATGTATTTATTTAAAGAGAGAAACAGAGAGAGATGTGCAGAGTTTTTTAAACAATTGGTTTTAAAAGGGATGAATTTTGATCATGCATAATGCAATGGTTGCTTGAAGACAAATCTCACACAGATACAACTTTTAGAAGAGAACGAGCAGCAGATGTAGAATTGACTACAGGCATACAACAAGACCAGGGTCAGATTCAGTGTAGTACTATGTTATAAAATAAGTGTAAATGATGCTAACATCAGATCAATGCTGGGGGCATCTGCAGTGAGCAACAGCTATAGGTAGCATAACCACATAACAACCACATTAACTTTCCTAGAATCTCCATGTGTACAGATATCAAAGGATGATTTAATCATTCTCAGAAGGATGAAATCTGGAAAAATGCTATCAGGGATCCAGAAAACTACTGAGGTCCATTTTGACCTGAACAGTGTCACAGGAAAGGGAAAAATCAGAATGAGAAAGAGGGGGAAAAAAGATAACAGACATACCTCATTGATTAGCATGCGGCTAGCCATGGAGAGACGTGTTTTGGGGGGAAAGTGGCTGGTTATCATGATCCGGAGCCCAGCCTCAGAAAATGAAAGCTGGTGTGGGTAAGCAGACAGCAGCTCATCCACCATGATCACTGAGGCTTTACGGTGGAAATTCCCTGCAGCCAAGAAATTAAGAGAAGCTGAGGCCTTTGTTCACCACCAGCCTCTCTCTCCACCCTATGTGGCTCTTGGCAGAATAAATCTGTGGGTTCCAGAGCTCCTTCCTAAGAACCATTTCTTCAGCTACTGCCTCCTCTAATTTTAATTTCTGTCTTTACATGGCAGGTTTTATAAATAAACCATCAACATGGTACCGCCACACATGATGTTATTAGAAAAGTAAATCTACTCTGCACAGTTCATCATAGGCTTCTGTTAAGTGGATTGTTGCTTCCACAACATTGAGGTCGAGGTGGTGCTGCATTAATTCCACTATTAAAATCTGCACATGTGCAAGGATATTGGCCTCATCTACCACTGACGGCACACTGGGTGAGAAAACTGTCACTGTGTTCTTGCAGAGTACCAGTGTAAACAAAAGCAGGTTCCTGCATCCCAGCTTGCAGTTCATTGCTGGAAGCTGCCATCAAATCTGGCAGCAAACACAGATGCCAGTCCGTGGGGTGCAACCCACAGCATGAGAGCAAAGAGCATATGCGCTCCAGCTGGGGCACAGCACCAGCATCTGCCACGTCTGTGTGACAGGCCCAGACTACTTGGGTTGTAAATCCTGGGCCAGGACTGGGACTCAGCAGTAGGGAAACCCAAGATGTCCCCTGCACAACTGTGCTCAGCACTGGCAAGTGTTTCATGGTGTCAAACACTTGGTGATTGGTCACTTGGATGGTGATTGCTTATCACCATCCCTGTCAGTCTTAGAGCAGAGTATCTCCTCAGCCTTAGGGCCACTTTCTTTTTCTGAGGAGGTTTCCATGGATGGTAATAGACATGTGGGGCCACCTATATTCATAAAAATCAAAATAGCCAGATAGCTTTTCTTAATGACTTTATTAAACTGGCATGTCCTATGTGGTACAGAAACCTTTCTACTTGATTTTTTTTGTCCTCTGTTCAGAAAATTAGGAGTTCAGAAAGCAAACAGTACTGGTGGAAACCCTCAACACTCCAGCCTGCTGAAATCAGGGCTGTTTGCGACCCCTCACTACTGCTGGTGTGCACAGCGGTACCACCTGCCTATCTGAGCCTGGTGGCCTGCTGCCAAGTAAACACAGGAACAATCCACAAGAAAATGAAGCAATACTTTGGTCTTCCTTCCTCAGCCAGTTTGAGTAAATGCAAATGTTCAAAACAAAAATTTACCAGCAGCTGAGCAGTGTCTTGCAAAGAAACACTCTGGTAAGATTTAAACCAAATCCCACAATCAGAAATGCCTCATTTGTGTGTAATCCTGAGGTCACTGGGTAAACCCAAGTTTATGCTTCTGTTTTATCAACCTAGCTCTACTGGTACAGTGCAGTTTTGCTGTTGAGACCCGAAGGCTACAGACTGCCATTCCAGTAAGAGCAACTTCCCCAAACCACAGTGCACCACACTCACAAAAACCTTCCCTCCACTCAGCAATAGGGCAGTAACATGATAGCTGGCATCTGGTAGACTCACCAAAGGGTTTCAGGTCAGCAAGAAAAAACATCTACATTTCATGCATACTGTATATGGACTATATTTTTCATTCACTGTTCATGGGAAAACAGCTGTTTTTGTTATTTTTTTTTTGAGTCCAGCACAACAAAAAGGGCAGCTCATCTGCACTCAGAGACCAGGACTGCTTTAGACAAGAAAACAGCTCCTTCTCAAGTGAAACCAGTGACACAGGGCAGGGGCAGCTGTTATTGCTGAGAATAGGTGCAGAAAAATCCCAGGCAGTTACTGCACATGCTTGTTGCCTGTTGCAAAGACAAAGTATGACTTCGTATCTTCTGTACATGCAGTTTAACCCATGCTCACACCAATGCATACACAGAACTACTGCACCTGAGCTATGGAGTGGGTGATTTTTTAAGATGAGGACATAAAGTATTTCTTTTAATGTGATCACAGCTGAATTCAAATGGAAGAGGATTTCAGCCAAAGTGAAATCATCCACTTAATAGATCATTTATACGGAAAAGTTGTGCAAATTCAAGATACCACGCACAGTAAAAAGCATGTTAATCTGGACCAACACAGATTTCCCTCCCTCCCTGAGGAGGCACGCACCCTAGTTTAAATATGGCCTTATTTCCTGTTCAGTTTATGCTGCTTTGGAATGAAACTAAACATACTGATGATGCCAAATGTGAATGAACATCTTCAGTCAAGAATAACCACCTCCACAGGAGGACTTGCACTGGTGTGGCTGGACAGTCTAAATAAGAAGCTCCTGTGCAAGGCAGGCTCGAAGCTGAGGCGGTGCTTTCAGCCAGGTACTTGTCCAGCAGCAACAATTACCCCAAGAAGGCCTGAGCTGCCTCCGCTGTGCCAAGGATGCAGTGGCTGGGGTCACTGTTTGCCCTCAGGCACAAGAGTCATGCCCATCTGGTGGAGCTTACAAAGGGCCACCTCCCTGCCTATCTCAGTGCTGATCAGACAAGACCAGCCCACACCACAGGACCAGCAGACAAATTTGTAAACATTCTGAACGATGCAAGCAAGTGGGGTGACTTACTGGAACAGTTACCTTTCTTTAGTAACACCACTGTAGCATCACAGTTGCTGTTATCATCCATTTCTGTATTGTTTGCTAATCCATTCACCATATTTGCAGCGTTTTTCGTCTTCTTTTCAAAACAGTGATGTATGGTAGAGTTGTACCTGCACAAATGAAACAAACTCTAGATGTACCTTTTTGCTGCTACTATGTGGATTTCTTGATACTGCCTTTCCTACACTCAGATCCTGGTTTTAAGGAAATCTAGGTATAACATGCCACAAATCTAACTGAACTAAATGCAGTGCAACTTCTCTGATTTATCATATTTCAAAGCCTTGTGGGCACAATCTCTAACACTATGCTTTTTTATAAGTAGGCAATATTCCCACAGCAAATATCATTGTGCTTTTTTTTTTTTTAAAAAAAAAAAAATCACAGTCACTCCTGAATATGAGTGCTATTTTACCCGTGGAGGCATACTAGAGAAACACAAGACAACCTGCTAAATTCTGGTCTCGACTAAAAAATTTATTTATTTATTTTTAATCTCTGTTTCTTATCATGTTTTGAGTAGACAGGTGCTGACACAAACATGAGCTAGGAATCTCCCCACAATACTCAAAGGCAAGGGTGGAGCACTGTGAGCTCCTGGCCAGGGTCCCTAACCAGGCTGACAACTTCACCAGCTCTCTCCAGACACGTCTGAAACATCTGTTCAAACATCACTGTTGGGAAAAAAACAAAACAAAAAACAAAACAAAAAACAAAACAAAACAAAAAAAAAAAAAACAACAAAAAAAAAACAAACAAAAAATAAAACAAAACAACAAACAACAAACAAACAAACAGCAAAACAAAACAAACAAGCAAAAAAACAATTCTAGAATTAACAGTAAAATTACCTGCTGTGCTGGCCAGTAAATTGTTGCAAGGGATAACTTACCCTCCACATTAACGAGGAAGTTTCTAATTACTAGAAGTGAGATGAATTCTGACTTTGTTCCCTTTAATCCAGCCTGACTGCTTTGCTGTTCTGAGAATTGCTCTCATAATATTTACTCTGTTCATCATTTCAAAACAAACCTCTACTCTTACTTGTTGAGACAAGACCACTGGTGTGCTTGGCAGCTGGTAGGTTTTGTTTAATGTTCCAGTTTCAATCTGGGTTTCTTTTCCACTGGCTTTTAAAAACAAGGCAGGAGGAGGGGAACCAAACAACAGAACAAACTTCCCTAGCATCAACTTGGGTGAAAGCAGCTACACAGGACAGATGCTTGGAAAATCAGTGTGGGTTGTGCTGCAGTTTTGTCGCAGGTGTCAAAGGAAGGAATAATGAATCACTGTTAGGTTTTGTGCCCCCCCCAAAAAGCACAGTGGAATTTTCCACACGTTTGTTTCTGAGCAGGGGTGCTAAAGCAAAGAATGAAGATGTTGTTTTGGTGGGAGTCAGGGATGGATTCAGGCCTCTGCTCAGCCACAGGCTGACTGAGTTAGCCTTGGTCAGTTCACACAGGGTGAGATCCAGACAGCATTATCTACCTGTAGATGTCTGATACTTTGAGCTGTACTATGGGGATAAGCAGCCCCTCCCTGCCTCATCAGAATACATTACAAATAGATACATGACAGGGCAAGATGCTTTGTCCCCTGCTGCTGGTGGTCCTTCTGGCATGCAAGCTGAGCGATGCAACAGAAGCCCTGCCTACAGCACGCTGTAACTGCCTTTGCAACCTCCGCAAAAGCACCGGAGCTGGGAGCCTTCCAATCTAAACAAGCCAGGGATGCATTTGACTTACTTCATAATAACGATGTAGATGGCATACATCAGCACCAAGACTAAGGACTCCCACCTGCAAACAAAAGCGACAGAAAGCGCATCAGAGTGGGGCCCAGTGCCCACTCCTGTCATGCCACAGGCACACGGAAAGGCTTGACCCTCCCAGCACGCCTTAACACTGCCCTGGAAGAGGGGACGGGTGAAGAAACAACTCGCATGCCTGAACGCCTGCATTGTTGCTTTGACTTCTGCTCTGGTTTTACTTGGCCAGATCAGTCTGCCAGCTAGAACAGATGACTGAAACCAAGAGTTCTGAGAACAAGCGTGCATCCAAGGAAGATTGACACTTCTGTAAGGACAACACGTGTGGGACTGCAGCAGAGGGAGTGCAGAGACTGTTCTGCTCAGCAGGCGTGGGTGCGAAGCAGGCTGTGGGGGCCTTCTGAGCGTGCTAAAGCACTCTAGTTGTGATGAGATGACCTGAACAAGGGCTGGCTGCTCTTTACTGCTGCTGCACAACCACAGAGCAGGCAGCAGTTTAAACAACTCATCAGACAGTGATGGTTTCTCCTGCTGCTTCTATGTCAAACTAAAGGAATTTGTGTAAAAAGAGGATAGATTATGACTTTAAACTTGTTTCTAGCCAACGTGTTTTTTTTCTGTCCTTTTTCATTGACCAAAATGCTGTATTCTGCATAGATTACTCTGGCAAACTGCTAGTCCCTGTGGAAATAATCCATTATCACACTGCTATGTACTAAAACTCATGGGTTACCTCTTTTTAATGATTTTGAAATGTTGCACTAACCATACCAACATCTCATTCCTGGCAGTTCACCACAGCTTCCTCATTGGTTTGTTTTGAGTAGAAGGACAGTCAAACACAATTGGGCCTCAAGTCAATTTTAGTTAAACAAAACAAACAAAGAAAAATCATTGCAAAACTCAGTGTTTCAGAAATCCCCCTCTGAAATTAAACATAAATCCCCCAGTGAGAAGGAGTTTAAGAAAACACACAAGAAGCCTGACTCCCCCTAGTGCTTGTAATCTAAACAATGCTGTCTGTGAGTGAAATCAAAGCTACCGCTCACTATCCAAGCCCTAAGACGTGCTGAAAATACAATGATCTTAGCAAAACTTTTGATTCCCCCCTTCTCATGAACCCTGTTTATCGCAGCTTTTGTGTGGTAAACAAGAAAATGAACAAGAAAGAAATGGGATCCGCAGCTGGATGTACTTACCAAGAAACTTTTTCGTCATAAATAAACTGTGGAAGAAAGATTTTAAAAGAGACATGTTAGACAAGAAATGTGACAGCATGAATCAGAGCTGAAAACAGCCCACCACATGAACAAGGAGCATGGGGGGCAGAGCAACCCAGGGCCTGGGCAACAGGATTAGGATCTGGTCTGTTTTCCTCTGAACATTTCAGCTCCCAGTTTCTCTCGCCTAGGAAAGCAGGGTGGTACTTCTTCCCAAATAGCATTGGGTCCTGCAGAACTGGCACTGTTGCAGCACTGAGCAGAAGTGCTTACAGGGAAAACAGAGGTGACCTGGAGAAGGGACGGCATCAGCAGGTCTCAACAGATACTGCCTCTCCTTTTGAGCTGCTCTTAGGTGGCAACTGGGAAGCAAATACGCAGATTTACAGCCACTTCTACAGCCAGCATGAATGACAGGCGCTCCAAAAAAAATTCTGGCTAAAACTGGCCGTGGGACATGATTTCCTAAGAGCTAAGTTATCACCGCAGGAGCTAGATTTAACTGCTGTTATAATAATTTTAGTACATCTGCAGACCAGTGTTGAAGCCTCCCTCATGATGCTGTGCAAACCTCTTCGGAAAAGAAACATGTCTTTCTTCTGCATATATAAGACGCCATGTGCTGGGGAAAAAACAATGCTGTGGCAGAGAAGTGAAGGGGCATTCGCCCATCTTTGCTTGGCTCCATTGTTTGAGGAGGCAGATGTTAGGAGCTCACCGGTAGATGGCTGCAGTGTTCCATGGCTGGGTACTCTCCCAGCGTACACCCATCACCACCAGCACCTAGGTGCTGGGAGAACAGGGGACTTCCATGGTCACCTTGCTGGTAGCACCTCTCTTTGCTTCCCCTTCCAGCTCAAGTGGACACCTGTGTGAGGGCTGCTCCAGCTGCCGGTCCCAGAACCAGGGATGCCCAGCCTGGCTCGCCCAATGCATGGGGAGGCCACGGCGGGGAGGCTGGGATGCCTGGCGGGCAGGACAGAGGCAAGGGGCAGCCGGGCAGTGGTGGGATGCCTCCTGCTTGCCACTTGGTCCTGCCGAGGCACCTTTGCCTGCCTGAAGAGGTGGGAAGGCTGCATTTCCACTAGGAAAACACATCTGTGGAAGCGGCACCAGGGAACACCAAGGAAAAGGAAACAAGCTTCTGGAAGTATGGTGAAACACTTCCTTTAAGCTACAGGGCTTGTAAACAGCAACTCCTGTTTGACAGCATGCACCAAATAATAGCTGTATTTGTTACTGGAAAAACACGCGACAGCAAAACATTATGCATGTTATGTCACAGTGCCCAGTCACCATGATCCAACCTGACAACAGCTATTTTAGGTTACAGCATTTTGGTGTGATAGGACACAAAAGCGTGTTGATCTCTGTGATTAAAAATAGCAACAATCACACTTTTTTTCACTAATGACAATGACCACATCCCTTCAAGATAAGAAACAGTGGGACCTTTTTCCTTTCAAGGGAAATAAGGAGTAACAGTTTTGCCAAGCTCTAAAAGAAGACAGGGATACTTTGTAATATAACAAAAATCATACTGCTAAATCAACATGAGGTAGATGTGATAAGGAGAGTTTATCTGCTTCTCATCTCTGTGATTTAAAGTTCACTCATTCTTTTCAACTGGCATGGAGCACCAAACAGGTGAGTTTGCTGCTTTGCCATTTATTACTGCAGCACTGCAATTCCTTTGCTGGTGGAAATGGAAGGAAACAAACCCACATGGATTTACCCAGCAGAATGTTAAACTGTTGAATCTCAGTGTTGGCAGGGATGTATTCATTTCCCCTCAGGTGTATTGCTGGTTAGCTTAGATACCCATGGAGCACAACTCATATTAGAGCACCACAAGTTGCTGTTGAAAATAATACGTGAGCAACCTTCTACAAGCAGTATCATTGCTCACGTAAGACAACTGTATTTTGGCTGTAGCAAAGTCTCAATGCCCTGGCATGGCAAATTATCCCTATATAGAAAAGCGTTTAAGTGACTCCTAAAATTTAAGGCCTGTACAAGTGTTAGACTGTAAGCGACATCCCACTGCAGAGAATGCCCACTAAGGGCAGGTTTGAGACCACCTCACGAAAGTGAACAGGTACAAGTCTATGGGGCCTGATGAGATGCATCCCAGGGTCCCGAGGAAACTGAGTTGCCAAGCCTCTCTCCAACATATTTGAAAAGTCCTGGCAGTCAGGTAACTGACTGACTGGAAAAAAGGAATCATCAGTCCCATTTTTACAAAGGGTAGAAAGGAGAACCCAGGGAACTACAGACTGGTGACCCTCATGTGAGATGTGAGGACAGAATGGAAGAAGAGTTCATTAAGAACAGCCCTGCAGAGAAGGACTTGGAGGTTCTGGTGGATGAAAAGCTTGACACGAGGTAGCAGTGCATGCTAGAAGCCCAGAAGGGCAACTGCATCTTGGGCTGCATCAAGAGAGGAGTGGTCAGCAGGTGTGAGATACTAAGTTGTATTTTTGCAGTAGAGAATTACTTTTCTGTATTCCAAGGTAGTTGTGTAGTCATAGTAAGGAGAAATGCTAAGTAGGTAAGTGGACAGTAGAAGGCCTTACTGTTCCAAAATAAGGTAGAAGATTGATGAAAAACAGGATGAGCAATGTGAGAACAGTAAAACAAAGATCACAAGTTCTCAACACATAAAAAAGGAGAAATTAAAGGGTTGAAAAAAAGAAAAATGGTACATATTTGGTATAGAGGAGCATCGAATAGCTTGTGAACCTGTAGTACTCAGCCAATGATAAAACAGGGGAAGTGATCAGGTGTTGGGTAATAGGGAATAAAAGGTTATGATTTGTTTACTAAAATGCGCTCCTAATTGACAGGACACCTGCCATTGCAATCACAAATAAAATAGCTTCACAGAAGATCCTGTCTGAAGAAAATTATTTGTGATGTTTCTCACACAGGTGAAGGGAGGTGATTGTGCCCCTCTGCTCTGCCCTTGTGAGGCCCCTCCTGGAGTACTGCGTACAGGTTTGGGACCCCCAGCACAAGAAGGATGTGGGGCTGTTAGAATGGGTCCAGGGGAGGGGCCAGAAAGATGATCGGAGGGCTGGGGCACCTTTCTGATTAAGAAAGGCTGAGAGAGCTGGGGCTGTTCTGCCTGGAGAAGATCTAATTGCAGCCTTTCAGTACTTAATGGGAGCTGATTAAAAATATAGTGACTTTTTACATGGGCAGACAGTGAGAGGAAAAGGGGGAATGGTTTTAAACTAAAAGAGGGGAGATTTAGATTAGATGTTAGGAAGAAATTCTTTACTCAGAGGATGGTGAAGCACTGGAACGGGCTGCCCAGAGAAGCTGTGGATGTCTCATCTCAGGAGGTGTTCAAGGCCAAGCTGGAAGAGGCCCTGGGCAACCTGATCTAGTGGGTGGCATCCCTGCCTGTGGCAGGGGGTTGGAACTAGGTGATCTTTAAGGTCCCTTCCAACCCAAGTCATTCTATGATTCTATGAAATGAGAAAAGTGAGTTAAAGTTGTGCTACACTGTGCTGTGAGCCAGCAGGGTGTCTCCTAGTGGAGACATCAGGGCTTGGAGAGTCAGTTTTGAATCACAATGTGCTCCCAGCTAAATGTGATTCTACCTTAAAAGGAGATATAAGATCTGAGCTACTGTAAAGCCAGGGGTCCTTGGGTGAATGATGGAGAAGAGAGAAAATTCTTAAACTGAAGCAGTGTTTAGACTCTGAAAGGAAAAATCCGCATTTGCTTTCAACTGGGGAACAATACTACATACAGTAGGGGTGGTATATCAGTCGAGTCTTTAACCATATAAAATGTTTTCCCTTCCTCTCATTTTACTCTGTTTTTCTTTAACGGGTGTTTAAAGGACACATGCAATGACTTCTGTTGAGTACCAGTGAAGAGATGTGGGGACCATTCTGCATCTCCAAAGCCTCAGCTGGCCATGATTCTAACATCCAAATAAGAGTTCTCACAATACCTCCAAGTCTCAAGTTGCACAGTCCTGTCCTGGCTGCACGAAGGACTCTCACAGTGTAAAATGAGCAGAAGAGTGGGCACACATCTGGAGAGAAATCTGACGCTTAAGAAAAAAAGCACCTAATCCGAGGCTTAAGAAAAAAATAACAGTACCCTGATATAATGGGGTACAGTTCCATGAGAAAAGGATATCTGCAGTTTTCTAACTGTGAAGAACACCTCACACAGAAATAAACTATAGGAGAAAAGTTTTAAGGATAACAGAGACGGGTGTTCATTGAGTAGTATAACTTACTCATTACATAGGATATGTAGCTAAGAATTTCAGGGACACACTGGACATGACAAAGAATGGTTCTCAGTGTCCTGAAGCAGTTGACAGTCATGAGGATGAACCAGATACAACGAAAAAAATCTGCCTTGCTTTAAGAACTTAAAAGCCAATGACAGGTTCAACAACAGATTTTTAACTCACCTGCCTCCACACACTATATGATGCACCCAACACAGACAACAAGAGGCTAAATAAATGGCAGGTAGCTGCCCACATCTGTGCTTCTCCTGGAATAAACTAAGAGAATACCTGCTAGATGTCTTTATGCTTGTGCAATGTAATTTATTTCAATTAGTAGGTGTGGTTGAGTTTATTGGTTAGGAACACTTTTTGGCATGATGCTACTTGCCAAGTTGTCAAAGCAAAAAAAAAAAAAAAAAAAAAAGTGTTTTGTTTTGCAGCCCATTACTAACAATTATTTAGCTTTTATTCTAGCAACCATATTGATGCATGCATTAGATTGAAGACAAGTTACTTTTCATCGGGTGCAAAATGGCTGACCTTGCAGTAAGCAGAATAAAAGTACAAGCAGGTTGAGGCAAACCCTCTGAGATAGTACCTACAGAATACATACAAGGCATACATACATGATGAGTGAAGGCAAAACAAAGCACACTGTTGAAACTGTGACTAAGAAACATTGCATGAACTTCAAAAATGCAAAGTGTCCATCTTCTGACTCTAAACTTCCCTTCTTCTTATTTACATAAGGAAGTTAACTTCACAAAATCACTTTTTAAGGGAATGTATGGCCCTAGACTATACGCCCAAACAAATAAACAACAAAGAAAAGTAGTAACTGTTACCAAAAAAGTCGATTTTTGCACTTCCTACTTTGGTATTTATTGCAAAGGTAATGCTATGGCACTGTCTTGTACATGCATTTTTCATTGTATAGCCCAACTTTCAGAGTTGCAGGGTATTTACTGAACTTGGTGGAAGCTGGAATCAGAGTAGCACTATGAGTTACTGGAACTGTAGCCTTCATTACAGGATTTGCTGTTAGCATGCACTGTACAAGACCTTGCCGCCAGTTACACATTACTTTAATGTTTTGTAGTTGTTGAGGATCTCTGTCCTCTAGGCACAAACGCTGCCTCCTTACAGGTCAGTTAGATACGTCTTTGCAGCAGAGCCAGAAGGAAGTTGTGAGGGTCACTTTCTGCAGAGAACAGAGCAACACATCTTCTTCAGTGAGGCTGCAGCATGGGTTTTCAGCTCTGCGGCCCACCACTGTACTAGGACTGGGACATGCTTCCCCCGAGCTGTTGCTGCAGCCTCTATGGACATTTCTCCATCTCTTACCCTTGGGCCATGCTTTCCTACAGAATGAGCAAGACCACAAGTACATTTTTCCATAAGAAGAGAACCACGTGGCTCCTGGAGCTACGATCTCAGCTACAAGACTATGGTTTCTTGGTGGATTCCCTTTACAGACAGCAGTAGACATGTGGGCTCCCAAAGAAGAATGACATGTACAATTGCCTTCAAAAACTTACCACAATGAGTGCAACAACAGACAGTGTATAGTAGATTGAATCTCTCAGGAGACTCCATGACGACAGTGCAACAACCTGGGAAAACAGGCAAAGAAAGGATGTCAACCAGGCTCTTACCAGCACAACTGCCATGTCAACAGCAAGTGCCACGGTCAAGCCTGTCACTCGGTGAAAGCTGTCCCCGTGCACGCTTGGACACAGTGAGGAGATCGCAGGTATGAGACGAACTGGCTTTCTGAGACTGCTGGCGGAATAGCTGCTAGGGTGGGATGGCCAAACCTGAAGAGCAGTAAGTGCAAGGTCACAGACACACAAAATCAAAGAAGTGGTGTCAAACCAATGGAAAGGGTAATCAAATCCCATGTATTTGTGGATGACAGAAAAGATACTCATGAGCCTGGGAGGCTACAGACACCCTTTTACCCTGAAAACCCTGCCCTGCACCAGTGCAGCTCCCACCACTGAGCCAGCAGTAGCAGTCCCTGCAGGCTGAGCTGCTTCCAAGGCTGGCACACCGTGTTGCAGACGAGGCTGCACGTGCTGCTGCTGCTGCTCGGGCAGCAGAAGGGGCTCGGCTCTACCAGCAGGGCAAAGAAAGTCAGCACTGTGTCAGTGTCACTGTGTCAGTGCCGACATCCAGCAGTGAGCATCCCAGCTGAGAATGGTCAAAGAGATAATAGCCCAACCAGGCCTACACGACAGGATGTCCACTCTTTCCGCTCCCACCACCGTATTTCTATTAATTTTCCCCAGCCTGGCAGTCCTGCCTTCCTTGAGAGGAAACCATCCTGAAATGCTGAGCAAGAGCTCCAGGTACATGAAAGTGCGGTACACAGGGCAGCCCCCAGGTACTGCTCAGCAGCACACACACTCCCCAGCACACCCCTACCCCACACGCCTGTGTCTGCCAAGAGTCCAGATGCTGAAGCCTCCTGTGCTGGGTTTCCAGGAAACTGCAGGCTGCTGGATTTTACACTGGGCTTGTTCTTGTGAAAAATAATAATTGAATAATAATTCATTCACGGGAAGGAACAGAAGTGGCGCTGCAGAATGGCTATCTGACAGCACAGAGCAGTCAGAGCCCCAGCACAGCGCTAGCCTGAGCCTCTGCAGAGCCACGGCTTTGCCTGCTGGTCACAGGCATTGCTGCAGTTCTGCACATATTTGCACAGGATTTGGGACAACTACTCAATCGTCCAGCAAATCAGCACCTTAAGATCAAAATCCAAGTGATTTATAGGCAATAGAGGATAAAACAGGATTGCTGTGCAGTTCATTTCATTTGACACCTTGCAGAACCAAAGAAATGAGGAAGAACTGTCATTGTAGGCTGAATGAGACTGGAATTCAGATATTAGAGGACATAACACCAGTGAGTCAGCCTTTAACTTCATTACAGGCATTTGAAAGGGCCGATGAAAAGCAGTCATGTGGTGGTAACATTTTCAGTATGGCTAAACTCTGATTACAGTTTTGGCAGTGCTGGGAAGTCCCCCACTCTCAGTACAAAATTATCCTCAAATCTTTATTTTTCATTTCCATAGTGCATTTCAAACATCATTGGTCACATTCTTCCCAAGTGTAAACCACATGGGAGGTGGCTAAATTACACTGTTCTGGTTTGATCCCTAAATGTAAAAATTAATTATCTGACAACATCCTCCAGTCTTGTTCATGCATGAAACCAGCCAAACAAACAGGAAGTTCATTCTCATTTCTATCTATAGAAAGATCCTATTTCAGAGTGCTTGCAAAAAGTAGTTTCCCAGATTTCTCTGCTTATCAACTCTTACAGTAGGGGAACTTTCCTGATTGCTAGCAAAATAAATACTTAAGATACTGAACATTATACTTTAAAATCTCTGTTCTATGACCTCTTAACACTTAAGTGTAATTTACGCCAAGAGTAAAGCCTCTTTATGCAAATATTTACAGAATCACAGAATCACAGAATTTCTAGGTTGGAAGAGACCTCAAGATCATCGAGTCCAACCTCTGACCTAATGCTAACAGTCCCCACTAAACCATTTCCCTAAGCTCTACATCTAAACGTCTTTTGAAGACTTCCAGGGATGGTGACTCCACCACTTCCCTGGGCAGCCTGTTCCAATGTCTAACAACCCTTTCAGTGAAGAAGTTCTTCCTAACATCTAACCTAAAACTCCCCTGGCTCAACTTAAGCCCATTCCCCCTCGTCCTGTCACCAGGCACGTGGGAGAACAGGCCAACCCCCACCTCGCTACAGCCTCCCTTGAGGTACCTATAAAGAGCAATAAGGTCACCCCTGAGCCTCCTCTTCTCCAGGCTGAACAAGCCCAGCTCCCTCAGCCGCTCCTCGTAGGACTTGTTCTCCAGGCCCCTCACCAGCTTCGTCGCCCTTCTCTGCACCCGCTCGAGCACCTCCATGTCCTTCTTGTAGCGAGGGGCCCAAAACTGAACACAGTACTCGAGGTGCGGCCTCACCAGAGCTGAGTACAGGGGGACGATCACCTCCCTAGCCCTGCTGGTCACACTGTTCCTGATACAAGCCAGGATGCCGTTGGCCTTCTTGGCCACCTGAGCACACTGCTGGCTCATATTCAGCCGACTATCCACCATCACTCCCAGGTCCTTCTCTGCCAGGCAGCTCTCCAACCATTCCTCTCCCAGCCTGTAGCTCTGCTTGGGGTTATTGCGCCCCAGGTGCAGGACCCGGCACTTGGCCTTGTTGAACTTCATGCAGTTGACCTCAGCCCATCGGTGCAGCCTATCCAGATCCTCCTGCAGAGCTTTCCTACCCTCGAGCAGATCGACACACGCACCTAACTTGGTGTCATCTGCAAACTTACTGAGGGTGCACTCAATGCCCTCGTCCAGATCATCGATGAAGATATTAAAGAGGACCGGCCCCAGCACCGAGCCCTGGGGAACGCCACTAGTGACTGGCCTCCAACTGGACTTGGCTCCATTCACCACGACTCTTTGGGCCCAGCTATCCAGACAGTTTCTAACCCAACGAAGCGTGCGCCAGTCCAAGCCAAGAGCAGCCAGTTTCTTGAGGAAAATGCTGTGGGAAACGGTGTCAAAAGCCTTGCTGAAGTCAAGGTAGACCACATCCACAGCCTTTCCCTCATCCACCCAGTGCGTCACTTTGTCATAGAAGGAGATCAGGTTCGTCAAGCAGGACATGCCTTTCATAAACCCATGCTGACTGGGCCTGATCACCTGCTTGCCCTGCAAGTGCTGCGTGATGACTCTCAGGAGGATCTGCTCCATGAGCTTCCCTGGTACTGAGGTCGAACTAACAGGCCTGTAGTTTCCCGGGTCTGCCCTCCGGCCCTTCTTGTAGATGGGCGTCACATTTGCTAGCCGCCAGTCAACTGGGACCTCCCCCGACAGCCAGGACTGCTGATAAATGATGGATAGTGGCTTGGCCAGCTCCTCTGCCAGTTCTCTCAGTACCCTTGGGTGGATCCCATCCGGCCCCATCGACTTGTGCACATCCAAGTGCCGTAGCAGGTCACCAACCAGTTCTTCATGGATAGTGAGGGCCACATCCTGCTCCCCATCCCCTTCCACCAGCTCAGGGTACTGAGTATCCAGAGAACAACCGGTATTGCCGCTAAAGACTGAGGCAAAGAAGGCATTGAGCACCTCTGCCTTTTCCTCATCTCTCGTAACTAAGTTTCGCCCCGCATCCAGTAAAGGATGGAGATTCTCCTTAGTCCTCCTTTTTGTGTTGATGTATTTATAGAAACGTTTTTTGTTATCTTTAACGGCAGAAGCCAGATTGAGCTCCAGATGAGCTTTGGTCTTCCTAATTTTGTCCCTGCACAGCCTCGCTACATCCTTAAAGTCCTCCCTAGTGGCCTGCCCACTTTTCCAAAGCTTATAAATCCTCTTTTTTCTCCTAAGATCAAGCCACAATTCTCTGTTGAGCCAGGCAGGTCTTCTTCCCCGCCAGCTCGTCTTTGGGCACGTGGGGACAGACCATTCCTGCGCCATTAAGATTTCCCTCTTGAAGAGCACCCAGCCTTCCTGGACCCCTCTGCCCTTCAGAACCGCCTCCCAAGGGACTCCACCAACCAGTGTCCTGAGCAGCTCAAAGTCAGCCCTCCGAAAGTCCAATACAGCGGTTTTACTGGTCCCCTTCCTGGCCTCGCCAAGAATAGTGAACTCCACCATTTCGTGGTCACTCTGCCCAAGACAGCTCCCGACAATCACATCCTCCACCAGTCCTTCTCTGTTTGTGAAGAGAAGGTCTAGCGGGGCACCACCCCTGGTAGGTTCACTAACCAGCTGCGTCAGGAAGCTATCTTCCACGCTCTCCAGAAACCTCCTAGACTGCTTTCTCAGGGCTGTGTTGTGCTTCCAGGATATGTCAGGGAAGTTGAAGTCCCCCACAAGTACAAGAGCTGAAGATTTCGCAACTTCTGTCAGCTGCCTGTAGAATTCCTCATCTGTCTCCTCATCCTGGTTCGGCGGTCTATAGCAGACCCCGACCAGGACACTAGCTTTGTTGTCCCTGACAATCCTAACCCAAAGGGACTTGACCTTGTCATTCCCAACCTCGAGTTCTACAACATCGAAAGACTCTCTAATATAGAGAGCCACACCACCACCCCTTCTGTGCTGCCTGTCCCTTCTAAAGAGCTTATAGCCAGGCATTGCAGCACTCCAGTCATGAGACTGGTCCCACCACGTCTCCGTGATGGCAACCAAGTCGTAGCCTGCCTGCCGCACGATGGCTTCCAGCTCCTCCTGTTTGTTACCCATGCTGCGTGCATTGGTGTAGATGCACTTCAGCTGGGCCATTGCCTTATCCTCCGGCCTTGCCACTGTTCCGCCTGGCACAGCCCCAATAATCCTAGCTTCAGCCCCATCCCCCTTCCTACCTAGTTTAAAGCCCTCTCAATGAGCCCTGCCAGCTCCTGGCCCAGGATCCTTTTTCCCCTAAAAGATAGGGACCCGTCTGCGGCCATCAGGCTAGGTGCTGAGTAAAGTGCCCCATGATCAAAAAACCCAAGATTTCTGCGTTGGCACCAGCCCCGGAGCCACATGTTTAACAGGTGGGCTTTCCGTGTCCTCTCTGAACCCCTCCCTGCCACTGTAGGGATGGATGAAAACACCACCTGCACTCCCGCTCCATCCACTAACCGACCCAGTCCCCTAAAGTCTCTTTTGATAGCCTTGAGGCTTCTCTCTTCGATGTTGTCACTGCCCGCCTGGACTATCAAAAGAGGGTAATAGTCAGAGGGGCGTACCAGGTTGGGAAGCTTCCTGGCAACGTCCCTGACCCTGGCCCCAGGGAGACAGCAGACTTCCCCACGGGTAGGGTCAGGCCGACAAATAGGGTCCTCTGTTCCCCTAAGAATCGAGTCTCCAACAACAATAACCCTCCTGTCTTTCTTGGTGGAGGCAGTCCTGAGGCGTGGAGTTGACCTCCTCGCCCCAGGCATCCTCCTGGGAACATTTGCTACCTCTTCCTCAGCTACTGGTCTGTCGAACTCCAGGGCCTCGAACCTGTTGTGTAAGGGCACCTGGGAATGCGGGGCCGGAAGGGGAGGGCGTCGCCTGTGATGTCGAGCAGGGACCTGTTTCCATTCCTCCTCAGCTCCCAGATCCCCTCCCTCTGCCCGACGGCGACAGGGCAGGGAGTCCACCCTCATTTGAGGAGTCTCACCTCGGTACCTCCCCTTGAGGCCCTGCAGGGAGTTACTCCAGAAGTCTATCTCCCGCTCACACTCCCTGATGGCCCTCAACCTCTCCACCTCCTCCTTGAGCTCCGCCACCATGCGGACCAGGTCATCCACCTGCTCGCACCTCACGCACGCAGTTTCTCTGCCTCCCGCCAATGGCAGCAACAGGTTCAGACACTCCCTGCATCCGGTGACCTGAACTGCGGCATTTTTTAACGGGTAGTCGGTCTGGGTGTGTACCGACTTCCTGGAGAGCGCGCCGTGCCTGGTGGACACCATTATCACCTAGCTACGGCTGTTGTTAACGAGGTGTTGTTTGTGTGTAGGGGGAGCGCTCTGCCCTTCCTGCGCGAACTGCCGCGCTAACTGCCGCGCCACTCCCTTCTGCCGCGCCACGCCCTGTTCGCCGCGCTCCCTAGGGGCAGCTTTTGAATGGCTGGGGAGGGGGCGCTGCTGGCTCCGCCTTCGCCTCGTCAGCCTCCCTCACGAGGGCTGCCGGGTCCTGGCGGCTCCCTCCAGTAGGCTCGATGCCGGAAAAATTAGCCCTGCCTGGCCCGATCCCCCGCTCCGCTGCAGAACGCGTCTGCCCCGGAGCCGATCGCTTCGGCAAATGGCAGTAAGAAACTCTTACAAACGACAGTAAGAAACTCTTACAAAAATCACAAACCAAACCAACCAACCAACCAATCAAAAAAAAAAAAAAAAAAAAAAAAAGACAACAAAAACCAGGCCTTTAAAGTCCTTGAGTCAGATTACATTTATACCAGCTGACAATGAATATCTATTCATGTAAGAATAGATAAATGGCAATGATTTATCACGGAAATTTCCAAGTGTAGAAACCTGGAGTTAGGTGCATAATTCTGTTCAGAGACCCTTAATTAAACATTATGGATAGTTGGACTCCTTCCTTTTGATTGAGCAATTTTTGTAAGAGAGTTTATGAAATGATTTGATATTATTCCAGTCAGCTTTACAATGCTATTTAAGGTCCTATGTGCCTTTCTGAGCACAGATGCTGGTGGAGCTTTGATAGCTATAAACTTAAGATGTGCATAATAGAAGTTTTAACAGTTCTGAAACAAATGAATATGGGACAATAAATCCCAAATGAGCAGGTTTGCTGGTAACTGTAGCTATTTATCTAATTAAACACTCCTTTGGGTATAAGGGGTGTCACCATACAGCAGAGCATACCACTAAAAGCAAGATGTTGCAGTTACCATGAGTTAAGCTAGACTCTCTCCTGTTCTTTGACATTCTACAATAGTCTTGAAGGTAGTCTGTATTTTTCTCCCAGTGATTTTTCCTCAAACACCTGAGTGAATGCATTAACACCCAGGCCCCTAAATACAGCTATCATTCAGATCTGAGTGAAGGCACTTGTACAAACTGCTCACGTTTCAGACATCCTAGAAGCTCTCCCTGATGCAGTTAATATGGGCAATTAAATCTCAGGTCTCCTTAGGGTGAGCCATTTAACTGAAGCCTTTGAACCATTTGATCACAGGGAAGAACAATCTGATATAAGGAAGCTGTGTGCATAGGGTAACCACACACCCAGGGTAAAAGGAGCTAATTAGTTAGCACTGAGAGAAATGGCAGCACTTTGAGCCTGCTGACAGGGATCTCGTAGTTTCATTATAACTGTCAAGACCTTGAACGCACAAATCGTGCTATATATTCTTGCTGCAGCCAAGGACTGCATGTAAATCTTAATGCATTGGAACCCTCCTAACTCACAGTTTAGCAGATCATGACTAAGGCAGAAAGGAAATCAGGGAAGCAATAAGCTTGGGTAAAAATGTGATGAGATTTAGAGTTTTAAATCAGAAATACTGTAAGCCAGAGGACAGCTGGTCTTCTGGGAGCTGAGCACCAACAGCCAGCTGTAGAAAAGCACTGACTGTCACGTTGCACATTTCCTGCATTCAAAGGAAGTACCTGAAATTCAAACCCCAGACAAGAGCCCAGTAGCCTTCACTTAACTATGACACTGGGGACTAAATGTGGCATCTCCACAGCAGAAAGGAAGAGCTCTTCTGTTCAGGCTTCAATGAGAGTAATTGCCCGTGATCCAGGCACAGAGAAGGACCTATGGCTTGCACTCACGTGCATGCTGCAATACCGCTCTGAAGGGTAAAACACATCCTGTATTAGCAACTGGGTTTCTCATTGATAAACTCTCACCTTGCACACTCTCATGTACGACATTTACCACCTTGCACACTCTCATGTACGACATTTACTACTCAAATGTTTATTTCCCTTTCTGAAGGGCTGGAGAGCAGAAAAATCACGATTTGATTGGTTCCAGTTTGACTTCTGCGGTTCTTAATTCCTGAACCAGCAGCCTCATGCAGCACACACAATTTCCTCCATTTAGTGCACATGCAGAGATAACTAACCAGGGAGAAAAATCACTGAAGACAGAACATTGACAGCTGCTGTGCTTGGCACCTAAGTTAGTGCAGGGTGCCCAGAGCCTCAGTGGCAATGTACCCCAGCTCAGGGCTTCCCCAGTCTCCCTCTGTGAAACTGACCCTTCTCCTCTGCTCTTCCAAATTACTTCCCTCCCCTTAACAGAACAGAGGCTCCCCTCACTGCGTTTCCCATCCAGGAAAGACCTGTCAACAGAGGCCATCCAGCTGGCTCTTTCAAAGCCTATGTGCCTGCCCTCCCTATTATCTATGACATGCCTGAGAGGAAGCATGTGATGCCAAACATGGGCGCTGCTACCTTGCCATTTCCTGCAGGACAGATAAGGGAGTGAAAAGACAGAGAACTCAAGGCTGCAATTCAGCATTGCAGAATGCTCTAGAGAAAGCTCAACCTGGGCACAGACACTGCAAGTTGACCCGTAGCAAGGGGAGGTACCTGGGCATGTTTTCAATGTCACCTGCTGCATGATGCTCCAAGGAGATGAGCACAGTATAGACTGCAAATATGTACAGACATCATATGTACAGGCTGTGTAGATGTATAAATATCATTCCAGTGGGTCATTTCATGAAGAGAATTACCTGCAGTCCACTGTGAAATCCTTATCTATTAATGGGCTTCAGTGTCATTAATTGCATTGGTAACAATAGTGATATAAGTTGAGGTTTAATTTTACTTGCTCTACATGAATATAAACGGCAGATGAACTAGTAATAAACATCATTATTAGGTCTGAATGGCCTTATGCAAACCCAGCACATCATCCTGAAATCTCAGCTGCTCATCCATGACAAGCAGAAAATTAAAATATCCTCCATGAAACAACCAACAATTTCTCCACCAGGTGGTTGTGAGAGAGGGAAATGACTTGACTAGACACAGCAAAACCTGCCTAATCTGTCTTCAGACAGATCCTTGTATGTCAGATATTTATGATAATGACTGGACTGTACTACATTTACAAAATTATAGTTATTAGCCATCATGTCACTTGTGTCAGTTCTGGGTAGATATAACAAGAAAATCTATTTCACCATGCTCAGGTAAAATGTAGTATTTGGGAGTATCGTAATGGGGGTTGACAAGCTCCATGGTTGGTGATAACATTGGACTCATGATGATGAAGCCGTGAGGAATGTAAACAAGTTAGAAGGAACAAAATATGAGTGATCCACTAGATGCCTTGCTGTCTCAAACTGTTTATTCTCTGACCGTTAAGATATGGAAGTTGCTAAATGTTTGCTGTTGCAGGGCATAGTTGTTAACCAATAAATAGCTAGTGGGAAAGTACCGCTTGTAGAGCTAATGGTACAAGAAGGGAGCCTGTCCTCAATAAAGTTGTTGAAGTTATTGATCCCTAAACTTACCCTAGTGTCCATGTGGTCATTATGCCACAGTAGTAGGTTTTGCTGCATTTTATTCAGTTAAATACAGATTAACCCTCATTAGGTTCATTCAAATCTCAAAAGGCATAGTGGTTACGGAGATATGTACGTGAATGAGACAGAAGTAAAGAGATTCTTACAGTTCCTACAAACAGCAGGAAACATTTAAAATCTTTGAGCTTTTCCAGACATGAACAGACCTCTGGGGCAGTTCCTCAAAGCCCATACATCATCACGGAGATTGGCACCAACTAGACAAGGCCACCATCTGCCATGGAGATGATGACTCTCTTAGAGACAGCTCTCCTGTAACAGAGCTCTTCCATCCTCCCAGGCACGTACACCCCATGCAGATAGTGCCCAGCCTCCCTCACCAGATACACCAATGAGCCTCCTCCAGCACAAGCGGAGCACCATATGCTGGAGCTCGTGCCTGATCTCACTCGTTGTGGCTCATGTGCCCCTGTGTGGGTGTATGTGCAGCTGATGAGCTGCTCCTGGATGTGTTGGGTGATGGCAGTAAGGTCTCTGAGCATTTGGAAATCGGTCCAAGACCAGAGTGGGCTGGTGACCTCTGGGCCTGCTCATGCTTCCAGGGACAGCTCTGCTGGTGACCACAGCAGACTGCTCAGGACAGTCCAGACCTTGGGGCACCCCTTCCTGTCCTGTGACTGAAGCACTATGCTGAAACACCCCTCATAAGACGGCAGCTCTAACTGGAGAAGTTAAAAAGACCTCTCAGATTTCATGCTGCCCTGGCACCTGTCATTCTGTGGGGAAAAACAACAACAAAAACACCAAAAAAACCATTTATTTCTGCCTATCCTGACAGCAGCCTGGGAAATTCTGACTTCTGAGAAGCTGAATATCACTGGACTGTCTTTGGTGAATCTGTCACAGGCCTTGCCCTCTGCGACAGCCCTGGGGGAAGCTTGATCTTCCAGGTCTAAACTTCCCTTGACAAAGCATAGGCTCTGCCTTTTAACTTCGCAATTTATTATTTCAGGAACTTCTTTCTCAGCTCAAGTAATTACAAGGATCCTGCCACCCACCTGTTCACCCTCACTGGTCATGATATCAATGAAGCATCACATATTAAAATGAGATAGTGGCACTGCCTTATTTATATTCATCTTTATATTTAAATAGGCTATACATTCATCTATGACTTTAAACGAGAAGCCACTGGAGAACCTCTGTGCACTTCCTGGGAGATATCTCCCCCCCGTCTGTTATACTGAAGAGCAGTGTCAGTCTGGAGGGGGAGGTATTCACTTGGGATGAAGCAATGTAGGAGTGATTCCTTATTCTGCTCCCAGCCCTACAGCTTAAGCTCGGATGAATTACATAAGCAATAGAATTACGTACCCAGTCTATAGTCCAGAGAGAGGAAGCAGTGCAGGTGCAGCGGGGGCCGCCCATGTGTCCTCCCGCCTCAGTGGCTCCTGGTCCTCCCTGGAGGATGTTTTACCTATCACCTCAGTTGTGTCTTCCCAGCAGCAGTCTTCATCTACAGTCTGCCTTGTGACTTCTGGCCACGAGCACTCCCTCCACAAAGCCTTTGCAAATGGCATTTTGGGGATACTTTTCTAGCACATTTTGAACCTTCTCTGAGGGAATTTCATCTCAACAGCATCTCTCTCATCTGCCTAGTAAAATGTCCCATGAACTGGTCTCACAACCTCACCTGTTACCGGAGAGGACAAATCCTGCCAGATGGGACAGCGACATCTCTGCTGGCTCCATTCAGCTCTGGAGGCAGTCCTGCTCCAGGATACAGCCAAGGGTGGCGGCAGGTACCCCCTGCCCAAAGACAGCCCGAAAGCACCTGGCAGCGTTCAGCCACCAGGAAAATCAGCAAAGGGAGCACTAACAGTTATGTCTGTGATTCAAAGGTGGCAGACTGTGTGCTATTTGAAAGGTCATGGCCAAAAATAAGATGGGAAATAGCAACTGTGTGTTTAATATTCTACACATGCTTTCTCTCTCACTTGCTCTTAAATGTATCAGTCCTACGGCAATTGTAGTGAAGATACAAGGCAGGAAAGAACTTCGTAAGATAATTACTGCCGTCTTTCAGAAGAGCATACAAGAGAGGAACTGCCTGACCATCAAGACCTGCGAGTTAATTTTCACAAAACCTACCTCATTTTGGGAGTTATTACATCCCACCTGCAATTAGCAATAAGTCAATCAGAAGCTTATAATCATTAGCTGCAAAACAAACACTGCAGAGATCACAGGGTGTAAGCTTCCCCTGGCCGCCCCCAAGCAACTATCTGCCAGAACCAAACAGACCCAAACCTGTGAGTCAGTGCCACTTATTCCCACTTTAAAGTCCCTGGGGGGAATCATAGAATCACAGAATTTCTAGGTTGGAAGAGACCTCAAGATCATCGAGTCCAACCTCTGACCTAACACTAACAGTCCTCCGCTAAACCATATCCCTAAGCTCTACATCTAAACGTCTTTTAAAGACTTCCAGGGATGGTGACTCCACCACTTCCCTGGGCAGCCTGTTCCAATGTCTAACAACCCTTTCAGTAAAGAAGTTCTTCCTAACATCCAGCCTAAAACTCCCCTGGCTCAACTTAAGCCCATTCCCCCTCGTCCTGTCACCAGGCACGTGGGAGAACAGGCCAACCCCCACCTCGCTACAGCCTCCCTTGAGGTACCTATAAAGAGCAATAAGGTCACCCCTGAGCCTCCTCTTCTCCAGGCTGAACAAGCCCAGCTCCCTCAGCCGCTCCTCGTAGGACTTGTTCTCCAGACCCCTCACCAGCTTCACTGCCCTTCTCTGGACCCGCTCAAGCACCTTGATGTCCTTCTTGTAGCGAGGGGCCCAAAACTGAACACAGTACTTGAGGTGCGGCCTCACCAGAGCCGAGTACAGGGCTCTGGTCACCTCCCTAGCCCTGCTGGCCACACTGTTTCTTATGCAAGCCAGGATGCTGTTGGCCTTTTTGGCCACCTGAGCACACTGCTGGCTCATATTCAACTGACTATCCACCATCACTCCCAGGTCCTTCTCTGCCTGGCAGCTCTCCAACCACTCATCTCCCAGCCTGTAGCTCTGCTTGGGGTTATTGCGCCCCAGGTGCAGGACCCGGCACTTGGCCTTGTTGAACTTCATGCAGTTGACCTCAGCCCATCGGTGCAGCCTATCCAGATCCTCCTGCAGAGCCTTCCTACCCTCAAGCAGATCGACACATGCGCATAGCTTGGTGTCATCTGCAAACTTACTGAGGGTGCACTCAATGCCCTCGTCCAGATCATCAATGAAGATATTAAAGAGGACCGGCCCCAGCACCGAGCCCTGGGGAACGCCACTAGTGACTGGCCTCCAACTGGACTTGACTCCATTTACCACAACTCTTTGGGCCCGGCTATCCAGCCAGTTTCTAACCCAATGAAGCGTGCGCCAGTCCAAGCCAAAAGCAGCCAGTTTCTTGAGGAAAATGCTGTGGGAAACGGTGTCAAAAGCCTTGCTGAAGTCAAGGTAGACCACATCCACAGCCTCTCCCTCATCCACCCAGCGCGTCACTTTGTCATAGAAGGAGATCAGGTTCATATAGCAGGATCTGCCTTTCATAAACCCATGCTGACTGGGCCTGATCACCTGCTTGCCCTGCAAGTGCTGCATGATGACTCTCAGGAGGATCTGCTCCATGAGCTTCCCTGGTACTGAGGTCAAACTAACAGGCCTGTAGTTTCCCGGGTCTGCCCTCCGGCTGTTCTTGTAGATGGGCGTCACATTTGCTAGCCGCCAGTCAACTGGGACCTCCCCCGACAGCCAGGACTGCTGATAAATGATGGATAGTGGCTTGGCCAGCTCCTCTGCCAGTTCTCTCAGTACCCTTGGGTGGATCCCATCCGGCCCCATCGACTTGTGCACATCCAAGTGCCGTAGCAGGTCACCAACCAGTTCTTCATGGATAGTGAGGGCCACATCCTGCTCCCCATCCCCTTCCACCAGCTCAGGGTACTGGGTATCCAGAGAACAACCGGTATTGCTGCTAAAGACTGAGGCAAAGAAGGCATTAAGCACCTCTGCCTTTTCCTCATCTCTTGTAACTAAGTTTCGCCCCGCATCCAGTAAAGGATGCTCCTAAGCATCCTAAGGAGATTCTCCTTAGTCCTCCTTTTTGTGTTGATGTATTTACAGAAACGTTTTTTGTTATCTTTAACGGCAGTAGCTAGATTGAGCTCCAGATGAGCTTTCGCCTTCCTAATTTTGTCCCTGCACAGCCTCGCTACATCCTTAAAGTCCTCCCTAGTGGCCTGCCCACTTTTCCAAAGCTTATAAATCCTCTTTTTTCTCCTAAGATCAAGCCACAATTCTCTGTTGAGCCAGGCTGGTCTTCTTCCCCGCCAGCTCGTCTTTGGGCACGTGGGGACAGACCATTCCTGCACCATTAAGATTTCCCTCTTGAAGAGCACCCAGCCTTCCTGGACCCCTCTGCCCTTCAGAACCGCCTCCCAAGGGACTCCACCAACCAGTGTCCTGAGCAGCTCAAAGTCAGCCCTCCGAAAGTCCAATACAGCGGTTTTACTGGTCCCCTTCCTGGCCTTGCCAAGAATAGTGAACTCCACCATTTCGTGGTCACTCTGCCCAAGACAGCTCCCGACCACCACATCTCCCACCAGTCCTTCTCTGTTTGTGAAGAGAAGGTCTAGTGGGGCACCACCCCTGGTAGGTTCACTAACCAGCTGCGTCAGGAAGCTATCTTCCACGCTCTCCAGAAACCTCCTAGACTGCTTTCTCAGGGCTGTGTTGTGTTTCCAGGATATGTCTGGGAAGTCGACGTCCCCCACGAGTACAAGAGCTGAAGATTTCGCAACTTCTGTCAGCTGCCTGTAGAATTCCTCATCTGTCTCCTCATCCTGGTTCGGCGGTCTATAGCAGACCCCGACCAAGACACTAGCTTTGTTGTCCCTGACAATCCTAACCCAAGGGGACTCGACCTTGTCATTCCCAGCCTCGAGTTCTACAACATCGAAAGACTCTCTAATATAGAGAGCCACACCACCACCCCTTCTGTGCTGCCTGTCCCTTCTGAAGAGCTTATAGCCAGGCATTGCAGCACTCCAGTCATGAGACTGGTCCCACCACGTCTCCGTGATGGCAACCAAGTCGTAGCCTGCCTGCCGCACGATGGCTTCCAGCTCCTCCTGTTTGTTACCCATGCTGCGTGCATTGGTGTAGATGCACTTCAGCTGGGCCATTGCCTTATCCTCCGGCCTTGCCATTGTTCCCCCTGGCACAGCCCCAACAATCCTTGCTTCAGGAACAGACACATCAGTGAGAGCAGGGTCCAAACAACTCTGGGTATTTTGCGATGAGCTGGGGTCAGAGAGCCACAGAGGAATGAGAAACCACAGTAAAGAAAGGCATAGTTTGCAGTGCTGGACAGCCCCATTTTGCAGGTGAAGGAAGGTGAAACTGACTGCCAAACCACTAGGCAAATGCACGAGGGCCCATCTCATGACAGCGCAGCAGAAGTCCCTGACCCCACCCATGTCCCTTTGTAGCATCAAACCACTCTGCTGTCCTGCAACAGCTGAGGCTGAAACTTTAGACAGCTTCGCGCACAGCCAGACACTGCCGCCTGTGCAGCCTTCTGGGAACACCAGGAGGCAGCTGACAGTCCCTGTGTGGGGACACGTGGCACGTGATGAGCACGTCCTGGACTAAATCCTGAGTAGCAGGCAGAGATGTTTCTTTCTATATCCCACCACGATGTCTCCCTGCTGCTGACATGCAGTGATCACAGCCATCCCAACACCCAGGACATGCTAAGCATCCAGCTGAGTCCCTTGATCATAATCTCTGCCTCCTGGCAAGGACACGCACGTCCTGTGATGCAGCATTTGGTCTTGCACAGGGCTTTGACTGATAGTAAACAACCGTATCCCTCCCCACAGAACTTAAGCAAAACAAAATACAAGCAATTGCCAGGCCCCAAAAAATCCAGGCCCTAAAAATACATATCTCTAAGACAGTAATTGCTGAGCTGCTCTGATCTACTGGGCTCACTGGGACAAAAGATTCTTCCATTTACCAGGCCCCTAATTTTACTGCTGGTTAGCTATTCTCTGCAGAGTTCAACCATCTCTCCAGATCCCAGTTCATACATTGCAGATCGACTAAATCTATTGTCATTATTTCCCCAAGAATATTTGCTTTTTTTAAGCAGCTCTTGGTATTTTCATTACTGTGGCAGCAATCCGTCTCTGTGACATTATCAGAATGGAAATAGTGGACACTATCCAAACCTCAGGACAAAGCCAAAAATATTTCCCTGCTCCACTGGTACTCAAAATCATCCATGAGATGTTCAAACTAGCATGTCTTTTCAGCCAGATTCCTGCAGAGCCAAAGTAGCCAGATCCCAAGGACTTGCATTCACAGACGCCTCTGACCGCGGACAGATCCTGTGGAGGATTAGCAGCAGGGCTCAAAGACAGATCTCGACGTCGTACAGGAAGGTGCACTCAGGGTGACGCTGCCCAGGCTCTTCACACTGGCAAGCCCTTTTTAGACATGCAAAGAGACTTTGTGATTTCCCCTGCTTTTGCAGTAGAAATGAGTGTAAAGCAACTGCATCAATGGTAAGTCTGCAGTATTGATTTCTGTGTGAATTTTGACAGAGAAAACTTGACCTCAAGAGGCAATGGTGTTTAGTGGCCATTAGGAACTGATTTGTTTTGGTGCTGAAGGGAATATATTTTCAACTCTTCTGATTGCATCCTCTACTTCTGTCCTATTACTGAGTGTAATTCTGTGATGAGAGAGATTTCCTGTCTGCCCACCTGAGCCCTTGCTATCAGCTCCCACTGCACACTCTGGTCACCAGTTTTCAGGCTCAAGAGCTATGTTCTGGCTCTGTATTTGTAAAATGCACGCTACAGAGGAGTCTTAATCCATGACTGCGGCTGCTAGGCGTAGCTGCAACACAAGGACCTTCAGAGAAAACAAAAACCATCATCAGATCCAATCTCACTGGCCTCACCATGCGGTTTCTGGTTCAGTTTAGATGCAGGAGCCAGGCCCCTGACACCACAAAGTCTAGGCTTACTTGCCTCTCTCCAGAGAAATGATGCAAGCCACCCTGCTTTAAGCCACTTTGCTGAACTGGCACCCACTGCAGCAATACTGAGTTCACGCATGCTGCTGGCATAGTTCTGGGAAATAAAGTGACGTTTGGATCAACAAAAGGCTTTTAGAGTTATCAAACCTCTCCAAAAGGCGACCAAATGTCACACCATGGTGTGACAGATACCTCTGACAGAGCTCATTCACCATGCACAGATTGATGTGCATGCAGCATCGTGAAAGAGAAGGCATGACCCACAGGACAAAGGACTTTTTTCAGTGTTTTCTGGGGAGCAAATGAAGTATCAGCTTGGACAATGGCTACAAATTTGCTTTAAATCCACAAGTCCCTGATTCCCAAGGCAACACCGTTTGTGTTAAATGGGGAGCTGGAAAGGAATCTAATCCGTTTTATCACTCAGAGTTAGTCTGCTATCTGCCAGTGCCAAACATCCCAGCAGGAAAACCCCAGGGAAAGGGAGCACTTTGCTGCATTTACAGCGGTTGAGCATTCTCCCCGATTTCCCCTTCAGGGAGCAGTACGGGTAACATACAAGTAAGGATGCGAGAGGCAGAGGAGCCTGTTCAGCAGCATGCCCAGGAGCTGTGAAGCGGCTTATGTCTGCTGCTAGCCCAACTTTTGGACACACCCTCTTTGTTCTGGAGTGTGCAGGGGCTTTACCAGGGTGTTCAGAAAGGCTGCAGCCTCTGAACTGTGAGGACCTTTCGGCAGCACCTCTATAGAAACTGATGCCTCTCTCTTCTGAAACCCCAGCAACTCCTTTTTGTTCTGCCTGCAGTCTGCTTATTGATGGCCTGACTTTCTGCAGGACAGGGAGTGACTCTACCAACTTCTTCCCTCTGCTCTTCTGATGCTTGGGGTTTCATGCACACATGGTCATTCCCACAGCTGTGTGTTCCTGTTATGTTCCTGTTAGGAATGTGGATCTTGTTTGATTTGTTATTGGGCCCCTTCTTTGCTTTCAAGTCTGCAACAGACATAACAGTGAAAGAGCAGGCCTACAGCCACTAAAAACCACTGGCAGCACAAAATTTCACAGTGTACAGGGCTACAAGAGCAGCATACAGACCCAACAGTTGGCACTATGTTCTCCTTAAACTACTGCTTCACTAGCTAACATGTTTTCTGTTGTTGGTCACTGAACAAAGAAGAGTAACAAAAAACATTCCAGTTCCCCCTGCCTAAAACTCCTCTGCAATCCAGAAGAGAAAAAAGCTCATGAATACAATCTTAAAACCAAAGGTCAGTAATGACCCCAGTCTGAATTACTTGTTGTCTGAGAAATTAAAGCTTAAAAGATTAACATGCATGCAAGTGAACTGTATGACACAAATAGCTTAAAAATAGATTATGAAAGTCCCAGCCTCTTCAATAAAAAGGGTTCTACCTGGTTATTAAACCTCTGTTCATAGTTTTCTCTACTCAGCTCTTCACTATTTGCAACATTGATTTCTTAGGTATATTTACACACCCTGAAATAAAGCTGACTGCATATCAGCTCATGATTTTGAGAGGCATTTTTAGTTTACACAATGGCTTACCATGACTTGGACAGCGGAAGAAACTTCCGAATTGTACTTTCTCAGGTAAAATACCACTGAAGCAGAAGAAAGCAGAGCAGATTGCCAAAGTAGTCCTTTTTTTTTTTAAACGCCAGTATAGCAGTATACATGAGGAATGACATTTGACCACCAAATAGACCCCTTGACTGAAGAATTAACCAGAAGAGTCCCTAAAAATACAAGAATGTTTCCAACACAATAAGTCTTTGGCACAATCCAGCATCAAGGTACACCGCAACCGGAACAGCCAGTCCCAACCTAGGGAAGGGTGAAACAGGGAAACTGGAACTCAATTGCCAAACACAGCTATTTAGATGGTAATTAACAAATTCAAGTTATGCACATTAAAAATGATTGCTTAATGCTTGCAGCTCATATGGCTGTATCACTTTCACTTATGCACTTTTCACCAACCTCTCCTAATCCTTCATCCTCTTCTGTGCAAGAGGCTGCAGTACAGTGTTGGATGAGGACAGAGAAGGACTGGATAGAGCAGCAGAGCTGCAAAAAGCAGGAAGAATGTAGATGGAGGAATTTTTAAAACTGAACAAACTCTGCTTGGGCTGACTTGAACGTGAATGTGAACTGAATTAAGCAAGCATTGCCTGCTTCCGAGAATCCCACATCCTTGCCACCAAGGATGATGAGAAGGCAGTGGAAGGAGATGGAAGAATTTGTGAAGCACAAATATGAGAGTGAGAGGAAAGAAGACAAAGAGACTGAGGCTTGGATGGGACCCTGGGATAAGGTCAACCTCCCCATATCTCTCCAGGGCTATACTGTTGATTTGCAGTCATGGAAAAATCCTAACGTGAACTGTCACAACACAGGCGGAAGCCTCCATGCCTGAATCTCTGCCCTGCTATGCAGCACTCACTACCATGAAGCACTGACAAGCTTCTATTTGAAGGGCTGCATTTTATAGCATTGCAACTCTTGCAGCATTCTCTCACTTTCTTGTACCTTCTCTTTGCCAATAGAAAGCAAATAAAACAGACACAACAGTCAAACAGATGGTGTTTAGGATATGTGACTTAGCTGTACAATTGACAGATAGCATCCCAGGTATACTGACAACAAAAGAAACAGCTATAGAGACATCCGTTCTGCAGCACATTAGCATTTGGGGAAGCAAGAACAGTATTAAAGTATTTAAAGTATTTTATCTTAAAGTATTTCCATACACTAAAACCATCTATAGCTTAAAAATTGCACCTAGTGACTAGATGAAATTAGTCAAATCTTCCTCTGTGTATGTGTGTATGTGCATGTAAGACAGAATCAGAATATTACCACAGGATCCAAAAAGAAAGAAAGAAAAGCTTCTAAGGCTCACAGTCACAGTCAAGTAGGCTGCACTCAGTCATCCACATGGGTAAACTTTATCTTTCTCTCTAAGTACGATTTGGTTGGGGATTTCAAAACAAATCAGAGATTTAGTTTCTCAGCTTCCAGAGGCCCAGTTTAAGATACTGTAAAAGTCCGATTTTCAGAGTGTGCATGCTAGTTTAGAAAACCCAGCCTTTGCGTGTAGCTTTGGTTTGGCCATCCAAAAATGGAGGCAGCTTGAATCAACTGTCACTTTTTGAAAACTAGTCCTTGTGTGCCAAGGATAAAGACCTTGGGAGATTTCATTGCTCTTATCAGTGAGAACAGACAGAAAAATCCGTGCAGTTCAGAATCCTCACTAGTGACCTGCTAAGTGTCATCAACACTAATTGGAAGAGAAAATCAACCTACTTTCAGGCTACTGAAGCACACTTTCCTACTTTTCAGTAGCAAACCATGGCACTAATACTTACAATTTAGAAGAACCTCAGTTTCAAAATCAGTAAGAAGCCAACCAATTCTTAGGGTGGGATGGGTAGAGGTGTCTCTGACTTGTACTATTGTACTACATTTTAAACTTTTTTACATGTACATTTTCTGTATTGCTTAAAGACAAGCAAGGGAGACAAGAGGGTTTATAGTACTTAACACTAACAGAGATATCTTTATGGTTGCTTAAAGCAATTTTGCTTGCATTTATTAATCCTTCCCTAGAGCTTGCAACACAAAATTTCAGCTCTGGGCTAGCGCAAGACAGCTACATGATTAATCTCCCCAGTCTGTTGACATTATTCAAACCAATCCAATTTCCATCTCGACTCTGTCCATTCTGTCTGGGCCACAAAGAAAAAAGGAGCACAACAGTACATTAAAGCTGATTTTCATCTACATCAATTGTTTTTTAGCATAAGAGCAGTTCTTCAGGAGACTTACAACACTACCACAGTTATTTTGAAAACCCTAAAACAAGGCGTAACAGCAGACGGTATAAACAAGTTGTGTGGCTTTCAGACACCCATCCTGCAAGCAGATCACTGTGCAGAAATGAATTTAGCTGCAATTACTTGCAGGACTGGGGCTCTAGCTACCAAGCTGACAAATTCCTTAAAAATCCAAAATTAAAAACATAAATAAAGAAATTAAGTGGAAGATTTTCTAATTACTGCCTTGCCTGAGTGCCTCTGGCAGCCTGCTCCCAAGCTATTTTAGACCAGCTGCTAAGCATGAAACACTTCTCCCTGCTCCTCCTTTTTTCCTTTTGCACTGCATTGGCTCCTAGCAGCTGCTTCCCACTTGGGAAGTGCACAAGATACAGGGCTCGGTGTTGGACGAGCGAAGCGTGAGCAGGGGCCTGTAGTCCAAGTGGCCACAATTTCCACAGCCACTACCACCTATCTGAGCAGGCTCTGAGCATGGAGCAGGAAGCCTCCTACCTGGAAGGCAGAGATCAAAAGCAACATACATGTGTGTTGGACTGAGACGTAGCCTGAGACCTGCTGGGGGCCTGGAGCAAGGACAGCATGTGGGCACAGGGCAGAGGGTGTCTATCCCTTTTAGACTTGCTGTGCTGGATGAGGGAGCCTTGCTACAGGCCCTTTAAGGACAGGAGATTCATCCTGTAAGGAAAGCTCTTCGTTAGGCTTTAGGAGCCTCTTGGGGAAACTCTTTTTCTGCTGCAATTACAAAGCAAGGGCCATGTGGTCCTCTGGCCACAAGCCACTTGCAGGCAGAGTAAGGGCTGTGCAAGATGTGTCGCAGGCTCCAGCATGAACTGCCTGCGAGGTACACCATGTATCCAGCTGGTGGAGGACATCAAACCAACAGAAAATGTGATTGCCTTGGCTCTCAGGCAGGCTCCTGTGCTTACCAAGGTGCCTCCCCAGGATGGATGAGGTTAGCTGGGAGGAATCAGACCAAACAGCCACAGGAAAGAGGACTGGGGAGAGGAGAAGAGACATAGACCTCTGTGGGACTTGGGGAAAGACAGGCACTTGAGGAACAGGTATAGGGTGGATCAATGATCTGGGGGGGAAGCTGGAGAAAGTTCTTCTCTTGAGCCTCAAGAAATGATAGAGGGGGAACAGAGAGACAGATCACACAGAAAGAAACCTGGAGTAGCTGGTTGCTTAGCAGAAACATGATTATACTAGTGAAACCAAATACTACATGTGACATGATGAGGTATGTAAGTCACTTGCTAATTCAGACAAGAATAGTCCTAGAGATGAAACCTTGGTTCATGATGACTGAGGTGTTTAGTGCATGCCTTGTAGAAAGTAGAGCATATGTTGGGACCTTGGAGAAGAAAAGGGTTTCACACTGCTAAAGCAGCTGAAAGCTCACTGGGAGAGCTGAGCTATGAGCAGCCACTGCCACCACACTCAGCCCAGCAAGGAAACCCTTGAGCAACACTGAGCTGGAGCAGCAGGAGCAATGGCAGCAGCATCCAGAGCCAGAGGGAGCTGCTCTTTGAGCAAAGGAAACGCCACAGGATGCTATAGGTTCAGCAAGAAAAACAGACCCATGCCAACTCTAATTGGCACCTAAAATGACAAATTTTTATTTTGTCTTTAATCTCTCTGTGCTTTGTTTCCCCATCTTTAAAACACCTCTTCATCTCACAGAGGTTTGGGGAAAATTAATTAATTGTTTATCAACTGCTCAGATACAATAGCAATGAGATCAGCAGAAGTTCAAGAGGAAATTAATAATTCTGCCTCTGGAACGGGGTTTGAATAGAGCCTGGTAAATAAGGCAGAAGGGCACACACTGAATAATGAAGAGAAAACAAAATAATGAATAGCTGCTCATTAAAGTGAGCAAAGTCCATTCTGTGCACTGAAGGAGGCAGAGAGCCTGTGGAGAAACCAGCATGCGATCATGTAATTAAAGACCATATAATAATGCATACATGGTGTGTGTGGGGGGGAAATTAAGGTTGTGCAAGAAACCTTAATGCTGCTATTTCATAACCTTTCAGTGTTTGACTTTCAACCTTAATAATGCTCTTTTAATGCAGTTTTTAGGTGCATAGTGTCATACAGAGGTGTGGGCACCATACTTTCCAGTTCCAGCAGTGGGATGTCTATTCTGATTTACTGAGAATCGTGCACTTACTAGCCATTAAAGGCTTAGAAAAATAATCAGAGTTGGTGTTCAAGTAAATGCATACCAACTTTTTGGGGCTGCATATTTCTTTTTTTTTTCTTTTTTTTTTTTTTTTTTACAACAAGATACATGTAGCCAAACCCAGTATTTTCTTAAGCCAAAGAATAACATGTACAACATAGCACATGCAGACTACAGCCTAATGTAAAAATAAAACATATCCTGGATAGAGATATTTTTGAATTCATTTTTTTACTGGTCAAAAAAATAGGCTTTCCTATTCTACTGAATAGTTCTGCAAAAAAGAGTGTTTACAGAAATGCTAAAGATGTCCCCTACAAGCTTTAGCTCTGGGTCTTCCAGACCATGAGCATTTCGCACTTCCAAGCACTCTGCCACCCATCAATCACCCTATAATCTGGATCCAGCACAGAGATATTTCTCCGAGCTCCATGCCACACACCGTGAGTGAGGACAAAGCAGCACTGCCACGGTGTTTAGTGGAAGAAGAACAGACACAGGGGGGCGCATCAACCTTTCTGGTCTACCCTGGCAATTCTGAGCAATCACCACCCAACTGCAGAGCATTCAATGACAGGTTTTAAGGAACGTGAAGGACACCTAAGCACCATTGGATTGGAACTGCATGGGATTAATTCTCCACTTATCCCACTTCACCTGACAAAACTGAAAGCATTCCAGCCTCAAGCAGAGGTGCTTTAACACAGCTTTCTAGGATGATGGGAGTCCCAGAAAACTGTGTCTTTGTGAGCCTTCGGGCAGGCTCAGAAGACAGCAAATTCTGGCTGGTAAATCCCTGCCCACTGACGCACTGGTCCCACGTGAAAAACAGAGGACTCTGTCTGCTGACTTCTCAGATCTGAGCTCTGAAGAGAAAACCCTACCCTGCCTGAGCTGGAGCACAGCAAGCAGCTGAGACCAACAACCTGCTCCAGACTCACCTGGCCATTACAAGGCAACTCAAATCCGTCATCCAGGTCCATTAATTATGTTAGAACATGTATAGAGAAATTACTGATAAAAAAATCCTCTCAGTAATAACAAAACATGCACTGAATCACACCAATAAAAGCAAATGACTTTTTGATGAAGCATTGGGAGTGGAAAAACTGAAGATCACAAAATAAAACAGACAGTTTTTGTCAGTATCAGAATTATTTAAACTGAGGTTTCCTATTTGCTCACTTAAATCATGATTCCAAACAGTGATTTAAATTATTCCAATTCTCACAAATCCATTCCAGGTTAAACTGCACCAAACAAGCAAAATGACCTGATGAAATCACACAACCATCACTAGTGGAACCAGGGAAAAACAAAATCAGGATAAACCAGTCCAAATCTCAATTCTCTGAAAAAGGACTCACAGACCGTGCGTGGGATGATTAGGACAGCCAATCCTTTTCTGAACTTCTGAAAGATATCATGCCTGGAAGACTGAAGGCATTTACGAGAACATTTTGGCTGTGTTGTGCCCTCCAGAAACAAACACCTCCCATCCGCCAACAAAGATGACTGACATCCTCTGTCAACTCCCAAACTCCATCAAGCCTTTTCCACTAAAAGCTGTTATTTGTAGCTAGTTTTTTTTTTTATCATGTTTCGGGCTTGCAGTTAATATTGTCAAGAACAAAAACTGGAAGAATTAGCTCCTCTGTCATCGTGCTAAACAGTTAATCTTCTTCATTTGATTGAAAAAAGCAACCTGAGGAGACAGTCCTACTGATTACAGGAGAATACCTCTGGGGAACACAGCTTCAAGCACTGGGAAAGCTTCGGTAATTAAAAACTAGCCTGAATAAATTAGGCTTTCACAGTAAGAGTTACAGCAGAATGACTAATGTATTGAGCAAGTGTGTGTAGCTTTCAGCTGTATGTTCCCATACAAATCAGGGAGCCCAAATGGCTTAAAAGTACCTCTGTGGATTCTTCCCCAAGCCTCCCCATAATGAAAATGTTTATCTTCATCCTGAAAAACTTCATGGTTAAGGCAAATAAAAATGGATTATGAAATTTCCTGGGAAAGCCTGAGCTCTCTGCTTGTTTTCTTGACCAAGTCATAGAGGCCCCTCCTTTTAGGCTTTTCTTCCAGAGCTAGTTATCCTTTTGCTCTTTATTGATTCCGTTATCCTGCCTAACCTCTTTGCAAAAGAAGTCTGTACAGTAAGATTTCAAAGAACATTTTACAAGATAATAAAAATACTGGGCATGTTGGCAAGTGCTAAGGTGAATGCAGATTTAGATGTTTAATTATACAGAGTCAATCATGCCTGCAAATCAGACAGCAGCTCAGATCTCACAACTTAATTACTTTAATTTCAGATGAATAACTCGTTGTCATATTTAGTTTGACACACCGGAAAACAGTTAGAAATTATACTAGGGGTGGACAGCCTTACTGCTAGTAAGGTAAGATTTCTTGCATCCTTGGTATTATTCAAAATCTGACTGGACAAAGCCCTGAACAACCAGATCCAACTCTGAAATTAGCCCTGATTTGAGTTGGGGCTGGTGGGGTGGTCAGGGGCTCTAGATCAGAGACCTCCATGGGTCTCTTCCCATGTAAACCATCCTGTGAATCTGAGGACATAAATAAAAGTTAAACTACAAGCAAAGAGTGAATCTTTCTTGTATAATTTCCTAAGTCAAGTCAGTTGCCAACAACATCTCTCACACAAAAGGCAGCATCAAATATGATGCTCCAGAAGTGTCATGATTCCTTTGGAGGCATCTTTCACAGTTCATTGAACTGCATTTTTACCAGCCAGGGGCACACACATTTTCTGGCTCCTTTGGTCTAAAAGAACCAGATACAAACATCACAACACATCTTTCAATAGCTAGCAAGAGGATCTGTTAAATAACCATCCATTATTCCTTTGACCACTCACATGTCTTGGGCAGCTTAAAACATCCAAGCTGACATTTGCTATTCTGCCTTTCATTTCAAAAAATGCAAGAGGAACAGTATAGGACTCTATTAAAAGAACAAAACCAGAGAACTTTGTGGCAAGGTTGTGAACCTGGCAACTGATTTCACAGTAGAGCCAAGGCATGCAATAACTGTTAGGAATCATTAAATGTCTCTTACCTGTCCTGCAAAAAGTCCACACACACCAATAATACAGAGAATGTTAAATACAGCAGAGCCTACAATGGTTCCAACGCCTACATCTCCTTTTGTGATAAAAACACCTGAAAAACAAGTTCAAGGCAAGCTGTGTAAATTGGAAAGTACAGAGTTTTTCCTCTAAAATTGCCCCATTAATGAATATAAAGGCATGCACCAGTTCTGTTATTTTTACTCATATTTAATAGGACAACTTGCACAGAAAGGTACTAGGGTGAATAAAGGTGGTAGAACTTGCTGTGGGAATTCAGATGTATTGTCTAATGAAAACCAAATGCCTTAGACATTTCTAAGTCACCAACCTCCTGGTCTTGCAAACCAATGTTATGGCAATATACATTACAAAAGACAGTAAGCTCCATGAGAGCATCTTATAGGACACAAATCTGGAAGAAACTATCTCCTGTAAGGCACCTCCTTACCAGTGCTCTGCTCTTCCCCATATCCCCACCCCTACTGACTACAACAATAAGGGAAGTAGGAGCATGAACTGGAATAGAATCAGAAATGTCTGGCCTCTTGTTATTTGCAAGCTGAAAATGATGTTGCTCAGAATAGGTTATGGGGCTATGTTACAAGCTCCTTTCAGAGCTCTTCTGTCAGATTTGGTTAAAATTGGCCAAGGAGGTTAATGGTGAGGGAGAAGGGAGATGAACTGACAGACACATGCATTGTGGTACTGCATAAAATTTTTTTCTTAGAAAGTCAGCCTAAAAATAACACTCCATCTCCTGCTAGTTGTCAGTCTGTTTAAATTCACCACTTGCTTTTAAGTTTCCAGCAGTATTTTTCTGGCCAGTGCAGTTTAGATTTTTTTTCTCCACTTTTCCCTTCTCTGAGAAATGTGTTATCCAGAAGTAGGCATGCCCCAAATGACATTCAGTATCTGCTGGATTACACCACAGAAAGATTTTTAGGGCTTCTCTGAGCTGCCTGAAGGAGTCTGATTTTATTTTCGCCTTGCTGGTGTGCAAGCCCAACTGCATAGGCTTCCATTTTAGCTTCCTAGGTTCTGAGGCTTTGATCATCTCTCTCTGCAGAGTATGCAGCTTGGTGTGAATTAATTTGTGCTCTGCCTCTGGTAGATGTGACTGAAATAGAAGGATCTTCTAGAGAAAGTATCTAAGCTCAGAAGAGTTCAATCACTTCTCCTCAGTGACGGAGAGGCCACCTTAACCTCCCATCTATTGTTCTAAAGATTACCTACCACTGGAGATGAGGGTGTATAATACTGCAAGAACACTTTCACCTCTACACCTGTTAGTATACATACAGAATCATAGCAGCTCTCTTGACTGAAGTCCCCTCATAGCTCAAGGCTGTTGAAAGAACACGCGAGTCTCTTCAAGCTACACACACCCAAGTACTGCTGAATCTCTTGATCACACTTCCCATAAGCAGAGAGCTGCAATGGTAGTGCAATGTTCTCACCAACCTGTTGCTGTGAATAAGGGTCTCAAATTCTCTTTTCCTCCTGCTGTGGCTTTCCCTGAAGTAAGCAGTGTTAGACAACTAACTACAGCAGAGGTGATGGCAGAGAATGTCCATCTCAGGACACTGAGAGTTTGCCTGGGGACCAACCCAGGATACTGAAGGCACTAAGCTGTAGAGGTGGTGCAGCAAACAGCATAGGAAGGTGAATAGGAAAGCTGCACATGCAGAGATCAGTGCTCTGCAGTTTGGCAGTGCTACAGCAAGGGAAGGCTAATAGATAGTTAAAGTGAGCTGCCTGCATTTCTGACCTTGGTTTGACTGGTCAAATTGAACTACTTCCAGCATAGCTCTGTTGTGAAATAACGGTACATTTTTTAAAACTCTTCATCTACTGAGGATTTCCCACAATTAATCCTGTGAGTGTCCATGAGGAAAGGGGTCAGGCATTATGACAAACATTATAGGTGCTTAGTAATCCCATTTCAACTCTGAAAAACACTGAGGGAAAAGAGGAGGTTTCAAGAAGCAGCAGGTTAGTTACCTATGACAGATGTAAACAACTCAGGAGCGGAGCTGCCAGCTGCCATGAAAGTTGCCCCAGCCACATCTTCGCTAAGATGCAAGCGCTGCAGAAAAACACATCAGAGTTACTGATTACAACACTGACAGATCAATGGAATTCAACTAGAAACATTACACTGTCTGCAAAGAGTGGGAAAGTGCCAGTATACATTTAAAAGTTAAGCATGGGGGAGAAAGTCATCAAAGGCATATATACAAGTTGTGATATACACAGTTTATCTCATCTACTTTGGCCTGTAATGGGCAGAGCTGGAGCTCAGGCTCAGTCCAACCCCTGACCTTCTTCCCTGAATACCATTTCAGCCTTGTGAGATTTAACCTCTCCTCACATCCCTTTCGCATAGGTCATCATCAAGATACTTACCTCCTATGGCCTTCCACTAGATGTGCCCAGGGACTGTTCTTATTTAAAACAGTGATTTCTGGAAGGAAAAGGACCCTCTACTCCGGAATTTTTGACATATGCTGTTTCCAAAGATTTACTTGGTTAATTGCTTCCTTTATGTTTTCTGCATTCCCCCTGCTCCATCTGTACAAGTTACTGTTCAGCAAATGTGACAAAGCTGTTAAAGACCACATGACTTTTTGGCACCTTCCACAGTTTAATATGAGTAGCTAAAAAAAGCCACCCCGTGCCATACGGTCATAAATTGCTGAGTTGTTACTACACAAAGCTGGCTTACTCACATGCGTGCAAGTCAGCGGCTGCCATTTTACAAGCAAGGGGAAGAGAGCTGAAAGTGGTGGAAATATTTCCCTAGCAGAACCGATGGTTTGAAACATCACAGCCAACCTGACAGGCCAGAGGAAGCCTTCCTCTCCCCTCTGCCTTTCTCAGCTACGCAGGGTTTCTCTGAAGGTCTTTCATTATTAAAGTATATTTGCAGAGACAAGGCTGCTCCCAAACATTGCAGGAATCCCTCATCTCCAATCTTACCTTGATTGAAGATCCCATCATGGATACTTTAAGCTTGTAGGAAAACTTAACTCTGCCCACTGACCATACTCACATAATAAAGAATTGTGTGTATGCTTCAGGGACAAGTGAAAAGAACTGCCCTAATCAGGAATGCTTTTTAAACAGGAGACCACTGCATTGCTACACTGTTATAAAAGCTTGTGGAACCTGATAAAACATGGCTTTATGGAGGATGATTTTAGATAGATTAAAACTATTCTAAAAGAAACTCATAGCAACAGAAGTAGATTCCCACAGACTGAATTCTTCTGCAGAGTTCTCAACGGATGTACATAAATGGTCACCCTACAGTAATCAATCCACACCTAGATGGTATCTTTTGAAAAGAACACCAGTAAAAGAAACCATCAGTGTTTTCTGTGGGGATGGTTAAACTTAAAGCCATCATAAATTCCCTTGAGGATAATTTATTGCAATACATATGATGATTAAGCTAATATAATAGACCAGAAAATACTGCCCACTGCACGGAGTCAAAAACATATTCTCTGGTATTTGTAGACTGCATTTGCAGTTGACTTTACAATGTTAGTTTTGTCATGTAAACACATTGACACATTGTAATACCAATAACAGAGAGTAAGTGGACAAATATAAGTACAAATTGTTTTAGAAAACAAATGAAAGTCAGGGATTTGGTTGCAAGTACATCTGAACTAAGACAGAACATGAATATCTATCATAGCAAGTGTTCTTGAACAAATTCTAATCTCTATGCACATATTTGGGAGTATAAATGCCTAGTTGATTTAACTTAACAACCAGTTTCCAAACTAGATGGAGCTAAGCCAGAAAAGGGGCAGGGATCAAACCTTCCCCTTCCTAGAAAAACAGGCAAGAGCAACTACTACCAAAGAACTACAGAGGCCTTTGCAAAGTGATTTCCCATACAAAATCATTTTGTATGATTTTCCCAAAAGCATTTTCCCATACATTCTTGAGTGCTAACATCAAGGACCAACCATGAAAAGCTGGATGTTTTGAAGGTGAGCTGCTCTGGACTGATAAAATGAAAAGTTGGTTGGAGCAGGAAACAAGAATGCTTATGTCTTTTGCTATCATGTAATTGCAGAACTGCTCAATTATACATAAAATACATAAATAACAAGACAAAGGTCAGCTACGGGGTTGGGTGGTTTGTTTGTTTGTTTTGTGTGTGTGTGTGTGTGTGTATTTTTCTGGGAGAAAATGAAGTCGGAGCAATAGAAAAAATAAAATTCTGATACGCTTATATGACCCATTTTGATAATCTCTAAAGACACAGTATCTTTCTTCTGAACAGTAACTTCTTAACAGAAGTATGCCAGACATACTATTCTATTGCTATGCTTTTTTTCTTTCACACACAATTAGGTAAAGCTTATTATCACCTCATTTTACTGGTGGTGTTGGGTAACACAGTGGTTCATAACTGTCAAAGCATATGAAGAGTTGTTCCACAACACTGAGACAATAACAAATGAAGATATAGTCAACTGAAAGTGGCCTTCTAGGAACAGGGGGTTGTAAATATTACATTAAAGTCACATGGGGAGGGTGTTTGCTTTTTGGACATTAGATGCCCATGCAAAACCAAACACTCTGAAAACTTGTTAGGAGAACAACGGTGCTGTAACTTCTGCCACTTGCACCTTTATCACTGACAAGTGTTTAAGCCTACAGACCTTCTGTAGAGAGAGCCTAGAGAGGCTAATGATGGTAAAAGGAGAGGGACTCCTCCAGTCTCTGAACCTCTGATTTATAACTAAGTGCACCACCGGCAAAGTTAGGAACTGTGAACACTGTATATGGTGTTTCCTATCACTACTTGTAAATGCAGCTGAGAAAAAACGTTTCTATTGACCAGTGCAGGAAACAGAGGTACCGAAAAGTGACATAGCTGATCCTAGGCCACATAGGAGAGTCAGTGGCAGAGTTATTACAGGAGCTAGCTCTCTCTAGACCCAGACCAGACCTCTGTTGTAAGCAAGGCCACATGATCAAAATGTATGTGTAGATGGGATCTAATGAGTGCTCAGTAGGGAAGAAAAATAATTTCCCACAATCTTCTGGCTCTATCTGTCTCTCTGCACAGCAGGCCTATAGATGGCACCCCAAAATGCAAGCCTGTCCTGGACATTACCTCCTCAGCTCAGGTTTCATCCATCTACAGTGGCCTGAGCTGGCCTTCTGGACCCAAGTTTCCTGGCAGGGCTTCCTTGCTCTGGAGAGGGGAGATTAAATAACTCAGCATGTCTTCATCTCCAGCATCCTAAATCCCCACTTTCACAACCCTGTCTACTTTCCTGGTAACACCAGGCTCCCTTCCCCTAATCTCATAAACTGGCTGTATTCAGATTCAGCCTAGATTCTCCTAGAGAGCTCAGGAACTTCTCAGGACAGAACATCCTGCCACATGTCATCATCTGTCAGTCACCTGAGTATTTATGCACCAAAGTAGTGGGAGTTCCTCGGGACTTATTTTTGATGAAGAAAACCAGGCAGTGTGGTAGAGTGCTGAACTACAAATATCAAGTTACTTTAGAGTCAGATTCTATTAGAGCTGTCATCACAAATGATTTCTCCTGTCATCTCCCATGCCCCTTCTTTAGTCCCAGTTACAGCTGTGCTGAGCGACACTTACTAGCGGGCAGACCAGCAGGCATCTCCTCCAGATGACGGAGATGTCATGCTGGCAAGAATGAACCATATTGTCTAGACGCAGCAGAGATTTCTTTGTCTGAGATTGACACTGGGGAGGGCTTGCTTCATGTGTCACTTCAGGCACATGGTCTATGTTTTTCCTGCTGCTGTCTGAGCTGATTCAGGCTGACACAGTCCCTGTCTCCTAAAATTTCTGCACACCAGCCTTAGGAAAAGAAGGATGGAGCTCCTTGCAGTTGCTGGAAGTGCTGAAGATTGTCTTTACAGCTGACCTGAACCTAACGCTCTGCAGCATCCTGAATCTAAACCAAGCCTTCATTTCTGTCCAAAGCCAAGGCAGTCAAGCCCAGCTCCGCAGCAAGTCAGCTCAAAGCAGGCCTACCTTGGCTGGGCAGCGGGAGGGAGGTACAGTTCCCTGGTCCCATGGGCAGTGTGGGGCAGGACGCTGCTTTCAGGCCACCGGCTAGGAGCTCTGCACCTCTCCCTTCGTCTGCATTTTTACCAATGCATCTAAATTCTCTCGTGCATTCTTTTCTTTCCAAGTCTGATGCTTGGGAGGTTTCTAAGTTTTAAGTTAATGCTGTATGAAACTCAGAAACACCCCGTAGATCAGTATTTCCTTGCAAAAGTCAACAGATAAAATGTTATTAGCCTCCAAGTCATGGGAGAACTGAGTACCATGCCCAAAGTCATAACTGAACTGAACTGCCGCTCCTTACGGGCAACGCACACCTTCACAACCCTCTCCCAGCCCCTAATGGTTGGACCTTACCTCCAGGGCACGGTTCCATCCACAGAGGGGGCAGAGCACAGGACAAGCTAGCAGGCTCTGCTGGGCTCACCGCCTGGAAACCTGCACTGCAGCCAGCATTGTCACAGGAGCCTGCAGGGTCAGGGGGAGGTGGAGTTTGCGAATCACTGCTACAGAGAATGTGCTTTTCCTATGTTATACATGGTCTCCGTTTTTCAAGAAGAAGTAAGATGCATACATAGGCAGTGTTATTTAAGAGGAGACTGCTAATTTTATGAGGGAATATCAACCAAGTTCACCCACCAGGAGACATGCAGCACATCTCCTGCAAGCGAGAACTATGAAGCTGAGCCAACTCACACAGCCAGTGCTGAGCAAGTAAACAAAAAGCATGGGGAACAGTCTAAGACAAGAGTAAATACACCATCATCACACGTTCAGGCTCTCAAGGAGAACTGCTGCCAAAACAGCACACAAACTCACGTACAAATTTCTAACACTTACTTCACAAATCTTTTCCAATGAAGGGACGAAGAAATCATCGCAGACAATTGCTAAAGCATAAAACATATACATGGCCTGCAAAAGAGAAAAGAAAATGTTGAGTTTGGAGACTGTCAAGCAAAGAAACTGAACTGCAGTGTCCCAACTTATCTTAGTCTTGTTTTGATATACATTTGTAAAAAAGTTTTCTCTTGTAAGAAAACTTCATGGGGCCCTCTGGGATTTAACAGAAAGATCATTAAGTATTTAGATAAAAGTTCTATCAAGCTATCAGAAACTGCCAGCACTTTATCATAAAGACATTTAAAAAAAATAATCTCTGCATATTACTTAATTGCCCTTAACTTTTCTCTCTGTTGTGTAGTGCAAAGCTTTTTTATTATTATATTCTGTGAAAATCTGGATTATTGAGGAGCAGCAGCTTTTGAAATACTAGTGTTCTGAAAAAAAAGAGGAAAGGAGCTTGTTTTCTGCATGTTATCTGGGACAAACTAGCAGAGTTTTAAAGCCAAGTGTTCTGCACAACAGGGGAAGTGGGAGAGAAGAGAGCACAACTGTACCCTTGGACGACCTGTAAGACAGGCCAGCACTTGTCCTTTACAGCACTCCTTGGTACGAGGCATGCAGCATATCTATTTCATTTGGCATTCCCATGAGGAACCAGAAACAATCTATCTGCGCATGCTGCCAAAAAAACTGTTGCAAGAGATGCTACCTCACCATCTTGGCTCTCATTCCTAGCAGACTATGGTATCAGCAAAGGTTTATTTATTGCTGCATGCATGTAAAAGCACATGTATGTGAGAGATCCTTAAATTGTATGCATGTAAACAGAGAGGTGAGGCCCCGGACATAAGCCTGGAACAGACTGCGCAGCAGCAGCCAGATATGTCTGGAACAAGGAGTATGAAGGGCTGTGCATGGTGAGGCAGGAGAAATGGACACCTGAGCTCCTTCTTCATTCCCCTGCTGTGATCTCACCGCCCACTTCTGGTAGAGAAGCGCCCCGCTAGGAGCTGCACCCCGTGCACACAGCCCTTCGTTGCAACCCATTTCTGATGTCATTACAATTTTCCAGGTTTAAACACCCACTCCCCACCAAAAAAAAATAAAAACAAACTTGCTAGAACATAATTATTTAATTATTACTCTACTGCAAAAAATCAATAATTTCTACGAAAATCTCTGCCAAACAATCTTTTCAAGCTCAAAAACAATCCAAATATACTTGTTCAGTATTAGAGATAGGAATTTCATCACAATGGATGATTTTAACGCCAATTTGAAGATTCAGAGCTGGACAGTTAATTAGGTAAAGGAAGCAAATGCCTCACAAACCTTGTGCAAAGGAAGCATGATCAGAAGCAGCCTCTGAGAGTTAAGTGACCAAGTCCCATTGAAATACAATGGATAGCAGGTGCCCAACTTCAGCCTGGATTTTTTAATCTGCTAATCATATTAATCTGCCTGGGCCATGCTGTCATTTTCCTTTCCCAAACGCACAGCAATGCCTTTCAAGAGCACTAATCTGTACACCATCATCCCTCTAAATTGAGTGCACTCTCTGTATTTGATATAATCTACAGTCACAGAGTGCTGGGCATCATATGGTTCCTTGGGATTCCTGCAATCTGCTATGGTTGTGATAGCCAAATTCTCCCGAACAAAGACAGGTAGATAGAAAACAGACAGCCAAAAGCAGACAGCATGCCCCCCCACCCAGTTCCCACACCCTCTGCCAGATCAGGTCATTTCAACATCTACCTCAATATATGGTGCACAGTCTTCTTCTCCTCTGTGCTCCTACTATTTTTTCAGATCATGCAGAACTCCTGCACACTACGTGGTATGCTGCAGGTAGCTTCAGCCTGGACAGAAACCAGATGCCAGGTGTCCATCAGTTTAAGTTCAGGCAAATGTTTCTGAGAGTTTTTAAATGAGTGCTCAAATGATGTGACAGGTGGTTTTGCATCATCTCCAATGTTAACGATAGCAGGAAAGCATACCCATGTCCCAATAACCATACATGTGTAAAAAAAGCTACATTTCATGGCATTCTAATGATTTTTAGAGTGTACAATCACAAGCCAAAAAGGTGACAATGGAATTTTCTTTTGTCCACTCCGTCTTACGCATTTGTAGGATCAGGTACAAGAGAAAAGCTAAAAAAGGGGGACTGAAATCAGGAAGGAGTGGAAAAAATGAATGTGAAGAAACTACCACCACACTTTCTCTAATCCTTTTGGAGGTGCTGGGGAACACCAAGCTGCCATGCCTGCTGAAAGCACTAACCAAAGCCTGCTAAATCAGGAAGACTGCTGTGGGCGACTTCAGCAAGTTTTACACCAGGCTGACAGAACAGATCAGGCTGAACCCATACTGACTTCAGCATTTATTTTTAATGACCTCATTGTTGTCACAATTCTGGTTATGGCTGGGAGTCTTTCCTAATTTAATTGGCTTGAATGCAATACAGGATAAGGAGTCCAAATCTATGGAGTATCTTGTGAGAAAACAACTTGGTTCACAAGCTAAAATACTGGCAATTACCTTTGGCAAGTGAACACGTGATGACAACATTGCTTCCTTGAAAGTGTTTTTGTTTGTTTGTTTTTTAACAAACAAAAATAAAGCTTAGAGTTTGGGCCAGCAGGAACACACACAAAAAATTAAATTTTATCGCAAGTCAGATTTGTAAAGATATAGGTCAGACAGCAGTCCAGGCTACTTAATGTGGAAAGAAGGAAGAGAGCCAGCATCAGGGCAAGCAACTCTGTTCCATATGTCAAATATGGACAAACGCAAACAGCATGGCTTTAAGCTTTTGCAGCCAATTAGGTGGTTTGAGCTTCCACCCAAGTTCAGCTGTGGCTCTGTTACTGTGCCAACTGCTTGCTCCTCTGCTGGCCAGCCTCTCTCAGCTTCATGTGACTATGTGGTGCTCCCAGCTGGCATATACAGGCACACCTGCACTCACCTGGGGTGCGGGGTGACGCCAAGCCACTGCCTCCCTGTTCCAGCCAGCACTGGTGGCACCTAGGAGCACTCACCCAGACTGTGTCTGTGATGACACTGGATGACACAGGGAGGTGAGCACTGAAGTGCCAGCTGTACGTTAATGAACTTACCTCTTTCCCCTACAAGCAAAGGGGCAAACCCCCACAGCTTCCCTAAATCCTAAACACAACTAGGGCTTCAGTGACCCAGCTGGTTGTGAACCTGGCTGGGCAGTGCCAAAGGAAGAATTCACATTGCAAAGAAGGTGAAACCAATGTGAATCCAAGGGGTCGCATTGCCTCAGCCTTCAACAAACACAAGCAAGCTTCATATGGCTCAGGAAGGCAGCAGGGCAGCACTGCTGAAGTCAGCTCCACCTGCACGCAGCTACTGGGGACAAAGGCAGGGCCTGAAGGAATGTGGATGGGCTGGGGTAGAGCTGAGGCGAGAGGTGTAATGGCAATGGAGTGAGATGATGGGGAGGACAAGAAGTACGTCTCAACCCCAAGCACTGCTTGGTCGCATTCAGCTAAAGTGAAGACATTAAAATCTTTGAATAGGCAACCTTCTTAAAAGACACTTCTCCTCCACAAAAGGCCATTAAAAAAATGATGGAAATATAATGACCCTGTATTAAAAGATTATAAATTCCAGATTAAGTATTACATTAGGATTGGTTTTTAAATGATGCTTCAAATAAACAAGCATCAGAGAAGTAATTGCAATCTCTACGTGAAAGTAGATTAAACATCTTACTTGAAAAACGTATTCTGCTGCTCAGGACATTGGTGATTATTGCTCACATTTGTCCAGCATCCCTTTGAATTTCCTGCACCAGTCTCCATCCTTGCATTAGAGCCTCCTTTACTGAGCGAAAGCCAGAAACGTTCCACAGGAACGTCTAAGTGCTGTAGGAGGCAGCAGCTTCACTCCGAGAGTAGGGGGGTATCAAAAGGAAACAAGAAAATTTTGGTCAGTATGATATGGAATTATGCTGAGCACCTCTTCAATCACAGCCAAATATATTTTAGGGCACTGTGGTACAGGAACACAGAGGGTTTAGAGGGTAATGAGGTAGCAATGAGGCAGTTCAGCAGATGTTTGGAGAACACTCTCCTAAGCCAGAGATGCTGCTGTGGACAGACTGAAGGTGCCTGTCAGATGATTTACAGAATGGGAGCAAAAGCCTTGGGATGAGCAGTGGTGAAAGCGCCCTCCTGACTCCTCCTGGCAGCTGAGCTATGCCAAGGGACAGAGGATGAAGGACTTGTCCTGGCTCACAGCTCATCCCTTCCACTCCCATCCAAGCCCCATATGACTGCAAGCTCTGTCAGCCACGTGCCAAGTCACCTTCCAGCTGAAGGATCGAACCACGCTAGCCTTATTATCCAACCCTCCCCAAGCAGCCAGTGCTAGCAGCCATTGCCCACCCCAACACAATTCCATCTCTGTTCCATCCAATGGGTGCTGAAAAGGCAAGGATGGACTTCCAGCCTGAAGCAGCATTAAATTGAAGAAAAGCTGTATATATTTTCCAGACACAGCACATGATTGGAGGTACCAAGCACAGGTCCCATACCTACAAGGCTCAGATACATACTTACCTTTCTACTTAAAAGTTTGTTCTCAACAGTTAAAGATGTCACAACTGAGAGATATTCATCCCTACTTTATTTTGGGAAATCTGCTTTATATCACTTTACTTTATGAAATAATCAGGACAGCTTACACAGACTTGGCCTATATAAGGATCTATTCTGTTTCACTTTTTTTTTTTTTTTTTGGTAGCCTGTCTATCATTAAACTAGTATCTGTACATAATTCTTGTTCATAATTTTCCTATATTATAATGATCAGGCTGAATTTAGGATCAATTTAGCTACAGATCTAGAGATTACTCTAAATACTCATCCTCAGTAAAGGAATCAAGTTTGACAGAAAACATCACAAGCAGAGCACCACTGTGTCACTGTTCTTGTAGCTCAAACTTCAGGTCTTTTGTGTCCCCCAATACTAGTTGCTTGGATGAGTTGAGCTTCATTGTTTTTTCCATCAACAGGTTCTGCATTTCTTTGGTAAAGAATGCATACGGCATGGTTCTCCTAAGAAGTTAATTAGTTTTGTTTGTTTGTTTGTTTGTTTTACGTGAAATTTGTTTGCCAATCTGACCTGCTTCACCTCCAAAATGACAACCTGTTATAAGTGATGCACATGCCACCTTGCACCACAGTGCTTCACTGGAACCACTGCAACCAAGCACAGAGCTTTCCTTAATTCTGACTACATACAAAACCACCTAGAAGTCCACTAATAAACAGAAATTAAAAAACAACAACAACGAAACAACACAACACAAAACAACAACCAAGCAAGAAACCCACACAGTCCAAGCTCACTCGTAGCAGTGGGCTATGGTACCAGGATGTGATCAGCAGCAAGCTGTGTATAACTATCGCTTTGTATTGCATGTCATCAGTAAAGTAAGTGTGTTTAGGGCACCACAAAACCATCAGCAGAAGGAGACATCTCTGTGACAGAGAAACACTGTGATAAATTAGTAGGGGTTTGTTCATTGTCCTTGAGAATTTAAAGAATCTACTGAGGAGATAAGGTTTCACAACTCACGGCATTGTAACAAGGGGACAAAGCAAGACATCCTGTTTTGCCCCCACCTGAACACAAGCACAACGCATGATCACTGGGGGAAGAATAACGACCCCCAGCAACAGACTGCGCAGTCTCAGGACAGGTCTCGACAAGTCGACAAGTCAACAGGTCTCGACAGGTCTCGACAAGTCTCGACAAGCCGGAACTTCAATGCTATAAAACAGCAACACTGGAAAGGGGAAGTTGCGTGCTGTTGCGGAGCGGAGACTCCCCAGCCGCCCAGCGCTGTTTTGCTTGTGTCTGCTTACTTGATTAATAAAATAATTTCAATAGACCAGTAAATTGTGTGGTCTAATTTATAACAAACACAACCTGGCCGGTCTCTGACATGGCAACAAGGAAAGACAGGACAGGTACAGAGTGACCTGAATTTTCTGAGCCGCTTGCAGCCATTGGCAGGAGCCCGGTTTGTGCAGCTCATTCCAAGAGTTGTTCCCCCGACAAACCTCTGCAGGTGCAGGCAGGAAGGATCCCTGTAGCCACTCATGCCTGGGCTCTGGCAGGAGCTCACCTGCTCCTGCACACCAACACGCATACCCACGCAGGCACACGCAGACAGCTTGCGTTCTGGCACTGCAGAGCACTGGGAAAAGGGGACACCGTGCACAAGACCGCAATGAAATGGGGATCAGCATGTTCTGGGACCAGTCTGCAGTTGGGAGGAAAGGTAGTGCCCATCCCTCTGGGCTCTTCTGGGGGAACCCGCAGCAACACCCAAACCCTCCTTCTGCTGCAAGCACTCATATTACAAGTGCCTGAGTGACACCATCTCCAGCCCCTGGTTCTGGAGGTACCGGGTGCCTATCACTGAGTGTCCACACAGGCATCAGCATGAATCCACCAGAACAAATCAAAAAAGGTAAAATGCTATGAGAACATCTAGAAATCTACATCCCTTTGGGGACAATGTTAAGATTTCAAAATGAAGCTCTCAAGTACCGGGACACTCCCAGATTGCAGGCTTTATGTTTAATCCTTTAGTAACGAACAGCACTGGACTCTAAAAAGCCAGACCCTGGTTCCCTCCCATTTGAACATCCCAAATGAGTGATTTAGTGGGCATGATGTTGTTTGTGATAACATGCCCTCTTCTCAGAGAGGACATGACAATCATTAATAGCAGTCAAGCAAACAACTGATGAGCTCTGAAGAATTACCTAGGGGAAAATTAAACATTATAGCTCCAAACCAGCAATACATTTTCATTGGCCCACTTTCCTCTTGAACTGAAGTGTTTTACATTTCTACCGACTAAAACTATTGCTAAATTGCTCCTGCCCAGTTGCTCTTAGGTTTTTAAAGTGTTTAGTAAGTTACTATCATCTTTGTGAAACATCAGAACACGTTAAGTAATTCTTCACAGCCTCACTGCAGGATGTGCTGAGGTGTAAGACTTTCTGTTTTCACTGTCATTAAACAATAGGGGGAAGATGCCTTGGGAATCCCCTGAAAGGCTATTTAATGCATCCCCCCAAAGTCCCAGTTCATACAATTTGACCCCTGGTTCTCTGGTTTTTTTTGATAAACAAGTTTTACCTTGATATCTTTTAGAAAGTAACATAAAAATGTTGGCAAAAGGGGATTGGGAGAAAGAGAACAAGGTTTTAGTAAAATAAATAAAAACAGTTTAACAAAGTCTCTTTCATTTTACAGCTCGGTCTCCTCAAACCTGCAGAGACAGTTGGTTCTGTCTGCATCTTTTCCTACAAAGTACAGTTCTGTGCGTGCTCTAATTTGATCAGACATTTGGTAACTGAATTGCTTGAGGGTAAAATCAGAATTGGAGATTGATTACCCCAATACAATGACAACCCCTTTCAATCAAGACTAAAGAGACAGGTTGCTAAAAGTTGACAGTTGTCTTTTTTCAAAGTATCAATTCTCTCTTTGACGATAGGTTACAGATACTCCATGGTAAGAGGAGACAAAGCATTTGCCATTGCTCTGTCTGCTTCCTACTGCATCCAACAGGCTGGACCAGGCCCAAAGACAGGGAAGTTTGTCCTAAGGATTCACAAGTTCACAGCTCAGGGCAGAAAGACACCGGGAAACTTCTCAGCTGATGCCCGTGGTCATGGGCTGTATACCTTCCAGCAGCCTCAGCAGCGAGGGTTTGTCTGGAGCCGCGTAGTTGTGGAGCATGCCCCTCTGAACGCAGACTTGTCTGTGGTGGGGTTCTGGACAAGACAGCCCATGGGCAGTCCTGCTAGCTGGGCAGGGATCATCTGTTCCACCCACCGCATTATTCAGAGCCAATAAAGCTGCTGAAGGGAACCAGAGTGCACCAAGGGACTGAAGCATCTGCTTGCTAGAGGGGAAGTGACCAGACATGCTTCTGTTGGGACAACAGATGCTTACATCTAGTTCTTACTAAAAACAGATTTTTCTTTTTATTCTGAAGCAGGTAGTTCACCTTTGATTTTCAGTCCTCAAAAATCTACTTTGTTGTATGTTAAAGTATGTTCAGCTTGTTCAGAGCTGACAAAAAGGCTATGGAAAAACAAATTATCTTGAGAGCAATTATGAAGACCAAATCATAATTTGAAATAGACTGGAAAACAGCCCAATTCACAGTTTATGTAGTCAACTGTATGAGAATACTGTGTGATTTCACTGTTACTAAGACTGAAAAAATACAGTCCAGGTCTTGCCTCTTTTAAAAAGCCTGGAAAAAGACATGTTGAGGTACAGATTCCACTGAGATTAAGAATTACTTTAGCAACCCTTATTTTTCATGGTCTCATTATAAAATTATTCCTGTAACTCCAGGTTTGTTTTTTTTTAAACATTTTTTGTGTTGAAATCTAAGAAACACAAGTTTACAAGGCAACAGCATGTTATTATAAACATCATATTTTGCTTAGAGTGGCTACACAAGAGTCTGCAAGCTGTTTTTCATATACTGAGATGAATTTAACTATAAGAACGTAAGCCTTTTCTTAAAAAACTCTCATAACACTTTTCTATATTACCCACAGTAGAGTTACAAGGGGACAAACTATGTACCAGTATTTTGCAAGACCTCATGATGTGGTTTACACATCTGCCATACAGATTAAGAGCAGATAATACAGCTTCTTGCATTAACAATCAAGAGTGACCTTTCCATGTCAAAACACAAAAACTGTGTGAGGCTACAAATACTGCAAGAGAAACAAATAATCAGCATCCAGCATGCAAACAAACAAATAAAACCCATCAGCCAAGATGCATGTTACATTGTGTGTGAAATTCCACACAAGGCGCCGCGCAACATGCTGACTGTGACAGTAAAACTGACAAACGTTCTGAAATTAGGAAACGGCAGGCCAAGGCTGTCTGGGACACATGAATGTTCTCCATGGCTGTTCATTGAGGACCACTTAATCCCAGGAGCACTGTTCCCCATGCCATTTAAAAAACAACCCCAAGCTCCGCACCAGGCCCTTGGAGAAGGGCACCAGTCCAGCAGTTGGGGCCAGGAGGGCACAGAGCTTGCACAACGCGGAAATCTGATCCTGGTGGCGCGGGGCTTTTCAAGCTGCCCATGAATGGTGGCCACAGTGGTTTAGCAGCCGGTGGTCCTGTGGCTCGCAGCTGAAGTGGGGCACGCACAGAGGTAGGGGAGGACCTGCAGAGTGGACCACAGACAGGCAGGTGAAACCCAACCTGTGGCCTTTACCCCACATCTACAACGGGGCAGCTGAAGATCCGCTGAAGATGTCTTTCTCTCCACTAAACACAAAGCAGCTCTGGGTGACTAGCTGCAGCAAGGTATGACTCTGAGAGATGGTTTATCTGGATTTTTTGGGAGTATTCTTGTGGGTGCTGAAGAATCCAGCTTAGGTCCAGGGTTTGCTTTCTAAAACATCCAAAAGTTAACTGTTCCCATAGAACCTTGGAAACCTTTGGCTTGCCAAAGTCAATACTGATGTTACTCAACAATTTATTGTAGCCGTTTAGCCGAAATAAGATCATAACAGAGCACTCACATTACATGATACAATACAATCTAATTTATGTTTAAAGAGAAACCATGAATCACTCAACATAGTTAATGGTGACTGCTCATTTAAGTTGACTAAAAATTATAAGATGCTTTTAAATATTCATTACAAATAGGTATTTTCTTTGCTGCTTAAGAATGTCTTCTCCCCCTTGAGGATTACCAAGTTGGCAGCACTTTGTAAATTTAGGAGACATTAAAGAAAAGAATCGTCTTTATCTACCTAACAAAAGTTGAAAAAATGATCTGGAGGGAAAGTGCTTCCTTCTGTGAGATTACTGCAGCTGCCTGTATGGATTTGTAACAGTGTCTTGTGACCTAACACACCACGGTTATATCCAAGTAAATTTATTTCCAGTATCCTGAATTTTGACCTTGCTCATACACCGCATTTACAATGACTTGCTTGGAGCAGAGATCGCAAAACTCCAAGCCCAAAACTGCACACCTTTTTGACTAGTAAGACTTTAAAAACAGCATTTACTAAAATCTTGCTGGCCCATTTCTGAACTTTGAAGCCCAACATTTTCTAGAATTCCCAGACGAATCCAGGACCACTGTGCAAATGTGAAGTTACGATCACTTCTTAGATGTATTTAGGAAGTAAATACTCACCTCAGCAACTTGAGAGAGGTTTTTGTTTTGTTTTGTTTTTGGCCTGTTGTTTAACTTAGCATGTCTCTAAGCTCTGCATTTGGCCAAGTATAATAAAGACAGTGAAAGGGTCAAAAGTCAGCGAGACAACAGTGCAGTGGGGCACACTTGTTTGATGCCACCCTCTGGAGAGTGCCTGCAAAAGCCAGCAGCCAGGACTTGATAACATCACCAAACTGTCCCAGCATGTCCCATGTGCCAGAGAACGTTCTCCTTGTCCCACCAACCTGGGAGCATCTCCTTGCACAGCAGCATTTGGCACAAGAGTTGGCAGCGTGGGGTTGCGCTGCTCTGCTGGCAGCACTGCACAGCTGCCCAATAGCTTCAGCAAAGCCCTTTGCATGAGTTCATTCAGCTGACAGCACGCATTCAGGGGCTGCAGTTGGTTGGCCTTTTAGGAGTTATTGTAAAAACTAAGAAGAGAGCATTAACACTATACTCAGATGAGTCACTAAAACTCACCCTCAACCATGACTAGAACAGAAGGGGAATGTCCGTGTGCAAGAGCAGAAAACACTGTGGGTAGGGAGCGGTATCAGCTGTCAGCAAACATACGGTATCCAGTCCAAACTGATAGGAAAACAAATGCAGTCACAAAACTTACACAAAGGACGTGCAGGATGACAGCTCCATGCCTCCTGTTCTCGTTTGTAAAGATGTCATTGGGGAATTCATGGAGAGCTGCAAAAGGGAAAAAAAAAAAAAAAAGCCCAGATGCTTTATCAAGTACTCAAAACTGCCACAAGTACTATTAAGAAACATAATGAAAAAAACACTGGAGTCCTTCTGTGGGGCAAAGGCTCAGCAATCTCACAACAATCATGCCTATGGGCCCTTATGCACAGGCTCTTTGTTCTGCCTTGGTGTTAGCTTAGCATAATTTGTCTTCTGTCAGTTATATGCGTTGCTCCAAGTGTTTGTGTGTAATTTGCTTCCATGGTAACTGCAACTGCATACCTAAAGACACCTTGCAGAGAGCAGATAAACCCCAAGAACACATCACCACGCTCTTTTGGAAAAGTTGAAGGGGAAACAGCAAGAGCTGTTTGCTTGCTAGAGCAAGCGCTAACAGGTCACTCTCAGAAAGCATTTCTAGCTTATGGCTTTGCACCTGAAAATGGATGGGTGAAAGCAGAGGGCAGGTGCTAGAAATATTTCAAATAAACCTCATTTACTGACCAAAAAGTCTATTGCTAACACACCATTGACCAGTACCCGCACTGAGTCAAGACACAGCGCGACTCCAAGCTCCAGGACTCTGCCTCTGGGTACTCAGCTGCCACTTTTACCAGGATGACAATGCATACACACAGAGAGACACCAGGAAACGATTAGCTAGGAAACAGGGGCTGGGTCTCAGATCCCTCATGAAATAAGCGAAGGGAGCTACAATTAGCACTGTGGGAAAGCAGCACCTGTCTCATCTGAATGCATGCTGGCTTGATGCCTTCGCCCTCATCTGCACACAGAAAATGATTATTTTGAAGAGGCCGCCAGCAGCTGCCGTGATTCGGTGTCTTGCTCTTGCAGAAGGCATTTCCCCTGTGCATGTGATGGGGGACATCATGTGCGTGCCCCTTGGCCTCCTGAGGTGATGGGAAGGCCAGGGACAGGTGGCTGCTTCAACTGAGCCGCAGCCCAACCATGACTGGGTCTGCAGGGGCTGCCCTATGGTCTCTGCATGTCAGGGCTTCATTCCCTCAGCCAACTGCATTCCTCCCTCCTTCCAGCTATTCTAGTTGATACTGTTATATACGGAGTGGTAATTCGTGTCGAGAAAATGATTGATATTAATAAAGAAGGGGGAGATTTGGGAATGTGGCCATGGGGGTTGGAAAACCCCATGGTTGAGATAACATTAGACTCTTAACGACGAGGCCATCAGGAATATAAAAGAGTTTAGAGGGAACAAAGAAGGGTGGTTCAGGAGACTCCATGAAGTCTCCAGTTTCTTGTTCTCCAGCTGGTTCTCTTGTTCTCCAGCCATTAAGGCATGGATGTTTATGGGTGTTTGCTGTTGTTGTTACATTCAAAGTTGTTTGACCAATGAAAAATTGCTTGGAAAAGAACTGCTGTGGGGAGAAGGGTATAAGAGGGGAGCCTGCCCTCAAGATAAAAGAAAGGCAACATGAAGTTACATCAATAAAGAAGCAGGAAAAAGAAGTGAAGAGGAACAGGCTGGCAGAATGGAGACCAGGACGGGAACAGGCACTTCGATTGCCTCATGAAGATAGGTTCGGCCAAACTCAGCAAACTGCTCAGAGAAGCTCGTACAGAAAGTCACTGGAAATGGGCGCACTGGAACTGGAGAGAAGCTCGAGCTGAGAGAAGCAGAGCCGCACACACAACTGCCCCTCGCTGGTCAGCAGTTGCGCAGTATGGGGAATCATACGTCCTTAGGAACAAGGACTGTCCTGGTAACTTACAGCTTATTCTCCTTATTAATAATTGGACAGTTTATGAGCCTGAAGTATGGGACCAAACTGAGGTCAAGGTGTGGGACGACTCTGCAACTAAAAACGACAAGGTTGCAGTGGGATTGCTCGGCACCTGGCGAGCAGTCTCTGAGGCCTTGAAAAGCCCTGTGGAGCCACAGTCACAAATGTGTGGCTTGCCAGAGAGTGAGGGAGCTGCGGGCTCCTTTACTGATCCGACTGCTACGCCATCGCCATGGGCCCCTCTGCTGCTACAGCCATCTCAGGCCTTTGTTGTTACGCCCCCTGTTGACCTGGACGTGCCTTTTGACCCAGGCCTATTGGCCTTGAAAAGGAGATGGATGTGCTTTTCTTCAATCTGGGAAGAACGGGATACATAAGGCCCGAAGACTGAGTTGCTTGACAACTTAAAGCAAGACATATTGTTCAAAAGGAATGGGAAAATGTAGACAGAATCACAGAATTTCTAGTTTGGAAGAGACCTCAAGATCATCGAGTCCAACCTCTGACTTAACACTAGCAGTCCCCACTAAACCATATCCCTAAGCTCTACATCTAAACGTCTTTTAAAGACTTCCAGGGATGGTGACTCCACCACTTCCCTGGGCAGCCCGTTCCAATGTCTAACAACCCTTTCTGTAAAGAAGTTCTTCCTAACATCCAACCTAAAACTCTCCTGGTGCAACTTAAGCCCATTCCCCCTCGTCCTGTCACCAGGCACGTGGGAGAATAGACCAACCCCCACCTCGCTACAGCCTTCTTTAAGTTACCTGTAGAGAGCAACTTGTTAGTAATCAAGAAAAGGAATGGAAAATGGAGACTGTTAAGTCATGGAACTTAAAGGATTGTTTGTTACCTTTTCTGATTGTACATATGTATAGGCATACTTGCATTTAGTATGTAAAGCAATGTTCTGTATATTTAGAATATTTGATGTTTGTGTGTGCGTGTTGGTGGAGCGTAGACTCCCCACATATCCAGCGCTGTTTACTTGCCTTTTATACCTTTTATAGCTTTTATACCTTTTAGAAATATTTGTTTTATAAGTATTACAAAATTCAGATTGAGTTGAGACCTCATTTATAACATAATCAAGAAAAGGAATGGAAAATGGAGACTGTTGTTAAGTTATGGAACTTAAAGGATTGTTTGTTACCTTTTCTGATTGTACGTATGTATAGGCATACTTGGGTTTAGTATGTAAAAGCAATGTTCTGTATATTTAGAATGTTTGATGTTCATGTATGCGTGTTGGTGGAGCGTAGACTCCCCGCACACCCAGCACTGTTTACTTGCCTTTTATACCTTTTATAGCTTTTATACCTTTTATATTTTTTATATCTTTTATACCTTTTATAAATATTTATTTTATAAATATTACAAAATTCAGATTGAGTTGAGACTTCATTTATGGATGGAGAAAGGCAGGCCAGAGACCTCCTGAAGACCACAGTTCATCAGAGCAACACATATCTGAAAGGTTAGAAGTGATTTTTCTGTGAAGCTGCTGTTCTCTGTGCCACGACAACTGGCAAGAGCACCCATTTTCTCTGCATACTCTTACCATGCTTGACCAGAGATGGTCAATTAGTTCGTGTAAAATTGCCGAGCCTCTGGTCCTGGCCTTAGCCACAGACCCCACAATCACAGCTATGGCAAGGCAACAGCTATTTTCCACATAAGTCCAGGGACAGTATTCAAGGACTCCCCTGGCATGGCCTCTACACGTTCCCAATAGCAGTTATTTCCTTGCAGCAAACTCAAAGGCAAAGTCATTACTGTTCTGAATGAAGGATGAAAGTGTTTACTCTGCAGTAATGCTGTACTATTCAGGCATACTCCATGGTCTAATTAGCCTCAGAAACAGCATCTGTCAGTAGAAGCGAACCGTGAAGAGACTTCATGCAGAAACATAATTATTTCAAAGAACAATAAGATAGAGCGAGAGAAAAAACACCATCATCTATATCAGATGCTGTTTCATTCAGGATAAGTGGATCCGGTTTCTGACCTCAAGAGTCTCACCATGAATTTAGACTAAGTTTCTTGGAAAAGAGAGTTTTACCTTGCTTCTCTGTGATCATGTTATCAGCACCCAAGGTCTCTGTTTCAATACAACTACACTGCCAGACTGTGGCCTTACTAAATGATGTGATCTTCAGAGTTTCTTTATATAGCTCTCACCACCAAGAGAAGTTTAAGACTTTCAATTCTCAAAAAAAAAAAAATAAATTTTTGAAATCATCTTCCTGTGACTGAGATATATCCCCAGTGTTCTACAACACCTTGCAGTCATCAGCTGCCCTCAGGTGGCTAAGCTCACACAAAGGAAAAAAGAAGGCAGTCTACATGGTCAGAAGGTGATGTGCTAAAGGTGTCAACTCCAATTTCTTCCATGTTTTGAAACTTCAAGGTGGCACACTTTGCAAACAAGCAGGACATGTTATAAAATGGAAGTATTCATTCACTGAGGATGCTGTGACAGGTAACAACATAGGACAGACCCAGAAGAAGATACTCCCTTGATTGCCTGTCAGCAATATTACCCACAGTAATCTAAATGGGAAATCCAGCTGCTGTAAACCCTGTCTTGAGCAATCAGCAAGGGTATGCACAGAAAGAAGAACTGAACCGTACATGCTCTTGTGCTTGTACTTCTCTCTAAGTATCCCCTACTGCTCACTTCTAGAAATGGGGTGCTAGGATAGGTGGCTGTCACACCTGTTTTCTAGCTTAGGCAGTTTTCTAAATGACCAGAGGAGAAGAAAAGGACATTCTGGAGATTGAAGGGAGAGGTGATGGAGGTAGAGCTATGACCTCGTAGTTGCTCAAGCATGCTTCTGCTCCCTTCCTCCTTACTGCAGAGAAAAATACCAGCTCCAAAGTAACGAGCTTACACCTAAAGGAGGTTTGCAGTTCACCTGGTATTATTACCAGGATTAAATCCCGCACAGTCATAAAGCCTTGGAAATGACAAGCATCCAGAAAAGCTGATGGCCCGCTGTGCCAATCCAGAAAATGGCTCAACAATTTAGTTTGTTCAATGTATCTTCACTACAAGCAATACGTTTTTGCTAGATTAGCAATTCTCTTTCCAAAGTCAAGTAACTGGTGTAACAATCGAAAAGAGCATACAATACAGTTGGATAACCTTTTGCAAATACGGTGTTGCAAGTCACTTGAAGACAAATTACTTTCATTTACTCAAATGCTTTATTGCAGTTCTGGATGTTAATTGAATTATAAAACACTTAAAGACAGTCTGCCAATTAGGGTGCGCAAATGGCTTTTGGTAATAAGCTGAAAAGCGAGTGTGAGGAGGATGTTCTGGCATTCCAAGTGCTTCTTGGTAATTCCAGCTCTGAATTGCACAATAAATGCTGAAATAATAGTTTTCTTCTAATGGTCAGTTACACACATTCAGCCTTGAGTCAGAAAAATCAAGCTTTTTTTTTTTTTTTTTTTTTTTCCCCAGGCTTTCACATCATTATCATTAATAAAGCTTCAGCAACTGGAATTTAATTAGCAATTCCACAAATGATTAAATGGAAAAATAATCCAGCTAACTGTCACAGCTCTGCTGTCTGTGAAGCAATAACTGAGCAAAAAGTAGTAACATCAATTTTATTACAAATGTAATAAGCAAGAATGTTACCCAAGCACTGAATCCGAGGAAAACGTTCTTGTTTACATAAGCAGTCTTTTGACCAAAGACTCGGTTTATTACTTTTCACTGTATCCTTAAAGCAGTGGTAAATGTAAGGGATCCTAACCAACTGGTGGGAGCTACAGGTGAAGTACAGAGGGTGACTTCAACCTGCTGACAATGGAGGAGCATCCGAACACCCTCTAACCTGTAGCAAACACCATCCCAGATGCAGGCAAGGCCATGAAAACACAGCAGTAGCACCAGGTGGGAGGGTTGAGCCCAGGGGTTCCCCAGGAACCCGACTCAGAAATGCTGGGCCAAGGCCTGGCTCTGACTCACCCACCGTGCTGGGACAGTCCCTCACGTTGCCCTGGTGCTGGCGATGTCCCACCACACAGCAGAACTCCTCGGCCAGGGCTTTAACTCTCTTCAGAAACAGAGCTAGTGAGGTCAGGATGCCCTTCAGCCTCCAGGCCCAGCACATGTACTGTGCCAGCCGCACACAAAGCTGTCAAAAACATGCTCAGGATGTGATGTGCAACCTGAGGCAACTGTTCAGACAAGTATCAGCACAAAGGCAAGAGTTTAAAAAACAAAGAAAAACCATGAAAGATGCAAGACAATGAGGTTAAAAGAGCAGGAAAGGAGTCACATTTTCTCTGCACAATATTATTATGTGAAAACCAAATGTTTTCATTACAGTTTTGTTTAGGAAACGTTCCTGATTGTTCACCAGACCTAAGACATTGCAAAGGAAACACGGGGAGGTACGCTTTTAGCCCTATGCAGAACCGTTTGCTAACACGTAAACATATGCTTCTCTCTCTCTCCTGCAGCTGCCAAGGAAAATTTAGCATTGCAATTCTTAACAGACATGATGAAAACCCTATCCCTTCATTCAGAGTCTGTGCCTGTCCAAGGAGACTGAAGTGCACCTAAGGTAAAAGTATGCAGAAAAAAACAGTGTAAAAAACAGAACAGGCTTGTAGCTATGGGAAGGAGATGGGGAATCCTAGCCATCCTTTCTGTAAACAGTAGAAAGATTTAATCCTTGCTCAGGTTCAGGTTCCCACCCCCATGCTGTAAAGAAATGCACCTCCTCATCTGAGAAAATCTCTTGTGACTGTCACTGAATTCTCTAAGACACCGTCTGAACACAAATGCTTTTAGTTGCTTAGACTTGGATGCATGCAATTATAAAATAATGTATGTAAATCTGAAATCTGCTGCATTTTTATGAGATGCATCAGGTGCAGATGAGTACAGATAAGAGAAGAGCTCTGCGAAACACAGGAGCTCCTTTCTGAGAAGAAATAAAGGATGTTGCTGGTACGCTACTCCAACAACAGCTGCCCTATTTAGCTAGTATAGAAGCTCATAGTTTGTTATTTTGCTTAACAGAGCACTCAGCTTTTGTACAGAAAATAGGGGCAGATTTTGCCAGGCTTATTTTGATTGCACTGGAAAAAAATCAACTCTGTCAATGAACCTAAACTCAACTAAAAATTTATGCCTAATTGATCCACTCTTGTCCTGCAGACTTTGAGGGTGTTTGTCCTGAAAACTGCAGAAGAGCATGGTCTTTATGCAAACTCCACACCAATACCAACATCGCCTGCGTGGTACGATGCTAGCTGCCAGAACAGGGCCATGGCCCCTACAGCAGCAGCACAGCACCCAGCACTTGCCAATTCCTGCCTTCAAATGCCCACAACTCACCTTTGGTTTTTGGGTAATCAGAGGTACCTTCTCAGAAAACACAGCTAATGAGTCCACAGCTCAGCATGCCTTTTTTTGTTGTTAAGGTGCAGTCAATCTTGCAGTGGCAAAATAGCATTCCGAGTACATACAAGGGTTATTAGAATTGGGCAGTAACTGGAACTAGGTGGCTCCATCAGCAAGTTATGAATGAGCTTTGTCAAGGAGCCCAAGTAATAGTGGTGCAGACCAGCACAGGTGTAATGAGCTCTGCTCCTCTGCATCGGGGATCCCGCCCTAAGGGATGCCACAGCCCCCGAGCACGAGGCACTCTTGGAGAGCACTCACGAGGACACGGAGATACATGCTTCCCATCCAGAGTCAGACAGTTTTGTATCTGGGCTTGATAGAGGAAAAGTTATTTTAGTCGTAATATGAGTTGGAATAAATTCTTGTCTTTTTATTCTAAATCAGCATGCAGTTCATTAAAATTGTAATCCTGTTCAGCCTTGGTGCTAGATGACTTAAAAAATGATCTGCATTTCCACTCTTTTCAGAGGATTTGCTGGCACAATACAAATTTGCCTCTGTCAGAGTCAAGCTCCTTCAAGGCAGCTCACATGCTGTGTGAGGGAAAAGCACAGAGAAGATGCTGCTGTATCCTGAATATCAGCAGGAAGCGTTGCCCTTTCAAAACCCTTTTCCCTATGTGGGAATAGAAATGTTGTTTTTGCAGAGTTACATTGTTTAGAAGGAGGGAATGTGGTACTGAGATATGCTTACAGTGATAAGAAAGTTTAGCAGGCGACCTTGTAAAATGCAGACAATCAGACTCCTTAGGACAATTAGGTGAAAATCACGGTGTCAAGTCAAGTCAGATAAATGAAGAAACATTACCACTTCAAGCAGTAAAAATGTCAAAAGAAATTTGAAATTTAACAGGCCGGCAACTGAAGGCCATGCATTGTTTGTGAAGCATCAGATAGATTGTGAACCTGGATTACCCACTCAGTGGGGAAACAGGGGAGGGTCCTGCCATCAAAAGGTATATAAACTGTGTTTTGGAACTAGTAGATGCGCTCTCTCCTGCTTGTGGGGCGCCCGCCATTGCAATCGCGAATAAATTACTACTTCACTGAGATCCTCGCCTGAGCCTAAGTTATTGGCTACGGAGTGTTTCTCACACCTACAACTCCTTTCCCTCTCCTACCTGATGTTTCCAGCCTGAAGTGTTTCAGTGCTGCTCCCAAGGCAAGGAAGGTAATGTGGCTCCCAGAGAAAATCCTGGGTTTCCATTGAAGCAAAGAGGGGCTACTGAAATAAACGCCTAACCCTCTGTAGCACAGGTTTAATGTTAACAATGAACCACTCCTGCTTTAATAACAAGCAAGTTGCTAGCCAACAGCTCCGGGAACTGTTGCGATCAAGCAGACACCATGTGTTCTATATGGAGTGGTAATTCATGTCGAGAAAATGGTTGATATTAATAAAGAAGGGGGAGATGTGGGAGTGTGGCCATGGGGGTTGGAAAGCCCCGTGGTTGATGGTAACATCAGACTCTTAATGATGAGGCCATCAGGAATGTAAAAGAGTTTAGAGGGAACAAAGAAGGGTGATTCAGGAGACTCCATGCAGTCTCTGGTTTCTTGTTCTCCAGCTGTTAAGGCATGGAAGTTTCTGGGTGTTTGCTGTTGTTGTTACATTCAAAGTTGTTTGACCAATGAAAAGTTGTTTGGAAAAGAACTGCTGTGGAGAGAAGGGTATAAGAGGGAAGCCTGCCCTCAGGATAAAAGAAAGGCAACACGATGTGATGAAGTTACGTCATCAATAAAGAAGCAGAAAGAAGGAATGAAAAGGAACAGGCTGGCAGAATGGAGACCAGGATGGGAACAGGCACTTTGATCGCCTCATGAAGATAGGTTCGGCCAAACTCAGCAAACTGCTCAGAGAAGCTCGTACAGAAAGTTGCTGGAAATGGGCACACCGAAGCTGGAGAGAAGCTCGAGCTGAGAGAAGCAGAGCCGCACACACAACTGCCCTTCGCTGGTAAGCAGATGCATGTTATGGGGAATCATACGTCCTTAGGAACAAAGACTGTCCTGGTAACCTTACAGCTTATTCTCCTTCTTAACAATCAGACAGTTTATGATCCTGAAATATGGGACCAAACTGAGGTCAAGGTGTGGGACGACTCTGCAACTAAAAACGACAAGGTTGCAGTGAGATTGCTCAGCACCTGGCGAGCAGTCTCTGAGGCCTTGAAAAGCCATGTGGAGCCACAGTCACAAATGTGTGGCTTGCCAGAGAGTGAGGGAGCTGCGGGCTCCTTTACTGATCCAACTGCTACAGCCATCGAAGGCTTTTGCTGTTACGCTCCCTCTTGACCTGGACGTGCCTTTTGACCCAGGCCTATTGACCTTGAAAAGGAGATGGATATGCTTTTCTTCGATCTGGGAAGAACGGGATACATAAGGCCTGAAGACCTAGTTGCTTGACAACTTAAAGTGAGACATATTGCTCAAAAGAAATGGAAAATGGAGACTTTTATGTAATCAAGAAAAGGAACGGAAAATGTAGACTGTTAAGTCATGGAACTTAAAGGATTTTTTGTTACCTTTTCTGATTGTATAGGTGTACTCGATTTTAGTATGTAAAAGCAATGTTTTATATATTTAGAATGTTTGATGTTTGTGTGTGCGTGTTGGAGGACCATAGACTCCCCACACAACCAGCGCTGTTTACTTGCCTTTAATAATTTTTGTAAATATTCTTTTTATAAATATTACTAAATTCAGATTGAGTTGAGACTTTATTTATAACAGACAGAAGGTAAGGGTGCAGAAAGGCCTTGCCTGAAACAATCACATGAGTGGGCTGGAGTAGAGGCACTAGATACCCAACTCCAACATTTAGGGACCACAGGTACTCACAGTACTGATAGTATGTTGTCAGAAGTCCCGGAGACAGCTACTGCTGGAAGAGGGCGTACATGTGCAGCAGTGCTCAGCACCTGGGTACTAGCTCTCACTTAAGCTGGAGGGGTTAGCAGTAACGTCAGGGTCACTGCCTTGCTCCAGAAGCACCCCCTTGACACAGTGAAAACTCAATAACCAAAGTTGTTAAGCAGGTATTCTTTATTACAGCGCCGGATGCATGGGGGATTGCTCCGCCTAACACACACACACTAAGGGTTACTGGCAGTGTGCTTATATTAGTGGGACAAGTACATATTCATTGCATTTCCTGTCTCTTGCATATTCATCAAGTCTCTGAAGAATCATTAACACAGATTCCCACCCCTATCCACGTGCGTACTGGAGTCCTTGGGTGGTTGTCCGGTGTACTCCGGTGCTCTTTTGATGAAGGCCAGAAGTCTTCCTCACTGCTAAACTCCTGACCCTTCCTTTCTTTGACAGACTTCATCAGTCAAGCCAGTTCTTTTTGGTTTCAGTATCTATGCACAGTCTTTTACTCTTTTATCTTTGGGGTTGTTAACATGCAAGTGTGCTAGCTATGACCTAGGAATCAACATCCTTTAACTTGTTCCCTGTCTCACCCTGAACCCCATCATCTCTGGCAGGCCCTGCCAAACAAACGAGAGGGAGCAGGATGCCCCAGAAGCCTGTCCCAACACAAAGCAGCCACCCACCAGGGAGCGCAGACTTGCAGAGCGCTGCACCTAACTCCTGGCGGCCGCAGCCTTGGCACACCTCGGCACACCCAGGAACTGCTTCAGTCCTGTGGGACCAGATAGCAGGGGGCCTTGAAACCTTTGCTTGCCTTTAGATGTAGTGAGAATCATCCACGTTCTCTCAGGAGGAGAGAAGGGCAAAGTATTTTTTTCTTCTTTTAAATGGTGCTTGCACTACAGTGGCTTGGCCTAGGATTTGAAAGAACCAAGCTATGCTGATGTATCCATAACGAATGTGCTAATGTTTTACTGTTATCACCACTTAACAACCGACAACAAGGAGCCCAAACACTGCAGGGGGGGTATGGCACACCTTTATAAATCATGCAGCGTCCCCACAGCTGAGAGCACCCCTATGTGCTGCGACAGCTTCACAAGGGTTGGCTTGCACTGCCCGACACGTGTTCAGAGAGTGCTCTCTGTATCTTTGCAGTTATGAATGCTGATTACTGAAAATTAAACATTTATGATGGGTGTTCGGGCAGCAATGAGTTTAAGCACTCATCCACGTCCTTTGGTTACTGCATGCTGATTTACTTGCACAGGATCAGAGGGCCTGTGCCTAACACAAAGGCTGCTGATGGCACACATACCGAACAAAAGCACTGTAAAACTTTTCCTGTCTTGCTCTCCAGCAACCATCATCAATGCACACCGAGCTGTAGCACCATGACAGGGAGCCTCGCTGCAAGCCAATGCAGGGAGCCCATCGCAGACCAGCGCTGACTGACAGCAAGGATCCTTTCTGCAGCACATCTGGGTGGGTGCTGGGTTGCCTTTGGAGCAAGGGTGGAAAAAGGAGGCCGTGTGGGTTGCCCTACTCCCCAGAAAGCCTGTGCTGAAAAAGCAAAGCTGAAAACAGCAAAAAGCTCCAGCTCAAGTACATGCAACAGCTTGGAGGTGTCCTGCAACTTGCGAATGCGCAGGACTGCCAACCGCCACCCTGAGCCCATGGGGTAGCACTGCTGGGGCGCTTGAGCCCCATGCCCGACTCAGTGCCCCCATAACAGCATGACAGGTAACACCGTAGGGCAACTGCTTTCCCAAAACGTTTTCAGGTAAGTGCAGCTTCCTGACACTACCGGACCAAGAAAAACAAGCAATAACCCAACATGCTTGATGCAGGGACACGCCTAACTTCTGACTTCAGTACAAGTGAGTGGTGGGCTGAAGTGTTTCTCCTAAATTAATGTCCTTCCCCAATCTTGTGCAACGAACTTTATTCCCCTGGAGAAAGCAACAAGCCTAGCCTTGCAGTGCTAGGCCATGTCATGACTGACACTGAGGGATCCCAGCCCAAGCAGATATTTGCAGGCGCACAAAGACCTGTCCATTTCACAGCTACATAGGTGAGGTCTGTTTGTGTCTTTGCTTCTAACACAGGGAGTGCACTCCGAACCTGATTTTTGTGAAACGTAAATTTCATGACATTGGGCAAAAAAATGAAAAAAAATAGTTAATTTCCTTCTCTTTCAAAGAAAAAATCAGTACTATGACAGGGAACTTTCTCAGAGATACAAATCTAATATCTGGGAAACTGAAGGGAGATCATGAAGAAGGCTGTGAGGAGTGTTTAGAAGAGGTAGGGGACCAGACTTGGTGCCAATAAGCTCTGCTGGCAGCAGCCCCGCTCTCCTGCTTAGCGAGCAGGGCTGTGGAGCAGGCACCACAGGGAACTGAGCAGCGCTCACAGAAGAAGTGGAATGAGCGAGACAAAGCAGTGTGACTAAAATGGAGAGGGTCCGCATTTTCCTTAAGAATGCTAAGTTATGTTTGGGCTGGAGGACATAAAGGAGGGAGGGATGGAGGAATAGGAGAATGATGATGAACCACATGTGACATGGGGAGTTCAGAACTGGCAGCTCACGTGCATGGGAAGTGAGAAGGAACATCGCTCCTTCCCCTTCTGGAGGAAGTGCTCATGAGAAATGGCTGACTGAGAACACTAGGCATGGCAAGCTCCCTATCCGCCACCTATACAGGCATCCTTTATCAAATCTCCGGCAAAGTCCCATTTCTGCCTGAGGGCACCAGTTTAAGAGGGGTATGTTTGTGATTTTACACCGTGCTGGTGCTTTACCTATGTATAAAACAAGCACACGTATAAAATGTGGTTTTGTCAGTGTACCTAGATGGCTTGGCTGCTTGTAACTCTAGGCGCACCTGATTTTTCCATGTTGAACACTTCAGATGTTCAGGGCTGTGCACAAATTGCGATGTGCATTTGCCTTGAAATGAGGCACCTATGAAGTGCTTTACCTTGGGCACCCATATCCTGTCCCCCTCTTCTTCTGACTCTCTTGGTTGTACTTTGTATTGCTGTGCGCCCCCATGCTTGAATCCCACTCCATCATGTGGATTCCCCATTATCCCAAAAGGTATACCCAAAACAAGAGCAAGATGCAGAAGAGGTTTCCCTGAAGGGGACACTTTCCACAGATGTGTAAATCCAGCAATTAAAAGCCTTGAAGGAATAAACCTCTGCATAAGCAGAGCCCCTATGAAGTCAAAAAGGTTCTGCCTTGGCCTCAGTGCAAACAGATGGCTTGTGGGGTTAGAGAATCAGCTGAGATCTGAGGACAAGTAAGCATATCTAAACACAAACAGTGAAGAAATCAGAAATAATAAGTACTGTGGAGCAGTAAATGGTTGAGCAAGAGTTTATGTTAAATACAACAGCAAGTGACCATTAAAGAGAAGGTCATAATTTCTTTTTTTTTTCCAGTGGGTGACTTATTTCTGTCATATTAAGATTCTGGCAAATATTTTCAGCTTTTGTATTTCATTTGAAAATGCTAGTGTTGTTTTTGTTTTGTCTTGTTGCAGGAGGTTGTTTTTTCCACACATGCATACACACCCATCGCTAGTAGTAATTGCTGCTTGTAGAAGGAAATGCATAGAGGCATTGGCAGAACTGCCTGCAGGTTATAACTTTTGCAGACCTAAGCACAACTGGCCTTGGATCAAGATATTTCCCTTGACAAATGCAACACTTGTGCAAAATTATCCATTATCAGCCACACTCCGGTCAGAAATAACTGGCACAAGGAAGGTTCTTAGCAAAACCACAAGAAAAGAACAGATCTCTGGCTAGTTCCTGTCCTCAGATGAACCGCCAGAAACTCCTAATAACTTATTGGCCTAATTACAGCTACTCTAGAGTTACTGAACTCCTTCTGAATGGAAACAGCTCTTTCATTAGCTTTGTTTTGGGGAACCAGCATGTATATTACCTTCATTGATGGGAAGGTTAATGAAAAAAAGCTATTATTTGCAAGAAGCACGTTTTGGCAAGAAGCCAGCTAGAAAGGAATAGATGCTCCATTACATCTAGGGGAGAATTTTTATTTTTTATCTTGGGAAGAAAAGAGAGAGACTTTGTCATGTCAAGCACAGGACGCAGGGATGTCATGAGCTTAAAGGAGAGAAGCAACCTCCCCGCTGTATGTTTCAGCCATATCGCCATTACGGGGCAGCTGGAAACTGAGGTTAGCACAGGCAAAAAATAGCCACCTGTCAACAAGGGCAAAGCCTGCCTTGCCCAATTCCATGAGCCCACTGTCCCTGGGAGATTCCAGTGCCAATCGCCTCCAGGCATCCCTCGACAAGAACCATGAAGGCCTGGGCCACTGCTGCTGTACTCGGCGTGCTTTATACATAATGATTCCTGTTTGTGCACAACTGGTCTGCACAGGCATGAGCAATTCCAAATCACTTGATGCTTCTAGCTTGTTGCAGAAGTGGGCATAATGAAGCTTAATAACAGGCTGCATGACAGATAAATGTCCAGTTCAAGCCCATTTATCTCACAGCATGACGCAGCCTCACTCACCTGCTTCGCTATGTTCTTGGCAGAATCTTGTGTCTCTTGCACAAAGTTCCAGGAACACCTCCCAGCACAGCCTCACCCTCGCAGTGCTCTTCACCTGGTCCTTGCTTTTAACCCTGCCTTTAAGTCATAAGCTTCAAGTCAACAGCAGAAGTGACATTAGTTGGGATATTAATCCTGGCTGCTCTGCCCTGCGGAGCTGACACCAGCAGTGCAAATCCAGGGCAGTGTCACTATGCTTTCTGTAAACCTGAGCGCATGTCCCCACTCAGCGCCAATGCCCCCAGCCAGTGCTGCGTGCCACTCTGGGGGCCAAACATGAACAACCCTGCCGTGGGTTGGGGGACATCTGGATGCTTCAGTCCAGAGGTGATCCAGCCAGAAAGGAGGGTACACCGCACATTTTCACACAGACGTGGTACTTCAGATGTCTCCTCAGCATAACTGTACTTGCAGTATTTCTTTCAGCAAGCTGGCACAGCTGAACTGGATACAAGAGAGAGGCTGACATCTCTGCATTCTTTGTGACTGAGGGAAACCACACAAGTCTCTTGCTTCCACTTCCATTAAATCTCATTTGTGAAACTGCCATCCATTGTTCTGCTTCAAACCTGAACTGCTGCCACCTGGCAATCAGCTACCCTTTTCCTAAGCACTCACTGTGCTCTCTGCTGATTCCAGCCGCTGCACCCTGGGAGTCTACACAGAAATAAGTGTGAGTGATGTGCGTTGCTTTGGAATAATGCCATAGTGTTGTGAGGTGTTCAGACTGCAAGTCTCTACGTTCTTCCAGTAAACAAGAAGCCCTGGTATTTGACGTTTAACCTCAAAGGAATGAAGGCTCCCACTTTGACTATTTATTCTCATGCCTTCACCAAAATCTCTGATTTAAACAGGAAATATGGACAGAAAGTCAGAAATTGAAACTCTCTCAGCTGTTTCCTTGCTACTGGTTCAGACTTTTTAGTGGACACAGAGAGCTGAAGTCTCAGCCTTGTCCTTTCTCATTTGCATCCTAGCAGGGAATGGGGTCAGCAACAGCCTAGAGCGAAAAATTACTTTGGACAACTCTGAAATATTTCTTGCCTTCTAACCATTTGTTTACTCTCTCCTCTCCCCATCATGCAGCTTCAGCTTGAGTCAGCCAAAGCCAGTACTGCCAGGTAGAGAGCACAGCTAGCAAGGGGACTGGCTTTTGCACAGAGGTGCAGGGCCAGCACCCGGACTGGGGGACACGTAAGCGGGTGGTGAGACCCTGCAAGGGGAGCAGCAGCGCAGAGCCCAGTCCAGGCCTGAGGCCTGCTGCATCCCAGCCGGGCACGTCAGCACTGCAGCACACTGTTGGCAGGTGCGGGTGCCTGCGTGCCCCTGAGTCTGCAGGCAGAGATACGCATCCTCACCCACCCAGAGCTCCTCTGGCCCACCCTCAGCCTGGTGCCTCCCTGCCTCCGCAGCCCTCTGCTGCCGCCTGTGCTTCTGACCCCCACTTTACCCCAAGGGTTTGGGGCCACACGTGGGTTTGAAACAGACAGGATGCTTCAGTGTGGTCCAGAGCATGGACTGCCTGTGGCTCACGCCACCCTTCTGCCACACCTCCTTGCAATGCTGCCCGAACCATGACGCTTTCTGCCCAGTTCCTGGTGCCACTGCCATTACGGCAGGCTGCGGGAAGTAGGATGGTCCTGCAACTGCCCTGCCCTCCACCTGGCCTCCACTCCTTGAGGACAGCCCAACAGTGCAGCTGCCATGGGCTCTGCCATACGCATGCTGTCACTGTGGGGATTTGTAGCCTGCACATGAATCTCTGTGTTTAAACTGTCCCAGCGCATCTGCACAGCAACTCTAGTACTCTTTAAGCTCCCTCAAATTTCTAAATGCATAAGGCTATTACAATCTTACAATCTCTCTGTTTTTGTTTTTGTTTTTTACATTAGACATCCCATTAACTATTTCCTTACTTTGATGTAATCAGCGTTTTATATTATGTGGAGATTAATCCTCGACAATGAGGCCAAATGGCCTGTCCTTTCCACAGCAGACTGGCTTCAAGTGCAGGAGCCCTGTGTGTGAGGTGCAACAGCCATCGTCCCCTTGTGCTGGGGAGCAGCCCCAACCGACCAGCCTCCTGCTCTCATCCGCAGTGGCACAGCCATCTGCCAGCTCCCTGCAGCAGCTGCGGGGACAGGTAACACGGACAGGTAACAGCTCCTTAGGGCTGATAGAACCTGCCTTCCACCCTGGCCTCTTGTCTCTCTGCTCCTCTGTCTCCACTTCAAACATGCTGTCCAAGGCACAGGTTGCACAGGTGCAGACAGGGTAATTTATTCGCCTTGGTGCCAGTGGTTTGAGTCTACTCTGGCTGCCTTTGAACCTAGTCCTCTGCAGAGCAAATATTTGCAAAGTTGCTGTATGAGACCACCTTACAGAACAACCTTTTAGAACTGCTTCTTTCTGTTCAGCCCACCTCCTTGCCACATGCAGTGCATCTATGCAGGATGAAAGATTATTTGTTTTTCTAAGTATAGGACCCCAAATTTTGTTAAGGTTTTTCCTTTAGGCTTACATTCCAGACACACAAGGTATCTGCACCCTTCTCCATCTCAGTCAAAACAGAAGCAAATCTATCGTTTCATTTTTCCATCTCAACAGTATCATCAGTAAGGTACTTAAGTGCTTAGGCTGCCTCATCTTAAGTAAATACATTTAGCAAATCAGAGTGAGTTACATACTGCAGACATCCATCTTTTTGCTCTTTGCATATAAAACTGAAACTATAAATTTACATTCCTAGATTGCAAAGTGAAAAAGATATACATAACTAATGAGAGGGAAATTACAGTAATCCTTTACTCTTAATAGATTAATGAATGTACACTAAAAGGAAATTCTTGGGGATGTAAACAAGTGGTATTCACTCAAATGGAAAAGATGATTGCTGCAATCTATCTTGCAACCCATGCCCAGTATCAGGAATACTGCTGAAGTAAACCACCACTGAAATTAGCCAATGAAAACCTATCTGAAGACAGCCTGATTCTCTGTAAACACATTCACCAAAATGTGAGCAAGCATTTCTGTGGCAACCAGATATCCATCTGCATGTGCCCCCCCAAGAGAAAATTGTTTGCACATATTGCAGAAATGTTTGTGGTATCAGTCTTTAACAGCAACTTTTAATAAAGAAACAGGTGGGGAGAGATTTTCAGGCGACAAATAATGCAGCTCCCCCCAGTTCCTGTTGTGCTTTTACAGCTGATAGGTTTGTTAGGCTTTGGTTTTTTGTTTTTGTTTTTTGATGGCTTGTTTTTTTACAGATACCTTCAGGACTTAGGCACAGTTCCTTTGCAAATCTGAACAATGTAGAAAAAATGGCTACAACATACTGATGTCACCTCAAGACAGAGTCAGCTGTGCCTATGCACAATATAAACTCTACACATGTTAAAAAGAATCGTTTCCACTGCTCTCCGGCTGTATTCCTGCTTGTGCCTCATGGGATGGTCCTTTGGCTCTCTGAGACACAATGACACTTCTGGCGTGAACTCAGCCATGACCAGCAACAGCCCCGGTTGCCTCTGGGAGACAAAGCTGCAGTCAGCTCTCCCCATCTGGTTACACCACAGTGCAGAACCTTTACTGGTTCCCTTCAGATTTCATCCTGTCTTTTTCAGACCTTTTCTCCAGTTTATCAAGATATCAGATTAACACTCGGCTACTTCAAACATACCCAAGGACCTTCAAAGCTTCATGTTTCCTGCACAGCCACCAGGTCCTCGATGTTATCTGCTAATGGCTGGAAGACTATTTAATCCAATTCTTCAGCTACCACACCATGTAGTTCAACACATACAGGCTTAATTTGGAGGCTTCTAAGTTATCTAATTACTGTCACTAGTTCTTTCCCTACTTCACACTGAGATTTAGCCATTTTTCTTCATATTATATGCATTAATCATGGTGCTTGCCGATGACCATTTTAGTGAAGACTGATATGCATGCTGTCCCAAGAAGCTCGATAAATCACTTTCTAAGAACAGTCAGGGCTCCCATTTACATTAAACAATTTACAATAAATCCCCTGAGCCTCCCAACTGCAACCTTACGCTGTTTCTGCTTTGCTCCTGGGGAGAAAATGAAACCAGGCCTGTTCCAGGGTGGAGCACCGACATTTCACCTCTGGCTGCATGACCCAGAGCAGCACCACCTCCACCCAGCCCCGCTGAGTCCTGCAGTCCTGCCATCTGCAGTCCTCGCACACCTCCTGCTCGAGGGATGGCCTGGAGAGGCCACCCAACCCAAGGGGTCACCACAAAAATGCCCTCTTGTAGCATGCTCATTGTCACCACTTACAACATGAAAATATTTAGGTGTCTCCAGCAACTGCAAGCCTTACACTGAACCGGCTGAAAACCAGCAATGACTGGACAGAACTAGATGCAGCAAGCTAGATCCTCTGCTGATGAAAACCATCATGGCTCTGATTAAACTAATGGCACTTCAGCAATTAGCACTGAGGATCTCTAATCAACTTCAGTGGCCTGCTACAAACTGACAGCAGAAGCAAGTCTGTCACAATGCTTCTCTGATATTGAATGCTGAGGGCTAAGACCAGTGACACTGAAATTTCTGGCTATCCTGCACCGCCTATATAGAAGGGATGCTTTGGTGTTCCCCACATCTCAACTTGAATTTCACAGGAAAAAGCTCAGCAGAGTTTTCTCAGTTACCTATATAGTGCCGTTCTTCAGTCTTTCTCCTTTTGTCCATCTTCGTTAGAAGAGCTCAGTGCTGTTTAGGGCAATTCAGCCGGAAAGTATGAGCTGTCAGTGCCCAGATCCTTGGAAAATTCATGCACAAACTTTGCTCTGAGCAGCCATCAGGCTGGCAGGATGGAGGGTTGAGGACTGCTCTCTGACGTGTGGAGCAGCTGGAGCACAGCAGGCTGTGTACTGCCCTTTCCTCTTGACCTTTGCTTATGGATTTCAACTTTGCTCATCCATTTTTGTTCTAGTTGGTTTCCACACAGAAAAGATACTTAAAGACGTCTGCAGTTTGGCTGCTGGTTAACTGTTTTTACTCACTGATGAACTCACTCAGCTGGAGGAGCACCACAAAACCTGCAATCCAGCTAGCTGACATGACAGCACACATAATGTTGTGATGAGCGCTTTCACCTCCATGCATGCACTCTGTATGTGTGCATACTGCTTTACTGGCTGACAGTGAAATACAAACTGGTACATGAGTTTCATTTATGTGGCTATAAAAAGGTCTTACAGAGCCTACATACATGTACATGTATGTATGCACAGACCTGTATTTATCTGCATGCACTCCTCCCATGCAATACTACCTCTATCCATCTTTATGTGTCCAAAGTAGGGGAGCCTTACCATAAAGGAGAATCTGTCTGCTTGGTTTTATGCTGTGATTATCAGGAAAAAGTGAACAAGCATCACATGTACATGAAGCAAAGCACACAGCACGGTCCTTTGCAGGTACATATTTTGCTTTATATTGACAGCCAGGCTTAGAGCCTAATCTCCGGCACAAAAATCATGTCAATCAATGTCACCATAATATTCAAACATCACAAAGACAACACTGGCTTTAAATAGGTACCAGCAGCTGCAGAAGATGAGGCGCTTCCAGAACTCCATCTCCGAAGGGCCTTTTATCTCTCTCAGAAACTGAAAGCCCCTAAATATAGGACTACTATTAAAAATTCATGAGCTTCAGTAGCTATTTATCAAAGCCATGGCAATAGGATATTTCCATGATGGTGAATGGCTTGACATTCATTACTAATAAGCGAACGTGCACTTTATTACCATTTTAGAACAGAACATTGCTATCGATGCTCAAGGAACATAGCATTATCTTCTCTTTCCCGAGAAGAGAGTCAAGACTGGGGGAAGTGCAAAACATAAGGAACAGGGCCAGATGGAGCACTGCCTTGTAACCGGTGCCACAAAAAAAAGAGCAGACAGTCCTGGTGATTGGGGGCTCCTTGCTGAGGCGCACTGAGGCTCCTATCTGCCACCCAAATAACCTAGCCAGAAAAGTGTGCTGTCTTCCTAGGGCACATGTCAGAGACGTTAGGAAGGCTCTGCCATGACTCATTAAACCGGAGGATTACTATCCTCTTGTAGTCATTCATGTTGGATCCCAGGAAGCCGCTATTAGAAAAATGAAGAATATTAAAAAGGACTTTGCATCCCTGGGGAGGTTGTTGAGGGGATCAGGGGTGCAGGTAGTGTTCTCCTCTGTCCTCCCACTGGGTGACTGGGATGCAAATAGAAGGAGAAGAACAGGACAGGTAAATGACTGGCTGAGGGGGTGATGTCTGGACCAGGGATTTGGGTATTTTGATCTTGGGCCGTCCTTTGAGAGGCCAGGTATGTGGGCAACAGACAGACACCAACTGAACAAGTGGGGTGCAAGCGTGTTGGGGAGCAAGCTCTCTGGGCTGATTACCAGGGCTTTAAACTAGGTTTGATGGGGGAAGGGAGGGGAGCTAAAGGTGACAGAGAAGGGCTGGGGGAAGTCATCACTGCTGTCACTGTTGAAGACAGGAAAAAACTTCTGAGCTCTCCCATAGGATTGTCTGAGGGCTCCTCAGAGAAGGTAGCATTCCTGATCCCCAGTCCAGTACCTTCTTCTTGCATCCCCCAAGGGGTATCTGCACCTGCTGCTTCCCTAAAGTGCCTGTACACCAATGCAAGGAGCATGGGAAATAAACAAGATGAGCTCGAGATCTGTGTTTGGTCGCGGGGCCACAATCTCGTTGCGATCACTGAGACGTGGTGGGACAGCTCGCATGACTGGAACGCAGCCATGGAGGGCTATGTCCTCTTTAGGAAAGACAGGCTGGGGAAGCGAGGGGGTGGGGTTGCCCTTTATGTGAGGGAGCAATTAGAGTGTACCCAGTTCAGCTGGGGGAGGGTGTAGGACAAGTGGAGAGCTTGTGGGTAAGAATTAAGGGGTGGGCTGGTATGGGAGACACGGTGGTAGGGGTCTACTACAGGTCTCCAGATCAGGAGAAAGAAGTCAATGAGGCCTTCTACAAGCAGCTGCTATTAGCCTCATGATCACGAGCACTGGTCCTCATGGGGTACTTCACTTACCCAGACATCTGCTGGGTAAGCAACTCGGCCAGGCACGAGCAGTCCAAACGGTTCCTACAATGTGTTGAGGACAATTTTCTGACACAGGTGGTGGAGGAGCCAACGAGGCACGGGGTGCTACTAGACCTCGTTCTTACCAACAGGGATGGTCTTGATAGGGATGTGAAGGTTGGGGGCAGCTTGGGATGCAGCGACCATGAGATGGTGGAGTTCCAGATGGAACTAGGCAAAGGAAGTAAGGCTAAAAGCAGGATTGCTACCCTGGACTTCCAAAGAGCCAACTTCGACCTCTTCCGGGACGTATCTCATGGTTGCTAGAAGGCAAGGGTGCTTGTGAGAGCTGGGGTACATTTAAGCAGCACTTCTTCCATGCTCAGTGTTGGTGCATCCCGAGGAATAAGAAATAGGGGAAGGGGGGCAGGAAACCTGCATGGATGAGCAAGGAGCTCATCAATAAGATCAAAAGGAAGAGGATGGTCTATGAAACGTGGGAAAAGGGCCTGTCCTCTTGGGAGGAGTATAGATGTGTTGTCAGGGCCTACAGGGACGTGATGAGGAAGGCTAAAGCCCACCTAGAGATGAGGCTTGCAAAAGAGATAAAGGATAATAAGCAGGGTTTTTTCAAGTATGTAAACAGCAAGAGGAAGACTAGGGATAATGGGGGTCCCTTGTTGAATGAGGGGGGTGTCCTGGTCACGGGAGACGCTGAGAAGGCAGAGTTACTGCATGCTTTCTTTGCTTCAGTCTTTGCTTCAAGGACACTCCCCCAGGACTCCTCACCCCTGGCAACAGGACAAAGGGTCTGGGAAATGGAGGGCTCCCCCCTGGTGGATGTGGGAGTGGTTCGGGAGCGTCTGAGTGGGCTCAGCGCCCACAAATCCATGGGTCCCAATGGGATGCATCCGCGTGTGTTAAGGGAGCTGGCAGAGGTGATCGCTGAACCGCTCTCTATCATCTTTGAAAGGTCCTGGAGAACAGGTGAGGTGCCTGAAGACTGGAGGATAGTCAATGTCACTGCGGTCTTCAGGAAGGGCAGGAAGGAGGATCCGGGAAACTACAGGCCAGTCAGTTTCACCTCTGTCCCTGGAAAGGTATTGGAGCAGCTTGTTCTGGATGCCATCTCCAAGCAATTGGAAGAGAAGAAGGTTATGAGGAGTAGTCAGCATGGATTCACCAAGGGGAAGTCGTGCTCGACCAACCTTGTTGCCTTCTATGATGGCATCACCAGCTGGGTAGGTGGGGGGAGAGCGGTGGATGTCATCTACCTTGACTTTAGCAAGGCTTTCAATACTGTCTCCCATGACATCCTACTAGCAAAGCTGAGAAAGTGTGGGATAGAGGAGTGGACGGCAAGGTGGGTTGAGAACTGGCTGACTGGCCAAGCTCAGAGGGTGGTGATCAGCAGAGCAGAGTCTGGCTGGAGGCCTGTGACTAGTGGTGTTCCCCAGGGGTCGGTGCTGGATCCGGTCTTGTTCAACATCTTCATCGACGACCTTGATGAGGGAATAGTGTCTGCCCTCAGCAAGTACACCGATGACACAGAGCTGGGAGGAGTGGCTGACATGCCAGAAGGCTGTGCTGCCATTCAGTGAGACCTGGACCAGCTGGAGAGATGGGCAGGAAGAAATCAAATGAGATTTAATAAGAGCAAGTGTAGAGTCCTGCACCTGGGAAGGAACAACCTGAAGTATCAGTACAGGCTGGGGTATGACCTGCTGGAGAGGAGCTCTGAGGAAAAGGACCTGGGGGTCCTGGTGGATGACAGGTTGACCATGAGACAGCAGTGTGCCCTGGTGGCCAAGAGGGCCAATGGGATCCTGGTGTGCATTAAAAGTAGCATGGCCAGCAGGTCAAGGGAGGTGATCCTCCCCCTCTACTCTGGTCAGGCCTCACCTGGAGTACTGTGTCCAGTTCTGGGCTCCCCGGTACAAGAAAGACAGGGATCTCCTGGAAAGAGTCCAGCGGAGGGCCACAAAGATGATACAGGGTCTGAAGCATCTTTCCTGTGAGGAAAGACTGAGAGACCTGGGTCTGTTCAGCCTGGAGAAGAGAAGACTGAGAGGGGATCTCCTCAGTGTATATAAATATCTGAGGGGTGGGGGACAGAAGGATGTAGCCAACCTCTTCTCAGTGGTTTGTGGGGATGGGACAAGGGGCAATGGCTGCAAGTTAGAGCACAGGAAGTTCCGCACTAACATGCAAAAGAACCTCCTCATGGTGCGGGTGACGGAGCATTGGAACAGGCTGCCTAGGGAGGCTGTGGAGTCTCCTTCTCTGGAGATATTCAAGGCCTGTCTGGACGCCCACCTGGGCAGCCTGCTCTGAGGAACCTGCTTTGGCAGGGGGGTTGGACCTGATGATCTTTCGAGGTCCCTTCCAAGCCCTACAGTTCTGTGATTCTGTGATTATCACCAGGAGTTAGCACTAGGCTTTGCTACAATACACACATTATTTCTGCCATCTGGATGCCTCACGCTTACTAGTTCACAAATGATAATGCTGATGCCAGCTTTGTGGAACATGTCTGCACAAGTCTCCTTAAAAGGTTTGGGTGCTGCTTTGCAGAGCTGGAGTATCGCTTCAGTACTCCTCTTGACCAACTGTATCCCACACAACACTTGTAATATGAATTATGCAAATTCACTTAATGCTCTTCCCAGAGCAAAGCTACGCTGCACAATGGGAAAGACTGCCACAGTTCCTCAGTGGCAGGACCCACTGCAAATGTGCATCACCATCCTGCTAATTGCACTGGAGCAAATCAGCAGGTAACGAGCACATCACAAGTCCTCCTACAGTCTCATTGCAGACGATGATGCTGATTGCGATGCTGCCTTCATTATCAAAGGCAGCATCGCAATCTGAGCATTTACTCCCACTTGCAGTCTCCTACTGTACTTGATCTTAAAGGTTTATCACAATACAGCCTTACTTTTCATACATAGAGGTAGGAGATCAGTTCCTTTATCTGTGATGCTTTTGTTCTATTATGTCTTTTCTATGCACAAACTTTTAGACATCTTCTACACTGACATGGAAGAAACATTTTCTGCTACATGCTGTGATGACTGAAAACAGCTGCGGAAAGGAAGGATTGACTCCTTCACTTTCCCTTGTACACAGGGAAAAAAAAAAAAAAAAAAACGGACACAAAAATCAGGTGGTTTCATTTCAATGAATCTCTGAGGCTTTGATAACTTGACCAACGGCTGTCAGCCTGCAACTGCTTACCTGTCGCTAAACACTTCAGACACAAGTAAAGAAGCTTCAACTAAAATAAAGTAGTAAATCACCTGTGGTCAATCTGGCTTTGAAATCCAAGCAAAAATTGGCAATTCGAGCATAGTGGAAAGTATTGCTAATGTATAGCTGAACATTTAGGAAGGCGGCAAGGCCAGAATTAAAAGGGACTGACCAACCTTTGATCTGTTCCTGCTGATACCCTTACCACAACACAACTAACCATGCTATGCATGAGGTTTGGTACACAGCTGGGAAGCAGAGGACCGAACGCCCAGCCACAATATCGGTTGCAATGGCAAAGTCTGCAAAATTCAGGATAAACTCATAACCATCCTATTGTAACAAAAGAAAACAACTGTAAAGGGAGACTGCCAGCTGTTACTCTGATGCCACTGTCCTGAGGAGATGTTACTATGCCAAGACTGTGAAGGACTTGGGCAAAAACTGTATTACAGGATCGCTGCTAGTCTCCTGGTGCTACAGGAACGCATGAGAAACGGCTTCTCGCAGCCTGGTGCCCCTGCATCCCACAGCAGCACCTCAGGAGGTGGCCATGTCCAGACAGGGCCACTCAGGGCAGGCTGCACAGGGCTGCGCCCCACCAGGCTGCGAGTAGCTCCAAGGACAGGGATGCCACAGCCCCTCTGAAATATACTAAAGGGAGGATTTTGCCAAAGATTGATATTATGGCAAAAGAACAACTGTCAACCCCGGCAAACTGCGGAAAGCCAAGCATGCTTTGCTGCTTGTTTCTAAGTTTGAAAAAGAAAAAGAGCAACACTCCTTTCTTGTTCATAAATGAACTATTCCCTCAACACCATTTCTCCCTTTCTTTAATTTGTACATCCTTTGCAGATCACACACTGCAAATATTGTTCCAAAACAACACACAAAGTTTACCAAGAAACTTTATGTTCTGGTAGCCATGGTTGTCATTCGAAAGACATTTAAAATGTTTAGTCTTTTCCCTTGTAGGCATTTTTGAGGCATCCAAGGAAAAGCTTTTTGTGACTGGTGATAACAAAAGCACAGTTCTGTTCTTAGAAATATTTTATTTTTGGTATTACTTCCTCCAGGCACCTACTTTCTTCCAAAGGAGATCTAGTTAAAGGGAAGAACCTCAGCTGGCATAAATGAAATCCTTACTATAGACTTCAGGAGATTGGGAAGAAAAGCTCTGGGTCAATAGTATTGTGCCTCCCATGTCATTTCTCTTTGGCTAAAATGTGTAATTCAAATGATAAAACCCTAGTCAAGATTATGAAATCAGAGTTAGGGGGTTGAAAAGTTGCTCGATCAATTCCTCTGTCCTGCAAGCCCCATGTCTGCCAAAAGTCTGTATATCTTAGCAGAAGAGACCAACATAAATCATCATTATTGTCAGCAAGAGAAAGAGCGAAAAAACCTGCACAAGTGCCAAGAGCAACTGTGCACAAAGCCCCTTGCTCCAAGTGCCTTCATTGAGATAGCTGGTGCAGCGTGTAGCACGGGCTGGGCTTTTCTACTGCTGCTTGTTTGTGTGCAAACATGAGGAAACTCAGGAGGGAAAGGGGAGAAACTGAGAGAAATATCGGTGCAATGAACTTGTATCACTTAGAAGCACCACGAAATGAGGCAGCTGAGCTGGAAAGTTTTCTGAACTAAACCATGTGAAATTATCTGAGCTATATCAGCATCACCATGCATTTAAACCCATTCAGCAATGTGCTGAGGCATGTGCTTACTTTTAAGTACTGTGGGACTGCTCCTAGGCTTATGGACAGCAAAAGATGAAAGGTGTTTCTAAAGCACAGCTGTAGAGGATGTGCAGGATATGGTGACATAATCTTCTAGGCTTCTACGAGATTTGGCTTCCAAAGAGGCAAGGATAACCTCCTGCAAACAGGAGGAAGGGTGATCTGGAGGAAGGCAGCACCCGGAGGCATGGACCTGGGCCACCCAGCTGCCCACCAGCGGCCCGCAGGCCTGGCTCCTCCATCAGCTCCTCAGACAGGCAAGGTGTGGTGCTGACTGCTGTTGCCAACAGGGCACCTCAAATCTGTGAGACAGTGCTACTCTGCCACATCGGCCAGCCCCACAAGTGATCTTCAGGCCTGCCCAAGGCACAGCCCAGGCTAATGCCTGATCAACAGGATTTTGGTCTGTTTGGTGATAGTTACAGGGAGCCAGGCTTCAGGCTCCTGCCTCATAAAGGAATCTCAGCCATGTGTGGCTGTGCATATCCAGGAAGGGGTTTTCCTCTTCAGTGCCTTTTCCTGACTGGATTTCAGTGAGAGCACAAGAAATCCTTGGAGATGAATGCACAACATCAGAAAGCTTTGTGCACAGCAAGGCCCACAGACCTTTAAATCCCAAGAGGATTTCTGTCCCAAGACAGAATTTGCTTCCTCCTTCTTTAGAGAAAATAAAAAAATAAAAAAAAAAAAAAAGGAGGAAACTACAAGGGCAGCAGTAATTACATGTAAATCCCCACATGGGCAGGACTCTATTTTACATCTGGCTAGAGAAAGGACCATCTGTTTTACAAAGATACTAAGCTCTTTTTTTATCCCAATTATATTCTTTTCCTCCCTCCTTCCCCCTAAATGGAAGCATTGCTGTGGTAATATCAAGAGTCTTAAAATAAGATTATGTTTTTAAATGAGAGAGTCTTTAAAGTGGGATTATACCTTACAACAGCCAACTAGGCTTTCAATCAGTTTCAGAGGATATGCTTACAACTTCATTACTCTGCAAGAGGCTGCATTCATGAAGCAACAAATGAGAAGCGCTTGCATAATGGCAGATGAGCTTAAAGAAAGCCTTCTTCAACTCCTTTCCCTGTGCACACACACAAAAGCACTCCGGTCTTCTTCCAGTGCTTTGTCCAGCGTGCGCTTTACCAGTGCTAGTGACACTAGCCCTTCAGCAGGTATCCCCGTCATTTCCCTGAGAGAGAAAGCTGTGCTTCTTCCTCACCCCAGCTCTTTGCCTACTGTTCTGTCCTGGAGGATAACGGAGGCTCCAGCAGGAGAAGTAACTTGCAGCTCACCCACAGAGAGGTGGCAGGGCTGTATGGAGCTGCTTAAGCCTGGCAGAGGAGGAAAAAGGGTGGTCTCAGCTTCAGAGGTACAACCAACCTGACAGGCAGTTGAGAAAGGAAAAGCCAGCTGGCAAGAAGAGGACCCTGGCACACCACAGAAATCCATAAGGGGGCTATAAACCATTCCTTCGATCGTGTCAAAGCTTCAAACACAAGGCCAAAATCTCTTCCAAGCAGTTTCTGTCTCAACACAAGGCTCATCAGCATAAACATAAAAGACTGCACAAAGCTGTCTGGATTCATAAAATTATATTCCTCTGGTAAGACAACCTTAGCTCAATAACATAAGGAAACATAAGGAAAGTGGTCATCAGCTCCACAGGCACCCTGATTTCCTCCTCACTAGTTGTCTGACTGTACAAAATATCTCGAGTTTCAGGGGACAGACCATCTTGCTTTGTTGGGGCTGAGTCAGTCTAACAAGTTTCATCATCCAAAACTGGGACTTCCAGGCTCCAGCAGAGCAATGAGCAACAGCACCATGGCTCAGTGGCTGCCTCATGAGGGATATGACCTTTTTAGGCAGCGCTGCTAACGATGAGATAAGATAGCAAGAAGAGCAATCCACACACATGAACCTCAATGGAGATAACTTCACCACTCCTCCATTCACCTGCAGTTCATACACCAGCAGAACACATGATCCAAAAAGGGATCGACTGCTTTCATACTACCAGAAGTTCTCCTCACCTGTGAAGCCAAGCATTACTGAGCTGCAGCAGGTCACAAAGACAGTGGTGACAACACTCGTTGTGTCTGCTGTTCACTGCTGTGTGCATGCTGAAACACGACCTGAGCCCCTTCTCAGAACCACTCATCCTGTTTTGTACAGCAAAACTACGTTGTGAGGAGGTCTGCCTGTCAGGGTGGTGCTTGCAGTTCTGAGGGACCACAACTGCAGCTGGAGATAGAAGATCATCACAGAGGTGTTCTCCTATCACAGCCTTATTTCATATCTTCTGCTTTTACCTCAAACATCACACGCCTCGCCACCCTACTCTCCCTTCTGCTGTCCTGTCTTGCAAAATAAAAACAAAACAAAACAAAACAAAAAACAAAAACAAACAAAAAAAAACAAGCAGAAAAGCTCTGATTCCTGATATCTGCTGTGGGAATTTACAACAGCACTCTTCCTAAGCTATGTTTAGGACCTTCCAGATCCATGGTAAAGATGCAAGTGTTTAAACTCCATGTGTTTCAAATTGCAAATTCATTGAATCCCATAGTTGCAACTCCGTTTCTTTCTAATGTAACCACATGCTGTAATAAGTACCGGAGAATGGCTCCTGAAAGCATTAATGCAGAGAAAATCCACTTGCATAACATATGGCTGTTGTGGTTTAACCTGGCCGGCAGCTAAACGCCACACAGCCGTTCGCTCACCCTCCTTCCTCCCTCTCTGGGATGGGGGAGAGAAACGGGAAAGTGAAGCCTGTGAGTTGAGATAAAGACAGTTTATTAAGACAGGAAAATAATAATAACAATAATAATAATGACAATAATGATGATAATAGTGCTACTAATAATAATGTGTACAAAACAAGTGATGCATAATGAAATTGCTCGCCACCTGCTGACTGATGCCCAGCCTAACCCCGAGCAGTCCAACCCTCCTGCCCCCGGCTAGCCACCCCTATATATTGTTTAGCATGACTCCAGATGGGATGGAATACCCCTTTGGCCTGTTTGGGTCAGGTGTCCTGGGTCTGTCCCCTCCCAGCTCTTGCTGCACCCCCAGCCTGCCCATTGGCAGGACAGAGCGAGAAGCTGAAACGTCCTTGGCTTGGTATAAGCACTGCTCTGCAACAATTAAAATATCGGGGTGTTATCAGCACTCTTCTCATCCTAAGCCAAAACATAGCACCCTACCAGCTACTAGAAAGAAAATTAACTCTGTCCTAACTGAAACCAGGACAGTGGCTTTCATTTTTAATGGCTATAAGGAGATAAAGCATATTTAAAGCAAAGCCAAGAAGGAAGCTAAGCATCCCTATCCATTTTATTTTGCTGGGGACAAGGTGAGACCCTGGTGCTACACCACTATGGATGCTGGGCCAGAAGCACTGCCCCACACAAAGGCACCAAGAGGAGAAATAGAAATGGCTGAGGCAGCCCAGCACAGGAGGACGGACATGAGGAACATCTCAGGATGTGAGCTGTTAAAAACTAAGTGCGGTGTAAGCAGCTGTAGCAAATGAGCCAGGCTGTGAGTCTTCTCTAGAGATTCAGCACCTGAAAATGAGACTTTCCACAGCTCCTGAACAATGCAGGCACCAGAGAGGTGACTGCACAGGCTAATTCCCTGATCTGACCTATATGCCTCTGTATCACACTTCAGGAACAAATGCTAGGCATTTCCAAAATGCTTCAGGGAGGTTTAGCTCGAAGGGCACTGTATTTCAGTGGCAATCACACATCTAGGTATCGTGTCCCCCTTGGTGGCATAACCTTTGTGTAACCATTGCACTTTTCTGCAATGAATAATCTGCAGGCAGCCTTACAACGCCCTCTCGCCCCACTCCGAGCAAACACTTCATCCTAGGGGGGCCTTGTAGGAAGGGCTGCACCTTCCAAGGCCACCTCTGCAAGGTGGTGGCCAGGCCTCATTCCAGAAGCACAGAAGCACGAGCACAGCATCTGCTGCCTTTTGCTGTGCTACCAGTCAAAGCTGGGGTGGGCAGCCTCATGGGAGCAGGCCCACCTCCTGCTGCGTGCCTCATGCTCGTCGCCAGCGACCACATCCCTCCAGAGAACAAGGCATATAAAGCGTGAACCTGAAGGAGACTGCCCTGCAGGCTGTGCTTGTGCAAGGGGGACTCGCAGAGACTCCAGTTCCAGCTGTGGGAACTCTGGGCATTTGTAAAAGACAGAGGGCATAATGCCACACTAAACCCTGCCAGCTCCACGGTGCAAGGCTGCAGAGTGCTCAGCTGTTACCGAGATCTCTAGGAAATGTGCACAAAACAGTGAGGAACACTGTGGCTGAAGCTGTCTTGGGAAACAGGATCGCTTACAGCCAGGCAAGGCGCTCCTGTGCATGCTAACAACCCCACTCTAGGCAGGGTCCTCTGAAGCAACAGGAAGGCTTAAAAGGACAACTGTTACCAACAGCCACAACAGCTTCTCAGGAGCCCAGTGCTGATTCACCTTGTGGAGCTCCAGACAGGCGGTTTGGTTTTTCTGGAGCTGTGGGAAGTGCAGCGCCTCCAGAGCCGCCTCTGTCCCGCAGGAAAAACACGGCACCGTGTGGCACGCAACCATGCACCTGCAGCTGGGGTGCCGGGATAGACCCCTCTTAGCCACCAGCAGCTTGTAACTTTTCACTGAGGAAAGCTTGCTGATCGTCTGGCTAACTTCAGATCTAAGGTTCTTCCTTCAGCTGTGCACCCCTCTTACCCCTGCTGCCAGAGAAAACAGAGGGCAAGACACATCAAGCACAACTGTGTTATCAAAGACGAGAATTAGATAGGTCCCGACTCACAAATTCTGTTGATCGAGGAGGGAATAAAAAAAATGCAATGTTTTATATATAGTGCTGCTACTGATGTCTCTGGTGATAGGCTCTAAACCCATATTTCCTAAGACACAACGGTGTAGCATGACAGCTCACTGCTGCACAGGTGGGTGGGAAAGAGGGTCATTTAAGAGGAAATGAGGATATGACACTGTGTTGCGTGGCAGAGTATCCTGCAGTGTCTCAGAAACAATGAGTATTTTTAAAGGCTTAAAAAGCCAGCGGGTTAACATTGTATGTCCAATCAGCCGTTCAGTTCACCAGGGATCAGCTGGATGCAAACATGAAGAAGAGGCAGTGAACTGTGAGCAGTGAGGAAGCTCTTTCTTGCTGTAAGCAGACTGAGGTGCCAGTGCAAAAATCAGGCCTGGCTGAAATTAATGCATGCATTAGCATCTTATAACATCTCCTCCTGCAAGCTCTGAGTCATTTCTAATTCTGTAAGTTCCCTCTGAGGTCAAAAGTTAGACATTGTTTTCCCTTAAAAACCTTAAATGTCAAGAGACATTTAAAATGGAGCTGATTTCCTTCCCCCAGTTATCATCTCACATCAGTCAGAAGTAAAAAAAAAAAAAAAAAAAAAAAAGGTATGGGCTAGTAAGGTTGAAAACAGAATTGCTAGGAAGGAGACTAACATACTAATTGCATCACTCTGCACGAACTACAAGCACAGCTTTTTCCTGCGTTTCTGCAGATGGCTCATTACACCTTGCAGGGGGATCTGTGTTATCTGAGTACTTGGACAAGCCTCTGGGTGGACACCTGTACGCCATAACCTGCTGCCCTCTGTGCATCACAAGCCTTGCCCTTCCTGTAACCGAGACAGAAAAAAAATAAAACTCTTTTCCCTCCCCTCTTCTGCCACTTTCTTCTTCCTCACTGCTTCAGGATGCCTACTCCCTTCAAGTTCCCCCTGCTCACGGCAGGGGACTGTAAGCATCCCCACTGATACCTCCTCCCAGCGGCTGCCTGCAGCCTCCCACCTGCTTCCGCTGCCTGCACAGCCTCCGCTGCCCACACAGCGTCCACTGCCCTTGCTCGAGCCTCCTGCCTGGTCTCTGGGCTCGGGACAGCTGCAGAAGGTGCCACATAGGGAAGTGCTGTGACCACGAAGGCTGGGCAGCACCACCAGCGTGAGGACCACTGGGAATCACAGCCACCACCGGCACCCATGTAAGGCGAGTCAGGAAATGCACCACTCATGGCCATGTCTAAAGCTATTTACGTTTGTTTATATATAAAATATTTGTAATATGATGTTCCTGAAGTATGCATGCTTTTCCTAAGCCATTGCATATGAAGTCTTCTCATCAGATTATTAAAAAAAGAAAAAAGGAAAAAAAGAAAGACCTGCCATGTGAAGATACGGAGAATATTTTATTAAAAACAAAACTCCCTTTGCTATGCAAAAAATGAATCTAAGGATTTCAGAAGAAAGGTAATGTTGTCATTTTATTTTACCGGTTCACTAAAATTCAACTGTCAATAACTGTCTTTTTTTCTCTTTAAATCAGAAAAAGCAACACGGTAGTGCGTGACCCTGAGGATGAGACAGCCAGGCATGCTGCACTAAAATCAGCATTACCTCATTCCAGAAGGGGTCTGAACAAGAGGACAAGCAGCCCCTTACAAACCCAAAGATTTCCCCAGAGGCTTAGCACCACCATCACGTGCAGGGCCGCAGGTGCCAACGGGGACCGGCTGGAGGCTGCAGCACCGCTAGTGCCACTCCCAAAAGGCTTAAGGAGGAGCTGGCCCCAGGAAAAGGCAGGCACGTGGGAGCCGGGCACAAACCGCTCCGGACCCCTACCCTCGGTCACGTGTGCTATTGAGCATGAGGCACTGCGACTGCATACGAGGCAAAGCCTAACGTTTGCATTTTTTGACTGCTTTCAACAGCAGCCACGACGACTTTGCTCAGGGCCACATTTGGAAAGTTCGCATGGTGAGAAACTCTTGTCAGCCCAAATAAACTAAAAATTGCATTTGCAATGAAAGGCTTTGATTAAAACTGGCATCTCTGAATCTCCGTTTGCCAGCAACCACATTACTTCAGAGATACTTTATGACAAACACAATATGGAAACCTCAGCAAGGAGACTACAAATTGGATCCATGCTGCTGTAATCCAAGATGAATGCAAAACTACTTAGAAAGGGCTCTGTTAAAGAAATAATTATTGAAACGAACCAGGGACAAAATCTGCAGGAAAGCTTTTCTTCACCCCCACAACCTAAGACTAAATTTTTCAATGAAAACAGAGGCTCTCATGTCTTACCTCTAGATTCCTGGAGTAACAGCTTTTTCCCCCTAAAGCAAACACTGCAAAATCAGGAAAGCCATTGCCAAAGCAGCAGCATTGTTACCAGCATGCAAACAACAACAACAGGAAGGTAACTTGGTTGTTGAAGCCAACGCAGCCCCACGCGATTGCCCCAGGTAATATTAATGGCAATCCCTTTTATTTGTTTGCCTTCATGGTCACATTGCTAAAACCATAAACACTTTAAGAGGAGAGATTTATTAGGGGAAAGAACTCCATTCTTCAGGGTGACATAACCATAAATCAGATGTCTGTCTAATCAACACTCAATAATCAGCCACAGTGAAGGTGGTTTTTATGGCTTGGTTAGAAAGCAAAATATTGCGGGGATGTTGTCAGTCACTTAATATTAGAGATTTACAGTGTTTCTGCTACAGACCCTGATAGAAGAACCAGTAGTATTTCTAAGGCAGGTCTCAGTGAAACAAAATACCACTAAAGAGCAACCAAATATTAATAAGACTAAAAGGCGCAGTTCTTTACTCAGGAAAATACTCTGCTGGAGTATCTGCATTTGCTCTTCCCCAGCTTCCCAGCTGGCAGGCTGCTCTGCTCTCAGTTGGACTTCCAGACCGCACATGTGAAAGGACAAGACTTCCAAGGGCTCCACAGGTCTGCCATGGACGCAACAGAAAGGTCCCAGCAGCTCTGGTTGTGGCCTTTGACCCTTCACTTGCTATCCCAGGATTTTGTTGGTTTTTAGTCAGGCAGGAGACAGGTGAATTCATAGATGCACTTCGTGGAGGCAGCCTGAGTCCCAGGGGTAGCTCCAGTTTAGCCAGGGCTCCAGCGTGGTCCCTGCATGGACAACTGCAGGGATCCTGGAGAGTGACAGTAGAAACCCAAGAACTGCAATGCTAGTTGAGATCGATGCACCTCAAAATTATTTGGCAAAAATAATTCCAAAACGATTGCTCTGTCATGCACTGGGTAACACAGTAACTAAAGGCAGGACATGAGTTCAGAATTAGCTAAGAGGGTACCAAATATTTGGATGACAAATACTAATTTCTTCCACTTTTAGAGGATCCTTTCCACTGAGATTTCCCAAAAGTATTGCAAAGGATTTGCTAATCCCTACAGCACCCTCACAGAACAGGTATTATTATTCTCATTTTACTGAGCAGTAAAGTAAGATACAGAGAGGTTAAGTAACTCTCCAGATACCTTAACAGCAAAGAATAAGGCAGACTTAGAAATACAATTTGAAGACTTGTTTCCTGTTCCCTTGTTCTTACTACCACATTTAAATAAACGTTCCTTTCTTAGACTGCAATTTCCAATTAACATTTGCTAATTATTAGTCATCTGAAAGAAGACTAAACAAATATCATTCTTTTTCACTGCAGAACTCAATAAAAGGAGTTCACAAATGCTTACTCAGAGTCGAACATGGGCAGCCCATTTTGCAAATTCCTATTCCTTCACTTCTCCAATACCACCACGCGTTGCAATTTCATCATAAATACAACATTTTGCTTTGAGTAGCATTCCCCCACCTCCCTTTGGCTGCATTGATTTCCAAGATCTTCATTTCTCTCCCTGCTCACCGAGGGCAGTGCAAGCTTCAAGGTTCCCACATCCACAGAACATTATTCTAGTGAGCACACTGGCTGCATGACAAGGGCTGCAGCCTTCCTCTCATCCTCTGTTGCCCTGACACTCTACCATCATGTGAGGATGCCGAAACCAGACAAAAACATAAAGCTGAAAGACTCAAGGCTGGGGGACATCATCGAGAACATCCCCACAAAACTGAACAAGCAGATGGGTTATGACAGCACCTGTCCTGGCAGCAACACTGGCTATAAAGCTGTTACGAACCTACAGACAGGCAGGTAACAGCAGGCAGTGTGTGCCAAATAACAGTAACAATAATAACAATGCCCTGATTCCCTCACTTGCTGTGTGTGGCCTGGGTGACCACTTGCACTTCAGATGCACAGACCGTAACAGCTTTCCCTGTTCCCTCTGGGTTCAGCACCACAACAGAAACCACCCCACCCTTCCCGAACCCCAGTAAAATCCCTCAGAACCTAATTTCATGAGACTCAAGCCACACTGCTTTATGGAAAAGTAAATGACTTTGTTTCATGCCTCCCTCCCCTCTCTCGAGCTGCCCTCCTGTAGTTGCGTAGGCCAGAGCTCACCGATAGCGAGAGAGGTTTTTTGCTGGCTGCTAAGGGCTCGGAGCTGGCCTCACACAAACCTTGAACACTTGCTCTCCAGTGGCTCGGAGTAGGTTTGTACCCACTGGTCCTGCCACCACCACCTCTGCTGCTGTAGCCCAGCAGTGCCAGAAGCCTGAGGAACCCTCACCAGGCACTAGGCCTGTGGGTGGGCTGGGAAGAAAGGAGAAGGTCTCGAGTCTTAAAGAGGCTGGGGCTTCTGCAGCATGGGAACAGGCAAAAAATAGCTTCCTACAAACGAGGAGGATTTAAGACATCTCAAGTATCAAATACACGTCTTGTTGTGGACACTAATGATCAGGTTGCCATTTCCAGGTATTCACTCCCTGAATTAACTCCCTGGTGAACGAAGTAACCACCAGCATACTGACACCAGACAGCATCTCCTCATCAGCTGATCTGCTTTTGAAAAAAATAGCAAAAAGTTAATTTCTGCAGGACACCTGTTTGCTGGAGGGCATGGATGGGGGAAGGAGTAGCTGGGAATGGTGCTCTCTCCCTCAGGACCAGTTACAGCCAGAGCAATAAGGATGGTGTCACACAGGGTAAGACAGGGTGGGCTCCAGGGTGACCAGCTAGGAACGCCAGGGCTCTGGGCCCCCTAGAGATGACCTGGAACAAGGATCCAAATCACAAAAGTAAAGGAGGGAGGATACATCCCCATCTTGGTTCTCAATCACCCTGATGGAAATCTGGGAACAACACTTTGGCTTTCTGTCGTAATGTAAGTTGGCATTGAGACCAAGAGCAAGTTTTGGCTCCCATCAACTACTGAAATTCAGCTAAATTTGTATGCATTGACTTTACTGAAAAAAGATCCTTGCTGCATTTTTAATCAAACAGGAACAAGAACATATTCTGGTACAAGGCATAAATTCTAGTTGGAACTCTTGCACATGCTGAAGGGAATGCAAGCTGCAGTACTACTGCAAACACCAAGCAAGTGTTTCAAAACATTACTGACTTCACAGGATTTCTTTCAAACTTTCTGGAGGCAAGCTCTCCCTCTAAGAGCGTTCTGTGGTTACACTGAAGCAGCTGTCAGTATTGTCTGTTGAGACAGCAATAGCTGCTTTAGTCAGATCATAAACTGTTGCAGAGATACAAACCACTATTGTCAAGCATGCTGCAAAGCCTAGGCTGCTCTTTCAGAATGGCCATCACTCCACTTGCCATTTGAGTTGCTACTAAGCAATGCCCTCAGCGATCATGCAGGGTAGCACGTTTTCTTTTCCCTTATCATACCAGATTTTTGCTCCTGACCCAATGTGCAGGTTTCTCTGTTTAGCTGCAATGGAGTGATGCCAACTTGTGCTAGTATGGATCTGGCACCACAGCCAACATTCCTTCCAAAATACATTACCACATTGTGTCACAGGCTATGAAAACAGTGTTTTCCCATAGCAAGGCTGATTGATCAGTAAAGCAGAATATTCTTGCAAGATGCATAGGGAAAGTATTACTATCCCCACCTAATGTATTTTCCAATTAGTTTCCTGAAAGACTTCCTGACTCGTGACTGGGTCAGCCCAGCACAGCAGCGGCTTTTCCTGTGCTGTGCTGGATGAGACTTTCTGGCACTCCATTGAAGCCTGCTCTCTCTCCGTCCAAGAGCTACAATTGCCAAGTTTTCCCTTTTGAACTGTTTGAACTGCAGTTAGAGTTCTCTAATACATGGATATGATCCCTGGGGAGGATTTGTGGTTGGTTGGGAACATTTCCTAAGGTGTTTCTGAAATCTCTTTTAACTCTGATATTTTCCCTCTTCCCCATCATTCCTCTTATTGCTGCCATGCTGGAACATAATGAGTTCATTTAAACTGGGACTGGAAACATTTTGAGGGGATCCATGGAGTTTTAGCCATTCCCATTTCAGGGACTTTGGACATTATGTCTGGCTGAAACTTCTCTTATAACAGGTCTGTTTAAAAAAAGCAAAACAAACAAACAAAACCAGTAAACAAATAAACAAAACCCCTGTCTAACATCAACATTTGCCCTTAAGTAGTACTTGAACGTTTCTCAGGCCGTCTAATGAGGCAATACACAAGCTGACACACAAAGAGCTCACTGACCAGGGAGAGGATCCCCAAAGTCTTTGTTAAGGTCTTGCCACCCAGGGTAAAAAAGCAACAGCTCTTGAAAAATACCAGTTATTCTGCCCAGAAATCTGCCCGTGATTCCCTCAGAGCTAGCCACATCTGCTGCCTGAAGGTTTTCAGCATTAAAGGGTACGCCTTCCAATGTTCAGGGCAGGCTGCAATGCTCCAGTGAGGACAGAAAGGCCACACAGTAAACAGTCTCATCTCTCAGTTAAGAAACAAGAGGCTTCATCCAAGGCCCGGACCAACCTGAGCTGGGTCCTGCACAGACAGACAGTAAGATCAGCTTGTATTTTCCTAGCGAATAAAATGCTTCTGCAAGAGGGTTCTCCCGGTTTTACCCAGCTGGCTGGTGGCAGAGCTGGGATGAGGAGCCACAAACTTCACGCTCTGATCACTGCTTTCAGCTGCTAGGCCCGTAGCTGACATGCCCTATGCAACATCCAACACCACCCAGGATCCCTACTATTCAGCATTTTACAGATTGGTAACACCAATTATCCTGTTATTTAACTTCAGTGGACTGTGGAGACCAAAAATTTTAAACTCCTTTAGACAGTGGATTAGTCTAATTCACTGAAGGTAGGTCCTGTCAGTGCCTTATAAACACCACGATCTGGATGCAATCACTGAAGAGCCATTGGTTATATTGGAGCTTGGACAGCAGTTTGGCCCACTGCAAAAGCTCATCTCATGTACCTCATAGATACAATAATTAGGAACATGGCACAGACTTTACAGTAAACTCTGTTGCTGTTACTCAAGTCTTAAACCTGAAGAAAAAGACATTTGTATTGAAGAGACACTGGGACACTACTGGAGAAGACCAATCTGTGGAAAGAGCTGTCAGAGACCTATGGTTTTACAACCCATGACACTCACCTGTAGAACCCACTCTGCGGGGCATAAGCTGAAAATAACTGCATTTTGCACTCAATGCCGCTTTAACTGGCATCAAGAGATAGCAAAGGTCACATGTTTCATTTTGGCACTGCTCAAACACAAGCACCCTTTTCTACAGAGGGCAGCCAGACCAAAGGTCCTATTTCCAACACCAGTTACAAACTTCATATTTCACCTCTATCCTCAGCAGTTGTTTTCACTTTCTATTGTTTACCCTCATATTTATTCCTAAAACAATACAACACATTCAACAGAGATATGTCAGGAGAATGCAGTGCACACAATTATATCAGCAAGCAGGTCACTGGAAGTTTAATGGCTAGATGCCAATCAGATAATAATTTGCAAGCTGTTATTCAACATGTGGGTGAGCACACTGGACCCTGAACTGCATGCAAAAAGAATGTGTTTTGTTGGTTTTTTTTAGAGATTAAACAAAAGCAGCATATGAAATGATCAATCTACACAGGAATGGGGGTCACTAAGCTACACTCATCTTTATTTTCCTATGGTACATGGATGGGAAAGGTGTTCCCATCCAAGCATTAAGATCACAGATCGCTCTTCTTATACCCTAGGGATGTCATGTGGTGGTTTTACCTTGCTAGGCAGCTGAACACCACAACCACTCTCTCACTTCCCTTCCTCAGAAGAGGAGGGGAAGAAGAAAAGAACAGAAACAACTCATGGGTTGAGATAAGGATAATTTAATTAAAGGAAAATAATTATTAATGAAAAATTATTATGAATTAAACAATTTAACTAAAGGGAAAAGGGAAGAAGAAAAAAAAGAAAGAAAGAAAAAAAAAGCAAAGGCTAAATGGAAGCGCAGAGGACAGAAATTACTCTCTACTTTCCACAAACAAGCGATGCTTGACCACGTCCTTGAAGCAGGGCCTCAACGCACGTAACCGTTGTTCGGGAAGACGAACAACTTGCTTGTTTTCACAGCAAGAGCCCACCCCTCCTCTCTTTTTCCTTTTTCCACCTTTTATTGCTGAGTGTGACATCATATGGTATGGAATATCCCTTTGGTTGGGTTAGGTCAGCTGCCCTGGTGATGTTCCTTTCTCACTTTTTGCCCATCCCCAGCCTGCTAGCTTAGAGGCAGTCCCAATGGGACTGCTGAGCCAGCATTGCTCAGCAGTAGACACAACACTGGTATGATACCAATGCTGTTCTAGCTACAAGTGCAGAGCACAGCACTTTATGGGCTGCTGCAGGGAAAGTTAACATCCCAGCCAGACCCGGTAGAAGCTCAGATACAAAACATAAAACAAAGCCCATGCAGTCACTGAGACCATCGGCTTGTCAAGGCAGGGAGTCTTTCAGGCACGTCTGTGCAGGCTGCTACACAGTGGGGCTCTGGTCCCCAGGTAACATTCTAAGAACAACTAGTAAAGAGTGAGGGAGCCAGTCCTGCAGAGCACTCCTGCGCAGCACAGGAAATGAGCTGGGACCTTGCTGGTTTTCTAAACCAATCCTCCATAATCCCAGAAATCATGTTCTTTCATCCCCTTCACAAACTGATCATGCTCCTTCCTAAAATTTGGTCTGTTTTTTTCCCCACAGCTCTTCCTGGGATGCTCTTCCAGAACACTGCTCATCCACTGACTAGAAATCTCCTGTATTTATTTCTTTATTTTATAAATAACTGTATTTATTCATGGCTGACTTATACGCATTAGCTCTTGTTCCAACCCTGTCCACAAGTATAGTATTTATCCCTTTAAATTTAAAAATAGCACTTAGTTCACTAGGTTGAATCAAACAAGACTAAGGTGCTATCTTCTTGAGGCTTCTCAGTCCCCTGAAATCCTGTGAAATCCTACTATTGTCCTATTTACCCACTCCTGTTTGAATTATTCTTAGCGTGATGACACTGTGGGAATAAAAATGTTGTTTTTGCACAGAGTTATGTTGTTTAGAGGGAAGGATTGAGATATGCTTGCAGTGGTAAGAAAGCTTAACAGAGACCTTGTAAAATACAGACAACTTAGGAGCAACTAGGTGGAAACCACAATGTCAAGTCAGGTCAGGTAAGTGAAGAAACATTACCCCTTCAAACACTAAAAAAGTCAAAAGAAATTTGAAATTTAACAGGCCAGCAACTGAAGGCCATGTATTGTCTGTGAAGCATCGGATGGGTTGTGAACCTGGATTACCCAGTCAATGGGGAAACAGGGGAGGGTCCCCGTCGTCAAGAAAGAAAGTATATAAACTGTACTGTGTGACTAGCAGATGCACTCCTGTTTGTGGGATGCCTGCCATTGCAATCATGAATAAAATTGCAACTTCACTGAGGTCCTCACCTGAGCCTATGTTATTGGCTACAGAATGTTTCTCACAACACCATTGTACAGAGTAATATTAACGAGGTCTCACCACAGTTGTGGGTTGGAGCACAAACACTTCCTGATCGCTGCTGGAAACGCTTTTTGTTAATCTTGCAAGAACTCACTTCCCTTCTTGCAGAAGCTGTGCTTTGGGCCTCCTCTCAGAATCACGGCTGTTTTGCTCTTCCTTACAAAAACCCAGTCTTCCTCTGATTTTATGACACCTCCCAGCTGCCTGCCTTCTAACTTTGAGCACAAAAGCCACCAACAAATGCATGAAAAAGACCATTCCAGAACAACCCAAACTTGGTGACATGGACGTGGTCTCAAAAACTAACTGTGCATCGGGCACTTCTTTCTTTTGCTTATCCAACTCGTTCAGTTTAACCATAAAAACAAGACCTATGTCTACATACCTTAAGAACTAGCTCAGCCCATGTTTCAAAGTTAAGCTGGTTCTCTTTGCTCAATCACTAACAAAATTGTGAGAATTGTGAAATCACCAGAGACCAGACAATATTGTTGAGGATGTCCAGGCTATAATACAATCCATCTGGCTCTTTTCCAGGTTACTCCTTCTTATGTCCCTGTCAGGAGTGAAAAACTGTTGCTGATGTCAGTAAACACAAACAGATAGACTACATGAATGAAAGAATATTTGATAAAAGCTGTAAGTGAATTAAAATAGCAAGTTGAATACGAGCCAGCAGGGTGACCTGGCAGCCAGGAGGGCCAACCGTATCCTGGGGTGCATTCAAGGGAAGGGACTGTCCTGCTCTACTCTGCGCTGGTGCAGCCTCACCTCGAGTACTGTGTGCAGCTCTGGGCACCACAGTACAGAAAGGATGTAAAACTGTTGGAGAGTGTCCAGAGGAGGGTGACAAAGATGGTGAAGGGACTAGAGGGGAAGACATGTGAGGAGTGGCTGAGGGGAGGCCTCATCACAGTCTACAGCTTCCTCACAAGAGGGAGTGGAGGGGAAGGCACTGATCTTTTTTCCTTAGTCACCAGAGAGAGGACCCACAGCAATGGTGTCAAGCTGAGGCAAGGGAGTTTTAGGCTAGACATCAGGAAGAGGTTCTTCACCGAGAGGGTGGCTGCACACTGGAACAGGCTCCCCAGGGAAGTAGTCACTGCACCAAGCCTGTCTGAATTTAAGAAGTGTTTGGACTGTGCACTTAGTCACATGGTCTAAAATTTTGGGTAAATCTGTGTGGTGCCAAGAGTTGGACTCAATGATCCCTTCCAACTCGGGATATTCTATGATTCTATGGTACACCGAAGAAGTGATCTCTGACAACATGCACCCACTAAGTTCAGGGTAGTTTAAAGAGAAGCACCACACAGTATTAACCCAAAAAGGACATGACGGACAGGGGTTCAGGGCAAGGTAAAGCCAAAGGAGGGGACCCTGTCTCAGGACAAACACCCAGAACACACTGTGCGGTGGCCCCACACTCTACCAGCACCTCCATCTGAGGGACTGAGCAAGGAAAGCCATCGATGGTAGGTGGTGGCATGGCATTTGCATGAATGATCTGCCAGCTGTGGACTTCCATGAGGGTTGGCTGGAGTGTACTCGGTAGAGAGGAAGCTGAGGCAATCAGCTCTGGGGCAGACGCGTTCTGCAGTGGAGTGGGGGACTGGGACAGGCAGGGCTCTTTTTTTCCAGCATCAAGGCCACTCAAGGCAGCCAACAGAGCCACCAGGAAATCTGGGAATCTGGGTAAGAGACTGACTCTTGGTATCAAGCACTGGCACAGGCTGAGCAACAGCCCTGCTTCTCTCTCTCTCAGCCCTGCCCTCCCTCTCAAGGGACTGGTAAGGGAGCCTCCAACCCTGAATCGCCACAATTGATGGACTTGCAAGACAAGGGAAGCTGGATCCTCATCTCTGCTCAGAGCAGGAGGAGGAATCTCCCCCTTGACCCTGAAGTGCCCCTACACAATAGGTACGATGCTCTGGGGCAAAAAAAAGAGGAGAGGATAATAAAAACAACCATGGTTATGGTCAAGCCCCAGGAAAGGGCAACAGTATAAACGTGGACCAGCAAACCACATATATAAGAACCAGTGTCACAAAAAATGCACTAAGGGTGTTGATGACTGGAGACTCCACTCAGAGAGGCACTGAAGCACCCATTTGCCACCCAGACACTCTCTCTCAAGAGGTTTGCTGCCTGCCTGGGGGGCCTGCATCTGCAGCATCACAAAGAGGCTACCAAGCTTGGTTAAGCCACAGGACTACCACCCATTCTTACTTTTTCATGTAGGGACAAATGAGGTTGCAACAAGGAAAATACAAAACATCAAAAGGGCTTTATGTCCCTTGGGAAGATTTTGAAGGGACTGGGAGCACAAGTAGTGTTCTCCTCAATCCTCTCAGTTGGAGACTGGGACCCAAAGAGGAGGCAATGTACAAATCAGATGAATTATTGGCCACGTAGCTGGTGCCATGCTCAGGGTTTCGGATTCCATGATCTTGGGCATTTGTCTGAGAGACCAGGAATGCTGACACCAGATGGGGCATGCCTGACAAAGCGGGGCAAAACCATCCTGGGCAGCAAGCTGCCTGGACTCATTAGTGGGGCTTTAAACTAGACTCAGTGGGGGAAAGAGATGTACCTCTAACAGATCCAAAAGAACCAGCAGATGCCAATACACTAGAAAACAATGGGGAGACACCCGTGAATCGTCCCATAGGAACTGGGAATGACTCCTCTGAAAAGGTAATGCAGCCTATAGCCCAGCTGAATTGCCTCTACACCAATGCATGCAGCATGGGGAATAAGAAGTGGATAGATGGTGAAGAGTTGCTGTTGAGAAACAGCCATGAGCAGGTTGAGAACCTGTGGGTAAAAATTAAGCATCGTACCAGTAAAGGGCACCTTGTGGCTGGGGTCTACTACAGGCCACCCAATCAAGGGGAGCCTTTTGCTGAAGCCTTTTTGCTACAACTACAAGAAGTATCATGCTCATGGACTCTTACCCTGCTGGGGGATTTCAGTCACCCAGATGTCTGCTGGGAAAGCTACACAGCAGGCAGTAAGCAATCCAGGAGATTCCTGGAGTGCATTGAGGACAACTTCCTCGTCCAGGTATTACACAAATCAACCAGAGGAGAAGCATTTCTGGACCTGGTGCTCACCAATGTGGATGACCTTATTAAAGAGGTTAAGATTGGAGGCAGTCTGGGTTGCAGTGACCATGCCCTGGTTGAGTTTGTGATCTCGAGGGATGTGGGCCTGGCAAAGAGCTAAGTCAGGACCCTCAACTTTAGAAAAGTAAACTTCCAGTTATTCAAAAAATTAGTGGATGAGATCCTGTGGGACACTGTCCTTAGTGAAAGAGAATCTGATCAGAGCTGGCAACTCTTTAAGGATATTTTTCTTGGAGTGCAAGAACTCTCCATCCCCATGTGCAATAAATCAAGCAGGGAAGGCAGGAAACTGATGTGGCTGAGCAATGACCTTCTGGTCAAACTTAGGCAAAAGGAAGAACTGCACAGGTAGTGGAAACAAGGCCATGTGCCCTGGGAAGAGTACAGAAACACTGTCCAGATATGCAGGGATGGGATCAGGAAAGCCAAGGCACTGACAGAGCTAAACTTGGCAAGGGATGCAAAAAAATAACAAGGAATTCTACAGGTATATTGGCCAGAAAAGAAAGACTAAGGAGAGTGTACCACCTCCAAAAGAATGTAGATCGAGGACTGGTAACAACAAATATGGAGAAGGCTGAGGTACTTAACAACTTCTTTGCCTCAGTCTTCACTGGCAGACAGGCTTCCCACATCTCTCAAGTCTCCAAACCTCTAGGCAGGAGAGGGCTGGGGGAGCAGAGTCCCTCCAACTGTAAGCAAAGAGCAGGGTCAGGACCTCCTGATACAACTGAACAGCTACAGGTCTATGGGGCCTGATGCCATCCATCCCAGGGTTCTGAGGGAATTGGCTGATGTAGCTGCCAAGCCATTCTCCATCATATTTGAAAAGTCATGGCAGTCAGATGAAGTCCCCGGTGACTGGAAAAAGGGAAACATCACTCCCATTTTTAAAAAGGATAGGAAGGAAGAACCAGAGAACTACAGACAGGTGAGCTCCACCTCTGTGCCTGGCAAGATCATAGAACAGATCCTTCAGGAAGCAATGTTAAGGATGCAAGACCATGGAGGTGAGCCAAGACAGCCAGCATGGCTTCACCAAGGGCAAACGATGCCTGACCAATCTGGTGGCCTTCTATGATGGAGTGACAGCATCAGCTGACAAAGGAAGACTGGCTGGTGTCATCTGCCTGGACTTGTGTAAGGGTTTTGACACGGTCCTACATGACATCCTGATTTCTCAATTGAAGAGAAACGGATTTGAAAGGTGGACCATTCGGTGGATAAGAAATTGGCTTGAAGGTCACACCCAGAGAGTAGTGGCCAATGACTCTACGTCCAGGTAGAGGCCGGTAACAAATGGTGTCCCTAAGGGGTCTTTCTTGGGACCAGTGCTTTTCAGCATCTTCATCAATGACATATGATGGAAGTGATTGCACCCTCAGCAAGTTTGCAGATGACACCAAGCTGAGTGGTGCAGTCGATACAACAGAAGGAAGGGATGTCATTCAAAGGGACTTGGATAAGCTTGAGAAGTGGGCCCATGTGAACTGAATGAGCTTCAACAAGTCCAAGTACAGTGTGCTGCACCTGAGATGGGGCAATTCCAAGCATGAGTACAGACTAGGAGAAGAACCTATTGAGGGCAGCCCTGCGGAGAGGGATTTGAGGGTTCTGATGAGAAGCTTGACATCAGGCAGCAGTGTGTGCTTGCAGCCCAGAAGGCCAACCACATCCTGGGCTGCATCAAGAGAGGAGTAGCCAGAAGGTGGAGGGAGGTGACTGTCCCCCTCTGCTCTGCCCTTGTGAGGCCCCACTTGGAGTGCATCCAGGTCTGGGGCCCCCAGCACAAGAAATATGTGGGGCTGTTAGAATGGATTCAGGGGAGGGCCAGAAAGATGGTCAGAGGGCTGGAGCACCTCTCCCATGAAGAAAGGCTGAAAGAGCTGCTGATGTTCAGTCTGGAGAATAGAAGGCACCAGGGAGACCTCATTGCTCTCTTTCAATACTTAAAGGGGTCTTATAAAAAGGGTGGAGAGGGACTCTTTACTTGTGTAGATAATGATAGGACAAGGAGGAATAGTTTTTAACTGAAATAAGGGAGATGTAGATTGGATGTTAGGGAGAAATTATTCATTCAGAGAGTGGTGAGGCACTGGAACTGGTGGCTGCCCCATCCTTGGAGGTGTTCAAGGCCAGGCTGGACGAAGCCCTGAGCAACCTGATCTAGGGGGTGGCATCCCTGTCTATGGCAGGAGGGTTGGAACTAGACGACTGTTAAGATCCCATCCAACCCAAGACATTCTATTATTCTATGTTTCTATGATTTCCAGAGCAGACTGGATTTACAGAACAGACTGGATCCACATGTTCGGTTGTACCGCTGCCGGGAGCACAGCAAAGCCACGGGAGGACGCGGAGCCCCCGGCCCAGCTGGGGCATGCTCCATGCTCCAGACGTTCTCCAGGCCCACGGGACGATGCTGCCAGGGGAAGGCAGGGTGCCACTGGCTCCTAGGAGGGGCTGGCTCGACAGATGAAAACTCACATCCATGCTGGTAAAGCATGTATATCGTTATGTTCAAATCGAGGCAGGTGCAATTATTCAGTTGCAACCCTCTCCACTCCTAGAAAAATGGTATTTTTTCAGCCTGGGTGTCCATAACAATAACTGTCTCTTGGAGAAATGAATAGTTGCAGACTTCTAGTTATCTGCATTGACGCCTTTCTAAAAAGGGGTGTCAGAGGCAGTTACAGGAATTTCTTGTTTAGCAAATCAAAGTCTTATACACGGACTCTAATAATATTAGTCAAGTAAAAATGTTGTGTTATTTTGCCATTTTTTCCTGAAAATAAGAGTTGCCTTTCATACACAACCACAGGTTAAAAAAAAAAAACAAAAACAAAAACAAAAAAAAAAAACAGATTATGAGATTAAACTCTCCATAGACAGTAAAATGCCATCTAGTTTATGAATCATTCTAGGTACAACATTTTATTCTTCCAGATGAAATGTTTTTTTACACACACAAATAAATGTGCTTCGCTTAAAAAAAGGCTTAAAAGCCACCTTCCCTCGGGTAACATCCCATAAACCCCACAGTGCTGCAACACTACTTTTCATTCTTTCTTGAGAAAGAACAAATGCTTTTGTATTTATCACCCCAACCATTTTGTCTTTAAACCAAGCTGTTTAATGACGCATCCTTGGCAAGCTAAGGCTATGCTAAACAGCAATTAAAGCACAGCAGAACAGGACAGTCTGGAGGATGGCGGACCAGGCTCAGTGGAAGCCCCTGAAGCACAGCTGAGGCCAGGCCACCTCCAACAGGTAACTACAGGATGGCTAGGTGGTTGTGCCGACTCATCTGCTTCCTCAGGTGACCTCTAAAACAAACTCATTATCATTATTGCGAAAGGTGTCTGCTGTTCACAGAAAACCTTGTCGTTTCTTCAGGAAACCCATATTAATTTTTAAGTCCTTGGGCTTCTTTAGCCATAGCATGGCTAAAATCAACTGTTGGACTTGATGATCTTAGAGGTCTTCTCCAACCTAAACAATTCTATGAAGAAAGCAACACCCTTTCTCATACAAAACAGAAGGCTTATGAGAGTCAGAAGAGCTTATGGATGCAACGGGCAGAAACTATGTTGAGAGAGGTCTTTAACACCCTCCTCTCTCCTGCCAAGCGAGCACCTCCTTATGGTCATGGTGTTGCACACTGATTCCAAGAGGCTCGTGCATCTGCTGCAGAGATGCTGAGATGTAGGTGATTTTAGCAAATACTTTCCACTGAAAACAAGAAGAGTGAAGCAAGAACCCAGTTTCAGACTGCAAAGCAGCCATGTGGGCTAAGCATACTTCTCCTAAGAGCATCACCAGGAAATCATCCACCTGGCCTGGTCACTACCTCTGTGTTATTCCATAGCGTGGCTGCGAACGTGCGAGCAAACCACACAGCCACAGACTGCCAGGAAGATTAACGTGCCCTGCTTGCTTTCTGCTGCTAATGGCTATGAATCCTTTTTGGAGCTGGGCAGCTGTCAAATGCTCGCAGAGACTGTTAGAGACTGCTTAACGCGCAGCATGAAGAGAAACCATACAGGAGCAGAAATCTCCCAAGTGCTTCTTTCAAGCAGTGTTTCATGCAGATGTGATGAAAGCCCCTGGAGCCATGTGCCCAGCTCCCACAGCAGCGGCTGGGCTGAAAACCCACATGCAGCAGGGTACACAGGTGGCCTGGAGCTGGTGATAGGAAGCTGAGGGGCAGCCAACCGCCTCTCTGCAGAGGGCAGGGCAGGGCAGGGCTTGGCTCTGTCCCACCGCACTGCTCACAGCTCTCAAGGCTTGTGCAGCCCCGCACATGGGATTTGGGTGCTGACACCCACCCCACACCGAGCACACCAGCTTTCAGCAGCTACAGCTCAATTTCGCAGCATCTCCCCTCATGGACCATGCAGCCACGCCAGCTGAGAGCTGTGTAATACCCCAGGAAAGCCTTCCAGCCACTGCAAAGGATTGGATGTACTGGTTTACACTGGATTTCAGTTTTGCCCCTCATTTCCATGCTGTACATCCACTCAGTTAGATTTTGAGATACGTCACTCATTTCAGACCCAGACAATGTTTTGTTCCATAGAAACCTAGAACTAACTTGCCATTTAGTACTGTAAATCATTAGCATCAAGAGTGCTTGATCATGAACCCTAAGTTTGGAGCACTTATACCATATTTAAAAATACATGTAGCCTCTTTTTATCTGCATTATCTGTAAGATTTATCTCCTCACTAGTTATTACTACATTATTTCAAAATCTTCTGCATGACATTTTCAGTCTTGAAGGTCCCAGAAAAATTAACGGTTGCATTTGACTTAGAAAACCACACATGCGTTTTCTTTAAGGACACATATATGAAAAATTATTTGGCAGAAACGTGAACACAAACAACTATTAGGAAAGAATTACAGAAACTTAGAAACAAGATGGAGATTTTTTTTTTTTTTGCTTGAAGCAGAAGAGAGGGGAAAAAAAGGCTCAGCTCAGCAGCCAGCTGCCATCCAATTCAGAAATTACAGAACCAGCTGAACTGAGTTCTTCATTAGTGCTCATAGTGCTCTCCCAGCCACTGTGAGGATTGAGGGAACCACAGGGAGGCAAAGACAAAAATCTGCCAAGGAAAGAAAGGTGGACAGGATAAACCCCCTGTTCTAGAAGGACAGACTCTAGCATCCAGCCTGCCCCAGCCATGTGTGTGAAAAACACTGTCCTGACTAGGACAGCAAAACTACCACTGTTACACACCTGGGCGACTTGCCATGATTGGACAAAGCCAGGAAAAACAAATCTCCTTTCCCCTTGCAGTGGCGAGTACCTGGGGTGTAAGTTTTGATTGCCCACAGCTTAGCATGAATGGTGTAAAAGCAGTGAATAGCATGAGGTTTCTTGGCCCATGCTTCAGCACCCAAATCTCCTCTGCCCTGAGCACCAAGGAGCTGCTCTGTACTGAGCTGACAAAGCAAGCACCGCATGTATTTGAAAGTTGGTCTACCAATTTTCCAGGCATATCTGGCACTTGAGAAGATGAAGTTTAAGGCCTTGGTTTTGCAAATCCATACTAATGCTTGTAAGGACCATGAAATGATGCAAGCTGTGGAACTACTCATGCACAAATGCTGAATAAGGATGTATCAAGCAGGTAACAGAGAAAAGGGGCTAGGAAGCAGGAGCTGTATGGCTATGGGAAACACAAACAGTAAGGCATGCTCAGGAAGCCACTTTGTCTCAAACAGAAGGAAAAGGCAAGGATGAACAGTTTATTTTCCTCTGTGACAGTCACACTAGAAAGGGTTCTTGAAGTATTCAGCTAAATGACTGAAAGCAATACAAGAGTTGAACAGCAAGCAGGCAAATGCACCAGCTCTTCTCCTCCAAAGCATTACATTCTCATCCTGACCTTGATGGCACTTAAGTGCATCTCCAGCCTTGGAAATTGCTTAAGTAAATGCTGAAGTCCTGCAAAAAAAACAACTTGTTTTCTCCAAACAAACGTGCTTCCCTCACCCGTCTCAGCTGGCACCCCTGGCTCCCTCTCCATGTCCTGGGGAAACTCTGCAGGAGCCCTGAGCCTCAGCTGAGACCTCCGGCCCGTGGCTGGGTTTTTAGGAAATGTAATTCACATGAGACCTCAAATGTTGATTAGATCCAAGCCCCAGTCTAACCCCTCCAAAGTTATGTAATCCCGAAATCCAAAAAGCCTTGCAGAGCTTACACGTGACAGCGCTGGTGATGTCACACTGCTGAAAGGTTGCCATGGAAACAGCTTCATTCCCCTGCCATATGCCCGTAGCTCTCAGCACTAGAGCCCAACGTCGCCTGCTGAGCAAGCGTGCCATCCCCACCACCACCCCAACGTGGGACAATGGCAAGAACACGGCTAATAGGACAGGAGGGTGCCCTTCAGCTCCACATGCTTCTTGCAGCTGCAATTGCTGAGCTGCCAGCTCTGCTCCTTGTCCCCAGCAGAATAAAAGCAGCCAGCACCTAATGACCTTTCCCCGCTGAACAGAAATCCCACGGCGAGCTGACCCCAGCACAAACTGTGTGTTAATGCACAGCCACCATAGAGCACTTCCTCCAGGAACAGATAAATGCAGCAGTACCTTCCTGCCGGTAACGCTGACACCAAGGCTTGAGGCACTGTTTAAACAGTTTTCCATGGCTCCTCAGGAGGCGCAGGACAGGGTTCCCCCTGGATTCCCACCCAAACGTGCTCATGGTGCCTGGCAGGCACGTTGGGATCTGCTGGGCCACAGGAGTACAGCGCGTTCATTACACAGGTGTTACAAAACCAACACACAAACCATGCCCAAGTCCCTACAGCTGGAGGGGAGACCATGAAAATGTTACCCAGACCTAAAAGCAAATAAAAAGAACGAAGATACTGGCTTTAAAAACCTCTGTTGCCTCCCCACCCCCTTAGCCAATCTAGCAATTCCTGCGCAAAGGCAGCAGTAAGTTGTTTTTTTAATGGGTAAAGTTTAATTTCCTGACATCTCTCCACCTTGGTCCACTCCCACCTACCTTATGAACTAAAAGGAATACCCAAATTAAACTTTGGACTAATTAAAATCCAAGCAAAGGGAATGCCCTTGTAGTTTTATTTCCTTCAGAGAAATTGAGAAATTCTCCATGTTATGGGGTTCTGCATTTTTAACCTTCCTCTGCTTTCAGTGCATTTATGACACATTCTTATGTAAGGGCTATAAACTGATATTGTGTGCTCAGAGACACAAAATGCTTTTGTTTGGATTTGCTATCCATGTGTAAAAGTAACAAAATGCTAGGAGTGTATAGCTCAGCCCTAATTTTGAAGACCACCCAATGTAGCCATGACTTAACAGTAGATCATAAAAATTATGTCCCTTGAAGCACAATAGACAGATGATTTTTTTTTTTCCCCCTGTGAAGTGCAAGGACTAGCTTAGCAGTGGAGTAACTCAATTCTTAATCAAAACAATCTGCAGCTCTTCACCTTGGTTTTCGAGGCAAGTCTTCAGCACCACGGCATTAACTCCCTGCCACAGCCCTGGTGAGTGGAGAGCCACCGCACAGGCACCTGAACCTTGGTCCCTGCAGCACTGGGTGGATGACAACCACTGCCTCCTGAACTTACTCACTGCTTTCCAATTAACCTTGTGCTGTTGCCTGGCCACAACCTGCAAATGCTGTCTGCCCCTCCACGGTGCAAGCAGCTCTTAAGACGCCAGTGCAGGAGAAATCAGGCAGAAAAGGGGGCAAGACAGGACCACCTGGGACAGGGGGATTGATGCCATGCGCAGGGGGCCAGCTCAAGGTGTCCCTCCTTGGGTGCCCATGCAGATGGCCCTGGCACCCCAAGCATTCCTCTCCATCAACACCTGTCCGGGGACACAGGGAAGCAGCCAGGCGGGTGCTCCGGAGGTGTGGACTCCCGCCTGCCTCCCCTGCCAGCCTGCCCTGTCCCACAGCCTGCGAGAGCAGTGTCCCTGCTCGGCACCAGCAGCTGGGGGGCACAGACTCCCCCAGCAGTGTGCTGAACTGCCAGTCGCCCATGGCTGGGAGATGCACAGGTCTGGCTTGTCACGCTTACCCTCCAGAGCACTTCCCACAGTTTCCACTGTGGGGCTGAAGAGCCCAGAATGGATTTCTGAAGAATGCATCACATATACTTTGGCAAAACCAAGAGAACAGTTTCAAAAAGGCCTGAGGGAACCGTCTCACTAAATGGACCGCTGTTTCCTCATCTCCCACGAAATCCTTGCCAAAAAGCCTATAGCACAAGGCAACAAAAACAAATTACAATGGTAACATTTATTCAAATTAAATGATGGGCCCATACTTTTGGGCTTAGCATTGATTCCCTTTTTTGGCATTCATAATTTTAATAGTTATACACATGTTCCAGCTTAGTTACCCCAAAACACTACCAAAACATTACTATTTCAGGACATGATACTGGTCTTTCTGGAGGCACAATCACAAAAAAAAACCTTCTGAATTCTGGGCTTGCAGCTTTCAGCTTCATCAGATGTTACTCACTTCAGTCTTTCTCCAAGAACTGAAAAATATCCTGTATTTCACACTTGGGCAAAAGGCCCAAGGTGATTTTGCTTTATTTTCTTCCCTGTGTTCTTTGCTCCACTGCTTCCAGACCAAGTGCAGCTCCAACTCTTCTATTTTTTTTTTTATTATTCAGTGTGAGAATAGGACAAACAAAGCCACAATCAGAGACAAAATGGCAAAAAGCAACTGCCTCATGGAAACTGCATGGAGATGAAGTGCAATGGGCAAACACCATCAAACAGAACGCCAACATCCCCAGCAACCACCTCACATAGGCCACACAGCCTCTGAAAATCTGCCACGTGCAATAGCTCTGCCAAGGGGGGACACACGTTTCCTTGGATGCCACCTCTTTGCTAGCACCCTGTCCCATCTCTTCCACATCTACAACCACCCAACCCTGCAGAATGCCCATGCTTTTTCAGGAGTGCTACAGCAGCACTGCAAGACCTTGAAAAATCTCCGTATTCTCAATGAGTGCTTTTGCCATCCTTATTTATCGCTGCTCAGTGAGTGTTCCTGCAACACTTCCAGGGAACAGGGATGTATGTGTTATTGCTCAATAGCACTGCTCAGTCTGCTAAATGTCAGTCCTTATTTCCACTGCAATGCTATTCAGAAAGGTTTGCAACTTATCTATTTAATACACGGGCTGAAACACTGCTCTCAGGTCTCACAACTTTGTTTGCTTGGTGGTAGCTGTATTTTATTTAAACTAATTTTGTAACTTCCAGCCAAGTCCTGAGGTTCCTTTTTTTTTTTTTTTTCCTGGGCATCTCTGGAGAAACATTGTTGCCTTTTTAAACAAACAAATTTTAAAAACTTTTGCTTGTGATGAAAAAAAGTGGCGAGGGAAGTCCTGAGTTGAGAGCCCAGCTGCCTGCCATTACAACTGACCCTGAATTTATCCAGCTCCATTTTAACAGCACATAGCATTTGGAATTTTCTCCCCATGATGCATTTCTCCTATCAGCTCCAGCTCACGATGACATGCAAGCACCTCCTACCATGAGGGCAGTCTAAGTCAGTGTGCACTCATCCCTAGCAGGAAGGGTGAATTCCCATATTTGCTCCTTCCTTCAAATGCTTTCACAGGACTGAAGCAAAACTTTGCAAACAACCATTGGATGCTTCAGGTAAAATACCACTCACCTCCTCTGAAATCCATGGCAAATCAGCCAGGGTTTTCACAATGGCACTGTGGTGCTGTACAACTCATGGTATTTTCAGGGCCAGGAACTAAATCGTGAGCTGCCAAAGCAGTTTAGCTGTCAGTGTCAGGTGAGCCCCCGTGGCCAGCCAAGTGAGATGGACTGTGCCAGTCAGCAGGCAGCTCGGCAGGCAGCCAGGCCTCTCCGGCTGCGAGTCGGGCATTGATGCCTTCCCTGGGACAGAGAGGAACTGTTTCCCGACGACCCACATTCAAAAGCAGATCCTCTGCCATATGGATTTATTTTCTCCTGCCTTGTTTATTTTTTGCAATGCTCCATCCCACATGCACCATTTGTTCCTAAGATAGTCCAACTACCATAAACTATCATTTGGCGGTAAATTTTTGCAATCAGCAGGCAATATAATTAACTTCTCCAAGTCCAAGGCCTCCTTCTATAGCAGTATTATTCCTATGGCATGTCTCGTGCAAAACAATGACATGCTGCTTACCAAGAGCTCTAATCAAAATTCTTTCATTTCAAGCAAAAAGAAAAGGGAACGGCATAAAGAGCTACATACTTCTCAGAATAGTGCTTCATAAAAGAAATCTCAGAAAATACCATTCAGCATGCCTAAGCAAAGAAAACTCCCTCACTCATTCTGTTCTGTTCTTCCAAACATAGTCAACACAGTTACAGTTACAAAATGTACAACATCTCCCTCCTGTTTTGGGGCTCCACAAAACCAGCTCCTCTGGCCGCAGAGGGATTACAGAACTGCAGATAGTGTTGGCAACCCAGGAAAAATGAATTTGGGACTTTCGGTCTCCTTGTGCAGCAGCCCCTCAAGCCCAGAGAGCAATAGAAGACCATGCAAGCAGGGCGGTGACGCAGGTGCATGCAGGAGATGAACCACAGCTCCTCTCCCATCCCAGCCCTCCCAGGCAGAACAGCTGGACCTTGCCTCAGAAAAGCCTGTGCATGCTCCCTTGGCTACCACCAGCCAACGACAAGGCAGGGCACCACTGTACAGTGGCCTGGGGAAGGAGGTGGAAAGACCCTGTCAGATGCCACAGGCTGTGCAATGTGGGGCAAGAGGTGTGGGGACAGACAGGAGGCAGCTGCTGCAGCTCTGGAGCTGGCAGCAAAGGGAAGCAATCGAAGTGCTGCAGAACCTTGCTGAAACAGGTCCTCCTCTTCAGGCTTCAGCTGCTAGGTGGGGATGCTTAACAGGTTAAATAGCCTTTTGTTAACTGCAACTGAGTAAGTGGTTTTAAGGCCTTTTTATTGTCTTAGACTTCCCTGAAAATTTAATTTTTACCACGATTCTGATACTGGTAATGTTCTTCTGGATCTGGATAAACTACTCACACATGCTTTTCACCAATTCCCACTCCTTCCTTGCTCTAAATACTCAAGCTGGTAAATAAATATTTTGCCTTCCAATGCTAATGCATAATATATAAATAAGCCCCAAACACAAAGAAATTAAAAACAGTTCCCATAGAAAGGATTTAGATTTTTTTTCCATAAACAACAGCTGGCAAAGTATCTCAAAAAAATAATAAAATCCTGCTTTGCTGATACATTTAATTGCTTCAGGATTTAATCCTCTCCCAAAGTGGTTAGCTGCAGCCAGTTTCAGAAGCCCAGCATTTCTATCCCAAAACCATGATGGAGCTACCCCCATCTCCTGCTTTAGAAACTCACTACCCGCCCAACCACCCTTCTGCTGTGCTTCAGCAGTCCCTACAAAGAGTTCAAATAACCCAGCCTTCTGTCCCTCGGCTGGGCTGAAAGGCCAGCCTTGGGCACCCTGTAGGGCTGTATCTCAGAGACAACACCAAGATGGGCCCCAACGCCATGCCTGTGTAGCACAAAGCTGCCAGCACTGCAGCAGCCCACGCGTCCTCTGCTGAAGCATCCTGCTAGCAAGGGGGAACACCCAGGGGCCCACGGATCAGGGATTCCCTCCGAGAAGAGCGGCATTGTTGGTGTTGTAACACCCTTGGCTGCTTCGCTGAGGTTTCCAAGCAATGCAGAAGTCAACTTAGACTAAAAGCAAAAAGACAATTGTCAGTGGTCCAAAAATAAAATTCAAATTCTAAAAGGCCCAAGCTTTTCACAACTTTTAAAATGTAGGGGCTGGGGGGAATGAACAAGATGACAGAGGGAAATACTTTGACTTTTCTGTAATTAGTTTTGCCTCTACAGAAGCAGTTTACTGAAATTCCCACAACACCCTGCTATGTTTGTTTGCTTGTGCCTGCATTCTGATTTAGAAGACCAGGGCTGCCATATTGCATCTGCCATCAAGCACACCTAAAAGCAGATACGTTTGCACTGGCAACAGCACCTCAGATTCCAGTAACCAAATCACTTTGCAGGAAGCCGGCTTGTTTTCTGGTCGGTTGTTTTCTACCCTGACACTCAACCCGCGCCTCCTCTGCAGAGCCAAACACCCCAGACCTTGCCACAGAGCAGCACAGCTTATCACACATACTGCACAGTCCTGAGCCTCCCTCTGCCTCTCCTTTTAGAGCAGGTAAACATGTCACAGTACTTTATTCTATATGACCTCCCTCTGCTGCAATTTACAGCACCTATGTAACAATCAAAAGAGTAACAAACTTGACAAGGAATCAGACCTACTACCTTCAAAATAGCAAGCACAAACCTCTTCTTTCTTTCGGTTTCCCATACATCACACAGCTCATAGAAACATCACATGAACTTTCACACATCCCCCCCCAGATTACAGATAAACTATGTGGGAAGCGTTTCTTCCACTAGTCCTGTGGAAGCAGTAAATCAGACTGTAAATTAGGTCTGATTTGTTGGCATGTATCTCCCTAAAACTAGGCAACAGACCCTGCTTTAACACATCCACCTCTCTGTTCAGCTAGGATTTAGTGGGGATTTGCAGCATCATATTTCCACTGAGTTCACAGGCAGGGTGCCCAGAAGGGGTGGCTGCGTCATCCAGTCCCTTGCAAGTAACACCCAGACTTCACCCCACTCCCGGGCTCCTGCTGGAACCGGTACTTTGACTGCTGGTGGTTCGTGCTCCGCTGGCGGTGGAGGTCTGCAGGACCACAGGCTGCTTTAACAGGGCTGGGAAAAGGAGCAAAAGCAAAGCAAACCTTCTTCTAGCTGAATTTGCTGCAGAAAATCCTGTACCTCCACTGGGAATATTTCAGGGATATGCAAAATCAAAATAGGATGGGGAATACTGAATGACAGCACATTCCCTTAAAAGGCCATCTGATCCTGATTTATAGACTAAACAGCAGGGAATTTCCTACATGGACAAACCTGCCAGGAAGCTGTCAATCTGGTCCTTACTGGCACTAGCACTTAATGGGCAAAGCATTTCAATTTGCTCTTCAGAGGAAATTTGACATATGCCCTCATACTGCGTGCACATGCTTGTGAATACAGATGCATGAATGCATGTGCCCCAAAGTCTCCTGCTGCGATCCCAACCAGTTTCAAGGAAACTTAACAAAGCAGGCTATTAATAATGACATATGCACATACTCAGCTCTGGATTGCTGGGCTCTCTCTCCCTTTCCTGCGTGATACCCTGTTTATTATTCCTGCACCAAAGAAAAAGTTAAATACCCCTTCAAGTCTTTCCCAGGAGACATTGATTTAATCCAAACACCTCCAGTATGGATGCAGTGTAGGTAGGGCAGATGATGTGCTGGCTTGTAACAGTTAGAAAAAAATTAAAAAAGAAAAGGAGGGGGTTGAAAGACATGTCAAAAATGAAGAATCCAAGTGCAAGCTGAACATAAAATTAATTCAATGGAGGCTTCATGAATAGCCTAATTTCTCTGTTGCTGGCTTCCCCACCCCCAGCACATGAGAGGTGGTGGCTCAGTGGAACTTTCCATCGCCTGGTCCAAGTATTTGTCTACTCCTGCATCCTGATTAAATCTGTAATCCTGGTTACCAGGGAAGGGGTCAGAGAAAAGGGAAGGCTTAGCATTACCTGCCAGAGCCTCATGCTCAGTAGGTATTCAACAATCTCATTTTAAGATGCAGCTGATGTGGTGGCATTTATTGGCACCCCTATGCCCCCTGTTGCTCTGAGACCCCTTGCCGATCTGCACCCACCTGCCTTGGAGGGGCTGCCAGAGGGTTTACAAAGCCCAGCGCTGCTGGCAGCACAGCCTTCCAGAGCTTGCTCCAGCACGCTGCCCACTTGGGGGAGGCCCCCTCGTCCCATCTGAACTGGGCAAGACAAGAGCCAAAGGTCTTGCTTTCACAAAAGTGATTTCTGAACCGTGCATGGCGAGTTGTAAGGAGCCTGATCGACTCAGGATAGGGCACATCTTACCATGAACACAGGTGGGGGTCCCCTAAGGCACACAATTGCAGCTGAGTTTTACTATGTCGTTGGTTTAGTTTCTGCTGGCACTTGCCCCCACAGCCCCCAAAACAGCATCCTTCTGAGGGATGCTGCAACTGGGCAGCAAAGAGCAGCACTCCCAGCAACCAGAGGCAAATGCTCTGCAGCAGCTCTACAGTAACTCAGTGAACCGTGGCTCTGCAGATCCCCATTTCAGTTTTAACAATGAATAATTAATTGCTGCTTTGTTTTCTAGTGAAACTCTATAGCAGTAATTATCCTTGTTTTAACACGAAACAATTATCACCTCCTCCTCTCCTTTTCTTCTCCCATCAATTAAGAGAAAGGAAGACAGCATCTCTTGCTCATGACTAATACCAGGCATTTACTAGATGAAGCTGGTGTCGTGGGTAATTACCAGGATACCACTGAAGGTAACGTCACTCAGCCAGGACACGGTAGCTTGTCAGGCTGCAAAGGGACAGAAGCATCGTAGCGCTCAGGTCACCTAGAAATCGCAGTCATCAGCACAAAAGCTAACTCTCCAGTAACTTGATTCTGATACTGTTAATGAGTGCTAATTAGAAGTGGTCATTCAGCCTGTCAACTCCTGCCTGTCCATCACCAGAAGCCCGTGTTAACACTAATTCTGTATTCGTCAGGCTACAGACCTGGATTGCCTTAAGCTACAAATACACTGGTCATGACTGCTGATTTTTTTTTAACCTCTCTTTATCTTTTAACATATGCATATACATATAGAACTGAGGAAAGGTTGTGTTCCAAAGCATTTCCCCCTCCAGCAGAAATGCACAACCACTGCTGTGAAAATGACCTCTACAGTGGATTCCTCACCTGGCCTTATGCCTGCAGACAACTTCTGCCACCAGGACTGCTAGTGGAGACAGAAAGCTGCAGGGCAGCCTGGCTGACCAACTTCTGCCACCAACACGGTGACACAATCAGTCCAGGGGAAACACACAGGGCGGGGGAAGGCTCAACCTTGCAGGGTGTGCCCGAGTTTTCTGTCGGTATCCAACAGCAGCAGTGGTGGGTATGCCTGTGGGAGGCATGCCCAGGTTGAAGAGCTGCTCAGCCAGGTAGCGGAGCTTCGGGAGGAGGTGAGCAGGCTCAGGAGCATAAGGCAGTCAGAGATGGAAACTGACTGGTGAAGGTGTAGTCTACCCTCTATGAGACAGACTCACGAGCCTGCCAAAGCACAAGTGTCTTCTTCTACACAGAAGACAAAAGTTCCCTCATCCCACCAGGCAGTAGGAGGGGACCTAGGCCTAGGAGGGGAATGGAGGCAGGTTCCTGCCTGGGGTGGTAGATGAGCCCTGTCCCTGCCCACCTCACCTTCCCATCTACCCTTACGTAACAGGTATGAGGGTCTAGAACATGACAGTCAAAACAACGATGTAGGTGAAAGCCCATCCCAGTTGGAGAGGGTGCCTAAGGCAAGGCAACCTACCCCCCACATTGCTTCATCTTGTCAAGAAAAAAAAGAAGGGTTATTGTAATGGAGGACTCCCTTCTGAAAGGGACAGAGATCCTGATGTGCCAACTGGACCCAACCCACAGAGAAGCCTGTTGCCTCCCTGGGGCTTGGGTGAGAGACTTCACTAAGAAAGTCAAGCGCCTGGTACGGCCCACCAACTACTGCCTACTACTGGTCTTTCAGGCTGGTAATGACGAGGTAGCAATGAGAAGTCCGAGAGCGATCAAAAGGGACTTTAGGGCGACTAGTTAAAGATTCAGGGGCACAGGTTGTGTTTGCCTCTGTCCTTCTGACAGGGGAGGATTGATGCTGACAAGCAAACTCATCACATTAATATGTGGCCTCAGGACTGGTGCAACTGGCAGAACTTTGGGTTTGTTGATCACGGGAAGGTCTACACAACACCAGACCTGCTGGCACCAAGTGGGATGTGCCTTTCTCAGAGAGGGGTAAGGATTTTTGCTCAGGAGTTGGCAGGGCTTATAGATAGGGCTTTAAACTAGAGTCGAAGGGGGAAAGGGATAAAACCAGGCATGCCAGTGATGAGCTAAGGGATGGTACGCTAGAATCAGAGGGACTGTGTGCTAGTGAGGTCCTTCGGTCTGCTCCACAAGGTGCTGTGTGTAGGGAGGTGCATTTGAAGTGCTTCTACACAAACGCATGCAGTATGAAGAATAAAACGGATGAGCTAGAACTCTCGGCCCAGTCCCACAGCTACGACATCATCGACATAAGCAAAACCTGGTGAGATGAGTCCTGTGGCTGGTGTGTTGCAATAGATGGTTACAGGCTCTTCAGGAGGGACAGGCAGCGTAGGCGAGGTGGCGGGGTAGCGATGTATGTGAAGCAGGGGCTGGACTATGTGGAACTTCAAGTTGGGGATGGCAAAGTTGAGAGCCTCTGGGTAAGGATTAAGGGATGAACAAATAAAGGGGATGTCGTTGTGGGAATCTATTACAGACCACCTGGCCAGGATGACAACGCCGATGAATTATTCTTTGCAGAACTAAGAGATGCCTCGAGATCAACTCCCCTTGTCCTTATGGGGGACTTCAACTTGCCAGACGTCAACTGGGATCACCACACAGCTGACACAAGCAAGTCCAGAAGCTTCATAAAGCACCTAGGTGATAACTTCTTGGTGCAGGTGCTAAGGGAGACAACTAGGAAAGGTGCCCTCCTAGATCTGTTGCTGGAGAACTGAGAGGGTCTTGTGGGGGACATGGCAATTGGCAGCTGTCTTGGTCATAGTGACCATGAAGTGATTGAGTTTAAAATTTATAGCGACAGAAGGAAAACTGCCACCAAAACTTCAGCCCTGGATATGGGGAAAGCAGACTTCAGGCTGCTCAGGCAACTAGTCAGCAAGGTCCCCTGGGAAACTGCTTTTGAAGGCATTGGTGTCCAGCAGTGCTGGTCAGTCTTTAAGCACTGCCTAAAAGCACAGGATCAGGCAATTCCAAAATATAGGAAGTCAAGCAGGTGGGGCAGAAGGCTGGCCTGGCTGACCAGGGATCTTCTACTGGAGCTTAGGTGAAAAAAGAAAATGTACAACTGCTGGAGGAAGGGTCAGGTGATGTGGAAGGAATACAGGGACACTGTTCGCATTTGTAGGGAGAAAATTCGTGGGGCCAAAGCCCAACTAGAGTTGAAGCTGGCCAAGTCCATGGGAGACAATAAAAAGTTTTTTTTTTTTTTTTTTTTAAGATATGTGAACAGAAAAAGGAGAACCAAAGAAAACATAGGTCTGCCACTTGATGGGGAAGGTGACCTCACAGACAAGGACATAGGCAAAGCAGAGACGTTTAATGCCTTCTTAGCCTCTGCCTTCAACACTGATGATGGGCTTCGGGACCCAGGGTGTCCTGAACTGAAGGACCATGACGGTGGGAACCATAAACTCCCAACCGACCCTGAACATGTGCAGGAGTTGCTGCTCCACCTGGATCCATACAATTCCATGGGTCTAGATGGAATTCGTCCCAGGGTGCTTAAAGAGCTGGTTGATGTCATCATGGGACCTCTCAATTATTTTTCAACGATCTTGGGAATATGGAGAGGTCCCAGTAGACTGGAAGCTGGCAAATGTTGTGCCAATTTTCAAGAAGAGCAAGAAAGAAGACCCTAGCAATTACAGGCCTGTTAGTCTCACATCAGTGCCTGGTAAAATTATGGAGAAGATCCTTGAAGTTATTGAAGCGCACCTGTGGGACAATGCAGTCATTCGTCCCAGCCAACACAGGTTCATGAGGGGTACGTCCTGCCTAACAAATTTGATTTCCTTTTATGATACGATCACCCATCTAGTCGATCAAGGGAAAGCTGGTTTGCTGATGTGATCTTTTTGGACTTCAGCAAAACTTTTGACACGGTTTCCCATAGGATCCTACTGGACAAAATGTCCAGCAAACAGCTAAACAAAAACATCATACGATGGGTGAGCAATTGGCTGAAGGGCAGGGCTCAAAGGGTTGTGGTAAAAGGGGCCACATCAGGCTGGCGAATGGTCACTAGTGGGGTCCCTCAAGGCTCCATTTTAGGGCCAGTACTCTTCAATGTTTTTATAAATGATTTGCATGTAGGACTAGAAGGTGTTTTGAGCAAATTTGCTGATGACACCAAACTCTGCTGAGGGTGGAAAGGCCTTGCAGAGAGACCTGGACAGATCGGATTGCTGGGTGATCACCAACCACATGAAGTTTAACAAAAGCAAGTGCCAGGTCATGCACCTGGGACGGGGCAACCCTGGCTATACATACAGACTGGGCGACAAGATGCTGGAGAGCAGCCCCACAGAGAGGGATCTGGGGGTTGTGGTTGACAGCAAGCTGAATATGAGCCAGCAGTGTGCCCTGGCAGCCAGGAGGGCCAACCATATCCTGGGGTGCATCAAGCACAGCATCGCTAGTCGGTCAAGAGAAGGGGTTGTCCTGCTCTACTCTGCACTGGTGCAGCCTCACCTCAAGTACTGTGCAATGCCTGTGCTGGGCACCACAGTACAGAAAGGATGTAAAACTGTTGGAGAGTGTCCAGAGGAGGGCGACGAAGATGGTGAAGGGACTGGAAGGAACAACATATGAGGAGCAGCTGAGGTCACTTGGTCTGTTCAGCCTGGAAAAGAGGAGGCTGAGGGGGGACTTCATTGCAGTCTACAACTTCCTCGCAAGGGGGAGTGGAGGGGAAGGCACCGACCTATTCTCCTTAATCAATCACCAGTGATAGGACCCACAGCAATGGTGTCAAGCTGAGGCAAGAGAGTTTTAGGCTAGACATCAGGAAGAGGTTCTTCACCGAGAGGGTGGCTGCACACTGGAACAGGCTCCCCAGGGAAGTAGTCACTGCACCAAGCCTGTCTGAATTTAAGAAGTGTTTGGACTGTGCATTTAGTCACATGGTCTAAAATTTGGGGTAGACATGTGTGGTGCCAGAAGTTAGACTTGATGATCCTTATGGGTCCCTTCCAACTCGGGATATTCTATGATTCAACCTGACAAAGAGGCAGCCGGACATCTGGTGCAACCTTCTGCATAGTGACAGCTCCCCAGAAACACTACCGTTTTTACAGAAGCACCAGCACTTATTGGCCTTTGAAGGATATTTATCACTATCCAAAAACTGTAGCATAAATAGCAATATCCTAAAACCCTGAAATTTGGGTTGGAAATGAAAACAAATATGAAAATCAACCATTAACTTTGCATGAGCAAACATGAAATGCAGAGAGGCTTTTCCATGCTGCAAATTGCAACAAAACCCACAACAAAACAGATGAATATGGGACACACAGGCATTTACCTGGTTTGAAAGGACAAAGCAGCTGTCATCCTTTATTACTTTTGTTTAAGAGTATGTTTAGCCTTTGCAGACAGTTCTATATTTGTAATGCTAACTCTGCAAGCAGACAAGAAGTGCTGGGCTACCCAAGCTTTAGCACATGGCTCCTATTCATCACACACAAGATTTTGGCAACAGAAGAGGAAGGCTGCTGCAAACAGACTTAGCAAGGATAACAGCTATCATCTCTTCTGTGGATGAGGTTTTGCAGCAGAACAGCTAAAGGGCTAAAGCACTGACTTAAGAAACAGAACAGTGTTTCTCTGCCTGGCTTCTCAAGAGATCCAGGGGATCATTTGCGTTAGCAGTTATCTTAAACCTCATTGAATCAGACTGTAAGAATTACACAGAAAATTCCTTTTACTGTGTGGTTTTATAACACCTGGCACAAAAGACTTTGATCTGATCATGACTGCAAACCTCTCTGAAAAACCTAAACAGGAGATCTGTTCCTTAACCCAGTATGACTGCTAACCACCAAGGGAGCTGCCTACTATAGCTGTCTGACCTATCAGTGTGAAGGAAAGGAAAAGAGCTCTTTTCTCCTCTTCCTAAAGAGCAAGAAAGAGCAAGGGAGAGCAAGGAAGTAACAAGTAGTTTGCACATACGGGTAACCAGTGTCTGGAAAATCCTTTACACAGTCCATGAAAAAAAATATCCATTTTAATTAAATACTTTCATTTTACCCACTGCTGTGCACTAAATTAAACTGCTTCAACATTAATATATAAAACCATTATTCTGAGCATGCATAAGTGAGTTAATGCACGCATCTGTGTATAAAGACTGTACAATTAAGCACTGTTTAAAATGCAAATGACACATGATAAAGACTCCATCCTGATCATATTAAATCTTGACTTTGGATATTGTACTACATCCTCAGTTGTTTAAAACCAGTGTAAACAAAATGAAATCAATGGAACTAGTAATAATTTACATCAGTGGAAAATCTGGACCTTTGATTTTTAAATACTTAATACTAGCAAGAATTGCAAAACAAGCAACAGAAATCCAGTTTGTGATATGTAGCCAGATGTTACTTTTCTTCTTTTACAGTAATAGCTCAAAAAATGACAAATTTAAAACAGAAGTTCTAATAAGACTTGTTCTGGGATGGATCTTGGAGTTACATCAGCTTTCACCCCTGAAGGCAGTGAAATTTAAATTACATCTTGAGGCCCTCATTTACACATTCATGCGTAATTTGTAAAATTCCAGAACACACTGAAATTTAAAGCATGTGCATATAACTATTTGCTCTGATTTTCTTCATTATCAGCCTTACTCTCTCCACCCTTTTAGCAGCACAAAGGGACTTTAGAAGAGGAGAAAATTGTATTTGTATTGCTGAAGTCTCCTCTCTATAGGTGTAAGCTTGTAGAAAGGGTCTTAGCAGAAGTATGAACAAAACCCTTTCATTTGGGAGCTTCACACTTCAGTGTTTCACTAAATAAAAATAACTTAAAGCAAATGTTTAGTTAGGGCTCAAACTAGTCAAGATTTCCATGCCTGGCCTCCTTTTTTCTCTTTGGGATAGTACCAAAGCACTAAAGGCCACGAGATCTTTCAGAACAAGGGAACAACAACAGCTCTATTACTGTTCCACCTCCAGGTCAGACCCTTTTACATGAGGTACTGCAGTCACATCACACAAAGCAGATTCTGAAGTACATCACAGCTGGGTGGCAGAAGGATCAGGCAACACCTCTGCGAGCCGTGGCTGCGAGTCATGTCGTGCTGCCACACCTGCCACCTCAGCCCCAGCCGGACAGCTGCTGTGACTGCTGCCTGGCCTCCGGGAAGACATGGAGCGCCATGCTGCTCCTCCTCACCTGGCCTTAGCCCCCATGAAGGCTGTTCTCCGAGCAGGAGGTGGCCCTGTCCTCTGCTGGCAGAGCTGGCCCGAGCAGTGGATGGCAGCCCACCAGGCTGGCAGTCCCACATCCTCTTCTTTCCCATGTTACGCCTGTTTCACTGGTGTGCTGGCAACCACAGGATAATTTTGGCAGGGGAATAGCAGAAGTGATCTACATCACTTTCGAGCTGTGAGGAAGCAATTTAGGTTGTAACAGATGCGTATGCTCTCACTAGCCCTATGCTGGTCTGAGAAGCATCAGTGTGGAGAAGGCTAGGGCACCCACAGCCTCTCAGCAGGCTGTGATGAGGTACCTGTGCCTCAGCCCCAGACCTTTCAACTGCCTCCATTTTAACCGACCTGCTCTCTCATCTGCAGTGACATTTCCCAAACTGTAACCCAACCCACACAACACGATGGTTGCCGCTGTATTTTAAACAAAAGGCTGTGTAGTGAAAACAAGTATTTAGTGACATCAACCTTTTTTCAAAGCCTACCTGGCATGACGCCTACAGACCCCACGCTGGGCCCCACGCCAGGGTAATGCACTCCCTGCACCAGGCCTGGGGCCTGCGAGATGCCCTCCCTGAGCACACCTCGGCAGGGTTTATGGGGATTTTAGGGGGATTGGCATCATGCTGGTAACAAACCTGAGCAACCACTCAACCACGCTTTGGACCTATGGATCCTTAAATTTGGCGCGATCAACTTGGAGCATTGCTCCACCCATGTTTACATGGTGCTTCGCACAGACCTTGCTTAAGAGAGCCAGAAGCACGTGCTGAGCCCGCTCTCATGTTGGGTAACTCTCACATTTTACATACAGCCCTGCACCAGTTTAACCAGGTTCATTCCAAATTCTGTCTGTTACCAGTGATCTCTCCTCAGGGGGACAGAACTAAGATTTAAGAAGTTTTCTGTTATTTTGGCTTAAGCTTAATGCCCCCTGCTGAGGCACCCCCCCCAAGCTTGCTCTCTCACAGTGCCTCTCGCCCCAAGCCCATGGCACCCCTCTGCAGTGAGGCCCAGGGTCACGGCACGAGTACAATTTGCTGCATTCACTGCAGCAACAGCGAGGCCATCAGCTTGCTCAGAAGCAGAGGTGCCTGGTACTGGGCCCACCTCCAGCCTGTACTGCAGGCAATGGGTTCATTTGGTGCTCACATGGTTCTCACACCTCTTTCCATAAGCACTCAACTATATTTTGCCATAGGTTAAATAATTGCGGACACTTGACGCTTGGACCAGCTTGGGGCCAGGTCAAAAAGCCTCAAACCTCAGGCTCTGCTAAAACATTGTTTCGAGTTAACATGCAGCTTCTCAGCCTGTAAGCAAGATGTAAAGCTGCATACATGCAGGGATAACACAGGTATGCTACACACAAAAGCAAGAGCCACTGCTGTCAACTCAAGAGCTCAATCCAAGATACAAACTATATGGCCATAAGAAAAAATAAAAATAAAAAAAATCAGCCTACCATCAAAGACTACCAAGATTTAAAAGTAAAAATAAAAGGCAATGCCTCCCAAACCCTCCCCAACTCATATGGAATAATTCTCTGATCTATACTCAAAAAACATGAGAATCCTTTGAAACATTTTACATTTCAGTGCATGCCCTCTAAAGTTATCCTTTAAAACAGCACTTGTGCATAAGCTCACACAAAACCACCTGAGCAACAGAACTTGCTGTAGCTACGACTGGATTTCAAACTCCATGTCAAGCTGCCCTTTTCAATTTCTTCTATCAAACACACTTCTTCAGAGCTGGTGTTTTGCATAGCCCTCCTTAAACCCATATTCATTGTTAATTTTTCTCTTCTAAAGTTTGAGCAAAGGAAGTTTACTCATTATTTGGGTTTGAAAAGATACTGTTCTCCATATGCTTTGATCAGAAACTTTATTCGAACAAAAACAAGGCACTGAAATCAGAAACTTCCAATCAGGCTCTTTTGTAGATCTTGCTGAACCTGGAATTGCTAACCCTGCATAATCTGTCTAATCCAGAAATTGAAGATCTTAAACCTTTGACATACCAATCTAATCTGTAAAGAAAGCCAAATTTGAACATTATAATTCAAGATACGTAACCACGTGTAATATTTTTAATGAGAAGAGCAAATACAGAGTCAGAGAGAACAGTGGATTTTACAAGACCTGGATTCAACAGACACTAAGACAAGTGACTGCATTCCCTAATTCCTTGATATCACAAGTCAAAATTATCATCAAATTTATCACAAAAAAATTAACAACCAAAAAATTACAGTAGCTTAGATTTATTTATTTTTTTTTTATTTCTTCTTTAAAATCACCAATCTGTTATGTGTTCACTAATGGCCATACCAATATGGCTTCAATAAAATTAGTGAATTAGTAAAAACGATGACCTTACTGCTTAAGCCTAATATCTAAAAATGGCAATTTCTACCTCTGTCTTACTATAAGTAATGCTTTTTATGGTACTGCAAAACTACGTGTATTCTTTTGCTTTGACAAGTGTGAAACAAAGTGAAAGCCAGCATATGGATTTCCTGAGCTGCACTTTGTCTCTTAATGTCATTGGGACCATGAGCTGGGGGAGCTGCTGCACATGGGGGAAGCAGGACACAGAAACCCAATCAGGAGCTCAACTTCTATGAGATGACATAGAGTGGTGAACTGCAGTTGCGTGCCACTCAGTGTTTTGGGTTCAGTTACTGATAGAGCAAGAACAGAAGGACACGCTGGTTATGCAAAACCCCAACATGCTGGCATTATCATGTGCCAAAGCTGCAGATGCTGCTGCCATATTCCTCTCTGCTATATAGAGCAGGAACAACCTGATGGTCAGGAATATCTGGTACAATCCTATAGAAAATCCTCCTTGCACCCACTTTTGGGGAAGGGACATGTATCTGTCCTACCTGCTCAAATGAATGTTGAAAATAATGTGTCGTTAAGGGCTAAACCATCAGTTGATGTCAACCAACAGAGCCTCTCAGACTTACATCTGTATCTGTCCAGAGTTTGCCTACAGGTTGTCAACTTAATCTACTGTCAACAACAGGAAACAATTTGAATTACTCACAAGTCCACCTCCCAAAAACTGTTTGTGCTATAGAATAGCCATGCCTTGCAGACTTTGGCAGCTCTGTGAGAACTTGCATCTGTTCTAAGCTCCAAATTAGTTTTAAAAGCCAGCTGTCATTCGCCCTGGGAGAAACCAGCAGCATAATAAAACGTTGCAGGAAATACGTTCACAAAAAAAGGAGCATGGTAGAAATAGAATGCTGGGGAGAATTATGACATTGTACAAAAATGCAGCAATATTTTCAAAATGCCTAAGTGGACAATTTGCATTTACCACAACAGAAGTATAACTCATGTATGTAAAAAAAAAAAAACAAACCACACTATCCTGGTATCTGGTCAAACTAGGACATCTACATCTGAAACACATTTACTTTCATTACAGCTGTGAGCTGTTATTTGTATTAGAGTAATGTCTTGAGGCTGCGATAGGCTGAACAGCTTGCATCTGCTAAGTAAGTGTCAATCTCTGATTCCATTAGAAAGATGGTCAAAAAAGCACCACAAACAGTCACTTGCACAGATTTTGAACTGGTAGTAATTCCTTATAGTGCACATCAGCACAGTTCAACTGTGCCCTGCAGCGCCAGTCAGTATTAGCTGGGCTGTCGTGTCACAGAGGCAGGGAGGAGACCTGACCAGCACCTCCCAGCAGATCCATGCCTTAGCAGGGAGTGGAAAACAGCAACAGGGCTGGGAGCAAGGCAGCATCCCACCTTTCCCCTGAGCACCTGCAGCAGGCATGCATGGTGAGAGGCAACTGCCAGCTTTTACCACAAATGTCTGAGAGGACCTCAGTGGTTCTTTCCAGCTAACAGCCCACAAACCTACAATAGTTCAACTTTCCATGCTTGGTATACAGAAATCCAAGTTTCTTTTCTTCCAAGAGAAATGGGTATCTCAATTTTTTTCACCTCTCTAGAAATTGAAGTCTCAGGCTTCACATAAAACTCTTAGATTCCCAAAGCAATGCACCATAGCATTGCAGCCTGGCAGCCTCAGGTATCAGAGAAGTTTAAAAAACAAAACAAAACACTTCAGAAGGGTAAGATGTAATATTTATTAATCCATCTGAAGTACTGCTTTGTTTCTTCATACCTTTTAAATTCAACGGAATTTGGAAGCAACAATTCCTCTTCAGCATTTTAAACCTATCTGAATGTAGTGGAAAATGCAGCAGCACAATCACAAAAGGAATAACCGAAGTTCAGTAAAAGTTACAGAAAGGAAGTCTTATTTCTCTAGATATCAAGAACAAGCGGGGAAAAAAGAAGGAAAAAAGAGTTCTGGGAATTTTCAAGTCATTTTGGAGAGGAAAAAAAAAAATCATTAAAAAGAGATACATTCCTCCCCCACCCCCCCATTGATGTCACTTTAAACATGCATTCTTACTACATAACTGTAATAAATGATTGGTGATATACTTGGGAAAATATTTTCCTACTCATTGTACTGAAGAATGTTGATATTTGCTACCTGCATTTTTCTCTGGAGATATGTAGGCAGCTCCTTTAGAGTTGATGTAACTGGAAAAAAAATGCATTTGTCCCTCATGAAGTCGTGTGTGCGAACACAATCCATCAGATCTTCCACAGAATACCCAAGTTCCATTGCAAAACAGTTTCCTTTCTTAAAAACATTTATTTTTACTGTGGCCCACTCCACCAAGTACAACTGGAATCCCAGGAGACCATAACTTAAAAGCCGTTTTATCCTGACACATCATCTTTGAAAAGGAAACAAGAACTTAAGACAGGGATAAAAGATACACCGGATAAGCACTCTGTCATGCCTATTTTTCAGTTGCTTGGCAAGTCTACATTAACAGCAAAACCAGTTTGAAACTTCGCACACTTCAGAGCAGACAGCAACCAAGATACCTGCTCCTAGAGCATGTCGGTGTGTAGGTCCTCAGGCACTGGAGGCCTGAGGAGGAATGACCACAAGGGCTTTCTTGGTCCCTGACAAGCAAGGGAAGAAGCTGCTCCTGCAGGCACATGCCACCAAGGCTCCACATTTTCAGCAGAGAAACCAGACTGCCAGCTCAGCACCTTCCTGACTTCGCTCTCCCACACAGCAGCCCCTGCACATGTTTATCAACACACCTCCTCCTCCCCTCTGCCAGCCCCCCAGGTTACGTGGGCATGCAGGAAGCCTCCCTCCCTCATGATTGCTCAGCTTTTCCTCACAGCAACGCAGCTCAATGTCTGCCCTGCACTGGTCAGACTTCAGTCACAGGCTGAGAGCATCTTTAGTAAAAGAAGATATGAGAGAAAGCTTTTTCACCATGACTGGTAGCTTCAGGGCCAGTATTTAACATCTAGACAATATTTAACAGCAGCCAAAGGCTGCCCAGATTAACAATCCCTCCAGAACAAGTTTAAATGATGTCTAGTAGGTTGCAGGTGGGTCGCTTTACTACAGTCCAAATGAAGACTAAAAAGATAAAAAAAGTTGTAGCCCTATTTTACATGGCCCCTAGGTAATATATAAGGCTCAGCTAAGAATTAACTGCTTGTACAGTACTTCAAAAGCTAAGTAACCGTATAGCCTATTGTTAGCCAAACATCCTGAAATACAGAAAGTTAAGGTGTGGATTTTGGCAAATCCACTTGGCTGTTGGTGCTTCCATGTCACCAGGGGGACAGGAATAAAAATGGGGAGCAAGGGGTGGGAGCAGCAGGAACTGCTCTGTCCCAAGTGACCAGGGTTGCAGCCCTTGTGAGAGAGGGTACTGCGGCTGTGTACTCCCCACCACTAGGATTGCCACGTTCTCTGGCTGCCAATTCCTCATCTAGCACTCCTGGTTTCAGGTTTTGCTTAAAGCTAACCAGCAGGCACATGGATTTAGTAAGTGCGGAACAGGGAAGAGGTACCATGCAAATTTCTGACTGGCTCTCAGATTATGTCCTGCCTGTGTCTTTGATAGCCACAGGTTTGCAGGTTGAGATCTCCACCTTGTTCCCAGCAGGACAATTCTTTTCTTCTAGTCATCAATTCTTGAGACTATTAACATTCTTCTGGGGTAGCAACAGTCAATTATCTTTTGGCATTCTTTGCTCTAACAACCAGCATGTCATACAACTCTTCCATAAACACTCTGCAAGGCCCTTATTGCATAGCTAGCACATGACAACATAGTAATTTCCACTGGAAATAGTAATTACTATGGGAACATGCTAATCACAAGTATCACCAATTAAGCAAACGAGTCCCAGTAGGTGAGAATTTGCAGATTGCCACTGCACCTTCTGGCCATGCTGTGATGCAGAAGGCTGAAGGCTGAACACACATAAGCCAGGAGCCGATGGGTCTAATGAGATTCATTTCTAATAGAAGAAGTAGTGGTTTAATTACAACCGTTTGATACATATGCAACAATGTACTACTCTGTAAAAATAAACAGCTTTCTAACAAGGGCACTATGTGCTCACAGGAGTTCATTACTCTTCCTCTGCCTACAGGATGCTGGTTTCAGGATTTCACAGAATCACAGAATTGAAGGGGTTGGAAGGGACCTCGAAAGATCATCAGGTCCAACCCCCCCCTGCCAAAGCAGGTTCCCAAGAGCAGGCTGCCCAGGTAGGCGTGCAGACGGGCCTTGAATATCTCCAGAGAAGGAGACTCCACAACCTCCCTGGGCAGCCTGTCCCAGTGCTCCATCACTCCATCATCAGAAGTTCTTTCACGTGTTGGTGTGGAACTGCCTGTGCTCCACTTTGTGGCCGTTACCCCTTGTCCTGTCCCCGCAAACCACTGAAAAGAGGTTGGCCAAATCCCACTGTCTCCCACACCTCAGGTATTTAAACACATTGATGAGATCCCCTCTCAGTCTTCTCTTCTCCAGGCTGAACAGACCCAGGTCTCTCAGCCTCTCCTCATAGGGAAGATTTGGTTTTTTGCTTTGCTGTTCTGTCACTCAGCTCTGCTCCCTTTTCTAATTCCTTTGTTTAATCAATGCAAGAGAGCACACTGAGGACAAACATGGAAATACCACTGACATCTCTTGATTTTAATTCACAGATCTTGTATTATTTCTCTCCCTAATGCTTCAGCTCCTGAGTCACACAATCACATGGGGATACTGGCAAAATTTCAGCGTAAAGAAAGCTATTTGCTTCCTGTGTGCTCAGAGAGGTCCCTGTTTTCCAGGGAACTGCATGACTTTGAGGATCAGTTAAGTGTTTTTAAAGTGCTCAGCAAAAAGCAACTGTTCTGAGCTTCTTCTTCGATGCATGGTCCAGGTACTGTACAGAGCTCTAAGTACACAACAGTTCCTGCCTGCAAGTGAGTAATACATAGATGCTTTATGAACTTAAATTTAAATGCTGTGTTGGGCTAGAGATGATTTTTGTAATCCAAAGAACAAAGATAAACCACAGCCAAAATATTTCTCTCCAAGCATAGCTGAATGTAAAGGCTTTCCCTGAAAGGCCTTCTTTCTCAAAATCTCCCCACACACACTTTTGGTTCTAAAGTATTGCAAGTCCTCTGGTATTCAGGCTGGAATCAACTCTCCATGCAGAGGGCAGGTACTTTATTCAGTGTAAGAAGCTGAGCCTCATCCACCACACTTTCCTAGATTTTGCAACATTTAAAGCAGAAAGTTTGGATCTGCTGCCTAATTATATCAGCTCATCTGCATATGCAAAATTAAGCACTGAGCTGCCAGGGAAGGTGAAGAAGGGCTAGGGAAGTGAGGGGTGGGGGCAAGGACGTGCACAGATTTTGCAGGTGGGGCTGGCTGCCAAGGCAGGGAGCTATTCCTCTAAAAAACTGATTTCTTTATGTTCAACAAACTGCAGCTCAGCTGTGCAACCAAGAAAGCAAATGACTTCCCTCCTAATGACTAGTGGAGACAGTGATGGATGCCTCTAAACACTGTGGTTCAATTCTTCTGTTAATGAAACCCTAGCTATCCTTTGGCTTTGTCCATGTGACTCAGTCCTCTTCAGTGTTGCCCCATTCGGACAAGCACATCTGTTTATAGAAACATGGAAATGTTTACCCATTTTTTCCCCCAGATCTGTGGGGGAGTTAAATGCCTACTGGCAAATGCATATGAATATGGTTGTTGCATTGCTCTGAAACAGATCATTAGCTCAGCCACTGAAAAAGAGGATTTTTGAAGGAATCTGCTCACCTATATGCCAATGTAACTCAGCAACACTTTGGCTGTCATAAACTTACACAACAGGAAAATCCCAAAGAGTACTTCTGACATCTCTTACTGCAAAAAGATCCTGCAATTTCCCAGACCAAGGCCCTGCAAAATACAACCTACAAAGCTACCCACAGCGAGTGCACAGCACAGCTGGAACAGGTCAATTCTAATACTCGCTTCACTTGAATTCAGCTTCTGAGCTGCCAAACATGTTTACAAATAAAGCAGCAAAACCAAGTCACAAAGTAACTCCAGAGCTAAAAGCTTCTCACTGCCAAATCTCAGCCTGAGGATAATTGCTCTGACACTGTGTGCACATGTGTACATGGCCGAGCCAGGTGCGGGCAGCACTGCCAGCACCCTCAGTGTGCTCCAAGTACTCCCACTGCTGCAACAGCCACCAAGTGCAGGAAGACACCTCTCCAGCAAGCAGCCCAGTACTCTGCACAGCCTGGCACAAGCCCACAAGAACATAAGGCTTCCCGAGGCTCCTGCACGCAACTTGCCAACCACTGCCTCATGGCTGGTGTCCTCCACACGACAGAGGAGTACTACTGAGCAAGACAGCCTTCTCTTTCCTTCAGAAAAGAGAAAGAGATGCTGTATTTTCCACTCTCCTGGCCAGCTATTGCAATGGTAAATGGTTCCTCCCTGTAAAAAATATTTCTTGACATCAACCTTCCCTGCTAGGTTCAGGGCGATGCCACCCATTTGGTGACACACTGATAACAGAAGATTAAATGCTTTCCCAGTAAGGAAAATAAATTCCTATTCTAGCTCACTGTGAAATAAATTTAACTGCACCAAGAGAAGAGAAGGATGGTATTTTCAAAAGTTTGCATAAAATGTCCAGCACCTGAGAAACTGTTCCTTCCTGCACCAAGGACCAGATGGTTGGAAGAGACCCTCCAAAAAACCAACAGCATGAGTAACCAAGCAGCAGAACACTTTCTACCACCTGCAAATTATCTTCACGTATCCCTTGTAGCTTTTTATAACCCATAGGCCAACTTCTCTGACACAGGCCAATGAGAACACATGGTCAAAACGAAGTTGTGTTCTCCCCTACGTCCAACAAGGCCCGTCCTAACTGCAATGTATGATGTGAGGCTTGTAAATAGCAGAGATGTGCATGCATCTCTGCTGACCCAGTTTCACCTGAATTTGAACTTGGCTGGCTCCAGATACACATTCTGGCTACCAGAATAGATGCGGACAATTACTGGTGAGCAAGCTGGGTGTAGCCATTTTCAGATAAGCACTATAACAGCCTGTACTTAGTGCATTTGTGCCAAGCCCATGGAAACCAGGGGTGAAAAGGGAAATCATTCACAATCATTCACACCAAACTTGGAGGAGTTGTCACCAAACTTGGAGGAGTTGTGGACTCGAATGAGGGTGTAAAGGCCTTGCAGAGGGATCTGGATAGGTTGGAGAGCTGGGCGATCACCAACCGCATGAAGTTCAATAAGAGCAAGTGCCAGGTCCTGCACCTGGGACGCGGAAACCCTGACGTACAGACTGGGCGATGAGACGCTGGAGAGCAGCCTAGAAGAGAGGGATCTGGGGGTCGTGGTAGACAGCAAGTTGACTATGAGCCAGCAGTGTGCCCTGGCAGCCAGGAGGGCCAACCGTGTCCTGGGGTGCATCAAGCACGGCATCGCTAATAGGTCAAGGGAGGTGATTGTCCCGCTCTACTCTGCGCTGGTGCGGCCTCACCTCGAGTACTGTGTGCAGTTCTGGGCACCACAGTATAAAAAGGACATGAAACTGTTGGAAAGTGTCCAGAGGAGGGCTACGAAGATGGTGAAAGGCCTGGAGGGGAAGACGTACGAAGAACGGCTGAGGTCACTGGGCCTGTTCAGCCTGGAGAAGAGGAGGCTGAGGGGAGACCTCATCACAGTCTACAACTTCCTCGTAAGGGGGTGTCGAGAGGCAGGAGACCTTTTCTCCATTAACACCAGTGACATGACCCGTGGGAACGGGGTTAAGCTGAGGCAGGGGAAATTTAGGCTTGACATCAGGAGGGGGTTCTTCACAGAGAGGGTGGTTGCACACTGGAACAGGCTCCCCAGGGAAGTGGTCACTGCACCGAGCCTGTCTGAATTTAAGAAGAGATTGGACTGTGCACTTAGTCACATGGTCTGAACTTTTGGGTAGAGTTGGACTTGATGATCCTTAAGGGTCCCTTCCAACTCAGGATATTCTATGATTCTATGATATTTCTAACAGACCAAGACGACAGGCTCTGCAAAGAACTCTTCCAAGCCCAGCAGTTGCTTCAGGTATTCCCCTGGGCAAAGAGTATATGCCAATGGGACAGATGGCCTACTTAAAAATGACATTTATTTCAAAAAACAGGTGGCACACATGGAGCTTTGCCAGTGTCAGCATCCCATCATCTCAGCTCTTGGGACCAGGCTTGACAACTTCAGATCTTGTTCCCACAAAGAGAACATTTCTTCTTCCTAACTAGGAAAAGATAACCTAATCCCATCCTAGCACACAAATCTAGAAGAAAAAATCATGTTTTTCTCTTCTGCATTTTTAACCCCAACTTCACTGTATTCTAGTATGTTAGCTTTGGTGTTGAAGCCTTCCTTTCTTGTACCACCCAGATGGAGAGACACAGCAGCTCTCCAAGGCAACAGTGCACCACTTGAGAACCACTGCTCTCAAGAGACCTGATGGCCTGCACTGTTACTGCACGAGCAAACATCACTTCAACCTGTTTCTTGGGGAGTCTCAGCAGTGCATACTCCAAGCCACCAAAACAGGACTCCCAAATCAGGGGACAAGACTAATTTGCAAACCACCAAAGAAAAAAGTAACAGTGAATGACAGTACACCACACCACATTCCTCAAAACTGGAACTCACTTGACTGTTGTGATGTCAGGCACCAAAAAAAAAAAAAAAAAAAAAACTTCAACCTCGGTAAGAGACAGGACACAGAACGGGAAGATTGCTATGCCTGTGTAGACAATAAATACACCACTGCAGACTGCAAGGCTTGCAAGGCTGCATCCCCAGACAGTGAGCAATACCCTCTGACCACCGAGGAGAGGACCCTATCTAGAGAGCGTTACTTGCTCCCCTTTCAGCCTTCGCTCCAGAGTTATCACACTGTCTTCAGAGAAGCTGGCTCATGCTTTCTGTCAAGTCTTCCCCTTTTTTGAGGGGAAGTGAGGAAGAGAGCAATCAACAAACAAGCAGGGTGTGGGAGCGGAAAGTCTGAGCAAATTTCTGTCAAATTCACAGAACTGTTACAGCTAGGGGAGAGAAGAACGTATTTTTCATATTCCTCAAGGATGTTATTAGAAAAATAAACTGCTGTAAGTTTAACGTTTCCACAAGCAAAAGCAAGGTTATGCAACTTGTGAGGCAGAAATAAATTTTTGTTTGTTTGTTTTGCAAGAATAGAAGTAATTTTGCTTGAGGAAATGTGATTTTTTAATTGCATTTTGGTTCAGACAGGAGAGAGAAAAAGAAATCACTCTCCAAAAAGCCTACTGCATTTGATTCTGAAGGTTGCCTTCCTCAACTCAACAGCAATGGGCCAAGCACTGTCTTGCTCGCTCTGTCAGCAGGTACCTCCAGTACCTCCACTATTGCTCAGCATTCCTGGTGCTGCACTTGGGTTATATAGCACATACATGTAATTACACAATAACAAGAGTAATGTTATAAAAGTAATAAAAAGGTAAAAGATGCCACTAGAAATGAGAATATTTGATCAAAAATGTGGGAATTAAGGGCAGATTTTTTTTGAATGCTAAAAAAATGTGTGTGTGTGGTTGCACATCAGTCATACTCATGGGTATATTAAAAGTTGACTGGAAAAGACAAGTTGCAACAGTGCTACATTCACTGTGGAACTAAAAACCCAGAGTTCATCCCAGCTACAGAAGATACGACTTCTGCCAGACTCTATAGATAGGTCAGAAAATGTCTTCCAAGTCCATGAAGTCAACCCTCAATAATTGAAGAGGTTCTTGGTAAAAACAGCACTAGGAAGAGAGCACCAGCTGGCTCTGCTGAACAGCCTTCCTGCTGTTCCAGGGGTGGAAAGATGCAAAAGGACAGTGAGGAATCTCATTTTCTGTGTCTTCTCATTTCCCATCCACCAGCCCACCGTGATAAATCAGACCACAGGCTTGTAAAGATACCACACCCTGACTTCTGCTTTTGTAAAATGCCAAGGATGCTTAGACAGGGTGGAGCCTAAGCCTGGCACTGTATCTCCACACATGCATACCAAGAGGCAAGAAATCTGTGTTACCTACATAGATACAGGAGTCACTGTCAACCTCTACACCCAAGTATCAAGGCTCCACTAAAGGGTTTACTGCTTCTGGTAAAGGTGGAAACCCAGCATGATCTTCCAACGCTTAATTTCTATGACCTCTAACCCCAAGTAGTGATGGACAGTGCTGTACGTTTGTAAGCACGAAAATGAGCTGGTATCTCAGAAAAACTCCACTCATTAAAATACTCCAACTTCTGAGGGAGCTGGGGTTGTTTAGCCTGGAGAAGAGGAGGCTCAGGGGCAACCTTATTGCTCTCTACAGGTACCTTAAAGGAAGTTGTAGCGAGGTGGGGATTGGTCTGTTCTCCCACGTGCCCGGTGACAGGACAAGGGGGAATGGGCTAAAGTTGTGCCAGGGGACATGTTGGATATCAGGAAAAAACTTCCTTACTGAAAGGGTTGTTAGGCATAGGAATGGGCTGCCCAGGGAAGTGGTTGAGTCACCATCCCTTGAGGTATTCAGAAGACGTTTAGATGTAGAGCTTAGTGATATGGTTTAGTGGAGGACTTGTTAGTGTTAGGTCAGAGGTTGGACTAGGTGATCTTGGAGGTCTCCTCCAACCTAAATGATTCTGTGATTCTGTGAAATTTTTTCCTTTTCAGCATAGAGACAGTTTTGGCTGTAAACTGTCCACTTGGGCTGTGCTTCTGCACATCCATACCCAAAGGTTGCTCAAGGGAAGAGGACTGTGCTGCTCTGTTTTCATACAGAGGAAACAACGTTTCAGATATCACATTTCAGCTAGGAGAACACTTACCAGGTACAGAATGCCTGCACAGGAACCAAAGTACAATTGCAAAACTCCTCTCTCAAAGCAAGAGAAAGTGGTATAACAATGGACCACATTTTCTCCTCCTCCTGTCTTCAAGCCACACCATGTATCAAGGAGAGCTTGGTTACCAAACTCTGTTCACCAAGAAGACCCATGCTGGATAATGAGCAAATCTTTAAAGGAAAAGAATTCAGAGAATTAAAGGAAAAGGACTTCAGAGCCTTGGGGAAACTGGTCAAGGGTCTGGGAGCACAAGACATGCTCTACACTATCCCTCCAGTTATAGGAAATAATGAGGGACTGGACATGATGAGCCACCGTGTTAATAATTGGCTCCGAGCCTGGTGTCACCGGCAGGGTTTTGTTTTTTTTTTTGACCTTGGGTTGATTTACATGAGACCAGGCCTGCTGACAACAGACAGGAATAGCTTTTTCCTCTGGCAGAAAAGGGTTTTAGGATGGCGGTTGACAGGGTTCACTGACAGAGCTTTAAAGTAGGTATGAAGGGGGGTGGAACTGGGGACACTATAAAGGAGCCTGAACGTAACACGCCAGTTCTTATGGGTGAGGAATGTGCTAGCAAGACCTTGCAGTCTCGTGGCTTGGTGAAGCATGAGGATGACATAACATTTTGCAGGAAGGACACAAGGGTTGGCGAGAGGTTGGTAACTATGGAAACAGCTGAGTATGGTCAAGAGGGTATCAGGGCTTCTCCCTCCCAAAAGGTGGCCCAGCTGAGGTACATTTACTCTAATGCGTGCAGTAAGGGTAACAAACAGGAGGAGCTGGAGGCCACCATGCTAGTAAGGAACTATGATGTAGTTGGCATCACAGAAACCTGGTGGGATGATTCCCATGACTGGAGTGTGGTTGTTGATGGCTACAAACTGTTCAGAAGGGACAGGCAAGGAATGAGAGGAAGAGGAGTTGCCCTCTATCTTAGGAAGTGGATAGATTGTGAAGAGCTGTGCCTAAGAGACAGCCATGACCAGGCTGAGAGCTTGTGAGTGAAAATCAGGGGTCGATCTGGAAAAAGACATGTATCTAGTGGTTGGGGTCTGCTACAGGCCACCTGATCAGGGGGAGTTGTTGACGAGGCCTTCTTGCTTCAGCTGCAAGAACTGTCACGCTCACAAGCTCTTGTCCTGATGGGGGATTTCAACCACCTGGATATCTGTTGGGGGTAGAGGCATGGTGGGTTCCAGGCAATCCAGGAGATTCCTGGAGCCTGTTGAGCATAACTTCCTGGTCGAGGTAATAGATGGACCAACACAAGATGAAGCCTTACGAGACCTGGTGATCACCAGTGCGGAAGAGAGCATTAGAGATGTTAAGATTGGAGGCTGCCTGGGCTGTAGCGTCCGTGCCCTGGTGGAGTTTGTGATCTCGAGGAACGCAGGTCTGGCAAAAAGCAGAGTCAGGACCCTGAACTTCAGGAGAACAAACTTCCAGCTGCTCAAGGAATTACTGGCTGGAATCCCCTGGGAAACTGTCCTTGAGGGCACAGGAAGAGAACAGAGCTGGCAGCTCTTTATGGACACCCTTCTGAGAGCGCAAGAGCTCTCCATCCCCCAGCAGAAGAAACTGAGCAGGGGAGGCGGGTGACCAGCATGGCTGAGCAAGGATCTGCAGCTTAAACTGAGGGAAAAGAGGGAAATGTACAGGAAGTGTAGCCTGGGAGGAATACAGGGGTGTCGTCTGGATGTGTAGAGACAGGATGAGGAAAGCCAAGGCACAGATGGAGCTGAACTTGGCAAGGGATGTGAAGAATACCAAGAAGGGATTCTACAGATACATAGGCATGAGGAGACAGGCCAAGGAGAGTGTTCCCCCTCTGGTAAACGTGAAGGGAGAACTGACTTCCTCAGACATGGAAAACGCTGAGGTACTCAATAAGTGCTTTGCCTCAGTCTTCACTGGTAGTCCAGTTTCCTATGTCTGTCAGGATCCTGAACCTCGAGGACAGGGTGAGAGGAGTGGATTCCATCCCACTGTGACAGTGGAACAAGTCCAGGTCCGCCCAAGGAAACTGGATGTGTATAAGTCCATGGGGCCAGATGGTATACATCCTAGGGTGCTGAAAGAGATGGCTGATGTGGTTGCCAAGCCACTCTCTATCATATTTGAAAAATCATGGCTGTCAGGCGAAGTCCCCAGTGACTGGAAAAAGGGAAACATTACTCCCATTTTTAAGAAAGGGAGAAAGGAAGACCTGGGGAACTACAGGCCGGAGAGCCTCACTTCTATGCCTGGGAAGATCATGGAGCAGATCCCCCTGGAAGACATGTTAAGGCATGCACGAGACAAAGAGGTGATCCGAGACAGCCAGCACACCAAAGGCAGATCTTGCCTAACCAATCTGGTGGCCTTCTATGATGGAGTGACAGCATCAGTGGAAAAGGAAAGGCGATGGATATTATCTACCTGGACTTGAGCAAGGCCTTCGATATGGTCCATCACCACAGTCTTCTCTCTATATTGGAGAGGTATGGATTTGAAGGATGGACTGTTAGGTGGATAAAGAATTGGTTGGCTGGTTGCAGCCAAAGGGTTGTGGTCAACAGTTCTATGTCTGGGTGAAGGCTGATCAAAGTGGTGTCCCTCAGGGGTTGTTCTTGGGACCAGTGCTCTTCAACATTTTTATCAAGGACATAGATGACTGAATCAAGTGCACCCTCAGCAAGTTTGCAGATTACACCAAGCTGAGCGGTACAGTCGATACAATAAAGGGAAGGGATGCCATCCAGAGGGACCTGGACAGGCTGGAGAAGTGGGAACATGAGAACCAAATGAGGTTCAACAATGCCAAATGCAAGGTGTTGCACTTGGGCTGGGGCAATCCCAGGTATTTATATAGACTGGGCAAAGAAGAACTTGAGAGCAGCCCTGTGGAGAAGGACTTGGGGGTCCTGATGGACAAGAAGCTGGACATGAGCCAGCAGTGCACACTTGCAGCCCAGAAGGCCAACTGTGTCCTCGACTGCATTAAAAAAGGGGGCAGGGAGAGGGAGGTGATTGTCCCCCTCTACTCTGCTCTTGTGAGACCCCACCTGAAGTGCTGCGTGCAGGCCTGGGGCCCCCGCCACAAGAAGGATGTGGAGCTCTTGGAACAGGTCCAGAGGAGGGCTACTAAGATGATCAGAGTGCTGGAGCACCTCTCCTATGAAGAAAGATTGAGGGAACTGGGCTTGATAGCTTGGAGAAGAGAAGGCTCCAAGGAGACTTCATTGTGGCCTTCCAGTACTTGAAGGGAATGTATAAACAGGAGGGGGAATGCCTGTTTATATGTGTTGATAGTGATAGGACAAGGGGAAATGGTTTTAAACTAAGACAGGGGAAATTTAGGTTAGAAATTAGGAGAAAAGTTTTTCACTCGGAGGGTGTTGAGGCACTGGAACAGGTTGCCCAGAGAGGTTGTGGATGCCCCATCCCTGGAGGCATTCAAGGCCAGGCTGGATGCAGCTCTGGGCAGCCTGCTGCAGTGACTGGCAACCCTGCTCAGAGCAGGGGTGTTGAAACTAGACGATCTTTAAGGTCCTTTTCAACACAGGCTATTCTATGATTCTATGAATTCAGAAAACAAATTTACACAAGGTGGTTCAGGTCTTGTCTTGGCTTAAAAACAAACAAACAGAACACCACACCACATTACTTGTGGGTTAAAGTTTGCAGTTCAAACCAAAAAGTGCTTTCTAAATAAACAGTAACAAGCATAAGCAAGCAATATGGAAGAATTACCCACTTCATAGCTAAGCACTGCAAGTTACATTATCATAATTCATGACTCACTGGAGAAATATGAATAAAAGGAAAAGTTGCTGCTGAAATAAGTGAAGGAAACAAAAGAAATAGTTGCATAAAAACTTATTTGGCTATTTAAATTAAACGCTTTTGTGCCTGGGGGTATAAATGAATCTAGCAAGCTCTTATAGTTTCTGTAGGAATCACACATTTCCTGTTATTACTGATAATGACGTCAAAATGGCACGCTTAAGCAGGACTGTTATTTTATCTTCAGCCTTTTCGGCACAGGAGCAGCGACTAAGTACGTGGGAAGCGGTAACACTGGGGGAGGAACATGATGACAGCTTGTCAGCAGAAACATACGTCAGTCCAGCGAAGAGCTAACTGGCAGTGGCACCAGGACCTCGACTTGCCATGAACTCAGCTGGCAGGCTCTGCCTGCTCCCTGCAGCTCTCCAGCAGGTTGGCAGGCAGACCAATCTTTGCCTCAGCCCTGTGGCTGCCAGGTGCTCCCACTGCATAATGGGACCTGTCCTCTCCTATCCCTTTGACCACATTGTCAGTGCTACACAAGCTTTGCAGTGCTGCAGACCTGTTAGGACTCCAGCTAACACCCATCTGACCTTCCTCCACTTCGTTTCTCGTGCTGTCAGCATCTCCAGGAGGTCTCTGCAATAGGACAAATGCAGTAAATGACCAACATAAGCAAGTGACCAGACTGTGGTCACTTTCCCATGCTGCAATACTGCTCAACTCCCTCAGAGACTTCTCTCCTATTCTCAGAGGGCAGATTGCCTCTGGGAGCCCATCACATTTTTCTGGTTGTCCAGAGGGACGTTGTAGGATCCTCCTGAAAGGGATCAAGCAGCTTTCAATGCAAGTTTCTAGACAAATCACACCCCATCCCAGTGCAGTCTGTGAGCTTCTCCCCACCCCATAGGAACAAGGCTTTAGCCCAGCTCTCCTGTTAAGACTTCAAAATTAAGTCTTGACTAACAGCAACTTCCTCTGAATTTCTCAAGTGCAAGCCGAACTCCAAATTTGGTAGCACATGGACCTGACCCAAAGCTGAAGATTAAAATACCTGAAGCCTTTTTTTTTTCTGGCTTCCAGTGGGTCAGTCACACTTTTATACAGGACTACATGGTTAAGTGATACTTTGCCTGTAGTAACATAAGTATTTCTGACTCTTTCCTCATATTTTTTATTAAAAAACGTTTGCCAAGCCTAATCCCAAATCACAAGTGTTTAAACAATATCACATTTTTATTTATTTATTTTTTTTTAAGAATAAACCTTATCCACTTTGTTCTCCATCTGTAGTTCCATACACCTTCACACAGACACTGCAAGGACAAGATGGCATGAGAGGCCAGAACATTTGCTGCATGACAGCTGTCAGATACTCCCATGAACAGCCACCAGGGAGCCAAGAGGGAAGGACTGAGCAGGTATGACTACAGGATTAGAAAATAAGAAAGCAGAATACAAGAGTAGAGATTCTTTAGTAAAAAAAAAAAAAAATCTATATATGTATTTTTTTCCTGTTCTGCCTCCATAAGCACTTAACACAATCAAATTCTACAGAAGAATCATGGCAGAGCAAATGTTGAACACTTTTTTCTTTCAGCAGGGCTCACAGCAATAAGGCTGAAATTGACATTAACAAGCATGATTGCAGATCCTTAGATCCCACAGCAACAAATAGCTAAAAAATGTAGTAGACTTGCAGAGATAGGGGGTCATCTTTTAAGGGCAGGATCTCATCCTTGCCTGGGGGATGAGTGCCCTGCCACCCACACCACCCATAGCGGAGCACCAGCTGCTGACAGAGACGGGCCCTCAGCAGACCATGCACGCAGCCTCCTACTCGTTCCGTATGCACTGACTGAGCACAGGAGCTAGCAGGAAGGCTGCTGTGCCATCACGAATCAGCTACCTCCAACAGGTTTTTCAAAGGAAACATAGTGGTCTCTTAATTGACATTTATTTCCAAGTGCCATATTTCTAGGCCCAAAAACTCCAGGGGTTCTGTGAATCGAGGCTACCTAGCACAGAACAAGCGGTGCATTTTAAATGTAACTGCTCAAAATGACCATGCTATCATGCCAATTGCAACAGCTTCACAGAGTGAAAAATTACAAAAGGAGGACCAAAAATTACAAAATACAGTTTTTAGGCTGGATTATGTCCATTTCAGCCCCTTAATATTTCTACAACATATGTTTCAAGTGAAAAGTCAGAAAAAAAAAAAAAACTCAAACCACTATTTCAAGCAGTTCTCATAATAAAATGCTAGTAGATAGTCCATTCAATAAACTATTAGAAAAAAATAAAAATAGCGGCTGGCAAAAGTCATGCTAGGGTTTTAAGTGAGCCTGAAAATATATACGCAGTTAAAGAAAGAAAAAAAGATGTTCCCTCTAGCATTGTGTTTACTGCTACCAAACTACAGTAGCCAAGCAATGTAATATATAAAGCACAATACGCTTCATAATAAGGCATTTTATCCTTGGCTCCCCACAACCCAGCATGATGCAAAACTGCCTTTTTTAACCCTCCTTTTTGCCTAGCTGTAAGTTTTCATAGACCTAAATTTTGAAAACATACGGGGGGGAAAGAAAAAAAAAAGTCTTTTTAGACAGCTTTTTCCTTCAAATCCCCACCAAAGGGAAGAAGCAGCACCTGAAGACCAAATGGATGTAAGTGAAACTCTTGTGGGGATGCTAAGGAGGATTAAGCTATGACAATTCACAAATAACAGACACCCCAGGTTATGCATCTCATGTCATATTATTCTCAGCAATACCACAATTTTAGCAATTGCCTCAATTTCCTTAAGCAGCACTGTAAAGGCAATCCCTAAGAAAAGGCAAAGAAAAACAAGTTGTTGAATTTTTATGCTCATTTCTATGCTAATTCAGGTCTGTTGAGTAATTGCCTAATGTGACTAGGAAAATTCAACTTATATTCACATTTTAAAGAAAATGTACAGCATTGAAGAGGCTTTCAGAGTGAACTGAGGCGTAGCTGCATTACCTGAGCCTTCCCTAGGCTTCCAACCTTAGATACTATTGCACTGGGGGAACCTGGTGTGCTGACTCAAAGGAGCAGTACGGAGCATAGAGCAGAGTGGAGACATCACAGATAGGCTCCATGACAAGAGGGGAACTCGATCGTTCTTGTGCACACCGAGACCGATAAGCTGCACATGTGTTACTCTGAGCCAACGACCTGTCATGTTTTTGACAAAATGCTGTACCCTAGTAAACTTTTGCGCATTACAATATCATTATAATACCAAAACACACCTCAATCCCAAAAGCTACCTGCCTCTAAGGTGAGACCACTCCTCACTGAGCATGTGCTCTAAATTTCTCGGAGCCTATACCTTTAAACAAAAACGAGAATGATTTACCAATTATTCTGTGATAACCAAGATATGCTTGACTAGAGTCACTCAAGCTCCACCTAAAATATAGAAATAATGTAAATTGGCTCAAGAGAGAGGGGATGTCAGGGAAGGTACCATCCTGGCTTCAGGGATTAGTTGACGGGCTGAGCCTCTCTTCCACCCCCTTTGGGACACCTTTGGGTGAGATTTGAACACTTGGTTATACTGGGTGTCTCCGTGGAAACTTAGAGATCTCTAGAGTCTTTGTGCCTTTTAACGCATTAAAAGCCAGGATGAGTACCTGTGTATTTCATGTGTGCTAGCTTGCTTTTGCAGACAGTGAATTTATCACCAGCAATCTAAAGAACCTGTGTACCTGCTGCTGTAATAAATTGCACTTAATTGTTTTGTTCCTAGCCATGAAAGTTCTCATTGAATGCAACTAGAGTGTTACATTGTTGGAGAATACATGACCGTGATAGTTCAGTACCTGAAATTTGACCAGACCCATAACAGTTAATTGTCTACACCCCTTAATGCGACAAGGTCTCTATTTTCACTTCAGAGCTGGACCTTGGGCTTCAGGGCTTATCTACCACTAATATAAGCCAGTGAAAGGAGGTCTTCACTGCCATCAAAGGGTATTGAATCAAGTCTTTGATCAGCCTTGGTTAACAAGTACTAGTATCAAAATTGTACACCGATTTGAACCACTCCAACATCTAACTATACTTTTACACATGAAAACTGTTGGAAACAGATGAGGTCTTCTCATTGTAAAACAAAAGCCAGCAAACTAGCCAAAAAATGCTTTTCTACCCCATGTAAAAAAAATCTGGAGAAGTGAGGGTGTGAAGGGAAAGGAAAGGAAAAGGAAAGGGCTTTCGCCCAGGAGTCAGCTCTGGAAATAAGCGGCTCTCCTGCCCCAGCTGAGCCCATGTGTACATGGAAGGAGTTATACGGGCCAAATATCAATATTGGGAACCCAGGAGATCAAATCAGCAAGGAGTGTTTAAAAAGAAACTTTTAATTTAATAAATAATCAGTAAAGTTTTAATACCAGCTCCAACCACAAAGCTCACTGGGACAGCTAAAGGCGTTAACAAACACCAGCTAACAAGAAGTACCCAACAAGCAAAACCCTCCTTTATTCTCTTTTCTTCCATTTAAACAACTACAAATAATCAATGAGTAAAATAAGAAAATAAATCTTTCAGCTAGTGATGCAGTTAGTTTAAGAACAGGATTTTTATCAGAAATATTTTACCTCTTCTTATTGCTAGTACTAAACCAAAATCAATGACAAGGTAAAATTCCACTTTCCTGCCTCCACATGCTTAATTTCTTTATGATTTGGCAGCTTACAGTGCAGACAGGATCTCTGCTTGCTGTCTCATGTTCTAGGTCTAAACCTGCAAGTATCAGTGCACGTTAACGCTGCTTGGATGACAGTTAAAGCTGTGTTTGACTAGAGCAACCTCAGCAGCCCATTTCCATCCTTGGGTCCCATTTCAATTTACTGAATGGCTGTTTCTCTCCTTTGCGTAAGGAAGAGAGAAACAGGATGACGTTGTATGGGCTCATAACAGGTGGCCCATTTTGTGCAAGATTCAGAAGTCTGGCATCACTCTGAGTTGCAGGGAAAATTGAGAATTTTGAAATTCTTCTCAAAGTACAACTGAGAACACTTTGCTTTTTTATGTTACCATACACAGCACAACAAATATTCAGAACAAAAAGATTTTTCTAAGCTATTAACAGCATTTCTTCTACCAGCTCTTCTTTCACTTGCTTCATTAGCTGAAAAAACAGATCTGAAACATTCTGCGTGTGGCTTGAAGTCCGTCAACAGATACCTTTCACAGACACTTCAGTAGAATCCTGCCCCCATTTAACACAATACAACTTGAACACTTCTGAATGCCATCCGGTATAGCTTTAATGATTTACTAATTTGCTAATGTTCCAAAAGAAAACTGAAACAACACATGGACCCCAAACTTTGTTACTTCTGCTTTCTTTCCTACAGTAATTCTAACTGGTTCGCCATTAGAGAATGTATTCTGTAGCAATTCCATGACAATTCAAAGAAAAAACAGTAACTCACATCAGCGTTTCTACTTTCTCACTCCTCAACACTATATAATGCACTAAGTAATTATTGTTTTATCTTCTGGGAAGAAAGGAGAAACACAACAAATAAAATCCCATACATTTCATACAGTCCATTTTATTTGGCAAAGACAGTAGAAATAGCTGAGGATGGTGAGACAGCAGAAGCTTACATACATGTATTTGGGGAGGGGATTATTATATGTGTTGATATGAGGCTGTAAGAAAGAATCTGCACTACTCTGGAGATACGCAAATAAGTAAAGAATGGAACAAGAATAATTTTTGTACTAGTTTCTGCTGTCTAAAAAAATACGATCATCCATTTCTCCAGAAATGTTAATAAGGCTTACAGGAGAGAAAAAATTATACACAGAGAAATGCAGCAAGAACTGTATTTATTAGAATTTCTCCTGGGGCATATGACCCACATAAGCCCTGAAAACCCTTCCACCTTCCCTATCTGAAATTTGAGGAAACGAACTCCAAGCTCCTCTGTGAAAAGGAAAAAGACTGAAGCTTCCCCTTTTTACTAGTGATACATTACAATGACTTCTATTTGCATAAAAATAAAAACAACACAATCAGTTGGATGTAAATCAAAAAGATACCCCATCTTGTTCTTTTCCCTAACGTCCACAGAAAGATTTCTTTTTGTACAGGGTTTCAAATGATTTCTTCTTTTAATAAAGGGAAAAGAAAATTGCCTCTAAATAGAAGGGGACTTTAAGAATACTCAAAATACATTGAAAAATGGTCCAAACAGCTCAGAAAATGCAAGCTGAAAGAACACATCATCTCATCTCCTACAGTTAAATAATCCCACTGACCCAAGCAGTTGTGGTTCTAGCTGTATTTGGACCCCTGCGGCAGTGGGACACATGAAGCACATGAATACAGACAATACGTGTTTGTGGCCACCTCCCCAAAAAGCTTCTGAATAAGTCAATCAACTTCAACCAAGCATAGCAGAGCAGTAGAGTTTCAATGCCATCGCGTTCCTATGACTTTCATAAAAACAGGAGTCATAGAAATGAGGAGGACCCCGGTAAGGTCCTTCTCTGAGGAAAAAGCTAGGTTATGATCTAAGCTCTATTCCACATCAGCTAATCAACATGGAATTTCAACTGTGAAACTTTAATCTACAAACTAAATTTCTTTGGGTCCACTGCTTGCTGGAACTACAAGTACTAAAGATATGACTACATACTAATATCACAAATAATACTCCTGCTAACACATATATTCATTATGTAAATCCCACCACAAAAACTGAATGTAATGTTTACGCAATAAACACAGACAGTATTCCTCTTCAGATCTCAGCACTGAGCATTTTGCACACGTCTCAAGATTTGACAGTCAGCATATGTTAAATGTTGTCTTGTACACTAGCTAACAGCAGGCCCTCTTCTTATCCCCACCCACAGAGGGGGGTACAAGATCCATATGGTGCACATGTACAAGGAAAAAAAAAAAAGGATGTTTATAGACCTAAAAATAAGGAAAAGCTTTTGGCAGTAAAGGTGAAACTAGTACAGACATCTGGAAGTAAGAAAGCCAACCATAAAACTGAGGGCCTGGAAGCAACTTTCATTCCTACCTGGTTCAGTGCAATTTCTGACATAGACCTGCCCCCCATCCTCTGGGACCTCAGTCGTGTTGTCCTCATTTGCTTGCAGTAACTGTCTCCCACTCCATTTGTCATCAATTTCCACAGAAAAGCTCAAAGCATCATAACCTAAAACAAACAAACAAACAAAAAATCAGATACATGAGACTGCACAGGAAAGGTGACTCGTGATTGTGTTCCTAAATGTTTAGAGCACCCAAGAACATTTGTGTTTCAGACTCAGTGCCCCTTGCATTAAAAACAGAGGCATTTCAAACCCCACTGGAAAGGTATGCTGCTGCTAGCTCTACATCCCAGCTAGTCCCAAAAACACGAGGAGTGTAGTGTGTTTACGTGGCAAGGTTTTGGTAGCAGGGGGCCATAGGGGTGGCTTCTGCAAGGAGAATCCAGAAGCTGCTCCATATAAGATAAGGGCCCCGTCACTGGCCACAGGCAGGCCAATAAGCAATATTGTTTGCACCTCTGTGAAAGCATATTTAAGAGAGGGAACAAATTGCTGTGGTACAGCAGCTGGGAGAGAGAGAGGAGTGAGAAACAGCCTTGCAGGTGCCAAGGTCAGTGAAGATGGAGGGGGAGAGGTGCTCCAAGCACCAGAGTAGAAGTCCCCTGCGACCTGTGGTGAGGCCCACGGTGGAGAAGGCTGTCCCCCCGCAGCCCATAGTGTACCACGGTGGAGCAGGGTTCCACGCTGCAGCCCGTGGAGGAGACCACAGCAGAGCAGGTGGCCCTGCACTGACGGAGGCTGCAGCCTGTGGAGGAACCCCACCACAGCAGATTCCAGGCTGGAGCTGTAGCCCATGGAGAGGAGCCCACACAGGAGCAAGCTCCATGGGGGAGCTGCCACCTGTGGGGGACCCAGGTTGGAGCAGTTTCCTCCTGATGGATGGAGCCCATGGTACAGACCCATATCTGGAGCAGTTGATGAAGAACTGCTGCCTGTGGGAAGCCCATGCAGCATCAGTTCGGGAAGGACGGCATCCCATGGGAGGGACCCCATGTTGGAGCAGAGAAAGAGAGTGACTGAGAGGGAGCAGCAGAGACGAAGTGCTACAGACTGACCACAACCCCCATTCCCCTGCACCACCTGTGGGGAGGAGGTGGAAGAGGGTAGATGGGGGAAAGCATCTTTGGTTTCTTTCCTTTGTTTCTCACTTCTCTAGCTTGTTAGTAAGAGGCAATAAATCTTACTATCTCCCTACTCTGAGTCTGCTTTGCCCATTTCGGTAATTGTTGAGTGATCTCCCTATCCTTACCTCAACCCTGGAGCCTTTTGTGCTGTATTTTCTTCCCCTTCCCCTTTGAGAAGGGGGAGTGAGAGTGGCCATGATGAAACTCGGCTTCTCACCTGAGTAAAACCACCAGAAGGAGTCAGGTCCATTCCTTCACAACTTCACTTATTGAAAATGTTCATAGTAAAAGTGCGTCTAAAATCTCACAAGGAGTTTTAAGTGCAAAATCAGTTTAAAATTGAAGTATCATCCATTGTTGCCAGGAAAAAAAAAAAGCAAAAAAAAAATCCATAAACACCTACAAAATTCATTAGCTCTGTAGGCATCTCACTGCTCTTCAGTACCACAGTACCAGCAAAAGTCTACCGAATTTTGCACATGGTGAGAAAACACTTCAGACACTTCTGCTTAGGACTGAGATCAAGCTGGCTGCTGAATGAGTCCTAAGAGAGGCAGGCTTTGACACAGAAGACAGGTAGGTTTCTCTGTGATTAATAACGTGCTCAGCAGGTGCTAGGAAAGCTCTGCCTACACAGAGTGTGTGGCTTCTTGTGCCTGCAGAGGCACAGCTCAGCAACTTGCACCATGACAGGCATCAGGAGAAGGAGACTGCAAGAGAGAGGGTACTGAGGTGCAGGAGCAATCACCATTTAAAATTATGTTTTGTAATAAAGGTTGGAAAGCTATATTGACCAAACTGGTCAACAGGGACCCATTTCAATATCTTGTGTCCAATGCAATGTCCAATTTCCATGTCAGTGGAAAGGCTCCTGAACCTTGGGCCAGCCAGCAGCTTTTCAATGCATTATGAAACATTCATTCATAAACATGAAGTGTACAGCTTCCTTCAGGTTCTGCTCACAGAGCAGAAAACAACTGATAAATGCATCTTTACAAGAATATGGCCATATCTACCCTCAGAACAGTTATTAAGCCCAAATGCACTGTTATTCCCACCCAACACAGCCTCACTTCAGCCACTAAGATCACAGGGTATGGGGCCAGAGCATGCCTCTGAGCCACTTCAGAAACCTTCCCTACTTCAAATTGTCAAGTAATACCTACAGACATCAGGGAGGTACTTTATGGAAAAAGGGATAAACCTCAGCCCAGCTGGTGTTAGCCATTTTAGACCAGGGGGTCTGAATTTACTCTCTACCATGCCCTCACATGTAAAGTCCTTCAAACACAAAGCATGTGTGCATTAATGACTTCACATTTTCCAAATATCAGCCATCTTGTTTTTGCTTGCCAGTTTCCTTGCTAGTGAGACCCAGACTGGATTGCAAAACCACTGCATGCCATCACACATGTTTTCAGCACTACACACAATTGCTGCTGAGAATACTAAAAACCAATCCCAGAAGTCTATTCCTAGGCCATCAACCAGTGAAACAAGAATCAACCTGGAACCTGGAAGACAAGTAGCAGAGCAGTAAAACGGGGAGACTGGAGCAACACATCTTCAACTCCAGCAAAAGATGAATAAAGGGGGGATGAACATCAGGACTTCGCTGCAGAGAAGCCACAAAGAACTTAAGAGCAGACACTGAGAAGCAAGTGTATGCAATAACAGCTGTGCAAAAAACACACTGAAAGGTAAACTGACTGGGTACCAAAACCAATTTGCGTGCAATAAACCTGAAGACGTATCACGCCATGCCACCAGCTCCCATTTACAGCACAGTGTATCAAATTGCAGTTGTTCTAGGGCAGCTTCATGACCCAAACTCATTGACTGGTTGCAGCTGAACACTTCACTCTGCATTCTCCTGCCAGACTTACAAGGTATGGGATGATTTCTGGAAACAGTATGTAACAAGTAACCCCACAAATGTAACATACAATTACTTTGTCCCATTACTTCTAACCCTTTCCTTGCTTTACTCCCATCTTCAGCTTTGCAAGGTACCATGAAACAAAGCTCTATTTTAGCAAGGTCAACAAGAACAGATGGCTGTTTTCCATGGCATTCTTAGTACAATGCTGGTCAGCCTTGGACACGTCATGTCTACCTGTTTAACTGAAAGGACATACTCATGTATCGGTTCCATGCTTCCTATATAGTTCTCAATTCAAATGAGGAAAAAAATATATTTCTTTAAAGAAGCCAAAGCACCCAATTCAAGCAGGCACCTACATCAACCATCTTGCAGGAGAGACCTTGAGCCTGACAACACACAACATGTGGAAGATCTCTACCCACCTTCTGCCAAGCAGATCTGGGGCTCTCTCACAAGGACTTTGCTACTCAAGTTACCCTTCAAGTGCCTATCATGGCCTTTCTCCTGAACATGCTCAGGCTGTAGCAAACCCTGGCTGTCCTGCCAACTGGCAAGAACATGCAGTTGTTTGTCCAAAATATAGGGCACTTTGAAGCGAGCCAGAAATGGCAGGCTCAACTCTACAGACGCTGCAGTCCACACCCTGTGGCTGGAGACTTAAAGCCACCACTAAAACTTGACCCTTCCCAGTTCTGTTCAGTCTGAAGGACGCTCTGAATAAAGACCACAGAGCACTGGAAGTGAGACTCAAGTCTTGGGGACATGCCTCAGAGGATGCCTAAGGATAACAGAAAAGGTTCCTTGCGGGTCCCAACCATTTCTCTACTTTTCTAACTCATTCCATTGAGATGGAGGTGGCTAACCTGAGACTTTGCTGTCTTGCCCACATCAAAGCCTGGTCAGGGCAGCTCCCAAGTCACAAGGGGGAAAATCACACATTGCACAGGCAGCCTTAAGTACCTTGCGTCCTAAACAAAATAAATAAATTAATAAATAACACACTATTCTCCACTTGCTATGCTTTACAAACTTTAGAGAATGTTCTTTGCTATTTGTTTAGTCTGTGAGCATGGATGAGAGCTTAAGCTGTGAGTTAAACGTATACAAACATCCCTGATAGAAGCAGACTGCATTTCTCAAAATGAGTGCACCCAATAATGCAACATCAGGCATCTTCCTTAATAATAAACATGCTCTGGTAATCTGAGCTAAGCAGCTTCGGTTCCACATGCTAGCTGTTTTCAAAGCACTGAGGCTCCTCTCCCAGCGGTCAGAGCTTCACTGCACATTGCTACAGGAAGGAAAAGTGCAAGGAGAACCCACAAGGACTGCAGTGACCCAGAGGTTCCTGCAGAAACCTCTCCCACTTCCTCCCAGCACAAAACAGCTTTTGGCCTCCAATTGAAAGCTTTTCCAAAAGAAGGAAAGAGAGGAGAAAAAACAAAAAAAAAAAAAAAAAAAAAAAGAAAGAAATAGCCATCTGAGATAGATTAGGGGGCGGAGGGAGGATTAGTTTAGAAGTACCTGCTTATAACAGCTTCATTCTGCATTCACACAAATCGCAACTAGCAGCAGAATCTGTCTGCAGCCAAACTTGAGGGCACAACCGCAACTTGCACCAGCAAAAGCTTTCCTCTCACCACACCAGCTTTATTATGCAGGCCAGCTGTCCCATGGCAGGACTCACACTCCACTGAACCCAAAAGCCCATAAACGAGGGACCTTGCCCTATTTCACCTGCAGGACAGTTTCAAACAGGCAGCACAACAATCACAGTCTTTGAGAGCAAATCTTTTGCAACACGTGCTTTTGGCTCCTCATTTCTGACTGCGTCTTGCAATCCTTTATTCATCTGCCCTAATGCAAAACTTATGCTGACATGAAGCTTCCCATCATCTGCCAGAAGTTGTGGGGCCCGAGCCCCTACTTTGTTGAACAAGAGCCCAATCCATTGATTGAAATATATGCTAAATCACAGCCAGCACAACGTAGAACAAAAATCCTATCTTCTGCAGAAGGACTGTGAAAACAGCAAGGAGTAAAAAATTGTTCAAGGACAAATAACAAAGGTTAGAAAAAGAAAGCCAATAGCTTTCTATCTGAAGACACAGTTATTTATAATTGGATGATTTTTAATGGGAAACATGTCAAAGCCATTTGTTTCAATTTCTCAGGCTAGTTAAGAACTATTAAACATCTTGTGTTAGCTATATTGTCATTTTGTTCAGGCCAGTATCTATACTAGACATTTTTCTTATTAATGCGTTAGTCGCTGGATTTATAATAAAATAATACTGGGACATCTATAAAAACTTTGCTACAGTAGAGATTTTTTTCCCCCCAACGTTCTGTCCCATGGCATATTCCAGAGAGAATTTTTTTTTGAACACTGATCATTGCCACGAGGTATTTTCCATAACTCCAATGATCTGGCACCAGTTTTGAATTAATGCCTCTGAAGCCAGGTTCTTTCTAGA